>NC_092710.1:193993971-194689065 GCF_047496885.1 Scyliorhinus torazame | reverse complement strand
CTACAAGTCCCAAAAATCATGCTGTTAGGTAATTTAGACATTCTGAACTCTTAGTGCACCAAAACAGGCGAATGTGGCGACTAGGGGCTTTTCACAGTAACTTCATCGCAGTGTTAATGTAAGCCCACTTGTGACAATAATAAAGATTATTATTATTATCTTGTTGGCTGGGATGGTGTAAGTGTGGGGAGTGAAGTGTGTATGTGTGGCAGCTGCTTGTCATCCTCCTCAGTGTGAATCGCGAACCCAGCGAATCCCGCACTTTCTCATTGCTAGCCCCTTACCGATCGTTGAACTGATCCAGATGCGGCACCAGTTTTGCTGTCGTAGAACTCTGCAAATCCAACCCCGGCGTCAACACTTCGGGATTGATTCCCCGATTTTGAGGCTACGTCTGGAGGAAGTGACTAGTTTTACGATGAAAAAGTCGGCGGCGCCCCCGCCCGGTGGGGGGCTAGCAGCCGCGCCACGTAAAACCCCCGGCGTTCCCAACATAAATGGCCGGAGAATTGGCGGGTCGGTGGCCGTACATGCGCACAGCGGCAACCTGCAGCGGTCACGCCGTACAGCATGGCGCCGACTGCAGGCAGACCCGGCCTGCCAGATAGTGCCCCCTGTACCCCCCCCCCCACCTCACCATTCCCAGACCACTCCCCCAGCCTCCACCGAAGCCCCCCTGTCAGCGGAATGGCTCCCCCCCCCCACCCCCCGACTGCGGCGGCGCTGGACACAGTCCGCAGCCACCACTCGAGGTTGATTAAACTCAGAGCACGTGTCCCACGCCATTGGGAAGTCGGCCCATAGGGGGTGGAGCATCAGGGAGGGCCTACAGGTGACATTCTGAGGACGTCCCAATGGCGTCCGGCGTACTCACCGATGATGCCATTGTGGATGGGGCGGAACTGAAATCTGGTGCGGCAGGACGGAGGAACCCGCCCACGGTCTTCTTCAGTCCCTTTTACTTTCAATATTTTATTTATTTTCTCTTGCCTTATTATTCCCTGATTTATCTTTGTTTCTGCAATCTTTCTTCCCCTTTTGAACTTCTTGCATGTTTTCAGCTGGAAGATTTCTATCCCCAACCAATGATCCCTAGAATTCATGATAAGATAATTGGTGAGCATCCACTGAAATGTTAACACTATGGGACAGATTCCAACTTTCACCACCAGTGCAAAACTGCCAGTAGCAGATCGGCTGCCCAATATATTAAAGTCAAAAGGAAGTAAAATTGGCCAGGGTTTAAAAAGGACGATAGATCCATCACCACAAGCTTTCTACCAAGCAGTGAAGTTTCACATTTTTCCCTAAAGCTTCTTTCTATTACAGTGTCAGTGGAATAATGTATAAGAAAATCTGGAAAGAAAGTCCATCAGGCCAATTCAGTATCCTGCCATTCACATCTGCTTGAATGAGAATAGGGAAACTTAGTGCACGGCAAAGGGCTTGAAAGGAGAACAATGCACTCAGAGCCGTTGTCTGTGGAATGGGCTGGTGCAGGATCCTCACTGGGTGTGTGCCGTTCACAACCTCATCTCTACAGAAACAGATGATGTCCTCCCCAGCGAGTGTGATGGCATGCTCCTCCAAGGGAGTGAAGATCTTGATGTCAGGCACTCCTCCCCCAGTCTAGGACCTCGCCCTGTTGTTGTGCGCGAGCTTGTCCTGCATAATGACAGAGAGAGTGTGAACAGAACGCAGGCCGAGACAGATGATGAGGATGCCTGACATGTGTGTGTAGTGAGTGGCGCCCTGGACATGATGAGGACACGGGCTCAAAAGGATGTGAGCCGAATGGAGGTGTGAAGGTGTGCGTGCAAGAGTGAGCGGCGATGTCCCTTGAGGGGGCAGCGTGTGAGATTAATGTGAACGTGTGTTGGGTTGGTGAGTTCGTGGGTAAGAGTAATGGCATGATGGGCTTATTCTGGTGGCACGGATGAGGTCATTCATCCTCTTTCTGCACTGAGGGTGAACTTCTTGCGTGTCGAGTTGGCACTCATTGTCGTGGGCGCCACCTCCCAAGCTGGAGTGGTGAGGTTGGCGAGCCTGCGGCCAAAAGGAGGCTAGAGGACATCGCGGCGGATCTCAACTGCATCCAGCAGATGGTCCAAGGAGGCATCAATGAACTGGCACAGCAGTCTTCTTTGGTTTTGGTTCCTTACTATGCATCAGTCCTAGTGTGTGCAATTACACCTTAAATATGGCGCCCAGGGTGAAGCACCGATGAGGTCACGCGGTGTGATTCGGAGGCTGTCCGCCAGTGTTCCGCCGTGTTTCGCACAGATGAATATTTAATGAGCTCTGCAACGGATGATACGGTGCGAAAACCAACCATTGTGGCTGGCGGGAAACCTGCCATTTCTCATGCAAGCCACGGCACTTCATTGCGCAAATTGGAAAATTCCGCCACAAGTCTTGATTTAAATAACCGATTGCAAATGCAGCGTGTGAAGTCAGTGTTGGAGGGATGGGTGGAGGGATTAGCTTTGCATCACACTTGTTGTTCCTGAAGGCACTTGACTCTGTCCTCCTCAAATGTTTAAATCGTTTGAGGACAGAGACTTCTCCATTTGAGTCTGTCCAAAGTTGTTTTTTCCCATGTGTTAGGATCCAGCTTTCAAGCTCTGAGGTTGTATTTCAGATTGGCTTCTTATTTAAGTTTGTGACGCTCTGTGGTTTAGATTTCACTGGCTGTAGATTATAGCAGGAATCCTCCATGTGAACCACATGACTGACCCAGCAAAGCTGAGCTCTGATGAGCATGCTTTCAATGCACTTTACAAGGGTTCAAGTTTGGAGATTTTGTCCTGTCACTTGGCATTGTGGCTAGTTCTCAGACAGCAAAGCCGGAATGCTTCTAGTTATTTTATGCAATGCCGATCGGTTGTCCAACTCTCACATCTAGAATGAACTGATATAAGGAGCACTGCCTGGTGGTATTTGACCTTTGTTCTAAGACGCACTCCATTTTGTTTTCCAAAGTCTGTGAGCAAGACTGACACATGCTGAGCTTACTTTTGCCAGGCAGTGGTTGTATTTATAATCCAACATGGAGTTATTGGAGAGAATTCTCCCAGGATAACTGAAGGGAGGAGGATGTTGTTGATAGTGTCTGTGGAGTCTTGGAATGAGTGGACAGGATCGGTTGATGCAAGGTCTCCATCTTGTTCAGACATATTGTCAAGACAAAATGTTCTGAGGAGAGGCCCAAACAATCAACAAGCAGTTGAATACACATCAGAGTGTGTGCTCTGAACATAAACATAAGAACATAAGAACTAGGAGCAGGAGTAGGCTATCTGGCCGTTCGAGCCTGCTCCGCCTTTCAATGAGATCATGGCTGATCTTTTGTGGACACAGCTCCACTTTCCGGCCTGAACACCTGAACCCTTTATTCCTTTATTCTTCAATAAGCCATCTATCTTTATCTTGAAAACATTTAATGAAGGAGTCTCAACTGCTCCACGAGGCAGGGAATTCTACAGATTCACAACCCTTTGATGAAGAAGTTCTTCCTGAACTCAGTCTTAAATCTACTTCCCCTTATGAGCCCAGTTATTTCCAAACAAGAGTTCACTCAGTCGCTGTTCAATCCATTGTGCAAGCCTTGACCTTTGCAAGTTGAAGAGGTTCTATCTGCCCTGAAATGAATTGTAGTCCTGTGTCAAGCTCATTAAGTGGGGACTGGAACAGAGGCGAAACGTATGTGCAAAATGGAGCTGGAGCCGATAGGTCTTCCTCGGTGTCACTGGTAATGGGATATAGCAACCCACTTTGCATCATGCTGGTCATCATTGAACGAACGAAGGGCATTAATCATCACTTCAGTACAGATCAGTACCAGAGTAACCAGTCCTGATTCATGAGTATGAACAGTGTGCAGTGTATCGGTATATCAGTACCAGAGTACCCAGTTCTGATTTATGAGTGTTTACAGTGTGCAGTGTATTTGTTTATCAGGACGAGAGTAACCAGTCCTGATTTATGAGTGTTTACAGTGTGCAGTGTATTTGTATATCAGGACCAGAGTAACCAGTTCTGATTTATGAGTGTTTACAGTGTGCAGTGTATTTGTATATCAGGACCAGAGTAACCAGTTCTGATTTATGAGTGTTTACAGTGTGCAGTGTATTTGTATATCAGGACCAGAGTACCCAGTTCTGATTTATGAGTATTTACAGTGTGCAGTGTATTTGTATATCAGGACCAGAGTAACCAGTCCTGATTTATGAGTATTTACAGTGTGCAGTGTATTTGTATATCAGGACCAGAGTAACCAGTTCTGATTTATGAGTGTTTACAGTGTGCAGTGTATTTGTATATCAGGACCAGAGTAACCAGTTCTGATTTATGAGTATTTACAGTGTGCAGTGTATATGTATATCAGGACCAGAGTAACCAGTTCTGATTTATGAGTGTTTACAGTGTGCAGTGTATTTGTATATCAGGACCAGAGTACCCAGTTCTGATTTATGAGTATTTACAGTGTGCAGTGTATTTGTATATCAGGACCAGAGTAACCAGTCCTGATTTATGAGTATTTACAGTGTGCAGTGTATTTGTATATCAGGACCAGAGTAACCAGTGTCTGATTTATGAGTGTTTACAGTGTGCAGTGTATTTGTATATCAGGACCAGAGTAACCAGTTCTGATTCATGAGTGTTTACAGTGTGCAGTGTATTTGTATATCAGGACCAGAGTAACCAGTTCTGATTTATGAGTATTTACAGCGTGCAGTGTATCGGTATACCAGGACCAGAGGTACCAGTTCTGATTTATGAGTATTTACAGTGTGCAGTGTATTTGTATATCAGGACCAGAGTAACCAGTTCTGATTTATGAGTATTTACAGCGTGCAGTGTATCGGTATACCAGGACCAGAGTTACCAGTTCTGATTTATGAGTATTTACAGTGTGCAGTGTATTTGTATATCAGGACCAGAGTAACCAGTTCTGATTGATGAGTATTTACAGTGTGCAGTGTATTTGTATATCAGGACCAGAGTAACCAGTTCTGATTTAAGAGTATTTACAGTGTGCAGTGTATTTGTATATCAGGACCAGAGTAACCAGTCTTGATTTATGAGTATTTACAGTGTGCAGTGTATCGGTATATTGGGACCAGAGTAACCAGTTCTGATTTATGAGTATTTACAGTGTGCAGTGTATCGGTATACCAGGACCAGAGTAACCAGTCCTGATTTATGAGAATTTACAGTGTGCAGTGTATCGGTATATCAGGACCAGAGTAACCAGTTCTGATTCGTGAGTATTTACAGTGTGCACTGTATCGGTATATCAGGGCCAGAGTAACCAGTCCTGATTTATGAGTATTTACAGTGTATCGTGTATTTGTTTATCAGGACCAGAGTAACCAGTCCTCAATTATGAGTATTTACAGTGTGCAGTGTATTTGTTTATCAGGAACAGAGTAACTAGACCTGATTTATGAGTATTTACAGTGTGCAGTGTACTTGTATATCAGGACCAGAGTAACCAGTCCTGATTTATGAGTATTTACAGTGTGCCGTGTGTTTGTATATCAGGACCAGAGTAATCAGTCCTGACATATCAGTATTTATAGTGTGCAGTGTATTTGTATATCAGGAACAGAGTAACCAGTCGTGATTCATGAGTGTTTACAGTGTGCAGTGTATTTGTATATCAGGACCAGTGTAACCAGTCCTGATTTATGAGTATTTACAGTGTGCAGTGTATTTGTATATCAGGACCAGAGTAACCAGTCCTGATTTATGAGTATTTACAGTGTGCAGTGTATTTGTTTATCAGGACCAGAGTAACCAGTCCTGATTTATGAGTGTTTACAGTGTGCCGTGCATTTGTTTATCAGGACCAGAGTGACCAGTCCTGATTTATGAGTATTTACAGCGTGCAGTGTATCGGTATATCAGGGCCAGAGTAACCAGTCCTGATTTATGAGTATTTACAGTGTATCGTGTATTTGTTTATCAGGACCAGAGTAACCAGTCCTCAATTATGAGTATTTACAGCGTGCAGTGTATCGGTATACCAGGACCAGTTACCAGTTCTGATTTCTGAGTATTTACAGTGTGCAGGGTATTTGTATATCAGGACCAGAGTAACCAGTCTTGATTTATGAGTATTTACAGTGTGCAGTGTATCGGTATATTGGGACCAGAGTAACCAGTTCTGATTCATGAGTATTTACAGTGTGCAGTGTATCGGTATACCAGGACCAGAGTAACCAGTCCTGATTTATGAGAATTTACAGTGTGCAGTGTATCGGTATATCAGGACCAGAGTAACCAGTTCTGATTCTTGAGTATTTACAGTGTGCACTGTATCGGTATATCAGGGCCAGAGTAACCAGTCCTGATTTATCAGTATTTACAGTGTGTCGTGTATTTGTTTATCAGGACCAGAGTAACCAGTCCTGAATTATGAGTGTTTACAGTGTGCGATGTATTTGTATATCAGGACCAGAGTAACCAGTCCTGATTTATGAGTATTTACAGCGTGCAGTGTATCGGTATACCAGGACCAGAGTAACCAGTCCTGATTTATGAGTATTTACAGTGTGCACTGTATTTGTATATCAGGACCAGAGTAACCAGTCCTGATTTATGAGTATTTACAGCGTGCAGTGTATCGGTATACCAGGACCAGAGTAACCAGTTCTGATTTATGAGTATTTACAGTGTGCAGTGTATTTGTATATCAGGACCAGAGTAACCAGTTCTGATTTATGAGTATTTACAGTGTGCAGTGTATTTGTATATCAGGACCAGAGTAACCAGTTCTGATTGATGAGTATTTACAGTGTGCAGTGTATTTGTATATCAGGACCAGAGTAACCAGTTCTGATTTATGAGTATTTACAGTGTGCAGTGTATTTGTATTCCAGGACCAGAGTAACCAGTTCTGATTTATGAGTATTTACAGCGTGCAGTGTATCGGTATACCAGGACAAGAGTAACCAGTTCTGATTCATGAGTATTTACAGTGTGCAGTGTGTTTGTATATCAGGACCAGAGTAACCAGTCCTGATTTATGAGTATTTACAGCGTGCAGTGTATCGGTATACCAGGACCAGAGTAACCAGTTCTGATTTATGAGTGTTTACAGTGTGCAGTGTATTTGTATATCAGGACCAGAGTAACCAGTTCTGATTTATGAGTATTTACAGTGTGCAGTGTATCGATATATCAGGACCAGAGTAACCAGTCCTGATTTATGAGTATTTACAGTGTGCAGTGTATTTGTATATCAGGACCAGAGTAACCAGTCCTGATTTATGAGTATTTACAGTGTGCCGTGTATTTGTTTATCAGCACCAGAGCAACCAGTTCTGTTTTATGAGTATTTACAGTGTGCAGTGTATTTGTATATCAGGACCAGAGTAACGAGTCCTGATTTATGAGTATTTACAGCGTGCAGTGTATCGGTATACCAGGACCAGAGTAACGAGTCCTGATTTATGAGTATTTACAGTGTGCAGTGTATTTGTATATCAGGACCAGAGTAACCAGTTCTGATTTATGAGTATTTACAGCGTGCAGTGTATCGGTATACCAGGACCAGAGTTACCAGTTCTGATTTATGAGTATTTACAGTGTGCAGTGTATTTGTATATCAGGACCAGAGTAACCAGTTCTGATTGATGAGTATTTACAGTTTGCAGTGTATTTGTATATCAGGACCAGAGTAACCAGTTCTGATTTAAGATTATTTACAGTGTGCAGTGTATTTGTATATCAGGACCAGAGTAACCAGTCTTGATTTATGAGTATTTACAGTGTGCAGTGTATCGGTATATTGGGACCAGAGTAACCAGTTCTGATTTATGAGTATTTACAGTGTGCAGTGTATCGGTATACCAGGACCAGAGTAACCAGTCCTGATTTATGAGAATTTACAGTGTGCAGTGTATCGGTATATCAGGACCAGAGTAACCAGTTCTGATTCGTGAGTATTTACAGTGTGCACTGTATCGGTATATCAGGGCCAGAGTAACCAGTCCTGATTTATGAGTATTTACAGTGTATCGTGTATTTGTTTATCTGGACCAGAGTAACCAGTCCTGAATTATGAGTATTTACAGTGTGCAGTGTATTTGTATATCAGGACCAGAGTAATCAGTCCTGACATATCAGTATTTATAGTGTGCAGTGTATTTGTATATCAGGAACAGAGTAACCAGTCGTGATTCATGAGTGTTTACAGTGTGCAGTGTATTTGTATATCAGGACCAGTGTAACCAGTCCTGATTTATGAGTATTTACAGTGTGCAGTGTATTTGTATATCAGGACCAGAGTAACCAGTCCTGATTTATGAGTATTTACAGTGTGCAGTGTATTTGTTTATCAGGACCAGAGTAACCAGTCCTGATTTATGAGTGTTTACAGTGTGCCGTGCATTTGTTTATCAGGACCAGAGTGACCAGTCCTGATTTATGAGTATTTACAGCGTGCAGTGTATCGGTATACCAGGACCAGAGTAACCAGTCCTGATTTATGACTATTTACAGTGTGCAGTGTATTTGTATATCAGGACCAGAGTAACCAGTCCAGATTTATGAGTATTTACAGTGTGCAGTGTATTTGTTTATCAGGACCAGAGTAACCAGTCCTGATTTATGAGTATTTACAGTGTGCAGTGTATTTGTATATCAGGACCAGAATACCCAGTTCTGTTTTATGAGTATTTACAGTGTGCAGTGTATTTGTATATCAGGACCAGAGTAACCAGTTCTGAATTATGAGTATTTACAGCGTGCAGTGTATCGGTATACCAGGACCAGAGTAACGAGTCCTGATTTATGAGTATTTACAGTGTGCAGTGTATTTGTATATCAGGACCAGAGTAACCAGTCCTGATTTATGAGTATTTACAGTGTGCAGTGTATTTGTATATCAGGACCAGAGTAACCAGTTCTGATTTATGAGTATTTACAGTGTGCAGTGTATTTGTATATCAGGACCAGAGTAACCAGTTCTGATTTATGAGTATTTACAGCGTGCAGTGTATCGGTATACCAGGACCAGAGTTACCAGTTCTGATTTCTGAGTATTTACAGTGTGCAGGGTATTTGTATATCAGGACCAGAGTAACCAGTCTTGATTTATGAGTATTTACAGTGTGCAGTGTGTCGGTATATTGGGACCAGAGTAACCAGTTCTGATTCATGAGTATTTACAGTGTGCAGTGTATCGGTATACCAGGACCAGAGTAACCAGTCCTGATTTATGAGAATTTACAGTGTGCAGTGTATCGGTATATCAGGACCAGAGTAACCAGTTCTGATTCTTGAGTATTTACAGTGTGCACTGTATCGGTATATCAGGGCCAGAGTAACCAGTCCTGATTTATCAGAATTTACAGTGTGTCGTGTATTTGTTTATCAGGACCAGAGTAACCAGTCCTGAATTATGAGTATTTACAGTGTGCAGTGTATTTGTTTATCAGGAACAGAGTAACTAGACCTGATTTATGAGTATTTACAGTGTGCAGTGTATTTGTATATCAGGACCAGAGTAATCAGTCCTGACATATCAGTATTTATAGTGTGCAGTGTATTTGTATATCAGGAACAGAGTAACCAATCCTGATTCATGAGTGTTTACAGTGTGCGATGTATTTGCATATCAGGACCAGAGTAACCAGTCCTGATTTATGAGTATTTACAGCGTGCAGTGTATCGGTATACCAGGACCAGAGTAACCAGTCCTGATTTATGAGTATTTACAGTGTGCAGTGTATTTGTATATCACGACCAGAGTAACCAGTCCTGATTTATGAGTATTTACAGCGTGCAGTGTATCGGTATACCAGGACCAGAGTAACCAGTTCTGATTTATGAGTATTTACAGTGTGCAGTGTATTTGTATATCAGGACCAGAGTAACCAGTTCTGATTTATGAGTATTTACAGTGTGCAGTGTATTTGTATATCAGGACCAGAGTAACCAGTTCTGATTGATGAGTATTTACAGTGTGCAGTGTATTTGTATATCAGGACCAGAGTAACCAGTTCTGATTTATGAGTATTTACAGTGTGCAGTGTATTTGTATTCCAGGACCAGAGTAACCAGTTCTGATTTATGAGTATTTACAGCGTGCAGTGTATCGGTATACCAGGACAAGAGTAACCAGTTCTGATTCATGAGTATTTACAGTGTGCAGTGTGTTTGTATATCAGGACCAGAGTAACCAGTCCTGATTTATGAGTATTTACAGCGTGCAGTGTATCGGTATACCAGGACCAGAGTAACCAGTTCTGATTTATGAGTGTTTACAGTGTGCAGTTTATTTGTATATCAGGACCAGAGTAACTAGTTCTGATTTATGAGTATTTACAGTGTGTAGTGTATCGATATATCAGGACCAGAGTAACCAGTCCTGACTTATGAGTATTTACAGTGTGCAGTGTATTTGAATATTAGGACCAGAGTAACCAGTTCTGATTTATGAGTGTTTACAGTGTGCAGTGTATTTGTATATCAGACCAGAGTAACCAGTTCTGATTTATGAATATTTACAGCGTGCAGTGTATCGGTATACCAGGACCAGAGTAACCAGTTCTGATTTATGAGTGTTTACAGTGTGCAGTGTATTTGTATATCAGGACCAGAGTAACCAGTTCTGATTTATGAGTATTTACAGTGTGCAGTGTATCGATATATCAGGACCAGAGTAACCAGCCCTGATTTATGAGTATTTACAGTGTGCAGTGTATTTGTATATCAGGACCAGAGTAACCAGTCCTGATTTATGAGTATTTACAGTGTGCCGTGTATTTGTTTATCAGCACCAGAGCAACCAGTTCTGTTTTATGAGTATTTACAGTGTGCAGTGTATTTGTATATCAGGACCAGAGTAACGAGTCCTGATTTATGAGTATTTACAGCGTGCAGTGTATCGGTATACCAGGACCAGAGTAACGAGTCCTGATTTATGAGTATTTACAGTGTGCAGTGTATTTGTATATCAGGACCAGAGTAACCAGTTCTGATTTATGAGTATTTACAGCGTGCAGTGTATCGGTATACCAGGACCAGAGTTACCAGTTCTGATTTATGAGTATTTACAGTGTGCAGTGTATTTGTATATCAGGACCAGAGTAACCAGTTCTGATTGATGAGTATTTACAGTGTGCAGTGTATTTGTATATCAGGACCAGAGTAACCAGTTCTGATTTAAGATTATTTACAGTGTGCAGTGTATTTGTATATCAGGACCAGAGTAACCAGTCTTGATTTATGAGTATTTACAGTGTGCAGTGTATCGGTATATTGGGACCAGAGTAACCAGTTCTGATTTATGAGTATTTACAGTGTGCAGTGTATCGGTATACCAGGACCAGAGTAACCAGTCCTGATTTATGAGAATTTACAGTGTGCAGTGTATCGGTATATCAGGACCAGAGTAACCAGTTCTGATTCGTGAGTATTTACAGTGTGCACTGTATCGGTATATCAGGGCCAGAGTAACCAGTCCTGATTTATGAGTATTTACAGTGTATCGTGTATTTGTTTATCTGGACCAGAGTAACCAGTCCTGAATTATGAGTATTTACAGTGTGCAGTGTATTTGTATATCAGGACCAGAGTAATCAGTCCTGACATATCAGTATTTATAGTGTGCAGTGTATTTGTATATCAGGAACAGAGTAACCAGTCGTGATTCATGAGTGTTTACAGTGTGCAGTGTATTTGTATATCAGGACCAGAGTAACCAGTCCTGATTTATGAGTATTTACAGTGTGCAGTGTATTTGTATATCAGGACCAGAGTAACCAGTCCTGATTTATGAGTATTTACAGTGTGCAGTGTATTTGTATATCAGGACCAGAGTACCCAGTTCTGTTTTATGAGTATTTACAGTCTGCAGTGTATTTGTATATCATGACCAGAGTAACCAGTTCTGAATTATGAGTATTTACAGCATGCAGTGTATCGGTATACCAGGACCAGAGTAACGAGTCCTGATTTATGAGTATTTACAGTGTGCAGTGTATTTGTATATCAGGACCAGAGTAACCAGTTCTGATTGATGAGTATTTACAGTGTGCAGTGTATTTGTATATCAGGACCAGAGTAACCAGTTCTGATTTATGAGTATTTACAGTGTGCAGTGTATTTGTATTCCAGGACCAGAGTAACCAGTTCTGATTTATGAGTATTTACAGCGTGCAGTGTATCGGTATATTGGGACCAGAGTAACCAGTTCTGATTTATGAGTATTTACAGTGTGCAGTGTATCGGTATGCCAGGACCAGAGTAACCAGTCCTGATTTATGAGAATTTACAGTGTGCAGTGTATCGGTATATCAGGACCAGAGTAACCAGTTCTGATTCGTGAGTATTTACAGTGTGCACTGTATCGGTATATCAGGGCCAGAGTAACCAGTCCTGATTTATGAGTATTTACAGTGTATCGTGTATTTGTTTATCTGGACCAGAGTAACCAGTCCTGAATTATGAGTATTTACAGTGTGCAGTGTATTTGTATATCAGGACCAGAGTAATCAGTCCTGACATATCAGTATTTATAGTGTGCAGTGTATTTGTATATCAGGAACAGAGTAACCAGTCGTGATTCATGAGTGTTTACAGTGTGCAGTGTATTTGTATATCAGGACCAGAGTAACCAGTCCTGATTTATGAGTATTTACAGTGTGCAGTGTATTTGTATATCAGGACCAGAGTAACCAGTCCTGATTTATGAGTATTTACAGTGTGCAGTGTATTTGTTTATCAGGACCAGAGTAACCAGTCCTGATTTATGAGTATTTACAGTGTGCAGTGTATTTGTATATCAGGACCAGAGTACCCAGTTCTGATTTATGAGTATTTACAGTCTGCAGTGTATTTGTATATCATGACCAGAGTAACCAGTTCTGAATTATGAGTATTTACAGCGTGCAGTGTATCGGTATACCAGGACCAGAGTAACGAGTCCTGATTTATGAGTATTTACAGTGTGCAGTGTATTTGTATATCAGGACCAGAGTAACCAGTTCTGATTGATGAGTATTTACAGTGTGCAGTGTATTTGTATATCAGGACCAGAGTAACCAGTTCTGATTTATGAGTATTTACAGTGTGCAGTGTATTTGTATTCCAGGACCAGAGTAACCAGTTCTGATTTATGAGTATTTACAGCGTGCAGTGTATCGGTATACCAGGACAAGAGTAACCAGTTCTGATTTATGAGTATTTACAGTGTGCAGTGTGTTTGTATATCAGGACCAGAGTAACCAGTCCTGATTTATGAGTATTTACAGTGTGCAGTGTATCGGTATACCAGGACCAGAGTAACCAGTTCTGATTTATGAGTGTTTACAGTGTGCAGTGTATTTGTATATCAGGACCAGAGTAACCAGTTCTGATTTATGAGTATTTACAGTGTGTAGTGTATCGATATATCAGGACCAGAGTAACCAGTCCTGATTTATGAGTATTTACAGTGTGCAGTGTATTTGAATATTAGGACCAGAGTAACCAGTTCTGATTTATGAGTGTTTACAGTGTGCAGTGTATTTGTATATCAGACCAGAGTAACCAGTTCTGATTTATGAATATTTACAGCGTGCAGTGTATCGGTATACCAGGACCAGAGTAACCAGTTCTGATTTATGAGTGTTTACAGTGTGCAGTGTATTTGTATATCAAGACCAGAGTAACTAGTTCTGATTTATGAGTATTTACAGTGTGCAGTGTATCGATATATCAGGACCAGAGTAACCAGTCCTGATTTATGAGTATTTACAGTGTGCAGTGTATTTGTATATCAGGACCAGAGTAACCAGTCCTGATTTATGAGTATTTACAGTGTGCAGTGTATTTGTTTATCAGCACCAGAGCAACCAGTTCTGATTTATGAGTATTTACAGTGTGCAGTGTATCGATATATCAGGACCAGAGTAACCAGTCCTGATTTATGAGTATTTACAGCGTGCAGTGTATCGGTATACCAGGACCACAGTAACCAGTTCTGGTTTATGAGTATTTACAGCGTGCAGTGTATCGGTATACCAGGACCTGATAACCAGTTCTGATTTATGAGTATTTACAGTGTGCAGTGTATTTGTATATCAGGCCCAGAGTAACCAGTTCTGATTGATGAGTATTTACAGTGTGCAGTGTATTTGTACATCAGGACCAGGATAACCAGTTCTGATTTATGATTATTTACAGCGTGCAGTGTATCGGTATACCAGGACCAGAGTAACCAGTTCTGATTTATGATTATTTACAGTGTGCAGTGTATTTGTATATCAGGCCCAGAGTAACTAGTTCTGATTTATGAGTATTTACAGTGTGCCGTGTATTTGTTTATCAGGACCAGAGTAACCAGTTCTGATTTATGAGTATTTACAATGTGCAGTGTATTTGTATATCAGGACCAGAGTAACCAGTCCTGATTTATAAGTATTTTCAGTGTGCAGTGTATTTGTATATCAGGACCAGAGTAACCAGTTCTGATTTATGAGTATTTTCAGTGTGCATTGTATTTGTATATCAGGACCAAAGTAACCAGTCCTGATTTATGAGTATTTACAGTGTGCAGTGTATTTGTATTTCAGGACCAGAGTAACCAGTCCTGATTTATGAGTATTTACAGTGTGCAGTGTATCGGTATATCAGGCCCAGAGTAACCAGTTCTGATTTATGAGTATTTACAGCGTGCAGTGTATTTGTATATCAGGACCAGAGTAACCAGTTCTGATTGATGAGTATTTAAAGTGTGCCGTGTATTTGTATATCAGGACCAAAGTAACCAGTTCTGAGTTATGAGTATTTACAGTGTGCAGTGTATTTGTATATCAGGACCAGAGTAACCAGTCCTGATTTATGAGTGTTTACAGTGTGCAGTGTATTTGTATATCAGGAACAGAGTAACGAGTCCAGATTTATGAGTATTTACAGTGTGCAGTGTATTTGTATATCAGGACCAGGATAACCAGTTCTGATTTATTAGTATTTACAGTGTGCAGTGTATTTTTATATCAGGACCAGAGTAACCAGTCCAGATTGATGAGTATTTACAGTGTGCAGTGTATTTGTATATCAGGACCAGAGTAACCAGTTCTGATTTATGAGTATTTACAGCGTGCAGTGTATCGGTATACCAGGACCAGAGTAACCAGTTCTGATTGATGAGTATTTACAGTGTGCAGTGTATTTGTATATCAGGACCAGAGTAACCAGTTCTGATTTATGAGTATTTACAGTGTGCAGTGTATTTGTATTCCAGGACCAGAGTAACCAGTTCTGATTTATGAGTATTTACAGCGTGCAGTGTATCGGTATACCAGGACAAGAGTAACCAGTTCTGATTTATGAGTATTTACAGTGTGCAGTGTGTTTGTATATCAGGACCAGAGTAACCAGTCCTGATTTATGAGTATTTACAGCGTGCAGTGTATCGGTATACCAGGACCAGAGTAACCAGTTCTGATTTATGAGTGTTTACAGTGTGCAGTGTATTTGTATATCAGGACCAGAGTAACCAGTTCTGATTTATGAGTATTTACAGTGTGTAGTGTATCGATATATCAGGACCAGAGTAACCAGTCCTGATTTATGAGTATTTACAGTGTGCAGTGTATTTGAATATTAGGACCAGAGTAACCAGTTCTGATTTATGAGTGTTTACAGTGTGCAGTGTATTTGTATATCAGACCAGAGTAACCAGTTCTTATTTATGAATATTTACAGCGTGCAGTGTATCGGTATACCAGGACCAGAGTAACCAGTTCTGATTTATGAGTGTTTACAGTGTGCAGTGTATTTGTACATCAAGACCAGAGTAACTAGTTCTGATTTATGAGTATTTACAGTGTGCAGTGTATCGATATATCAGGACCAGAGTAACCAGTCCTGATTCATGAGTATTTACAGTGTGCAGTGTATTTGTATATCAGGACCAGAGTAACCAGTCCTGATTTATGAGTATTTACAGTGTGCAGTGTATTTGTTTATCAGCACCAGAGCAACCAGTTCTGATTTATGAGTATTTACAGTGTGCAGTGTATCGATATATCAGGACCAGAGTAACCAGTCCTGATTTATGAGTATTTACAGCGTGCAGTGTATCGGTATACCAGGACCAGAGTAACCAGTTCTGGTTTATGAGTATTTACAGCGTGCAGTGTATCGGTATACCAGGACCTGATAACCAGTTCTGATTTATGAGTATTTACAGTTTGCAGTGTATTTGTATATCAGGCCCAGAGTAACCAGTTCTGATTGATGAGTATTTACAGTGTGCAGTGTATTTGTACATCAGGACCAGGATAACCAGTTCTGATTTATGATTATTTACAGCGTGCAGTGTATCGGTATACCAGGACCAGAGTAACCAGTTCTGATTTATGATTATTTACAGTGTGCAGTGTATTTGTATATCAGGCCCAGAGTAACCAGTTCTGATTTATGAGTATTTACAGCGTGCAGTGTATTTGTATATCAGGACCAGAGTAACCAGTTCTGATTTATGAGTATTTACAGTGTGCAGTGTATTTGTATATCAGGACCAAAGTAACCAGTTCTGAGTTATGAGTATTTACAGTGTGCAGTGTATTTGTATATCAGGACCAGAGTAACCAGTCCTGATTTATGAGTGTTTACAGTGTGCAGTGTATTTGTATATCAGGAACAGAGTAACGAGTCCAGATTTATGAGTATTTACAGTGTGCAGTGTATTTGTATATCAGGACCAGGATAACCAGTTCTGATTTATTAGTATTTACAGTGTGCAGTGTATTTTTATATCAGGACCAGAGTAACCAGTCCAGATTGATGAGTATTTACAGTGTGCAGTGTATTTGTATATCAGGACCAGAGTAACCAGTTCTGATTTATGAGTATTTACAGCGTGCAGTGTATCGGTATACCAGGACCAGAGTAACCAGTTCTGATTGATGAGTATTTACAGTGTGCAGTGTATTTGTATATCAGGACCAGAGTAACCAGTTCTGATTTATGAGTATTTACAGTGTGCAGTGTATTTGTATTCCAGGACCAGAGTAACCAGTTCTGATTTATGAGTATTTACAGCGTGCAGTGTATCGGTATACCAGGACAAGAGTAACCAGTTCTGATTTATGAGTATTTACAGTGTGCAGTGTGTTTGTATATCAGGACCAGAGTAACCAGTCCTGATTTATGAGTATTTACAGCGTGCAGTGTATCGGTATACCAGGACCAGAGTAACCAGTTCTGATTTATAAGTGTTTACAGTGTGCAGTGTATTTGTATATCAGGACCAGAGTAACCAGTTCTGATTTATGAGTATTTACAGTGTGTAGTGTATCGATATATCAGGACCAGAGTAACCAGTCCTGATTTATGAGTATTTACAGTGTGCAGTGTATTTGAATATTAGGACCAGAGTAACCAGTTCTGATTTATGAGTGTTTACAGTGTGCAGTGTATTTGTATATCAGACCAGAGTAACCAGTTCTGATTAATGAATATTTACAGCGTGCAGTGTATCGGTATACCAGGACCAGAGTAACCAGTTCTGATTTATGAGTGTTTACAGTGTGCAGTGTATTTGTACATCAAGACCAGAGTAACTAGTTCTGATTTATGAGTATTTACAGTGTGCAGTGTATCAATATATCAGGACCAGAGTAACCAGTCCTGATTTATGAGTATTTACAGTGTGCAGTGTATTTGTATATCAGGACCAGAGTAACCAGTCCTGATTTATGAGTATTTACAGTGTGCAGTGTATTTGTTTATCAGCACCAGAGCAACCAGTTCTGATTTATGAGTATTTACAGTGTGCAGTGTATCGATATATCAGGACCAGAGTAACCAGTCCTGATTTATGAGTATTTACAGCGTGCAGTGTATCGGTATACCAGGACAAGAGTAACCAGTTCTGGTTTATGAGTATTTACAGCGTGCAGTGTATCGGTATACCAGGACCTGATAACCAGTTCTGATTTATGAGTATTTACAGTGTGCAGTGTATTTGTATATCAGGCCCAGAGTAACCAGTTCTGATTGATGAGTATTTACAGTGTGCAGTGTATTTGTACATCAGGACCAGGATAACCAGTTCTGATTTATGATTATTTACAGCGTGCAGTGTATTGGTATACCAGGACCAGAGTAACCAGTTCTGATTTATGATTATTTACAGTGTGCAGTGTATTTGTATATCAGGCCCAGAGTAACCAGTTCTGATTTATGAGTATTTACAGTGTGCAGTGTATTTGTATATCAGGAGCAGAGTAACCAGTCCTGATTGATAAGTATTTTCAGTGTGCAGTGTATTTGTATATCAGGACCAGAGTAACCAGTTCTGATTTATGAGTATTTTCAGTGTGCATTGTATTTGTATATCAGGACCAAAGTAACCAGTTCTGATTTATGAGTATTTACAGTGTGCAGTGTATTTGTTTTTCAGGACCAGAGTAACCAGTCCTGATTTATGAGTATTTACAGTGTGCAGTGTATCGGTATATCAGGCCCAGAGTAACCAGTTCTGATTTATGAGTATTTACAGCGTGCAGTGTATTTGTATATCAGGACCAGAGTAACCAGTTCTGATTTATGAGTATTTACAGTGTGCAGTGTATTTGTATATCAGGACCAAAGTAACCAGTTCTGAGTTATGAGTATTTACAGTGTGCAGTGTATTTGTATATCAGGACCAGAGTAACCAGTCCTGATTTATGAGTGTTTACAGTGTGCAGTGTATTTGTATATCAGGAACAGAGTAACGAGTCCAGATTTATGAGTATTTACAGTGTGCAGTGTATTTGTATATCAGGACCAGGATAACCAGTTCTGATTTATTAGTATTTACAGTGTGCAGTGTATTTTTATATCAGGACCAGAGTAACCAGTCCTGAGTTATGAGTATTTACAGTGTGCAGTGTATTTGTATATCAGGACCAGAGTAACCAGTCCTGATTTATGAGTATTTACAGTGTGCAGTGTATCGGTATATCAGGACCAGAG
Source organism: Scyliorhinus torazame (assembly GCF_047496885.1). NCBI lineage: Eukaryota > Metazoa > Chordata > Chondrichthyes > Carcharhiniformes > Scyliorhinidae > Scyliorhinus > Scyliorhinus torazame. Next base: position 194,670,099 of record NC_092710.1, on the reverse strand, counting down.
TACCCAGTTCTGTTTTATGAGTATTTACAGTCTGCAGTGTATTTGTATATCATGACCAGAGTAACCAGTTCTGAATTATGAGTATTTACAGCGTGCAGTGTATCGGTATACCAGGACCAGAGTAACGAGTCCTGATTTATGAGTATTTACAGTGTGCAGTGTATTTGTATATCAGGACCAGAGTAACCAGTTCTGATTGATGAGTATTTACAGTGTGCAGTGTATTTGTATATCAGGACCAGAGTAACCAGTTCTGATTTATGAGTATTTACAGTGTGCAGTGTATTTGTATTCCAGGACCAGAGTAACCAGTTCTGATTTATGAGTATTTACAGTGTGCCGTGTATCGGTATACCAGGACCAGAGTAACCAGTCCTGATTTATGAGTATTTACAGCGTGCAGTGTATCGGTATATTGGGACCAGAGTAACCAGTTCTGATTTATGAGTATTTACAGTGTGCAGTGTATCGGTATACCAGGACCAGAGTAACCAGTCCTGATTTATGAGAATTTACAGTGTGCAGTGTATCGGTATATCAGGACCAGAGTAACCAGTTCTGATTCGTGAGTATTTACAGTGTGCACTGTATCGGTATATCAGGGCCAGAGTAACCAGTCCTGATTTATGAGTATTTACAGTGTATCGTGTATTTGTTTATCTGGACCAGAGTAACCAGTCCTGAATTATGAGTATTTACAGTGTGCAGTGTATTTGTATATCAGGACCAGAGTAATCAGTCCTGACATATCAGTATTTATAGTGTGCAGTGTATTTGTATATCAGGAACAGAGTAACCAGTCGTGATTCATGAGTGTTTACAGTGTGCAGTGTATTTGTATATCAGGACCAGAGTAACCAGTCCTGATTTATGAGTATTTACAGTGTGCAGTGTATTTGTATATCAGGACCAGAGTAACCAGTCCTGATTTATGAGTATTTACAGTGTGCAGTGTATTTGTATATCAGGACCAGAGTACCCAGTTCTGTTTTATGAGTATTTACAGTCTGCAGTGTATTTGTATATCATGACCAGAGTAACCAGTTCTGAATTATGAGTATTTACAGCGTGCAGTGTATCGGTATACCAGGACCAGAGTAACGAGTCCTGATTTATGAGTATTTACAGTGTGCAGTGTATTTGTATATCAGGACCAGAGTAACCAGTTCTGATTGATGAGTATTTACAGTGTGCAGTGTATTTGTATATCAGGACCAGAGTAACCAGTTCTGATTTATGAGTATTTACAGTGTGCAGTGTATTTGTATTCCAGGACCAGAGTAACCAGTTCTGATTTATGAGTATTTACAGCGTGCAGTGTATCGGTATATTGGGACCAGAGTAACCAGTTCTGATTTATGAGTATTTACAGTGTGCAGTGTATCGGTATACCAGGACCAGAGTAACCAGTCCTGATTTATGAGAATTTACAGTGTGCAGTGTATCGGTATATCAGGACCAGAGTAACCAGTTCTGATTCGTGAGTATTTACAGTGTGCACTGTATCGGTATATCAGGGCCAGAGTAACCAGTCCTGATTTATGAGTATTTACAGTGTATCGTGTATTTGTTTATCTGGACCAGAGTAACCAGTCCTGAATTATGAGTATTTACAGTGTGCAGTGTATTTGTATATCAGGACCAGAGTAATCAGTCCTGACATATCAGTATTTATAGTGTGCAGTGTATTTGTATATCAGGAACAGAGTAACCAGTCGTGATTCATGAGTGTTTACAGTGTGCAGTGTATTTGTATATCAGGACCAGAGTAACCAGTCCTGATTCATGAGTATTTACAGTGTGCAGTGTATTTGTATATCAGGACCAGAGTAACCAGTCCTGATTTATGAGTATTTACAGTGTGCAGTGTATTTGTTTATCAGGACCAGAGTAACCAGTCCTGATTTATGAGTATTTACAGTGTGCAGTGTATTTGTATATCAGGACCAGAGTACCCAGTTCTGATTTATGAGTATTTACAGTCTGCAGTGTATTTGTATATCATGACCAGAGTAACCAGTTCTGAATTATGAGTATTTACAGCGTGCAGTGTATCGGTATACCAGGACCAGAGTAACGAGTCCTGATTTATGAGTATTTACAGTGTGCAGTGTATTTGTATATCAGGACCAGAGTAACCAGTTCTGATTGATGAGTATTTACAGTGTGCAGTGTATTTGTATATCAGGACCAGAGTAACCAGTTCTGATTTATGAGTATTTACAGTGTGCAGTGTATTTGTATTCCAGGACCAGAGTAACCAGTTCTGATTTATGAGTATTTACAGCGTGCAGTGTATCGGTATACCAGGACAAGAGTAACCAGTTCTGATTTATGAGTATTTACAGTGTGCAGTGTGTTTGTATATCAGGACCAGAGTAACCAGTCCTGATTTATGAGTATTTACAGTGTGCAGTGTATCGGTATACCAGGACCAGAGTAACCAGTTCTGATTTATGAGTGTTTACAGTGTGCAGTGTATTTGTATATCAGGACCAGAGTAACCAGTTCTGATTTATGAGTATTTACAGTGTGTAGTGTATCGATATATCAGGACCAGAGTAACCAGTCCTGATTTATGAGTATTTACAGTGTGCAGTGTATTTGAATATTAGGACCAGAGTAACCAGTTCTGATTTATGAGTGTTTACAGTGTGCAGTGTATTTGTATATCAGACCAGAGTAACCAGTTCTGATTTATGAATATTTACAGCGTGCAGTGTATCGGTATACCAGGACCAGAGTAACCAGTTCTGATTTATGAGTGTTTACAGTGTGCAGTGTATTTGTATATCAAGACCAGAGTAACTAGTTCTGATTTATGAGTATTTACAGTGTGCAGTGTATCGATATATCAGGACCAGAGTAACCAGTCCTGATTTATGAGTATTTACAGTGTGCAGTGTATTTGTATATCAGGACCAGAGTAACCAGTCCTGATTTATGAGTATTTACAGTGTGCAGTGTATTTGTTTATCAGCACCAGAGCAACCAGTTCTGATTTATGAGTATTTACAGTGTGCAGTGTATCGATATATCAGGACCAGAGTAACCAGTCCTGATTTATGAGTATTTACACCGTGCAGTGTATCGGTATACCAGGACCACAGTAACCAGTTCTGGTTTATGAGTATTTACAGCGTGCAGTGTATCGGTATACCAGGACCTGATAACCAGTTCTGATTTATGAGTATTTACAGTGTGCAGTGTATTTGTATATCAGGCCCAGAGTAACCAGTTCTGATTGATGAGTATTTACAGTGTGCAGTGTATTTGTACATCAGGACCAGGATAACCAGTTCTGATTTATGATTATTTACAGCGTGCAGTGTATCGGTATACCAGGACCAGAGTAACCAGTTCTGATTTATGATTATTTACAGTGTGCAGTGTATTTGTATATCAGGCCCAGAGTAACTAGTTCTGATTTATGAGTATTTACAGTGTGCCGTGTATTTGTTTATCAGGACCAGAGTAACCAGTTCTGAATTATGAGTATTTACAGCGTGCAGTGTATCGGTATACCAGGACCAGAGTAACGAGTCCTGATTTATGAGTATTTACAGTGTGCAGTGTATTTGTATATCAGGACCAGAGTAACCAGTTCTGATTGATGAGTATTTACAGTGTGCAGTGTATTTGTATATCAGGACCAGAGTAACCAGTTCTGATTTATGAGTATTTACAGTGTGCAGTGTATTTGTATTCCAGGACCAGAGTAACCAGTTCTGATTTATGAGTATTTACAGCGTGCAGTGTATCGGTATATTGGGACCAGAGTAACCAGTTCTGATTTATGAGTATTTACAGTGTGCAGTGTATCGGTATACCAGGACCAGAGTAACCAGTCCTGATTTATGAGAATTTACAGTGTGCAGTGTATCGGTATATCAGGACCAGAGTAACCAGTTCTGATTCGTGAGTATTTACAGTGTGCACTGTATCGGTATATCAGGGCCAGAGTAACCAGTCCTGATTTATGAGTATTTACAGTGTATCGTGTATTTGTTTATCTGGACCAGAGTAACCAGTCCTGAATTATGAGTATTTACAGTGTGCAGTGTATTTGTATATCAGGACCAGAGTAATCAGTCCTGACATATCAGTATTTATAGTGTGCAGTGTATTTGTATATCAGGAACAGAGTAACCAGTCGTGATTCATGAGTGTTTACAGTGTGCAGTGTATTTGTATATCAGGACCAGAGTAACCAGTCCTGATTTATGAGTATTTACAGTGTGCAGTGTATTTGTATATCAGGACCAGAGTAACCAGTCCTGATTTATGAGTATTTACAGTGTGCAGTGTATTTGTTTATCAGGACCAGAGTAACCAGTCCTGATTTATGAGTATTTACAGTGTGCAGTGTATTTGTATATCAGGACCAGAGTACCCAGTTCTGATTTATGAGTATTTACAGTCTGCAGTGTATTTGTATATCATGACCAGAGTAACCAGTTCTGAATTATGAGTATTTACAGCGTGCAGTGTATCGGTATACCAGGACCAGAGTAACGAGTCCTGATTTATGAGTATTTACAGTGTGCAGTGTATTTGTATATCAGGACCAGAGTAACCAGTTCTGATTGATGAGTATTTACAGTGTGCAGTGTATTTGTATATCAGGACCAGAGTAACCAGTTCTGATTTATGAGTATTTACAGTGTGCAGTGTATTTGTATTCCAGGACCAGAGTAACCAGTTCTGATTTATGAGTATTTACAGCGTGCAGTGTATCGGTATACCAGGACAAGAGTAACCAGTTCTGATTTATGAGTATTTACAGTGTGCAGTGTGTTTGTATATCAGGACCAGAGTAACCAGTCCTGATTTATGAGTATTTACAGTGTGCAGTGTATCGGTATACCAGGACCAGAGTAACCAGTTCTGATTTATGAGTGTTTACAGTGTGCAGTGTATTTGTATATCAGGACCAGAGTAACCAGTTCTGATTTATGAGTATTTACAGTGTGTAGTGTATCGATATATCAGGACCAGAGTAACCAGTCCTGATTTATGAGTATTTACAGTGTGCAGTGTATTTGAATATTAGGACCAGAGTAACCAGTTCTGATTTATGAGTGTTTACAGTGTGCAGTGTATTTGTATATCAGACCAGAGTAACCAGTTCTGATTTATGAATATTTACAGCGTGCAGTGTATCGGTATACCAGGACCAGAGTAACCAGTTCTGATTTATGAGTGTTTACAGTGTGCAGTGTATTTGTATATCAAGACCAGAGTAACTAGTTCTGATTTATGAGTATTTACAGTGTGCAGTGTATCGATATATCAGGACCAGAGTAACCAGTCCTGATTTATGAGTATTTACAGTGTGCAGTGTATTTGTATATCAGGACCAGAGTAACCAGTCCTGATTTATGAGTATTTACAGTGTGCAGTGTATTTGTTTATCAGCACCAGAGCAACCAGTTCTGATTTATGAGTATTTACAGTGTGCAGTGTATCGATATATCAGGACCAGAGTAACCAGTCCTGATTTATGAGTATTTACAGCGTGCAGTGTATCGGTATACCAGGACCACAGTAACCAGTTCTGGTTTATGAGTATTTACAGCGTGCAGTGTATCGGTATACCAGGACCTGATAACCAGTTCTGATTTATGAGTATTTACAGTGTGCAGTGTATTTGTATATCAGGCCCAGAGTAACCAGTTCTGATTGATGAGTATTTACAGTGTGCAGTGTATTTGTACATCAGGACCAGGATAACCAGTTCTGATTTATGATTATTTACAGCGTGCAGTGTATCGGTATACCAGGACCAGAGTAACCAGTTCTGATTTATGATTATTTACAGTGTGCAGTGTATTTGTATATCAGGCCCAGAGTAACTAGTTCTGATTTATGAGTATTTACAGTGTGCCGTGTATTTGTTTATCAGGACCAGAGTAACCAGTTCTGATTTATGAGTATTTACAATGTGCAGTGTATTTGTATATCAGGACCAGAGTAACCAGTCCTGATTTATAAGTATTTTCAGTGTGCAGTGTATTTGTATATCAGGACCAGAGTAACCAGTTCTGATTTATGAGTATTTTCAGTGTGCATTGTATTTGTATATCAGGACCAAAGTAACCAGTTCTGATTTATGAGTATTTACAGTGTGCAGTGTATTTGTATTTCAGGACCAGAGTAACCAGTCCTGATTTATGAGTATTTACAGTGTGCAGTGTATCGGTATATCAGGCCCAGAGTAACCAGTTCTGATTTATGAGTATTTACAGCGTGCAGTGTATTTGTATATCAGGACCAGAGTAACCAGTTCTGATTTATGAGTATTTAAAGTGTGCCGTGTATTTGTATATCAGGACCAAAGTCACCAGTTCTGAGTTATGAGTATTTACAGTGTGCAGTGTATTTGTATATCAGGACCAGAGTAACCAGTCCTGATTTATGAGTGTTTACAGTGTGCAGTGTATTTGTATATCAGGAACAGAGTAACGAGTCCAGATTTATGAGTATTTACAGTGTGCAGTGTATTTGTATATCAGGACCAGGATAACCAGTTCTGATTTATTAGTATTTACAGTGTGCAGTGTATTTTTATATCAGGACCAGAGTAACCAGTCCAGATTGATGAGTATTTACAGTGTGCAGTGTATTTGTATATCAGGACCAGAGTAACCAGTTCTGATTTATGAGTATTTACAGCGTGCAGTGTATCGGTATACCAGGACCAGAGTAACCAGTTCTGATTGATGAGTATTTACAGTGTGCAGTGTATTTGGATATCAGGACCAGAGTAACCAGTTCTGATTTATGAGTATTTACAGTGTGCAGTGTATTTGTATTCCAGGACCAGAGTAACCAGTTCTGATTTATGAGTATTTACAGCGTGCAGTGTATCGGTATACCAGGACAAGAGTAACCAGTTCTGATTTATGAGTATTTACAGTGTGCAGTGTGTTTGTATATCAGGACCAGAGTAACCAGTCCTGATTTATGAGTATTTACAGCGTGCAGTGTATCGGTATACCAGGACCAGAGTAACCAGTTCTGATTTATGAGTGTTTACAGTGTGCAGTGTATTTGTATATCAGGACCAGAGTAACCAGTTCTGATTTATGAGTATTTACAGTGTGTAGTGTATCGATATATCAGGACCAGAGTAACCAGTCCTGATTTATGAGTATTTACAGTGTGCAGTGTATTTGAATATTAGGACCAGAGTAACCAGTTCTGATTTATGAGTGTTTACAGTGTGCAGTGTATTTGTATATCAGACCAGAGTAACCAGTTCTGATTTATGAATATTTACAGCGTGCAGTGTATCGGTATACCAGGACCAGAGTAACCAGTTCTGATTTATGAGTGTTTACAGTGTGCAGTGTATTTGTACATCAAGACCAGAGTAACTAGTTCTGATTTATGAGTATTTACAGTGTGCAGTGTATCGATATATCAGGACCAGAGTAACCAGTCCTGATTTATGAGTATTTACAGTGTGCAGTGTATTTGTATATCAGGACCAGAGTAACCAGTCCTGATTTATGAGTATTTACAGTGTGCAGTGTATTTGTTTATCAGCACCAGAGCAACCAGTTCTGATTTATGAGTATTTACAGTGTGCAGTGTATCGATATATCAGGACCAGAGTAACCAGTCCTGATTTATGAGTATTTACAGCGTGCAGTGTATCGGTATACCAGGACCAGAGTAACCAGTTCTGGTTTATGAGTATTTACAGCGTGCAGTGTATCGGTATACCAGGACCTGATAACCAGTTCTGATTTATGAGTATTTACAGTGTGCAGTGTATTTGTATATCAGGCCCAGAGTAACCAGTTCTGATTGATGAGTATTTACAGTGTGCAGTGTATTTGTACATCAGGACCAGGATAACCAGTTCTGATTTATGATTATTTACAGCGTGCAGTGTATCGGTATACCAGGACCAGAGTAACCAGTTCTGATTTATGATTATTTACAGTGTGCAGTGTATTTGTATATCAGGCCCAGAGTAACCAGTTCTGATTTATGAGTATTTACAGCGTGCAGTGTATTTGTATATCAGGACCAGAGTAACCAGTTCTGATTTATGAGTATTTACAGTGTGCAGTGTATTTGTATATCAGGACCAAAGTAACCAGTTCTGAGTTATGAGTATTTACAGTGTGCAGTGTATTTGTATATCAGGACCAGAGTAACCAGTCCTGATTTATGAGTGTTTACAGTGTGCAGTGTATTTGTATATCAGGAACAGAGTAACGAGTCCAGATTTATGAGTATTTACAGTGTGCAGTGTATTTGTATATCAGGACCAGGATAACCAGTTCTGATTTATTAGTATTTACAGTGTGCAGTGTATTTTTATATCAGGACCAGAGTAACCAGTCCAGATTGATGAGTATTTACAGTGTGCAGTGTATTTGTATATCAGGACCAGAGTAACCAGTTCTGATTTATGAGTATTTACAGCGTGCAGTGTATCGGTATACCAGGACCAGAGTAACCAGTTCTGATTGATGAGTATTTACAGTGTGCAGTGTATTTGTATATCAGGACCAGAGTAACCAGTTCTGATTTATGAGTATTTACAGTGTGCAGTGTATTTGTATTCCAGGACCAGAGTAACCAGTTCTGATTTATGAGTATTTACAGCGTGCAGTGTATCGGTATACCAGGACAAGAGTAACCAGTTCTGATTTATGAGTATTTACAGTGTGCAGTGTGTTTGTATATCAGGACCAGAGTAACCAGTCCTGATTTATGAGTATTTACAGCGTGCAGTGTATCGGTATACCAGGACCAGAGTAACCAGTTCTGATTTATAAGTGTTTACAGTGTGCAGTGTATTTGTATATCAGGACCAGAGTAACCAGTTCTGATTTATGAGTATTTACAGTGTGTAGTGTATCGATATATCAGGACCAGAGTAACCAGTCCTGATTTATGAGTATTTACAGTGTGCAGTGTATTTGAATATTAGGACCAGAGTAACCAGTTCTGATTTATGAGTGTTTACAGTGTGCAGTGTATTTGTATATCAGACCAGAGTAACCAGTTCTGATTTATGAATATTTACAGCGTGCAGTGTATCGGTATACCAGGACCAGAGTAACCAGTTCTGATTTATGAGTGTTTACAGTGTGCAGTGTATTTGTACATCAAGACCAGAGTAACTAGTTCTGATTGATGAGTATTTACAGTGTGCAGTGTATCAATATATCAGGACCAGAGTAACCAGTCCTGATTTATGAGTATTTACAGTGTGCAGTGTATTTGTATATCAGGACCAGAGTAACCAGTCCTGATTTATGAGTATTTACAGTGTGCAGTGTATTTGTTTATCAGCACCAGAGCAACCAGTTCTGATTTATGAGTATTTACAGTGTGCAGTGTATCGATATATCAGGACCAGAGTAACCAGTCCTGATTTATGAGTATTTACAGCGTGCAGTGTATCGGTATACCAGGACAAGAGTAACCAGTTCTGGTTTATGAGTATTTACAGCGTGCAGTGTATCGGTATACCAGGACCTGATAACCAGTTCTGATTTATGAGTATTTACAGTGTGCAGTGTATTTGTATATCAGGCCCAGAGTAACCAGTTCTGATTGATGAGTATTTACAGTGTGCAGTGTATTTGTACATCAGGACCAGGATAACCAGTTCTGATTTATGATTATTTACAGCGTGCAGTGTATTGGTATACCAGGACCAGAGTAACCAGTTCTGATTTATGATTATTTACAGTGTGCAGTGTATTTGTATATCAGGCCCAGAGTAACCAGTTCTGATTTATGAGTATTTACAGTGTGCCGTGTATTTGTTTTTCAGGACCAGAGTAACCAGTTCTGATTTATGAGTATTTACAATGTGCAGTGTATTTGTATATCAGGACCAGAGTAACCAGTCCTGATTTATAAGTATTTTCAGTGTGCAGTGTATTTGTATATCAGGACCAGAGTAACCAGTTCTGATTTATGAGTATTTTCAGTGTGCATTGTATTTGTATATCAGGACCAAAGTAACCAGTTCTGATTTATGAGTATTTACAGTGTGCAGTGTATCGGTATATGAGGCCCAGAGTAACCAGTTCTGATTTATGAGTATTTACAGCGTGCAGTGTATTTGTATATCAGGACCAGAGTAACCAGTTCTGATTTATGAGTATTTACAGTGTGCAGTGTATTTGTATATCAGGACCAAAGTAACCAGTTCTGAGTTATGAGTATTTACAGTGTGCGGTGTATTTGTATATCAGGACCAGAGTAACCAGTCCTGATTTATGAGTGTTTACAGTGTGCAGTGTATTTGTATATCAGGAACAGAGTAACGAGTCCAGATTTATGAGTATTTACAGTGTGCAGTGTATTTGTATATCAGGACCAGGATAACCAGTTCTGATTTATTAGTATTTACAGTGTGCAGTGTATTTTTATATCAGGACCAGAGTAACCAGTCCTGAGTTATGAGTATTTACAGTGTGCAGTGTATTTGTATATCAGGACCAGAGTAACCAGTCCTGATTTATGAGTATTTACAGTGTGCAGTGTATCGGTATATCAGGAGCTGAGTAACCTGTTCTGATTCATGCGTATTTACAGTGTGCAGTGTATTTGTATATCAGGACCAGGATAACCAGTTCTGATTTATGAGTATTTACAGCGTGCAGTGTATCGGGATACCAGGACCAGGGTAACGAGACCTGATTCATGAGTATTTACAGTGTGCAGTGTATTTGTATATCAGGACCAAAGTAACCAGTTCTGATTGATGAGTACTTACAGTGTGCAGCGTATTTGTATATCAGGACCAGAGTAACCAGTCCTGATTTATGAGTATTTACAGTGTGCAGTGTATCGGTATATCAGGAGCTGAGTAACCTGTTCTGATTCATGCGTATTTACAGTGTGCAGTGTATTTGTATATCAGGACCAGAGTAACCAGTTCTGATTTATGAGTATTTACAGTGTGAAGTGTATTTGTATAGCAGGACCAGAGTAACCAGTCCAGATTTATGAGTATTTACAGTGTGCAGTGTATTTGTTTATCAGGACCAGAGTAACCAGTTCTGATTTATGAGTATTTACAGTGTGCATTGTATTTGTATACCAGGTCCAGAGTAACCAGATCTGATTTATGAGTATTTACAGTGTGCAGTGTATTTGTATATCAGGACCAGAGTAACCAGTTCTGATTTATGAGTGTTTACAGTGTGCAGTATATTTGTATATAAGGACCAGAGTAAACAGTTCTGATTGATGAGTATTTACAGTGTGCAGTGTATCGGTATACCAGGACCAGAGTAACCAGTTCTGATTTATGAGTATTTACAGTGTGCAGTGTATTTGTATATCAGGGCCAGAGTAACCAGTCCTGATTTATGAGTATTTACAGCGTGCAGTGTATCGGTATACCAGGACCAGAGTAACCAGTCCTGATTTATGAGTATTTACAGTGTGCAGTGTATTTGTATATCAGGGCCAGAGTAACCACACCTGATTTATGAGTATTTACAATGTGCAGTGTATCGGTATACCAGGACCAGAGTAACCAGTTCTGATTCATGAGTATTTACAGTGTGCAGTGTATTTGTATATCAGCCCCAGAGTAACCAGTTCTGATTGACGAGTATTTACAGTGTGCAGTGTATTTGTATATCAGGACCAGAGTAACCAGTTCTGATTGATGAGTATTTACAGTGTGCAGTGTATCGGTATACCAGGACCAGAGTAACCAGTTCTGATTTATGAGTATTTACAGTGTGCAGTGTATTTGTATATCAGGCCCAGAGTAACCAGTTCTGATTGATGAGTATTTACAGTGTGCAGTGTATTTGTACATCAGGACCAGGATAACCAGTTCTGATTTATGATTATTTACAGCGTGCAGTGTATCGGTATACCAGGACCAGAGTAACCAGTTCTGATTTATGGTTATTTACAGTGTGCAGTGTATTTGTATATCAGGCCCAGAGTAACCAGTCCTGATTTATGAGTATTTACAATGTGCAGTGTATCGGTATACCAGGACCAGAGTAACCAGTCCTGATTTATGAGTATTTACAGTGTTCAGTGTATTTGTATATCAGGCCCAGAGTAACCAGTTCTGATTGATGAGTATTTACAGTGTGCAGTGTATCGGTATACCAGGACCAGAGTAACCAGTTCTGATTTATGAGTATTTACAGTGTGCAGTGTATTTGTATATCAGGCCCAGAGTAACCAGTTCTGATTGATGAGTATTTACAGTGTGCAGTGTATTTGTATATCAGGCCCAGAGTAACCAGTTCTGATTGATGAGTATTTACAGTGTGCAGTGTATCGGTATACCAGGCCCAGAGTAACCAGTTCTGATTTATGAGTATTTACAGCGTGCAGTGTATCGGTATACCAGGACCAGAGTAACCAGTTCTGATTTAAGATTATTTACAGTGTGCAGTGTATTTGTATATCAGGCCCAGAGTAACCAGTTCTGATTGATGAGTATTTACAGTGTGCAGTGTATCGGTATATCAGGCCCAGAGTAACCAGTTCTGATTTATGAGTATTTACAGTGTGCAGTGTATTTGTATATCAGGACCAGAGTAACCAGTTCTGATTTATGAGTATTTACAGTGTGCAGTGTATTTGTATAGCAAGACCAGAGTAACCAGTCCTGATTCATGAGTGTTTACAGTGTGCAGTGTATTTGTATATCAGGACCAGAGTAACCAGTCCTGACTTATGAATATTTACAGTGTGCAGTGTATCGGTATACCAGGACCAGAGTAACCAATCCTGATTTATGAGTATTTACAGTGTGCAGTGTATTTGTATATCTGGACCAGAGTAACCAGTCCTGATTTATGAGTATTTACAGCGTGCAGTGTGTCGGTATACCAGGACCAGAGTAACCAGTCCTGATTTATGTGTATTTACAGCGTGCAGTGTATCGGTATACCAGGACCAGAGTAACCAGTTCTTATTTATGAGTATTTACAGTGTGCAGTGTATTTGGATATCAGGACCAGAGTAACCAGTCCTGATTCATGCGTATTTACAGTGTGCAGTGTATTTGTATATCAGGACCAGAGTAACCATTTCTGATTAATGAGTATTTACAGTGTGCAGTGTATTTGTATACCAGGACCAGAGTAACCAGTTCTGATTTATGAGTATTTACAGTGTGCAGTGTATCGGTATACCAGGACCAGAGTAACCAGTTCTGATTTATGAGTATTTATAGTGTGCAGTGTATTTGTATATCAGGACCAGAGTAACCAGTTCTGATTCATGAGTATTTACAGTGTGCAGTGTATTTGTATATCAGGACCAGAGTAACCAGTTCTGATTCATGAGTATTTACAGTGTGCAGTGTATTTGTATATCAGGACCAGAGTAACCAGTTCTGATTTATGAGTATTTATAGTGTGCAGTGTATTTGTATATCAGGCCCAGAGTAACCAGTTCTGATTGATGAGTATTTACAGTGTGCAGTGTATCGGTATATCAGGCCCAGAGTAACCAGTTCTGATTTATGAGTATTTACAGTGTGCAGTGTATTTGTATATCAGGACCAGAGTAACCAGTTCTGATTTATGAGTATTTACAGTGTGCAGTGTATTTGTATAGCAAGACCAGAGTAACCAGTCCTGATTCATGAGTGTTTACAGTGTGCAGTGTATTTGTATATCAGGACCAGAGTAACCAGTCCTGACTTATGAATATTTACAGTGTGCAGTGTATCGGTATACCAGGACCAGAGTAACCAATCCTGATTTATGAGTATTTACAGTGTGCAGTGTATTTGTATATCTGGACCAGAGTAACCAGTCCTGATTTATGAGTATTTACAGCGTGCAGTGTGTCGGTATACCAGGACCAGAGTAACCAGTCCTGATTTATGTGTATTTACAGCGTGCAGTGTATCGGTATACCAGGACCAGAGTAACCAGTTCTTATTTATGAGTATTTACAGTGTGCAGTGTATTTGGATATCAGGACCAGAGTAACCAGTCCTGATTCATGCGTATTTACAGTGTGCAGTGTATTTGTATATCAGGACCAGAGTAACCATTTCTGATTAATGAGTATTTACAGTGTGCAGTGTATTTGTATACCAGGACCAGAGTAACCAGTTCTGATTTATGAGTATTTACAGTGTGTAGTGTATCGGTATACCAGGACCAGAGTAACCAGTTCTGATTTATGAGTATTTATAGTGTGCAGTGTATTTGTATATCAGGACCAGAGTAACCAGTTCTGATTCATGAGTATTTACAGTGTGCAGTGTATTTGTATATCAGGACCAGAGTAACCAGTTCTGATTCATGAGTATTTACAGTGTGCAGTGTATTTGTATATCAGGACCAGAGTAACCAGTTCTGATTTATGAGTATTTATAGTGTGCAGTGTATTTGTATACCAGGACCAGAGTAACCAGTTCTGATTTATGAGTATTTACAGTGTGCAGTATATGTGTATATCAGGACCAGAGTAACCAGTTCTGATTTATGAGTATTTACAGCGTGCAGTGTATCAGTATACCAGGACCAGAGTAACCAGTTCTGATTTATGAGTGTTTACAGTGTGCAGTGTATTTGTATATCAGGACCAGAGTAACCAGTTCTGATTTATGAGTATTTACAGTGTGCAGTGTATTTGTATATCAGGACCAGAGTAACCAGTTCTGGTTTATGAGTATTTACAGCCTGCAGTGTATCGGTATACCAGGACCAGAGTAACCAGATCTGATTCATGAGTATTTACAGTGTGCAGTGTATTTGTATATCAGGCCCAGAGTAACCAGTTCTGATTGATGAGTATTTACAGTGTGCAGTGTATTTGTACATCAGGACCAGGATAACCAGTTCTGATTCATGATTATTTACAGCGTGCAGTGTATCGGTATACCAGGACCAAAGTAACCAGTTCTGATTTATGAGTATTTACAGTGTGCAGTGTATTTGTATATCAGGCCCAGATTAACCAGTTCTGATTTATGAGTATTTACAGTGTGCAGTGTATTTGTGCATCAGGACCAGGATAACCAGTTCTGATTTATGATTATTTACAGCGTGCAGTGTATCGGTATACCAGGACCAGAGTAAACAGTTCTGATTCATGAGTATTTAAAGTGTGCAGTGTATTTGTATATCAGGCCCAGAGTAACCAGTTCTGATTCATGAGTATTTACAGTGTGCCGTGTATTTGTTTGTCAGGACCAGAGTAACCAGTTCTGATTTATGAGTATTTACAATGTGCAGTGTATTTGTATATCAGGACCAGAGGAACCAGTCCTGATTTATGAGTATTTTCAGTGTGCAGTGTATTTGTATATCAGGACCAGAGTAACCAGTTCTGATTCATGAGTATTTTCAGTGTGCAGTGTATTTGTATATCAGGACCAAAGTAACCAGTTCTGATTTATGAGTATTTAAAGTGTGCAGTGTATTTGTATTTCAGGGCCAGCGTAACCAGTCCTGATTTATGAGTATTTACAGTGTGCAGTGTATCGGTATATCAGGCCCAGAGTAACCTGTTCTGATTTATGAGTATTTACAGTGTGCAGTGTATTTGTATATCAGGACCAGAGTAACCAGTTCTGATTTATGAGTATTTACAGTGTGCAGTGTATTTGTATATCAGGACCAGAGTAACCAGTTCTGTTTTATGAGTATTCACAGTGTGCAGTGTATTTGTATATCAGGACCAGGATAACCAGTTCTGATTCATGAGTATTTACAGCGTGCAGTGTATCGTTATACCAGTACCTGGGTAACGAGTTCTGATTTATGAGTATTTACAGTGTGCAGTGTATTTGTATATCAGGCCCAGAGTAACCAGTTCTGATTGATGAGTATTTACAGTGTGCAGCGTATTTGTACATCAGGACCAGGATAACCAGTTCTGATTCATGATTATTTACAGCGTGCAGTGTATCGGTATACCAGTACCTGGGTAACCAGTTCTGATTTATGAGTATTTACAGTGTGCAGTGTATTTGTATATCAGGCCCAGAGTAACCAGTTCTGATTGATGAGTATTTACAGTGTGCAGTGTATTTGTACATCAGGACCAGGATAACCAGTTCTGATTTATGATTATTTACAGCGTGCAGTGTATCGGTATACCAGGACCAGAGTAAACAGTTCTGATTTATGAGTATTTACAGTGTGCAGTGTATTTGTATATCAGGCCCAGAGTAACCAGTTCTGATTTATGAGTATTTACAGTGTGCCGTGTATTTGTTTATCAGGACCAGAGTAACCAGTTCTGATTTATGAGTATTTGCAATGTGCAGTGTATTTGTATATCAGGACCAGAGTAACCAGTCCTGATTTATGAGTATTTTCAGTGTGCAGTGTATTTGTATATCAGGACCAGAGTAACCAGTTCTGATTCATGAGTATTTTCAGTGTGCAGTGTATTTGTATATCAGGACCAAAGTAACCAGTTCTGATTTATGAGTATTTAAAGAGTGCAGTGTATTTGTATTTCAGGACCAGCGTAACCAGTCCTGATTTATGAGTATTTACAGTGTGCAGTGTATCGGTATATCAGGCCCAGAGTGACCAGTTCTGATTTATGAGTACTTACAGTGTGCAGTGTATTTGTATATCAGGACCAGAGTAACCAGTTCTGATTTATGAGTATTTACAGTGTGCAGTGTATTTGTATATCAGGACCAAAGTAACCAGTTCTGATTTATGAGTATTTACAGTGTGCAGTGTATTTGTATATCAGGACCAGAGTAACCAGTTCTGTTTTATGAGTATTCACAGTGTGCAGTGTATTTGTATATCAGGACCAGAGTAACCAGTCCTGATTTATGAGTATTTACAGCGTGCAGTGTATCGGTATACCAGGACCAGAGTAACCAGTTCTGATTTATGAGTATTTACAGTGTGCAGTGTATTTGGATATCAGGACCAGAGTAACCAGTTCTGATTTATGAGTATTCACAGTATGCAGTGTATTTGTATATCAGGACCAGAGTAACCAGTCCTGATTCATGCGTATTTACAGTGTGCAGTGTATTTGTATATCAGGACCAGAGTAACCAGTTCTGATTTATGAGTATTTACAGTGTGCAGTGTATTTGTATATCAGGACCAGAGTAACCAGTTCTGGTTTATGAGTATTTACAGCCTGCAGTGTATCGGTATACCAGGACCAGAGTAACCAGATCTGATTCATGAGTATTTACAGTGTGCAGTGTATTTGTATATCAGGCCCAGAGTAACCAGTTCTGATTGATGAGTATTTACAGTGTGCAGTGTATTTGTACATCAGGACCAGGATAACCAGTTCTGATTCATGATTATTTACAGCGTGCAGTGTATCGGTATACCAGGACCAAAGTAACCAGTTCTGATTTATGAGTATTTACAGTGTGCAGTGTATTTGTATATCAGGCCCAGAGTAACCAGTTCTGATTTATGAGTATTTACAGTGTGCAGTGTATTTGTGCATCAGGACCAGGATAACCAGTTCTGATTTATGATTATTTACAGCGTGCAGTGTATCGGTATACCAGGACCAGAGTAAACAGTTCTGATTCATGAGTATTTACAGTGTGCAGTGTATTTGTATATCAGGCCCAGAGTAACCAGTTCTGATTCATGAGTATTTACAGTGTGCCGTGTATTTGTTTGTCAGGACCAGAGTAACCAGTTCTGATTTATGAGTATTTACAATGTGCAGTGTATTTGTATATCAGGACCAGAGGAACCAGTCCTGATTTATGAGTATTTTCAGTGTGCAGTGTATTTGTATATCAGGACCAGAGTAACCAGTTCTGATTCATGAGTATTTTCAGTGTGCAGTGTATTTGTATATCAGGACCAAAGTAACCAGTTCTGATTTATGAGTATTTAAAGTGTGCAGTGTATTTGTATTTCAGGGCCAGCGTAACCAGTCCTGATTTATGAGTATTTACAGTGTGCAGTGTATCGGTATATCAGGCCCAGAGTAACCAGTTCTGATTTATGAGTATTTACAGTGTGCAGTGTATTTGTATATCAGGACCAGAGTAACCAGTTCTGATTTATGAGTATTTACAGTGTGCAGTGTATTTGTATATCAGGACCAGAGTAACCAGTTCTGTTTTATGAGTATTCACAGTGTGCAGTGTATTTGTATATCAGGACCAGGATAACCAGTTCTGATTCATGAGTATTTACAGCGTGCAGTGTATCGTTATACCAGTACCTGGGTAACGAGTTCTGATTTATGAGTATTTACAGTGTGCAGTGTATTTGTATATCAGGCCCAGAGTAACCAGTTCTGATTGATGAGTATTTACAGTGTGCAGTGTATTTGTACATCAGGACCAGGATAACCAGTTCTGATTTATGATTATTTACAGCGTGCAGTGTATCGGTATACCAGGACCAGAGTAAACAGTTCTGATTTATGAGTATTTACAGTGTGCAGTGTATTTGTATATCAGGCCCAGAGTAACCAGTTCTGATTTATGGGTATTTACAGTGTGCCGTGTATTTGTTTATCAGGACCAGAGTAACCAGTTCTGATTTATGAGTATTTGCAATGTGCAGTGTATTTGTATATCAGGACCAGAGTAACCAGTCCTGATTTAGGAGTATTTACAGTGTGCAGTGTATTTGTATATCAGGCCCAGAGTAACCAGTTCTGATTCATGAGTATTTTCAGTGTGCAGTGTATTTGTATATCAGGACCAAAGTAACCAGTTCTGATTTATGAGTATTTAAAGAGTGCAGTGTATTTGTATTTCAGGACCAGCGTAACCAGTCCTGATTTATGAGTATTTACAGTGTGCAGTGTATCGGTATATCAGGCCCAGAGTGACCAGTTCTGATTTATGAGTATTTACAGTGTGCAGTGTATTTGTATATCAGGACCAGAGTAACCAGTTCTGATTTATGAGTATTTACAGTGTGCAGTGTATTTGTATATCAGGACCAAAGTAACCAGTTCTGATTTATGAGTATTTACAGTGTGCAGTGTATTTGTATATCAGGACCAGAGTAACCAGTTCTGTTTTATGAGTATTCACAGTGTGCAGTGTATTTGTATATCAGGACCAGAGTAACCAGTCCTGATTTATGAGTATTTACAGCGTGCAGTGTATCGGTATACCAGGACCAGAGTAACCAGTTCTGATTTATGAGTATTTACAGTGTGCAGTGTATTTGGATATCAGGACCAGAGTAACCAGTTCTGATTTATGAGTATTCACAGTATGCAGTGTATTTGTATATCAGGACCAGAGTAACCAGTCCTGATTCATGCGTATTTACAGTGTGCAGTGTATTTGTATATCAGGACCAGAGTAACCAGTTCTCATTAATGAGTATTTACAGTGTGCAGTGTATTTGTATACCAGGACCAGAGTAACCAGTTCTGATTTATGAGTATTTACAGTGTGCAGTGTATCGGTATACCAGGACCAGAGTAACCAGTTCTAATTTATGAGTATTTACAGTGTGCAGTGTATTTGTATATCAGGACCAGAGTAACCAGTTCTGATTCATGAGTATTTACAGTGTGCAGTGTATTTGTATATCAGGACCAGAGTAACCAGTTCTGATTTATGAGTATTTACAGTGTGCAGTGTATTTGTATACCAGGACCAGAGTAACCAGTTCTGATTCATGAGTATTTACAGTGTGCAGTATATTTGTATATCAGGACCAGAGTAACCAGTTCTGATTCATGAGTATTTACAGCGTGCAGTGTATTAGTATACCAGGACCAGAGTAACCAGTTCTGATTTATGATTGTTTACAGTGTGCAGTGTATTTGTATATCAGGACCAGAGTAACCAGTTCTGATTTATGAGTATTTACAGTGTGCAGTGTATTTGTATCTCAGGACCAGAGTAACCAGTTCTGGTTTATGAGTATTTACAGCCTGCAGTGTATCGGTATACCAGGACCAGAGTAACCAGTTCTGATTTATGAGTATTTACAGTGTGCAGTGTATTTGTATATCATGCCCAGAGTAACCAGTTCTGATTGATGAGTATTTACAGTGCGCAGTGTATTTGTACATCAGGACCAGGATAACCAGTTCTGATTCATGATTATTTACAGCGTGCAGTGTATCGGTATACCAGGACCAAAGTAACCAGTTCTGATTTATGAGTATTTACAGTGTGCAGTGTATTTGTATATCAGGCCCAGAGTAACCAGTTCTGATTGATGAGTATTTACAGTGTGCAGTGTATTTGTACATCAGGACCAGAATAACCAGTTCTGATTTATGATTATTTACAGCTTGCAGTGTATCGGTATACCAGGACCAGAGTAAACAGTTCTGATTTATGAGTATTTACAGTGTGCAGTGTATTTGTATATCAGGCCCAGAGTAACCAGTTCTGATTTATGAGTATTTACAGTGTGCCGTGTATTTGTTTATCAGGACCAGAGTAACCAGTTCTGATTTATGAGTATTTACAATGTGCAGTGTATTTGTATATCAGGACCAGAGTAACCAGTCCTGATTTATGAGTATTTTCAGTGTGCAGTGTATTTGTATATCAGGACCAGAGTAACCAGTTCTGATTTATGAGTATTTACAGTGTGCAGTGTATTTGTATATCAGGACCAAAGTAACCAGTTCTGATTTATGAGTATTTAAAGTATGCAGTGTATTTGTATTTCAGGACCAGCGTAACCAGTCCTGATTTTTGAGTATTTACAGTGTGCAGTGTATCGGTATATCAGGCCCAGAGTAACCAGTTCTGATTTATGAGTATTTACAGTGTGCAGTGTATTTGTATATCAGGACCAGAGTAACCAGTTCTGATTGATGAGTATTTACAGTGTGCAGTGTATTTGTATATCAGGACCAGAGTAACCAGTTCTGTTTTATGAGTATTCACAGTGTGCAGTGTATTTGTATATCAGGACCAGGATAACCAGTTCTGATTTATGAGTATTTACAGCGTGCAGTGTATCGGTATACCAGTACCTGGGTAACCAGTTCTGATTTATGAGTATTTACAGTGTGCAGTGTATTTGTATATCAGGCCCAGAGTAACCAGTTCTGATTGGTGAGTATTTACAGTGTGCAGTGTATTTGTACATCAGGACCAGGATAACCAGTTCTGATTTATGATTATTTACAGCGTGCAGTGTATCGGTATACCAGGACCAGAGTAAACAGTTCTGATTTATGAGTATTTACAGTGTGCAGTGTATTTGTATATCAGGCCCAGAGTAACCAGTTCTGATTTATGAGTATTTACAGTGTGCCGTGTATTTATTTATCAGGACCAGAGTAACCAGTTCTGATTTATGAGTATTTACAATGTGCAGTGTATTTGTATATCAGGGCCAGAGTAACCAGTCCTGATTTATGAGTATTTTCAGTGTGCAGTGTATTTGTATATCAGGACCAGAGTAACCAGTTCTGATTTATGAGTATTTTCAGTGTGCAGTGTATTTGTATATCAGGACCAAAGTAACCAGTTCTGATTTATGAGTATTTAAAGTGTGCAGTGTATTTGTATTTCAGGACCAGCGTAACCAGTCCTGATTTATGAGTATTTACAGTGTGCAGTGTATCGGTATATCAGGCCCAGAGTAACCAGTTCTGATTTATGAGTATTTACAGTGTGCAGTGTATCGGTATATCAGGCCCAGAGTAACCAGTTCTGATTTATGAGTATTTACAGTGTGCAGTGTATTTGTATATCAGGACCAGAGTAACCAGTTCTGATTTATGAGTATTTACAGTGTGCAGTGTATTTGTATATCAGGACCAGAGTAACCAGTTCTGATTTATGAGTATTTACAGTGTGCAGTGTATTTGTATATCAGGACCAAAGTAACCAGTTCTGATTTATGAGTATTTAAAGTGTGCAGTGTATTTGTATTTCAGGACCAGCGTAACCAGTCCTGATTTATGAGTATTTACAGTGTGCAGTGTATCGGTATATCAGGCCCAGAGTAACCAGTTCTGATTTATGAGTATTCACAGTGTGCAGTGTATTTGTATATCAGGACCAGGATAACCAGTTCTGATTTATGAGTATTTACAGCGTGCAGTGTATCGGTATACCAGTACCTGGGTAACCAGTTCTGATTTATGAGTATTTTCAGTGTGCAGTGTATTTGTATATCAGGCCCAGAGTAACCAGTTCTGATTGATGAGTATTTACAGTGTGCAGTGTATTTGTACATCAGGACCAGGATAACCAGTTCTGATTTATGATTATTTACAGCGTGCAGTGTATCGGTATACCAGGACCAGAGTAAACAGTTCTGATTTATGAGTATTTACAGTGTGCAGTGTATTTGTATATCAGGCCCAGAGTAACCAGTTCTGATTTATGAGTATTTACAGTGTGCCGTGTATTTATTTATCAGGACCAGAGTAACCAGTTCTGATTTATGAGTATTTACAATGTGCAGTGTATTTGTATATCAGGACCAGAGTAACCAGTCCTGATTTATGAGTATTTTCAGTGTGCAGTGTATTTGTATATCAGGACCAGAGTAACCAGTTCTGATTTATGAGTATTTTCAGTGTGCAGTGTATTTGTATATCAGGACCAAAGTAACCAGTTCTGATTTATGAGTATTTACAGTGTGCAGTGTATTTGTATTTCAGGACCAGCGTAACCAGTCCTGATTTATGAGTATTTACAGTGTGCAGTGTATCGGTATATCAGGCCCAGAGTAACCAGTTCTGATTTATGAGTATTTACAGTGTGCAGTGTATTTGTATATCAGGACCAGAGTAACCAGTTCTGATTTATGAGTATTTACAGTGTGCAGTGTATTTGTATATCAGGACCAAAGTAACCAGTTCTGATTTATGAGTATTTACAGTGTGCAGTGTATTTGCATATCAGGACCAGCGTAACCAGTTCTGTTTTATGAGTATTCACAGTGTGCAGTGTATTTGTATATCAGGACCAGGATAACCAGTTCTGATTTATGAGTATTTACAGCGTGCAGTGTATCGGTATACCAGTACCTGGGTAACGAGTCCTGATTTATGAGTATTTACAGTGTGCAGTGTATTTGTATATCAGGACCAGAGTAACCAGTCTTGATTTATGAGTGTTTACAGTGTGCAGCGTATTTGTATATCAGGAACAGAGTAACCAGTCCAGATTCATGAGTATTTACAGTGTGCAGTGTATTTGTATATCAGGACCAGATTAACCAGTTCTGATTTATGAGTATTTACAGTGTGCAGTGTATTTGTATATCAGGACCAGAGTCACCAGTTCTGATTTATGAGTATTTACAGCATGCAGTGTATCAGTATACCAGGACCAGAGTAACCAGTTCTGATTTATGAGTGTTTACAGTGTGCAGTGTATTTGTATATAAGGACCAGAGTAACCAGTTCTGATTTATGAGTATTTTCAGTGTGCATTGTATTTGTATATCAGGCCCAGAGTAACCAGTTCTGATTTATGAGTATTTACAGTGTGCAGTGTATCGGTATATTGGGACCAAAGTAACCAGTTCTGATTTATGAGTATTTACAGTGTGCAGTGTATTTGTATTTCAGGACCAGAGTAACCAGTACTGATTTATGAGTATTTACAGTGTGCAGTGTATCGGTATATCAGGCACAGAGTAACCAGTTCTGATTTATGAGTATTTACAGTGTGCAGTGTATTTGTATATCAGGACCAGAGTAACCAGTTCTGATTTATGAGTATTTACAGTGTGCAGTGTATTTGTATATCAGGACCAAAGTAACCAGTTCTGATTTATGAGTATTTACAGTGTGCAGTGTATTTGCATATCAGGACCAGAGTAACGAGTCCTGATTTATGAGTATTTACAGTGTGCAGTGTATTTGTATATCAGGACCAGAGTAACCAGTCTTGATTTATGAGTGTTTACAGTGTGCAGTGTATTTGTATATCAGGAACAGAGTAACCAGTCCAGATTCATGAGTATTTACAGTGTGCAGTGTATTTGTATATCAGGACCAGAGTAACCAGTTCTGATTTATGATTATTTACAATGTGCAGTGTATTTGTATACCAGGACCAGAGTAACCAGTTCTGATTTATGAGTATTTACAGTGTGCAGTGTATTTGTATATCAGGACCAGAGTAACCAGTTCTGATTTATGAGTATTTACAGCGTGCAGTGTATCAGTATACCAGGACCAGAGTAACCAGTTCTGATCATTGAGTGTTTACAGTGTGCAGTGTATTTGTATATCAGGACCAGAGTAACCAGTTCTGATTTATGAGTATTTACAGTCTGCAGTGTATTTGTATATCAGGACCAGAGTAACCAGTTCTGGTTTATGAGTATTTACAGCGTGCAGTGTATCGGTATACCAGGACCAGATAACCAGTTCTGATTTATGAGTATTTACAGTGTGCAGTGTATTTGTATATCAGGCCCAGAGTAACCAGTTCTGATTGATGATTATTTACAGTGTGCAGTGTATTTGTACATCAGGACCAGGATAACCAGTTCTGATTTATGATTATTTACAGCGTGCAGTGTATCGGTATGCCAGGACCAGAGTAACCAGTTCTGATTTATGATTATTTACAGTGTGCAGTGTATTTGTATATCAGGCCCAGAGTAACCAGTTCTGATTTATGAGTATTTACAGTGTGCCGTGTATTTGTTTATCAGGACCAGAGTAACCAGTTCTGATTTATGAGTATTTACAATGTGCAGTGTATTTGTATATCAGGACCAGAGTAACCAGTCCTGATTTATGAGTATTAACAGTGTGCAGTGTATTTGTATATTAGGACCAGGATAACCAGTTCTGATTTATGTGTATTTACAGTGTGCAGTGTATTTGTACATCAGGACCAGAGTAACCAGTCCTGATTTATGAGTATTTACAGTGTGCAGTGTATTTGTATATCAGGACCAGAGTAACCAGTTCTGATTGATGAGTATTTACAGTGTGCAGTGTATTTGTATATCAGGACCAGAGTAACCAGTTCTGATTTATGTGTATTTACAGTGTGCAGTGTATTTGTATATCAAGACCAGAGTCACCAGTCCTGATTTATGAGTGTTTACAGTGTGCAGTGTATTTGTACATCAGGAACAGAGTAACCAGTCCAGATTTATGAGTATTAACAGTGTGCAGTGTATTTGTATATTAGGACCAGGATAACCAGTTCTGATTTATGAGTATTTACAGTGTGCAGTGTATTTGTACATCAGGACCAGAGTAACCAGTCCTGATTTATGAGTATTTACAGCGTGCAGTGTATCGGTATACCAGGACCAGAGTAACCAGTTCTGATTTATGAGTATTTACAGTGTGCAGTGTATTTGTATATCAGGACCAGAGTAACCAGTCCAGATTCATGAGTATTTACAGTGTGCAGTGTATTTGTATATCAGGACCGAAGTAACCAGTTCTGATTGATGAGTATTTACCGTGTGCAGTGTATTTGTATATCAGGACCAGAGTAACCAGTTCTGATTTATGAGTATTTACAGTGTGCAGTGTATTTGTATATCCGGACCAGAGTAACCAGTTCTGATTCATGAGTATTTACAGTGTGCAGTGTATTTGTATATCAGGACCAGAGTAACCAGTTCTGATTTATGAGTATTTACAGCGTGCAGTGTATTTGTATATCAGGACCAGAGTAACCAGTACTGATTCATGAGTATTTACAGTGTGCAGTGTATCGGTATATCAGGACCAGAGTAACCAGACCTGATTTATGAGTATTTACAGTGTGCAGTGTATTTGTATATCAGGACCAGAGTAACCAGTTCTGATTCATGAGTATTTACAGTATGCAGTGTATTTGTTTATCAGGACCAGAGTAACCAGTCCTGATTTATGAGTATTTACAGTGTGCAGTGTATTTGTATATCAGGACCAGAGTAACCAGTTCTGATTTATGAGCATTTACAGTGTGCAGTGTATTTGTTTATCAGGACCAGGATAACCAGTTCTGATTCATGAGTATTTACAGTGTGCAGTGTATTTGTATATCAGGACCAGAGTAACCAGTTCTGATTTATGAGTATTTACAGTGTGCAGTGTATTTGTTTATCAGGACCAGGATAACCAGTTCTGATTTATGTGTATTTACAGTGTGCAGTGTATTTGTATATCAGGACCAGAGTAACCAGTCCTGATTTATGAGTATTTACAGTGTGCAGTGTATTTGTTTATCAGGACCAGAGTAACCAGTTCTGATTTATGAGTATTTACAGTGTGCAGTGTATTTGTTTATCAGGACCAGGATAACCAGTTCTGATTTATGAGTATTTACAGTGTGCAGTGTATTTGTATATCAGGACCAGAGTAACCAGTTCTGATTTATGAGTATTTACAGTGTGCAGTGTATTTGTTTATCAGGACCAGGATAACCAGTTCTGATTTATGAGTATTTACAGTGTGCAGTGTATTTGTATATCAGGACCAGAGTAACCAGTTCTGATTTATGAGTATTTACAGTGTGCAGTGTATTTGTTTATCAGGACCAGAGTAACCAGTTCTGATTTATGAGTATTTACAGTGTGCAGTGTATCGGTATATCAGGAACACAGTAACCAGTCCTGATGCTAGTTATGGATATCTAGAATACATAATGTTTACTTTGTGCCTGGCAAACTCCTTATTTGAGCATCGCTATTCAATTACACGTAAACACACCACCAACTGCACACTTCTGCCATTGGCTTCATAAACTGCATAAATTGATGATCACTGTTCTGATACCTGCAACATAACGTATAGATTCTAAGGGAAATTTGGTTTGCTCTGACTTCCTGTTGTCAAAACCAGAGGAGATTCCCTCATGTGGGAGATCCACTCGTGCTGCATTTGGGCCAGCGCGGTAGCACACGTGGCGAGCACTGTGGCTTCACAGGGCCAGGGTCCCATGTTCGATTGCCCGCACTGTCTGCGCGGAGTCTGCACATTCTCCTTGTGTCTGCGTGGGTTTCCTCCGGGTGCTCCGGTTTCCTCCCACAGTCCAAAGATGTGCAGGTTAGGTGGATTGGCCATGATGAATTGCCTTTAGTGTCCAAAATGTTTAGGAGGGGTTATTGGGTTCTGGGGAGAGGGTGGAAGTGAGGGCTTAGGTGGGTCGGTGCAGACCCGATGGGCCGAATAGCCTCCTTCTGCACTGTATGTTCTATGTACTATAATTATGGCTGGAATTCTCTGGCAGTTGGAATTCTCTGTTTCCCGGCGGTGTGAGGTGGCTTCAATGAGAAATCCCATTGACAAGCGACGGGTGTATAGAATCCCGCCACCAGTGAATGGCATGCTGTTGAGAAACACGCCTGGGGAACCGGAAAATCCAGCCCATGTGTCACTGTCTTTTTAGCTGGGTGAGTGTGGGGAAATGGGGAAAGCGGCTGCCTGCCTTCTGTTCCTCACATGAATGGCAGACAACTAGCCATCGAAGGTAGCATGGACCATCTTGACAGGTGCCATGGACACCCGAGGCCTGTCTAATACAATCATCAGGTGGGGTTGTAATCCACCCGCCTGCCCGAAACAAGCAGATTACTTAAATATATAAATAAAAGACCAGCATTGATTTCCAACTGGAAGGACAGAATAGAAGTGTCAGACAAACAGTTTGGGGAACTGTCAGCGTGGGGAGCTTGCTGATTGGATGATTCTTTAGCTCATATGTTTAAATGGTTCAGTTCTATCAATAGTCTCTCTTATGCCCATTATCTACAACCCGAAATCAGGCATTTCACAATTTGACCTGTTTATTATTTTCAGCATTAATTCTGTAAACCGATTAGGCTTGAGTTGAAGTTAAACTTCTCCCACTCCTGAACTGGCTGATAGATTCATGGAAGAGAACCAAAAGCTGGTTGGTACCTCCTTGTGCTGGGCTCCCGGAGGGGGCCGAGGGAGTGGATGCCACGGCATATGTGGCAGACATGCTGCAGAAGCTGGTGGGGGAGGATTTCTTCCCGCGTCCGTTGGAGCTGGACAGGGCACACAGAGTGCAGGCGAGGCAGCCGCGAGGGGGGGGGGCCTGGGCGATGGTGGTCGGGGGCTCCGGGCGATGGTGGTCAGGTTCCATAGGTTCGGGGACAAGGAGCGGGTCCTACAGTGGGCCAAGAACACGAAGAGCTGCTTATGGAACAACAGTGTCCTGCGCATCTATCAGGATCTGAGCCAGGAGGTGGCCAGAAGGAGGGCAGCCGACAGACAAATTAAAGAGATCCTGTTTAACAAGAAGGTCAAGTTCGGGCTACTTTTTCCGGCGCGGCTTTGGGGTCACATACCGGGAACAGCCGCGTTATTTGGACGACCCGGAGGAAGCGATGGACTTCGCTAAGGGGCACGGACTGGTGCCGAACTGAGGACCCATGGACTCAAGTTAGAGTGTTTCAAGAGATGTTTGCATTTGTTTGTGGCTTGCCCTTCGTGTTAGTGATGTCGTTCGGCATGTTCTTTTACTTAACATTTGGGGTGTTCTTGTGTTTGTTTTTGCCTGTTTGAAAGTTTGTTTTTGCCGGTTTGAAAGTTTTAAAGTTAAAGTCATAGTTAAAGGTTAAGTTATTGGGCGCTGGGGGGCGGTACGGGTTCTTTTTGCTATTTTTCTGGTAATGTTGGGAGGGGGGTGGGTGGTAGCGCCCACCTCATTACACAGTTTGAATTGCACTATTGTGGGGGTGAGCTTTGTTCTTTGTTTGTTTTTTCTCTGTTTCGGTCCCAGAGCGATTGCTCGAACAGGGCTGTTCTGGGGAAGAGGTGTTGATGGGCGAGGGGGAGGGGAGCGGGGGGACAATAGGTGGGAGACATGGTGGTGCCGGAGGTGAGAGTCACCAGGCTAGCTGCTTTGAGCTAGTCAATGGGAGCGAGGTGGGGGGGGGTGTATACAGCCAGTATATGTCAGGGGTTAGGTTACAGGGGGTTGTTGCTGCTGGGGGGGGGGGGGGGAGATGATCTGCTGACGAGGGAGGGAACTGAACCAGGTAACAGGGAAGAGGTCGGGGGTGGGAGCTGCCAAGAGGCGGACCGGGGGGGGCACGGCACATGGGCAGGGGGTGGGCCCAAGAAGGGTGATGGCTGATCGGCGCAGGGAGGGTCAGGGTGTCCTCCAACCAGGCTGATCACCTGGAATGTTCGAGGGTTAAACAGGCCGGTCAAGAGGGCACGTGTGTTCGCGCACTTACGGGCTCTGAAGGCAGATGTAATGTTGCTGCAGGAGACACATTTGAGAGTGGCGGACCAGATTAGATTACGGAAGGGCTGGGTTAGCCAGGTCTTCCATTCGGGGCTTGATGCTAAGACCAGAGCGGCCGCGATCATGATTAACAAACGGGTTCAATTTGAGGCGGACAGCACAGTTGCGGATGGTGGTGGTAGATTTCTCATGGCCCGGGAGAAGCTTGAGGTGGTGAGGGTGGTCCTGGTACCTCCTTGTGCTTTCTGGCTTAGGGTATGTGGCTCAGTGAGAAAAACAGAAAAACTAAAGGTTACCGCACATTGGCAAGACACTAATAATTTATTGCATCATGCTTAAAATGTTTTTGGAATGCTGTGTTAAAGCAATTTAATCTATCTTTATTGATTTCAGTCTTCCTTCAACAATTTGTTCAAAACATCAAGCTATGGTTACATTATTGCTGGGGGAGACAAGTAAGTGTGAATGATGAAATATGGGATTTGTAGTTATAAAAAGTGATTCCACTAAAAAAAACTTATTTTGTGATGATCTGCAGAGCACTAATAACCTCTCAGGAACTTCCTGAAGATAATCCAGAGGCAGGAATTAACATGTTAATCAAAGTAAGTTTAACTATAATAATACATTCTTCTTCACCAAGCTATGTTTTATTGCATCATGTATGACGATAAAGGTTCATTGCTCTGCAGTTTTCTTCAGATGTAAGGGTGACATGGTGGCACAGTGGTTAGCACTGCTGCCTCACAGCGTCAAGGATCCCTGGTTCAATTCTGGCCTTGGGTGACTCTGTGGAGTTTGCATTTTCTTACTGTGTCTGTGGGAGTTTCCTCCAGGTGCTCCAGTTTCATCCCACACATGTAAAAGTTAGGTGGATTGGCCATGCTAAATTGCCCCCTAGTGTGCAAAGGTTAGGTGCGGTTACAGGGATATGTCGGGGGAATGGGCCTAATGGAGCTCTTTCAGAGGTTCGGTGCAGTCTCAATGGGCCGAATGGCCTCCTTCTAACTGTAGGGGTTCTGTGAAATTCTACAGTAGATTATGTCATGTGTTGCAATTAAGAAATCAATTTGCCATTCCATTCATAATATTTTGAGAAAGACCTTTGACCATTTACCAAGATGGGCAGAATAGTTTAAATAAACGAAGGTAACAAACAGAAAAAATACTTCCATTGCTTATACTTGCACAAATAATGTACTGTCACCTTCATTAATTTTTATATTTGTGTTCTTTTGAGACAGAAGGGTAGATATTTACTTTGTGGGATCGTGTAAGGCTCTTACAAAACTAATAATGAATCTATAGCTCATTTTGTATCTTTCAATTTTTATTGCCATGAATTCTCAAAAGAACCTTCCTTTTTCACAGTAAGAATGTAATACAACAACAGTTATGTTTTGAAAATCAGTTCCTCAGTGTTATATTGTTAGTAGCATATTTTTTTAACAAATAGCAAGAAGACATAATAGAGTTAACAATGAGAAATCTATTAATAATTTTTATTAAATGGAATGCTTATTTGCAGATTTCAGAAAGGAAAAAGAAAGTAATGTTC
Source organism: Scyliorhinus torazame (assembly GCF_047496885.1). Lineage (NCBI taxonomy): Eukaryota > Metazoa > Chordata > Chondrichthyes > Carcharhiniformes > Scyliorhinidae > Scyliorhinus > Scyliorhinus torazame. Next base: position 194,639,461 of record NC_092710.1, on the reverse strand, counting down.
ATCGGAATTTCATGTGGATTGTCAGTAAGTGTATTGGAATACATAATTAGTGTTTATTGTTCTGTTCTGTTGCATTTGCTACCTTATACCAAACTTAATATAAATATTTTTAAATGCAATGAGATAAACTTCCATCATCATAGAAATCAATTGGATTACCATAGAGTATGATCTACAATGGGTGGGTAATCAACTTCACAAGGTTATTGTTTAGGCAGTGAATATAAAACTAGTCCTTTAGGTCTCTAGATTCACATTTCAACGTTCATTTGTAATTTCTCTCACAGAGTGGAGCCCACCCACACACTTGTAATTTGTGAAAATGATTAATCACCCTCATAAACAACTTATTATCTGATATTCCAATCTATGACTAAAGCGCTTAGAGACATGGATGATGTTGTGGTAGAGGCAAAATATTACATTGTTTATTTCATTCTGTCACCCCAGTACTAATAGCTTCATTAGGTCTTTTGACAGTAAATTCTCTCCCCCTTCCCATTGCCAATATGATTTGCTTTGTAGAGTAAATTATTTAGCACTTAACGGCAACCGGCTGTCAATTAATTGTGTGGTATAAAGAAAAACATGAATGTTACTATGATTAAACTTGATAAAGCATGGAAATATAAATATATCTTCAAACTAACACCAAATAAAATTTATAATTGTAATAGTAATTAACCTGTTATTATGAGCGAGGCATTTTCAGAACCCCAAAATGTCTCATGGAGTTCACCCAACCTCTCCCTTTAATGGACTTGTTGCTTTTCCGAGCACGCGGCTTGTCCCCTAGGTGTGATATTACAATTATGGACACGTGGGTTTTTAAACACAAAACACTGTTTATTCCATGAACTCAACTTAACATCTTAAATAAACATTGGATCTCTTAACACCCTTTCCTTCAAAGATAACTCAGAAAATATTGCAACAGTAAATATTTCCTTAAAATGTTCCTTCAAACTTCCAAGAAACTGAACACCTTTAAACAAAATCACATCAGGTTAAAGGCTTTACCTTAAATCACCCAAATGATCCAGAGATGGTCTTTTATGGCAGACATCACAGCAAATCCAGCTCACTGCAAAACACAGACACTCACAAGCTCTTTTCAAACTAACTGCAAAACATGGACACACACCAGCTCTTTTCAAAACTGAAACTAAAAACCTGCAAAACTAAACTGCAAAATGGCTGACCTGACCTCAGCCCCACCCACTCTCTGACATCACTGTTTTCTGAAAGGTACATTGCTTAAACATCCATATCTTAAAAGTACTCTGACATGACACTGTTTACACAGTGATGCAAAATTCCTTTAATCTCTGTTTAAGGCAGTAACCCATTTATAATAGACAACAGATCTATGCCTTCATTAATGAAGTGAGCAAGGAACCCTGACATAGAAAGTTAAGTTGTTCATTACTAATAGAGTCATACAGGACAGAAGAAGCCCTTCTGCCCATTGAGGCACACCACCATTCCAACCCATCAAAGTTTTATGAGGTTTTCAGGAATCCGCAAGTGTTTCTCCAGCTGTAGAGCACACTTTGAGCCTCCTGGTATTTTCTAATGCGCCGTAAGTCTTCTTTAGCGGGGTGTTTCCATGATCCTATAAATACAAAAGATCAAAGAAGAAGTTTCAGGAAGCTTGGGTCAGAGTTAGCGCTACAATACAGTCACCACAATTCGGACTCTTGCTTACTGTGAGCAGGATCATGGAGTCACATCCTGAAGAAGAAAGTATGTGTGTCATCACATTGTGAGGCACATCATAGTTATTGCTCAGCTGTGGCATGAAGCTGATGTAGCTCTATGTATAAAATAATACAGTAAAGTAAATTGGGATCAGCAGTTTACGTTTCTGCTATCTCAGGTTTACCATGGCGTTAATTAACTTTTACTTTAAGGTCACATTAAGTACTTTTCCTGTTTGCAGGCTCCATTTGTAGCTGGTCAGCTGGATGTCTGCATGAACAACCTAGACAAGTTCATCCCTGTTCTAGTGGGGTTCAATCCAATTAATATGGCAAGGTAAGAAATACCCAAAGGCTAATATCAGATCCAGTTATTTCTAGGCTTTTGTAATATACTCAGGACCTGGGGCGGGATTCTCCGACCCCCCCGCCGGGTCGGATAATCGCCAGGTGGGAAAGCGTGAATCCTGCCCCCGTCGGCCGCCGAATTCTCCGGCACTGAAAATTTGGCGAGGGCAGGAATGCCCCCCCCCCCCCGGGGATTCTCCGGCCCGCGATGGGCAGAAGTCCCGCTGCTGTCATGCCAGTCCCGCCAGCGTGAATCAAACCACCTATCTTACCGGCGGGACTGGTGGCGCGGGCGGGCTCTGGGGTCCTGGGGGGGGGGCGATCTGGCCCCACGGGGTGCCCCCACGGTGGCCTGGCCCGCGATCAGGGCCCACCGATCCGCAGGCGGGCTTGTGCCGTGGGGGCACTCTTTTCCTTCCGCCTCAGCCATAGCCTCCGCGATGCTGATGCGGAAGTGACCCCCCCCCTGCGCATGCGCGGGGATTACGTCAGCAGCTGCTGACGCTACCGCGCATGCGCGGACTTCCGCCGGCCGCCGAAGTCCCTTCGGCCCCGGCTGCCATGGCGCCAAAGGCCTTTCCCGCCGGCCGGTGGCGCGCCAACCACTCCGGCGCGGGCCTAGCCCCTCAAGGTGAGGGCTTGGTCCCTAAAGGTGCCCAACGCCGGAGTGGTTCACGCCACTCCATCCTGCCGGTACCCCCCGCCCCGCCGGGTAGGGGAGAATCCCGGCCGATTCTTCTGTACCTTCAGTGCAAACTCCATGCTCTCATGTAAGGTTCATAGATTGCTCTTTTATAGTGTCACACAGCAATTGTGCAGCTGTACCTAAAAGTATTTCTTTTATGTATTTCTGTCATCACAAACTGTCTTTTGTGCTCCTAATAACCTACATCTGTTAAACGTGCTTATCTTACCCGGTACTTCAACGTGTTGGGGAGGGGAATAGACAGCAAGCATAAATGGAGGGAGAGGGTGGGGTGTGGGCTGGGGCAAACACAGAGTTGGAAGAGGTGTCAAAGTCGTGGTTGAAAAAGCAGATTTCCAGGGCTTTCAAAAATGGGGTGATGTGGAAGGGTTTGGGAAGAGAATTCACACATGCAAGGGTATGACTATGGAAACTATCTGACATCAAAGTGGGAAATGCAGTAAGCTAGAATCATAAAATCCCTCCAGTGTAGGAGGAGGCCATTTGGCCCATTGAGTCGACACTGGCCCTCTGAAAGAGCACCCTACCTCGGCCCAATCCACCGCCCTATCACCATAATCCCACCAAGCAGAGGTTTGCCATGGCCAGTCCACCTAACCTGCACATCTTTGGACTATGGGAGGAAAGCAGAGCACCCAGAGGAAACCCAGACACCGGAGAAAATGCAAACTCCACACAGACAGGCACCCGAGGTTGGAGTCGAACCCAGGTCTCTGGCACTGTGAGACAGCAGTGCTAACCACAGCTTGAAGAGTGGAGGGCAGCTCGTTCTAACACAGCAGTGTCCATCTTACACAATAGCATCAATTAAATAATAATGCATGCATATTCAGTTATCAACTGAAAAAATTAGGCCGCTACTGGGTTTGCCATTGACCTCAGTCTCGAGGCGGAGCAGATTGCATGGAGGCAGGAAGAGTGGCAAATGTGGTGGTTTGGGTGACTTAATTAGGTGGGAGCTGAAGATCAATCCCTATGGTGGGTTCAACTTTAGAGATTACCTCAACACGGTGTTTGTGGCAGGTTGGGCCTCACGCCATCTCATGGCAGGGTTCCTACTTGTAATACATTTACATGCCATGAATACTCATTATGGTAAAAACCTTTTGAAATTACATTCTACCTTCATGATAAATTCAGTGGCGCATGAGACTCTTGTAGCACTAGGTTCACGTTCCTTTAAATGTAGTGTGTAACAGTCGGTTGGATGCAGTTGTTTCTGAGGTCAATAATTTTTCCTGTTAGATGCAGTACAAAGGAGGGAATGAGGAGAATGACAGCTCACCTGGAGGCTCGGTATCAGCAAGGGCAGGTGTAGGCTATTATAAGGTCCAGAAAGGCGTCGACACCGAGCCGATCAGGTTGAGTCAAAAGAAAAAGGTTTAATGCAACAGGACAAGACGACAGAGCAGTTACTCTACTGTAGGGGCCAGCTCACAGTTCATGGCCCTCCTGTTTTATACAGGATGTAGAAGGGGGCGCCCACCCCCTTAGTATCATAACACCAGGTTATGATATTGGCAGTAAGGGGCATGAAGGAGAGGAAGAAGGATTGAAGGGAGGGAAGACAGTGGGGTATGAAAGAGGAGGTCACTGTTTAGCTCTCTGATTAAGATAGCCTTAATTTACAATGATGATGTGTAGATGAAAGAAATGTTGGCCGTGATTTAATGACCTCATTGTAACCGACTTTGTGTCAGAGCCAGGCTGTTGAATCTTGCAAGAGGCCTCTGGCAAGATTTGCGACGCTCAAAACCTCTCACCAGATTTAACGCAGTCTCACGTGACATCGAGATCTGGATCTCGCCCTCACTGGGCAAAATCCAGATCAGAATATTTAAATGACACATTAGGCTGATTTAAATATGCATTCATGGGATTCTTCCCGCACCCGGGACCTGACGGCTGTGCCTGGGAGACCTTGCTAATGTGATGCTTAGTTCTGGTTTCCACAAATGTGGACCAGTTGTAATGGCACCTGCGGGGCCTCCCAGGCCATTGGGGTCGGGGTTAGGGAGATTGGCACCCTGGCATTCCCTCTGACCCCTGGGCACCTTGGCAGTGTGAGTCGGATACCCTGGAAGTGCCAGCCAGGCACTGCCTGTGGGCCCGGTTGGCACTGTCAGGCTGGCAAGGATGCTGCCAGGGATTGGGCCCAGGGGGCCTTTCCAGATGGAGGGGTGTGAGCGGGGGTTCCCATGGGCCTACCCGAGGTGGGGGGGACAAAGTGGGGGAGGTCTGAAAGGGGTACAGAAGATCGACACAGCCAGACAAAATGGTGCCCCTCAGTCATGCACAGAGTTGTGCACATTGTGGATCAACGGCGGCCCCCCAAGCTGATGTGCAGCCTGCACAGTTTTACCAGTCGTTGTAGGCTGTATGTCAGCAGGCCCACCTGCTCCTGGTAAGATTGCAGTGGAGGTGGGAAGCAACCCAGTTTTCACTGAGCTATATTGGCTCCAAGTCCAAGTCCTCAACTTTAAAGTTTTCACCATTGTTTTTAAATCCTTTCTGGACTCGCCCTTCCTCTCCCTGTAGCTCTCTCCAATCACTCCAATCACTCCATCATTGGTGACCAATCCTACACCTGCTGTATCCTAAGCTCTCAAAATGCCTTCTTAATTCTCATCCCTTCAACTTCTCTCTTCTCCATGGAGACACTCCTTAAAAACAAGTACTTGGGCCAAATGTCTCTTTAAGTGGCACAGTGTCACAAATTTTGTATAATAACATGTTACGCGACATTAAAACCACAACAAAAATGCAAGATGTTGTTGTTGAGATGCCCTACCCCATTCTTTACTTTTCATTCTCATAGTTCTGTCCATTCCAGGAAATCTGTGGACATCAATTTTTCTCATCATGATGCACAATCATGAAAACATTGTTTAGCAGATTTTTTTCAATTTTGACTGATGTTAAAAGAATAATGGTGAATAGGTCGCTTGAAATATTTGCTAGACTTTGAGTACATGCATTTATTAAGAACATTGTTTGACTTTGCCTTTTGAAGACCTGACAAAATCGACGGATGGCACTCGACATTTCTTCAAGTGGCGGAAAGAATGCAGAGGCTGGAAAAGTTACACAAGGCCTATGTTATTAATCCTGCTGTTGGGGTAAGTATGACCTTTCAATTATATTTCTCTTGACAAATTATAACAACTAGATAAACTGGGTTGCTTACTAATGTTCACTGAGGGGAAAATATTTGCAGTATATACATACTTCAACTATCATTTAGATCAACCTGCAAGAGCTAGCTTTCGATTAACACTACATCCAGGCAGAAACTCAGACAGAGCAGTATACCCTCAGTACTGTACTAGAGAATTAACTTGGATTTGATGCTTAAGAATCTGAATTTGGACTGGAAAGCACAGCTTTCTGATTCAGAGGCAAGGGCGCTATCAGCTGAGCTGTCAATTGAGCCAGAGGGAAGTATACAGGCTGAGGCACACAGCATGAGTTGGCATGAAGCAGAATGCATTCCTGATGAGCAGGTCAAGAGATGTCATTTCTTGTTTCAAGAGCCTTGGGATCAACTTCCTTACCAGAAACAGACTGTTCCGAAAAAAGGGATTTAAAAAGGCATCAGGTAACGCAGTTGCAACCTCAAAAGGGTTCAATATCAATGAGGAATTTAATAGCTGAGGAAGGATGTCCTCATCTGAGGAAGAATGTCCTGATCTGAGAAGGGATGTGCTTTCTATAGAGGGAGTGCAGCAAAGGTTTACCAGACTGATTCCTGGGATGGCAGGACTAACGTATGAGGAGGGATTGAGTTGGTTAAGATTGTATTCGCTGAAGTTCAGAAGAACGAGAGGGGATCTCATAGAAATCGATACAATTCTAACAGGACTAGACAGGGTAGATGCAAGAAGGATGTTCCTAATGGTGGGGTGTCCAAACCAGGGGTCACAATCTGAGGATATGGGGTACTCCATTTAGGACAGAGCTAAGGAGAAATGTCTTCACCCAGAGAGTGGTGAGCCTGTGGAATCTGTTACCAAGAGAAGTAGTTAAGGCCAAAACATTTGTATGTTTTCAAGAAGCAGTTAGATATAAGACTTAGGGTGAAGGGGATCAAAAGATATGGGGGGAAAGCAGGATTAGGCTATTGAGTTGGATGATCGGCTTGAATTAACTTCTGGAATCTTAAGGAGTACTGTTTATGCATTTTTTTCCAAAATGGCCATCCTTCCAACAATTCCATTTTGGCTGAAGGAGAAAGAGTCACTGAACTGAAGGAAGGAGCACAGAGAACTAGTGAAACCAGCACACAGTCAACACAGGAGACCAGCCAGCTGGAGCACAGGAGACCAGCGAGCAGGAAGCAGGGGATATTAGCTAGCAGGAAGCAGGGGATGGATATTAGCTGACAGGAAGCAGGGGATATTAGCTAGCAGGAAGCAGGGGATATTAGCTAGCAGGAAGCAGGGGATGGATATTAGCTGGCAGGAAGCAGGGGATATTAGCTAGCAGGAAGCAGGGGATATTACCTAGCAGGAAGCAGGGGATATTAGCTAGGAGGCAGCTTGGGAGACCAACTAGCAGGGAGCAGGGGATATTACCTAGCAGGAAACACAGGAGACCAGCTAGCAGGAAGCACGGTGATGTGTTGGGTGTTCTGGATCACATACAGGTCACCAACACTTGAAGTAGTGCAACACTATTTTATTAAAAGGTTAGCTATTTAAACATACTTGAACTGTGGGTAAATACGATACCAGCTTTAACTAATACCAGCTTTAACTAAAGACCTTTGCCTTGTCCTAACCAGTTGATGCACTCAGTACATGGTGAATGTCTGTGTTGCAGGCTGTGAGCTCTGTGTTCCTAGCTAGCTGCTACTCGAATGAGCGGGAACTCTGATGTCCCCTGTCTTTATAGTGCGTGTGCTCTCACTGGTGATTGGCTGCGGTGTTGTGTATGTTGATTGGTCTTGCTGTGTGTCCATCAGTGTGTGTCTGCACCATGATATACTGGTGTATATTATGACATCCCCCCTTTTATATAAAAAAATGTGCCTGCGTAAACAATAAATAGTTTGTGGTGAATGTTCCTGACTACGTGTGTGCGAAATATTTACAGGACTATGTACATAAAACTAAGCTATTTACATGGGAAGGTGCCTGGTGCAGAAAAAAACAGTGTGTCACACAAATAACGAGATGAACACTATATACAAACCACTTGAACGATTAAACGGAAGAACAGAACAGACCAGAGAGTCCATTAGTGCAAAGTTCACAAATTAAGCCTCTGAGATGGGTGACGAATTCTGGTTGACCACCTCAAGGGTGGGTCAGGAGCCACCAGCTGAGGAGTGGGCTGGACTGCGTCAGAGTGCGGAGGATGCAGAGTAACCGGAATCTCTGGGAAGTCCAGGTCAGGGACAACAGGAGGGCATGGCACTGGCGGAGGATCACATAGTGAGCGCAGAACGAGACAAAGGGCACGGCAATTACGGCGCAGAATGGAACCATCCGGTGGCCACCTGCCGAAGAACCACAGCAGTTGCAGACCAGCCACCATCCGGAAGATGGAGGCGGACGTTGTCATCTGGAGCCAGAGCAGGGAGATCAGCTGTATGGGCGTCATGAGCCGCCTTGTGCTGTGCATGAGACAGTTGCATACGTTGAAGGACCGGAACATGGTCGAGGTCTGGGACGTGAATGGACGGCACCGTCGTCCTTCGGGTGCGACCCATGAGCAGCTGGGCTGGCGACAGGCCAGTGGACAATGGGGCCGTGCGATAGGCCAGAAGGGCGAGGTAGAAGTCGGATCCCACATCGGCATCCTTGCAGAGGAGCCGTTTGACTATGTGGACGCCCTTCTCCGCTTTGCCATTGGATTGAGGGTACAGGGAACTGGATGTCACATGCACAAAGTTGTACCTCCTGGCAAAGTTGGACCATTCCTGGCTTGCGAAGCAGGGGCCATTGTCCGACATCACAGTGAGTGGGATGCCGTGACGAGCAAAGGTGTCCTTACAGGCACGGATGACTGCAGACGATGTGATGTCATGTAAACGTACCACCTCCGGGTAGTTTGAAAAGTAGTCTACAATCAGAACATAGTCCCTGCCCAGCGCGTGGAACAGATCGATGCTGACCTTGGACCAAGGGGACGTGACCAACTCATGGGGCTGTAGGGTCTCACGCGGTTGGGCCGGCTGGAACCGCTGAAGGTGGGGCAGTTGAGCACTGTGTTGGCGATGTCGTCATAGATACCGGGCCAGTACACTGCCTCTCGGGCCCGTCGGCGGCACTTCTCCACGCCAAGATGGCCCTCGTGTAGCTGTTCCAAAACGAGCTGGCGCATGCTGTGTGGGATAATAATGTGGTCCAGCTTCAGGAGGACACCATCGACTACCACCAGATCGTCTCTGATATTGTAGAACTGCGGGCATTGGCCCTTGAGCCACCCGTCTGTTAGGTGACGTACGACACGCTGTAGCAGGGGGGTCAGCCGCAGTCTCGCGCCAAATTTAGACGAGGCGTTCATCCATGGCCGGTAGATTGGAGGCCACGAAGGCCACATGGGCGTCAACCTGGCAGACGAATCCCGCTGGGTCACACGGGGTGTTGACTGCCCTGGACAGAGTGTCGGCTATGATCAGGTCTTTGCCTGGGGTGTATATGAGCTGGAAGTCGTACCGCCGGAGCTTGAGCAGAATGCGCTGGAGGTGAGGCATCATGTCGTTCAAGTCTTTCTGTATTATATTGACCAGCGGGCGATGGTCGGTCTCGACGGTGAACTGGGGAAGGCCGTACACACAATCATGAAACTTGACAACACCGGTCAACAGGCCCAGGCACTCCTTTTCTATCTGCGCGTAGCGCTGTTCCGTGGGGTTCATGGCACGTGACGCATATGCAACGGGGGTCCATGATGAGGCCTCATCGCGTTGCAGGAGCACTGCCCCAATGCCAGATTGGCTGGCATCGGTCGAAATTTTTGTCTCCTTCGCTGGATCAAAAAAGGCCAATACCGGGACCGTGGTAAGTTTGGTTTTAAGTTCACTCCATTCGCGCTCGTGGGCAGGAAGCCATTGGAAGTCTGTCGTCTTCCTGACCAGGTTCCTGAGAGCTGTGGTATGAGAGGCGAGGTTAGGGATGAACTTCCCTAGGAAGTTGATCATGCCCAGAAATCGGAGGACCGCCTTCTTGTCTTCTGGCTTTTTCATGGCTGTGTTGGCAGCCACCTTGCCCGCATTCGGCCGCACACCCAACTGGGAGATGAGTTCCCCTAGGAACTTGAGTTCCGTCTGGCCAAAGGAGCATTTGGCTCTGTTGAGGCGTAGGCCCTGCTCCCGTATGCGTTTGAAAACGCGCTGGAGGCGACTGATATGCTCCTGCGGGGTGGTGGACCAAATGATTATGTCATCAACATAGACGCGAACACCTTCTGCCTTCCATCATTTGTTCCATGATCCTGTGGAATACTTCTGACGCCGATATGATCCCAAACGGCATCCTGTTGTAACAATATCTGCCAAAAGGGGTGTTAAAGGTACGCAGTTTCCTGCTGGATCTGTCTAGTTGAATTTGCCAGAATCCTTTCGAGGCGTCAAGTTTGGTGAAGAGCTTGGCCCGAGCCATCTCGCATGTGATCTCTTCACGTTTGGGGATTGGGTAATGCTCCCTCATTATGTTGTGATTCAGATCCTTGGGATCAATGCAGATTCTGAGCTCGCCGGAAGGCTTCTTTACGCACACCATGGAACTGACCCAGTCGGTTGGTTCCGTAACTCTGGAGATCACTCCTTGGTCCTGGAGGTCCTGCAGCTGCTGCTTGAGGCGGTCCTTGAGGGGTGCTGGGACTCTGCAAGGTGCATGCACCACAGGCGTGGCGTTCTGTTTGAGTAGGATCTTGTAAGTATATGGGAGCGTGCCCATGCCTTCGAAGACGTCGCGGTGCTGGTCGATGATGGCGTTGAGTTGCAGCCTGAAGTCAGCATCCTGGAAGGCAGACATGTCATCGGGAGAGAGAGAGTGACCTCTTTGAACGAGGTTTAGCAATTTGCATGCCTGTGCGCCAAGCAGAGAGTCCTTCGAGGAGCCCATGATCTCGAAAGGAAGGATGGCTTTTCGTGACTTGTGCGTCACTTCGAGTTGGCATGAGCCGGTAGCAGGAATGATGTTGCCATTGTAGTCCAATAGCTGGCAGGCCAATGGGAGATTGGTTGGTTTGACACGAAGGCTTTGGAAAGCAGACCATGCCATGAGATTGGCGGAGGCACCAGTGCCCAGGCGGAATCGTATTTGGGACAGGTTGACCGTCAGGGTGGCACACCACTCATCGTCTGGATCGATGCTGTATACTGACAGCGGCTGGTGTCTTTGCTTCGGGGACAGCCTGTTTTTCGTCACAACACCGACTTGAAAAGGCGCCTTCGGGTCCTCGGTGTCACTGCTGTGTGGGAGGTCGGAATCGGACTCGGTGACCGTGGATTGAATTGCCCGAACATTCCTGCGAGGCTGGCTGAAGCGATATGAATTGGAAGGCTGAGCTGCTCGACAGCAGGCAGCATAGTGGCCAAGTCTTCCACATCGTAGGCATTGTCGGGATTTTGCGGGGCATTGCCGCTTTAAATGGGTGGAGCCACAGTTGCCGCACGACGTGACGTCAACACGTTCGCTGTGCCACTGCGCATGCGCGGTGCGATCCTGCGTGGTGCGCGCCTGCGAATTACGTTCCTCCATGTCGCTGTCCCCTCGTTTGGTGCGTACAAGCGTGGGAGTCTGCGAAAAGCGCGCAAAATGGGCACCCTCATCCAGGCTGAGGCCCTGGAGGTGTTCAATCACTTGGACCCGTTCCACCTCGTGGGGACCTTGCCGCGCCGTTTCAGCCGCTTGTGTATGGGAGTACCGACTGGTGGCATTTTCATGTGTGACACAGGTCTCGATGGCGGTCACTAGGGTGAGTTGCTTTACTTTGAGGAGCTGCTGATAGGGGGTCCGACTGAACACCGAAAACGATCTGGTCACGTATCATGGAGTCGGAGGTGGGCCCGCAGCTGCAGGATTGCGCAAGGATGCGGAGGTGCGTTAAGAAGGATTGGAAAGGTTGTCCTTACCCTGCAAACGCTGCTGGAACACGTAGCGTTCAAAACTTTCATTCACTCACCGCTGCAGCGAGTGTCAAATTTGAGGAGAACAGTCTTGAACTTCGTCTTGTCTTCGTCATCTGCAAAGGTGAGAGAGTTGAAAATATGGATGGCCTGGTCCCCGGCCATGGAGAGGAGAAGAGCAATCTTTCTGGTGTCTGAGGTGCCCTCCCTGTCCGTGGCTTCGAGGTAGAGCTGGAAGCGCTGCTTGAAAATCTTCCAGTTGGCCCCGAGGTTGCCGGCGATGCGGAGTGGCGGCGGCGGGCTGATGTTGTCCATGTTGCAGAATGACAGAATGCTGGCGGAAGGCAGATCACTTGCAGGTAGGTCTAAGAAGTGCTAGTGTGCAACCACTCCTGGTATCATGATGTGTTGGGTGTTCTGGATCACATAAAGGTCTCCAACACTTGAAGTAGTGCAACACTATTTTATTAAAAGGTTAACTATTTAAACATCCTTGAACTGTGGGTAAATACGATACCAGCTTTAACTAATACCAGCTTTAACTAAAGACCTTTGCCTTGTCCTAACCAGTCAATGCACTCAGCACATGGTGAATGTCTGTGTTGCAGGCTGTGAGCTCTGTGCTCCTAGCTGGCTGCTACTCGAATGAGCGGGAACTCTGATGTCCCCTGTCTTTATCGTGCGTGTGCTCTCACTGGTGATTGGCTGCGGTGTTGTGTATGTTGATTGGTCCCACTGTGTGTCCATCAGTGTGTGTCTGCACCATGATATACTGGTGTATATTATGACACACGGGAGACCAACTAGCAGGATGCACAGGGAACAGCTAGCAGGAAGCACGGGAGATTAACTAGCAGGATGTACAGGGACCAGCTAACAGGAAAAACAGAAGACCAACTAACAGGAAACATGGGAGCAGTTTTGGACCCCATATCTAAGGAAGGATGTGCTGGCCTTGGAAAGGGCCCAGAGGAGGTTCACAAGAATAATCCCTAGAATGAAGAGCTTGTTGTATGAGGAACGGTTGAGGGCTCTGGGTCAGTACTCGTTGGAGTTTAGAAGGATATGGGGGGGATCTTATTGAAACGTACAGGATACTGCAAGGTCTGTATTGAGTGGATGTGGAGAGGATATTTCAACTTGGAGGACCCCCGCCGGGTCGGAGAATCGCCGGAGGTTGGCATGAATCCCGCCCCCGCCGGTTACCGAAGTCTCCGGCACCGGATATTTGGCGGGGGCAGGAATCGCGCCGCACCGGTTGGCGGGCCCCCCCGCGCGATTCTCCGGCCCGGATGGGCCGAAGCCCCGCCGCTAAAATGCCTGTCCTGCCGGCGTAAATTAAACCACCTACCTTACCGGCGGAACAAGGCGGCGCGGGCGGGCTCCGGGGTCCTGGGGGGGGCGCGGGCCGATCTGGCCCCGGGGGGGTGCCCCCACGGTGGCCTGGCCCGCGATCAGGGCCCACCGATCCACGGGCGGGCCTGTGCCATGGGGGCACTCTTTCCCTTCCGCCTCCACCACGGTCTCCACCATGGCGGAGGCAGAAGAGACTCCCTCCACTGCGCATGCGTGGGAAGCTGTCAGCGGCCGCTAACGCTCCCGCGCATGCGCCACCCGGAGATGTCATTTCCGCGCCAGCTGGCGGGGCACCAAAGGCCTTTTCCGCCAGCTGGCGGGGCGGAAATTCGTCCGGCACTGACCTAGCCCCTTAAGGTTGGGGCTCGGCCCCCAAAGATGTGGAGCATTCCGCACCTTTGGGGCAGCGCGATGCCCGTCTGATTTGCGCCGTTTTGGGCGCCAGTCTGCGGACATTGCGCCGTTTCCGGAGAATTTCGCCCGAGGACACAATCTAAGACTAAAGGGACGATCCTTTAAAACAGAGATGAGGAGGAATTTCTTCAGCCAGAGGGTGGTGAATCTGTGGAACCCTTTGTCGCAGAAGGCTGTGGAGACCAAATCACTGAGTGTCTTCAAGACAGAGATAGATAGGTTCTTGATCAGTAAGGGGATTAGAGGTTTATGGGGAAAAGACAAGAGAATGGGGATCAGGGGCGAAATTCTCCGGAAACGGCACGATGTCCGCCGACTGGCGCCCAAATTTACGCCGGCGGGACAGGCATTTTAGCGGCGGGACTTCGGCCCATCCGGGCCGGAGAATCGTGCGGGGGGGCCCGCCAACCGGCGCGGCGCAATACCCGCCCCCGCCGAATATCCGGTGGTGGAGACTTCGGCAACCGGCGGGGCGGGATTCACGCCAGCCCCCGGCGATTCTCCGACCCCGGCGGATCCTGTGAATCCATCAAAACCTGAATGCAAAGGTGGCCAGGAGAAGAGCGGGATTCAATCAGATCAGGTCGACCCTTTTCAAGAAAAAGGTGAAGTTCGGCTGTTGTACCCGGCCCGCCTCTGGGTCACATACGAGGAACAACATTTCTATTTCGAGTCGCCTGAGGAAGCGCTGGACTTCACGAAAAGGAAAGGACAGGTGTCGGACTGAGAACTTTGAACTTTGAAATTTGCTGTAGCGTTTATGTTTTTCAAAAAAAAAGTTTCCTGTTTTTTGCTTTTTCGGACATTATTTGTAATGCCTGCTGTATGGATCGGGGGCCAGCTGCAGAGCTGAGTGAGGTGAAGTTTCCATTTGCACTGTTGGGGGATTGAGGTGTGTTTGTTCAGATGCTGGATCTTTCGCTTGATCTTTTTTAACTCGGGGGGTTTTTAAATCTCTGTCGGACAATTGTGTTGGGATTGTTTTTCATTTCAATATGTATGTCAGAGCGGGGGGTGGGGGGGGGGGGATGGGGAGGGAACAATAGGTGGGAGATTGTCTGGCACCACGGGCGAGGGCCACCAAGCTAGCTGGGCGGGCTAGCTTACGGAAGCGTAGTGGGGGGGTAAATAGATGTTGGGCTTATCAAAGGGGTTGATTTATTTTGTGCTGTTACTGGGGGGGGAGGGGGGAAAATGTTCTGCTGACGAGGGAGGGACTTTTGCTGAGGGACAGAGAGGGGGTCGGGGGGGGGCTGCCTGGGGGCGGGCCGGTGTAGGCGTGGGGTGCAGGCTGGTGACTGGCCCAAGAGAGGGGATGGCTGATCGGCAAAGGGGGGGGGGCGATGAACCCCCCAACTAGACTGATCACCTGGAATGTAAGAGGGCTCAATGGGCTGGTCAAGAGGGCAGCGTGTTCGCGCACTTGAGAGGACTGAAGGCGGACGTAGTAATGCTGCAGTAGACGCACCTTGTGAAATGAAATGAAAATCGCTTATTGTCACAAGTAGGCTTCAAATGAAGTTACTGTGAAAAGCCCCTAGTCGCCACATTCCGGCGCCTGTTCGGGGAGGCTGGTATGGGAATTGAACCCTGCTGCTGGTCTGCCTTAGTCTGCTTTAAAGGCCAGCTCTTTAGCCCTGTGCTAAACCAGCCCCTCTGACCAGATTAGGTTAAGGAAAGGTTGGGTCGGACAGGTTTTTCACACGGGACTGGACTCAAAGACCAGAGGGGTCGTGATCCTGATCAACAAGCGAGTGGTGTTTGAGGCGGGAAGAATAGTTCCAGATGGGGGAGGTCGGTACATTATGGTCAGTGGGAAATTGGAGGGGTGCAGGTAGTACTAGTAAATGTATATGTGCCAAACTGGGTCGATGTGGAGTTTATAAAGAGGATGCTGGGGAAGATACCGGACTTGGATTCGCATAAGATGGTCATGGGAGGGGACTTCAACACAGTTATTGACCCTGGTTTAGACCGGTCAAGCTCAAAAACAGGCAGGATGGCAGCAATGGCAAAGGAACTAAAAGGGTTCATGGAGCTGATGGGGGGATGGGGGGGCGGGGGGCAGGGGGGGTGGGGGGTGGACCCGGGGGGTGTGGGGGGGGGGGTGGACCCATGGAGATTTGGGCAGCCAAGAGTAAAGGAGTTCTCCTTCTACTCACACGTGCATGAAGTGTACTCCCGGATTGATATCTTTATTCTGAGCAGGGCTCTACTGACGGGGGTGGTGGACACGGGGTACTCGGCGATTACAATCTCAGACCATGCCCCGCACTGGGTTGACCTGCAGGTTAGTAAAGACAGTAATCAGCGCCCGCACTGGAGGTTAGACATGGGGCTTTTAGCTGACGAAGAGGTGTGCGGGTGGTTGAGGAAATGTATCCAGAATTACCTGGAGGCCAATGACAAGGGAGAAATTTCGGCAGCGGTGGTCTGGGAGGCATTGAAGGCGGTGTTCAGAGGGGAGCTGATCTCGATATGGGCCCACAGGAAGAAGGTAGACAGGACAGAGACGGACCGACTGATAAAGGAGATACTACAGGTCGATAGGAGGTATGCAGAGACCCCAGAGGCAGGGCTTTTAAGGGAACGGCGGAGGATACAGGTGGAGTTCGGCTTGTTAACCACAGGGAGGGTGGTAGTGCAGCTGAGAAAGGCGAGGGAGCGATTTATGAGCATGGAGAGAAGGCCAGCAGAATGTTTGCACAGCAGCTTAGAAAGAGGGAGGCATCCAGGGAGATAGGGAAAGTAAAGGATGGAGACGGGAACCTGGTGGGAGACTCAGTAGGGGTGAATAAGGCCTTTAAGTAGTTTTATATTAGGCTGTATGGGTCGGAACCCCCACCGGGGCCAGAGGGGATGAGGCACTTCCTAGGGTGGCTGAATTTCCTGAAGGTGGACGGGGAGCTGGTAGAAGGGCTGGGAGCCCCGATCGGGATCGAAGAGGTAGCGGAGGGTCTGAAGGCCATGCAGTCGGGTAAAGCCCCAGGGCCAGACGGGTACCCAGCGGAGTTCTATAAAAAGTTTGCTGGTATATTGGGGCCGCTGTTGATGAGGACATTCAATGAGGCAAGGGAGAGAGGGGTGCTTCCCCCGACGATGTCACAGGCCACGGTCTCATTGATTCTGAAGCGAGGTAAGGATCCGGAGCTGGTGGATCTTACAGGCCGATATCCCTATTGAATGTGGATGCCAAACTGCTGGCCAAAATTTTGTCCGCTAGGATTGAAGACTGTGTTCCGGACATGATTGGGGAGGACCAGATGGGGTTTGTCAAGGGAAGGCAGTTGGTGTCCAATGTAAGAAGGTTGCTAAATGCGATCATGATGCCCCCAGAAGGTAGGCAGGTGGAGGTAGTGGTCGCAATGGACGCAGAGAAGGCTTTTGATCGAGTAGAATGGGAATATCTGTGGGAGGTATTGGGACGGTTCGGATTTGGACGGGGCTTTATTGACTGGGTCAGGTTGCTGTATCAGGCTCCTGTGGCGAGTGTACGGACGAATAGGACGACATCAGACTATTTTAGGCTACATCGGGGGACGAGACAGGGGTGCTCCCTCTCCCCACTGTTGTTCGCGTTAGCCATAGAGCCGCTGGCAATTGCGCTGAGAGCCTCCAGGAGCTGGAAGGGGCTGATCCAGGGGGTAGTGGAACACAGAGTCGCACTTTATGCAGACCACCTACTCCTGTATGTATTGGACCCAGTGGAGGGGATGGAAGAAATCATGAGGATTCTGGGGGAATTTGGCCGGTTTTCAGGGTATAAACTAAATATGGAGAAAAGCGAAATGTTTGTGATCCAGGTAAGGGGGCCGGAGAGGCGACTGGGGGAACTGCCGTTTAGAGTGGGAGGGGGAAGTTTTAGATATCTAGGCATCCAAGAGGCACAGGAATGGGAACGGTTACACAAACTTAATCTGGCCCGCCTGGTGGACCAAATGATGGACGATTTTTGGAGTTGGGACGCGCTCCCATTGTCACTAGCTGGGAGAGTCCAGACGGTGAAGGTAACAGTCCTTCCGAGATTCCTGTTTGTGTTCCAGTGTCTCCCCATCTTTATTCCACGGACCTTTTTTAAACGGGTTACAAAGTTATCATGGGCTTTGTATGGGCAGGTAAAGAAGGGGATGCTTGAGAGGGCGGGTTGGCGCTGCCAAACTTCAGTAACTATTATTGGACGACGAATATAGCCATGATCAGGAAGTGGGTGGTTGGGAGGAGGGTCGGCATGGGAGCGCGTAGAGGTGGCTTCATGTAAGGGCACCAGCTTGGGGGCATTGATAACGGCACCTCTGACATTCCCGCCAGCACGGTACTCCACCAGCCCCATGGTGGTGGAAGCCCTGAGAGTTTGGGGGCAATGGAGGAAGCATATGGGAGCGGAGGGAGCATCGGTCTTGCCCCCAATCTGCAATAACCACCGGTTTGCCCCGGGAAGGATGGATGTGGGGTTTCAGAGATGGCAGAGGGCTGGAATTGAGAGGATGGGGGAAATGTTTATAGAGGGGAGCTTTCCTAGCCTGAGGGAGCTGGAGGAGAAATTTGGATTGGCGAGGGGAAACAAATGTAGGTACCTGCAGGTGCAGAACTTCCTACGTAGACAGGTCTCAACCTTCCCGCTCCTACCACCAAGGGGGATTTATGATATGGTATTTACCAGAGTGGGAATGGGAGAAGGGAAGGTCTCCGACATCTATAAGGAGCTCATGGGGTCAGATGACTCGCAGACTGAGGAGCTGAAGCGCAAATGGGAAGAGAAGTTAGGAGGAGAGATAGAGGATGGTCTCTGGGTGGATGCGTTGAGTAGAGTCAACGGGTCCACAACATGCGCCAGGCTCAGCCTGATACAGTTCAAAGTTGTTTACCGGGCTCACATGACAGTGGCCCGGATGAGCAGGTTCTTTGGGGTAGAAGCCAGGTGTGCAAGGTGTGTGGGGGGGGGGGGCAGCGTACCATGTCCATATGTTATGGGCATGCCCGAAGCATAGGGGATTCTGGCAGGGGTTTGCAGACGTCATGTCCAATGTGTTAAAAACAAGGGTGGCACCGAGTCCGGAGGTGGCGATTTTCGTGATGTCGGAAGATCTGGGAATCCTGGAAGAGAAAGAGGCAGACGTTCTGGCCTTTGCTTCCCTCATAGCCCGGAGACGGATACTATTAGATTGGAGGGGCTCAAAGCCCCCGAAGTCAGAGACCTGGCTTACTGACTTGGCTAGCTTTCTCTGTTTGGAGAAAATCAAGTTCGCCTTGAGAGGGTCACTGTTCGGGTTCGTCCGGAGGTGACAACCGTTCGTCGACTTTGTTGCAGAAAACTAATCGTCAGCAGAAGGTGGGGGGGGGGGGGGCGGTTAGTTTAGTTTAGAGTAGGGGGTCAATAAAGGTGAGACCTGTAAGGGAGGAAGCGGGCTTTTTGCACTATGTTTACAGACTTATGTATATCGTTTATTTTGTCGTTGTTGTGAAACCAAAAATACGTCAATAAAATGTTTGTTAAAAAAAAAAGAATTTAGGACTGAGTATATTAGTTATTGCAGATTGTATAAATAAGTTAAAGGGGAAGGGGTGTTGGTGATTTAAGGGCAACACAGCATAGTAAGGGTCATGTGGCCTGGTGACCAATCAGGACTCAGAGTGTGCAATCACCCCAAGCGAGGTGTTTCTCCTCGGCAGGGGTATTTTAGAGCTAGCTGCAAACATGCAGCTGCCCTGCGTGGCTTGTTAATAAATCCCTTGTTGTTCATTAATAAAGTCTCTGAAAGTCCATCATTACACAGATAGAATGACTTGGTGGCAGAAAGGTGGAGGGCAATTATGACCACTGACAGTGATGTCTTTGGTGGAGGTGGGTTGTCGAGTGCATTGCAGCATGTGATGTAATTCACTGGCTTCTACTGGTGAAGTGCAGTGCCTGGAATTCCAGAGTTATTTACATCAGCATGTGCCATGAATCTCCTGTGCTTCTGGACCAGCCATTCCTAACTCTATTGTATGTTGCTCTCTTCCCTCAAACAACAACACAGGGGTATTCCCAATGGGAAACACATTATGGCATCTATTCTATGGGGGTGGGGCGAAGGAGCAACAGGAGGAAATAGTAGACATAAAACACACAATGAAGCTCCTGTCAACAATGAATATGTGTGCCCCTGTTGGAGTCTGAAGAAGAGGTCTGCACCCTCCTGAAAGAAACATATTTTCCTTACTTTAAATTTGATTGTCCCCTTTAAATTGGTCTGAGAAGGACATGGGTGGGGTTGTTGGTCTCCCAGTTGCAGAGAGATTTTGAATTTCTGACTGCATGAGACAAGTTGAGTGCTGGGGATGTGCCCAATGGTGCCTATGTTGGCACCAGTCTGCCTCATGTTAAATAGGTCCAACCCCACACCTCACACAGAACATTAGGACCAGAGGGAACTGGTGTTCATAGTTCTAGTGTAATCCACAGTTTTACAGAATTGCTCAGTCAGATTTATGGTATGTTAAAAAGGAGAGTGAGTCTTAAGTTTCTGGTCGTGGTTTGTTTCAATTAATCATTAATCCAAAAGTCACACGATTTCCTTTGAAGCAATGTAGAAACCTCATTGAAGTAATCAGACTGCAATTTATTCAATTGCACTACAGAACACCAAAAAAAGTTTTCCAAATGGAAGCATACACATAGTCTTGTAGGAATAGGAATATATAGAAAGTAAATTCCTGTGTGCACAGAATGTGATCATTATTGTAAAACTACACGCAATTATCTTTCAGCCTGAAGGAATCGCCGGATCATCCCGCATGAAAGGTGGAAGTGTCACCAAAATTCTCCTGGAAACCATTTTCCTGGCTGCACACAAGGCTTTGGCAAACAACACTGACATCACAGATGGGTATGTTCAAGTTGACTTCCCTATATAAATTATTGAGTTATTTCCTATTGCAAACTCATTCATCCAGTTGTATTTGTTCAATGCCAGCAATCGAAAATGAAAGTGAATATGCACATCAGGCTGATGAATTCGAAAGAAGAAAACATAAAATGTTGCATGTCTGTGTTATGTGTCTGGGAATACATTCTTTCTAATTCCGCATCACGTGATGTGGTGACAACAGCAGGGTGTTTGCGTGGGCTTGGGGCAAATCACCATCTTGAATTTATGAGTGTTATGCTTAATAATCCTCTCATTGTGTTTTATAAGAACCCAGAGTGTGGGCATCTCCAAACCTTTTCTCTTTGCAGCAACAAAGAATTATAACAGGAGAGACAACTGCCGACAAGGATTGAGGAAGAGAAATCTCGGGAAAGAAGATTTTCATCAACTAATTGTAGGGCGGCATCAGGAGCAAAGGAAGAATCCCCGGACTCGCGCACACACACACTGAGACATCAGGCGAAGCACTGCCACTAATGTGAAGGTTTAACAAAACTTTCCAACTGCAACTATGAGTAAAAAGGTGGTCAGTCAGGAAAGACTTGTTTGCAATGAAGTGAGTGGGGCCTGGGCTGCAGGGGCCACACGTGTGGTGAAGCTACATGGACTGCGGGAAACGGGGATTTCAAAGTCTGCTGACTCTGCACGAGCCACTACTCAGAAAAGTCAAAATAATCAGGCATAAAAGTGACAGATTTCTCAAGGAATTGCATGTGCCATACTTTTCAACATAGTTGGAAGGGAGAAAGTATAGTCCCTAGAAGCCAGGATCCAAAAAAGACCCAAAAAAGACGGGTAAAACGGGCACCATGGACGCGCTTGATGAGGATTATGAAACATGGAATTCATATGAAGACAGATGTTTTTAATAGTTAATCAGACACCAGAGGATCTAAAGGTCGCAACATTTCTCAGATCAGTTGTACAGAAAACATTTATGCTGCTGCAGAATCCTGTTCACCCAGCAAAATCAGGAGACAAGTCCTTCAATGAATTAATGAAAATCTTAGAGGGACATTTCTCTCCTAAACCATTATTGATTGCAGAAAGGTTTTGGTTTCACCGCCATACTCAGGAAGAAGATGAAATTATTTTACAGTTCATAGATTCTCTAAGAAGATTAGCTAGATATTGTCAATTTGGTACAACGTTTGATGATACTCTTCAAGACAGGCTGGATTGTGGGTTACATAGTGAAGCAATTCAGAAGAAGCTGCTTTAAGTGATTTAACTCTAAAAGCTGCTGTGTAAGTTGCCACATATATGGAGCTTACAACAAGAGAGGTTTCACAGATAGGAGCTGGAGCACAGATCCTACAAAATGGATACCTCAAGAAACAGGGCTGTAAAAGTGAAACCACCATTGTACACAGGTTGGACACTCAGTGGGCAATTCTGGAGTAAATCGAATACATGCAAGAACTGTGGCAAGAAGGGCCATATTGCCAAAGCACGGTGGGCTCAGAAAATCTGTTCTACACCAACACAATGCAAGAAGAACAGTACAAGTAAACAATCTAGTCATATCTACAAATTAGTGGACAAAACTGTGATCACTCAAAAGACAGCAAAACCGAGCTATTGTAAAAGCTTAAGCTAGGTGTTTTATCAATATAGGGCAATCAATGTTTTTGGGCATATCCAAAATTTGAAAGTCATGAAATTAAAATGGAAGTGGACATGGTGCAGGTATCGCTAATACCTGAGACAATTTATCATCAAAAGCTAGTGCCTGCCTTTAAAACCGTCCAATGTGATCCTAAGGACATACACCGAAGAGGTTGTACTATTAAAGGAAGCATTATGGTGAATGGAGAAGCAATGGGCAGATGGCGAAGTTGCCTCTTCACGTTGTATGTGAAAATCATCCTGCTCTATTTGACAGAGCATGGTTGGCTAAGATTAGGGTTAACTGGGAAAGAGTCAATCAATTAGTGGATTCAAGGAGCAACTTGCAACAACTTCTGAAGAAGTATGAGAAGGTGTTCGAAGATGAGGCTCTGTGATTGGAGTTGAGCTATACCTAAAAATCAAACCACACAGCACACCCAAATGTCTCAAAGCTAGAACCGTACCACATGCCATCAAGTTTAAAGTTGATGAAGAGCTAGAAAGTTTAGTAAGAACAGGAGTCATTTAACCTGGTGCTACAAGTGATTGGATGACACCAATCGTTCCTCCAGTAAAACGGGATGGCTCAATGAGAATTCGTGGAGATTTTAAAACTAATATTAACCCAGATTTGTGTGTAGATCATTATCCCACTGAAGACTTGATTGAAGACTTCTTTCCTGAACTTTCTGGAGGACAGAAATTCAGTAAAATTGATCTTTCACAGGCATATTTGTAGATGAATATAGCTGCTGAATCACAGCCACCTCTCACCATTGTAGAGCTAAAAGGTTTGTTTTGTTACAGGAGACTTCCTTTTGGAATAACAGGCGACATTCTCCGACCCCCCGCCAGGTCGGAGAATCGTCGGGGGCTGGCGTGAATCCCGCCCCCGCCGGTTGCCGAAGTCTCCGGCACCGGATATTCGGCGGGGGAGGGAATCGCGCCGCGCCGGTTGGCGGCCCCCCCCGCTCGATTCTCCGGCCCGAATGGGCCAAAGTCCCGCTGATAAATTGCCTGTCCCACCGACGTAAATTAAATCACCTACCTTACCGGCGGGACAAGGCGGCGTGGGCGGGCTCCGGGGTCCTGGGGGGGGCGCGGGGCGATCTGACCCCACGGTGGCCTGGCCCGCGATCGGGGCCCACCGATCCGCGGGCGGGCCTGTGCCGTGGGGGCACTCTTTCCCTTCCGCCTCCGCCACGGTCTCCACCATGGCGGAGGTGGAAGAGACTCCCTCCACTGCGCATGCGTGGGAAACTGTCAGCAGCCGCTGACGCTTCCGCGCATGCGCCGCCCGGAGATATCATTTCCGCGCCAGCTGGCGGGGCAACAAAGGCCGTTTCCACCAGCTGGCGGGGCAGAAATTCCTCCGGCGTCGGCCTAGCCCCTCAATGTTGGGGCTCGGTCCCCAAAGATGCGGAGCATTCCGCACCTTTGGGGCGGCGCGATGCCCGTCTGATTGGCGCCGTTTTGGGCGCCAGTCGGCGGACATCGCGCCGTTTCCGGAGAATTTCGCGCAACATCTATGCCTGCTCTTTTTTAAAGATCCATGGATAAAATTCTAAGTGGATTGAATGGAGTGCAATTTTATTTAGATGACATACTTATCATCCATTCCAGTGAACAGGAGCAAATTGGAAGCCAGCCCGAAGCGATTACAGAGCCACAACCTCTCACAACCTGAGAGTTAAGGAGGAAAACTATGTCTTTTTCAAGTCATCCATAAATTACCTTGGTCATATCATCAACAAAGATGGCTTACACAAAGAACTGAAGAATATATCAACATTCTTAGAAGCATTACATCTGCAAGGTCATTTTCAGGACAGATCAATTATTATAGTAAATTTGTGAAGAATTTAGCAACACAATTGAAGACTTTACACACATTGCTATGTATCAAATAGGCATGGCACTGGTTAGGAGAAAGTGAAAATTCATAGAATGAAGTGAAAGAAGCTTTTCTGAAGGCTGATCTGTTGGTTCATTATAATCCAAAAATGAAGTTGCAATTAACTTGTGATGCCTCAGCCTATGGGGTTGCTGCCATCATCTTGCACATTATGCCTTCAGGAGATGAACGACCGATAACATTTGCTTCACGCACTCTTACTAGCACAGAAATGAATTATGCTCAGCTAAAAAATAAGTTTTGAACATCATTTTTGGTGTAAGAAGGTTCTACCATCTCTCTTTTGAATACACTCTTTGGGATGTATAAAGGTATACCTTCTTTGGCAGATGGTAGATTGCAAAGATGGGCATTGATATTGTCGGCGCAAACTTAGGATATCCAGTATCGCAAGTCCGAGCAACATGCAAATGCTGATGCTTTAGCACGATTGCCTTAAAAGTCAAGCATGACCCAGAAGAAAATGTTGTCAATATTTTGTATTTCTCACTCATGGATAGTATACCTGTGACTTCATTTGAAGTTCAACGATATACAAGAACCAATCCAGTGAAGGGGAAGGTGATAGATATTGTCCAAACAGGAATACTGTCAGACGTTCGGAGGAAAAATCCAGACCTCAAGCCCTACATCACACGAAGACTTGAGTTGACAGTACAAAATGGAGTTCTATTATGTGCAGTAAAGTCGTTAACTAACTGCATGAGGGATCCTGGTGAGATGAGGATAAAGGAATTAGCCCACAATTATTTTTTGATGGCCAGGTTTAGACACTCAAATTGAAGAGAAGGTTGGACAATGCCAATCTTGTGCAAGGAACACACCACCATCACAACCATTACTGTCGTGGGAATCACTGGCTAATTCAATGTATTGCTATGTGAAATTGAATGCATTTCAAATGCTGTCAATGGATTTCAAGCCCTTTGAAGAGTATTTGGCTTTCGGGAAAGCATCTGACATATGTAACAGCTGTCTGAGGCAGCAGATGTTAGGAAAGGATAAGTGAAAATGCAATGAATTTTCTATCTACTTCCTGAACTGGTGTTCAGCTTTCAGGCAGGTATCTTGAATCGACGATTTGTTCGGGGTCTCTGTTGAGGGTCTCTGTTGGGGGGTCTGATAGGGAGGTCTAATGTGGATGGTCTGATAGCATTGTCTGATAAGGGGGTCTGATGAGGGGTTGGAGGGATTGGCGTAGGCAGGATTTGCTTTGTGGGCGGGGGGGGGAACCTTCTGATGGGTTTTGGGGGGGGGGGCACCTCCATTATGCACTGCTTGACACACCACGGGGTCCACCGTGTCAGTGCCACATTTGGGAAAACGAGCAACAATTCATGACCACGTGAATCCTGGCTGAGAGGTCTGGAGCATCATGGGGGGCTGGGTAATTGGGCTTCCAACCCGTTAAACAGATGCAAATGGGCGCAAATCACCAATTTGCATGGTGCCACCACACAGGGCATGAAGTTCCCTGCTACCACCAGTGGGGAACCAGAGCATCGGAAGGGGATTGGCGGCAGGCACCAATCCCATTTTTTGGCCGAAGGTCCATTCTCCGCTGGATCGGGAAACCAGTTGCCAGCAGTAGGCAACAGAGAATCCACCACCAGACTATTGTTCAGGAGAATTCAAATGAAAGACAGATGAAGTGGCGTGAGTGAAAGCTGCAGTAATCAGAGTTAAAGTGCGAAAGCAGGCTTCACAGGTGAATCAAAAGTTTGCCATTTCAATAGAGTCTGGGGATCAATAGTTAAAGCAATTGTGAATAGTTTGTGCAATAGTCAAGAGAAAGAAATCCTGAAGGGCGTATTGTAAAACCTGGATGCTAGATTCTTTGTTAAGTGTGGAGCAGAAGCTTTGTGTGACAGAATAAAATGGAAAACCTGAATTGGATTTTGGAATGCAAACCGCTGATGGAAAACATTATACTGGAGGAAGATTTCAAGTTGTGTTTTTTTGGGAGTGGTGTGACAATCATCTGGGGGAGTTTGAGGTTCAGAGTGGAGAATGTATTTGACTACAGCTAACATGTGAGTTTAAAGGGACTTTGTGTTACTGAGTCCATTGTAGATTAAGATATACTTTGTAAACCACGTACTCCTTAAAATCTGTAAATGTGTGAATCTAAGGGAGTATTGTATCATGCCCTATATCTCTGTGATTATTTAATAAATAACTAAATTCCAGAAGGATTATAGGACACATTTTTTATGAACAACTGCATGGTGTTTTGAAAATAGTGTCCCAAATAACTGTATTTATTTTAGCTTTTAATAGATATAAATTATATGATAGCAACAGAGATCGGGGGCGGGATTCTCCGACCCCCCCCGCCGGGTCGGAGAATCGCCATGGGCTGGCGTGAATCCCGCCCCCGCCGGTTGCCGAATTCTCCGGCACCAGATATTCGGCAGGGTGGGAATCGCGCCGCACGGTTGGCGCCCCCCCCCCCCCCGGGGTTCTCCGGCCCGCGATGGGCCGAAGTCCTGCTGCTGGAATGCCTGTCCCGCCGGCGAGAATCAAACCACCTCTCTTACCGGAGGGACAAGGTGGTGCTGGCGGGCTCTGGGGTCCTGGGGTGAGGGGGGGGGGGGCGGGCGATCTGGCCCCGGGGGGTGCCCCCATGATGGCCTGGCCCGCGATCGGGGACAACGATCCGCGGGCGGGCCTGTGCCGTGGGGGCACTCTTTTCCTTCTGCCTTTGCCATGGTCTCCACTATGGCGGAGGCGGAAGAGACCCCCTCCACTGCGCATGCGCGGGAATGCCGTGAGCGCCCGCTGATGCTCCCGCGCATGCGCCGCCCGGCCAAGTCATTTCCGCACCAGTTGGCGGGGCACCAAAGGCCTTTCCCACCAGCTGGCAGGGCGGAAATCAGTCCGGTGCGGGCCTAGCCCCTCAAGGTGAGGGCTCGGCCCCTCAAGATGCGGAGAATTCCGCACCTTTGGGGCGGCGCGATGCCGACTGATTCGCGCCGTTTTTGGCGCCGGTCGGCGGACATCGCGCTGATTGGGAAGAGTCCCGCCCCAGTGATATCTAATATTTTATTCATATGTAAAAAAGATTATTTTAATCAAAATGAATTAAAGCAGAATGCAAATTAATTTATCATAGGAATTTGAAGAAAAGGCATTCTGTTCCTAACCAGTTCTTTAACATCTCTTAAAGAAAAGAAAAATAGTAATGGTGCTGGAAATATGAAATGAAAAGGGAAAATGTAAAAAAATAATTCAACAGGTAAGTCAACATCTTTAGAGAGAGAAAGATAGTTCATATGCCAGGTTAAGATCTTCCATCGCAGATACTGCCTGACCTGCAGTGCTTTCAGCACTTTTAGTTTTTTATTTTGATCATTTTATATTGTTGGTCAGGTGGGTCTTCTGAGGTGTAATAAAAGTCCATCAGAAATAAGTTTCATAAATTCGGAAGATTTATGAGCAGAATTAGGCCATTCTGCTCATCGAGTCTGCTCGCCATTCCATCATGGCTGATATGTTCCTCACCTGCTACCTACAATGTTACAGGCCAAGAGCTGGATTGCGAAATCAGCCAGGATATTTCCTCCCTAGAACATGACCTAGGAGCGGCAAGTTAGCCTCCCGAACATAACACCCTCAATGCGATCATGGCTGATCCCATCCTGGCCTCAACTCCACCGTCCTGCCGATTCTCCATAACCCTTCAAAACTCCTCCCTAAATTTACTCACTGTCCTTTCATCCACCGCACTCTGGGGTACCGAATTCCACAGAGAAGCAGTTTTTCCTCAAATCTGTTTTAAGTTTGCTACCTTTTATTCTAAGATTATGGATTCTCGTTTTAGAATGCCCCACACGAGAAGCATCTGCTCTACGTCTACTTTATCCATACCTTTTAGCATCTTGTATACCTCAATTAGATCTCCCCTCATTCTTCTAAACTCTAGAGAGTATTGGCCTAATCTTTTTCATCTCTCCTCATACGACAAACCCCTCATCTCTGGAATCAATCTCGTGAACCTCCTCTGAACTGCATCAAATGCCACTCCATCTTTCCTCAAATAAGGGGACCAAAACTGTGCACAATACTGCAGGTGCAATCTTACCAATGCCTTGTAACATTTAAAAAATAAAAGATTGGATCAATAAATTGCTCTCCCTACAGCTGTACATGTGTCATGGACATTCCTCAAAACCTCTCCCAAAGTCAACTGAGAATCCAGTCTCAGGTCTCCAAAATTCAAGCCTAGCCTGGTCAAGGCAACAGACCAATAGAAGAAGTTACACAGAGTTTTCAATGATCTTATTAGTGACTAAAACATATTATGGATAATTTTACCAGCTTGTGCTCGAGCCTTACCATCTGGAAGTACATAATGGAAATGTGAGCATGTGACAATTAAAGTATTGATGGAAAATCACAGTGGATGAACACGAATTTCTACTATGTACCCCTGATGGTGAAGGCTTCCCACTGGGAGCTCCCATTTGAAAACCTCCCCATCATTCAATATAATTCACTCTGTCATATTGATTGTATGTTACAGTTCTTACCATGAAAGTAAGAAACTTCTACAATCTTTTTTCAAAATTTAAGTAAGTCAAAAATAATTAGGGATTTATTTTTTCTGTTATTTATCTATTCATGTTTGCAGCAGTAAGAAGCTATAAATCTTTCATTAATTTTAAACTTTATTTATAAAATCTAGACAATATACTGATTAAATAGAGAGCAAAATGGTGCCCGAAAATTGTCTCGTCCACTCTGACACCATCAATGTGATGGAGCAGGAATCCTTGTGCTGCCAACTTTCACCTCTGACCAAACTATATACCTGGGATCAAAGATAATAAAGATAAGGATACAAGTGACATTATTGACTCAAAATAAAGTAATCATATTCTTTTATAAAAGGACCAATGGTTCAAAAATGTAGGCCAGTCCATACCCCCTGTCCAGACACTCTGGGTCCTCACCTTTCCACCCCAGAAAGATCCTGAATGCCAGCTTCTTCATGGTATCGGGATGCTGGGCACAAACCATTCCTCATGGATCTGTTGCAGGGAAGGTGAAGTTCTGCTTGCATAAGGCACTCGTGAAAATTAGTTTTGACAAATCTTCGGAATGGAAACCCAGAATTTCTGGAATCCTCCAGGTATTCCAGCACCAAAGTACCTCTTCTGACCACTTCACTGCCTCTAGTTACAAGAAAACAGAATACATTTCTTCAGGTATATCCAAATCGTCTATTCTATTTAGAAGACGTTTTTTGCAACAACAAAGATTTATCGTACCTTTTTAAAATTCTGTTGTCATCAATCTGGGTAATTTCAAATAGCATATTAAAGAATTAGATTATTAAAATAAAACAGTCCCTGATACTTCCTGTATGAATTTTGCCATTCCCGAGGAAATACCATTTAAATTGCACTTGATAATGCCATCTGGTTATTTACTATTCACACCAATCATCTGGATAATAGAAAATATAAAGTAGTGGAAATTTGTTGATACTTAAATCTTCAAAGTGCGTCACATCATAGGCATAAGTCCCAAATTGACTTAAATATGAAACTGATGCATATTTTGTTTTTACATTGGAAAAATAAAAATCCAAAACAATGCAATTCTTATCAGATGAAGAAGACCTTCATGCTTTGTTGTTTGGAAATTCACAGCTGTCTGCTGGATTTGCTGAGATGTTATGAAAAAGCCCATTCAATCACATATTCTCACACTGAAATGATTGCCGCTGTGGTGAAACAGGCTGGTGCAAGGTAAGATCACCAGGAAAGGTTCTTCACAGTAAGTAATTCCTGGTCATGTATTAACATTTATAGAACATCTAGAAACTCCCCAAGCAATTAGGTTACAGTAGATTCATAGGAAAAATGTTGCGACCAGTTTAGCGGTCATGCTTGTAAGGCAGACATCAATGCCGGCTTGAATAAGTATCAAAGGATGCTATTTTTTAAAAATTCATTTACAAGAAGTTGGCATCTCTGGTTAGGCCAGCCCTAGTTGACCTTCAGAAGGTGGTGGTGAGATGCCTTCTTGAGCCGCTGCAGTCCCTGAGGTATGGGTACACCCACTGTGTTGTTAGGGAGGGAGTTCCAGGATTTTGTCCCAGCGACAGTGAAGGAACGGCGATATATTTCCAAGTGAGGATGGTGAGTGACTTGGAGGGGAACCTCCAGGTGGTGGCTGGAAAAGGAACCTTGGTGAGTTTCTGCAGTGCATCTTGTAGATTGTGCACATGGCTGTCACTGTTCGTCGGTGGTGGAGGGTTTGAATGTTTGTGGAAGGGGGAGCAATCAAACATGTTGTTTTGTCCTATATGGTGTTGAGTTTCTTGCGTGTTGTTGGAGATCCCACATCCAGGCAAATGGAGAGTGTTTCATCAGACTCCTGACTTGTGCCTTGTAAATGGTGGACAGGCTTTGGAGGGTCAGGAGGTGAGTCACTCACCGTAGGATTCCTAGCCTTTGACCTGCCCTGGTAACCTCAGCATTAATATGGCTAGTCCAGTTCAGTTTCTGGTCAATGGAACCCTCAGGATGTTGATTGTGGGGGATTCAGCGATGGTAATGCCATTGAATGTCAAGGGGTGATGGGTTTCCTCCAGGTGCTCCGGTTTCCACCCACAAGTCCTGAAAGATGTGCTGTTAGATGAATAGGACATTCTGAATTCTTCCTCTGTGACCCGAACAGGCGCCGGAATGTGGCAACTAGGGGATTTTCACAGTAATTTCATTGCAGTGTTCCTGTAAACCTACTTGGGACACTCATAAGGATTATTATTATTAGATATTCTCTTATAGGAGATAGCCATTGCATGGCACTTCTGTGACGTGAATGTAATTGGTTTAATCCGGGCAAATTTTATAATTAAGTATTCAGAATTTCAACTTGCAAGGCAGACATACAAGTTACCTCTGAGGAGTGTGCCATCTAACCAAACATTAGGCTGACCAGGTTAGGTCAACAACGGAGTACAGCTAATGTGGTTCATGGATGATCCTTCCCACTAACACGAATGCTGTATCATAGAAATGAATGAACTTTCACTAAAAAGTATTGCCTGCCACCCAGTGGCTGTTGTGAGACTGTGGGCGTCATTCTCCGACCCCCCGCCGGGTTGGAGAATCGCCGGGGGCTGCCGTGAATCCCGCCCCCGCCGGTTGCCGAAGTCTCCGGTACCGGATATTCGGCGGGGGTGGGAATTGGGCCGCGCCGGTTAGCGGGCCCCCCCGCTCGATTCGCCGAAGTCCCGCCGATAAATTGCCTGTCCCGCCGGCGTGGATTAAACCACCTTTTGAACGGCAGGACAAGGCGGCGCGGGCGGGCTCCGGGGTCCTGGGGGGGGTGCGGGGTGATCTAGCCCCGGGGGGTGCCCCCACAGTGGCCTGGCCCGCGATCGGGGCCCACCGATCCGCAGGCGGGCCTGTGCCGTGGGGGCACTCTTTCCCTTCCGCCTCCGCCACGGTCTCCACCATGGCGGAGGCGGAAGAGACTCCCTCCACTGTGCATGCGTGGGAAACTGTCAGCGGCCGCTGATGCTCCCGCGCATGCGCCGCCCGGGGCTGTCATTTCCGCGCCAGCTGGCGGGGCAACAAAGGCCGTTTCCGCCAGCTGGCGGGGCGGAAATTCCTCCGGCGTCGGCCTAGCCCCTCAATGTTGGGGCTCGGCCCCCAAAGATGTGCAGCATTCCGCACCTTTGGGGCGGCGCGATGCCCGTCTGATAGGCGCCGTTTTGGGCGCCAGTCGACGGACATCGCACCGTTTCGGGAGAATTTCGCCCCATGGGTGGAATTTTCCAAACAAAATGGCAACGTGTCAGGTTGTGACTGAAAACTAGCATGTTTCTCACCAGAAACACGGCCAGGTTTTTTGTCCAGGGGCAAAATTCTCCAGCCTCCCAGCTGCGTGTTTCCCGGCAATGGGAGGGGCGTGCCGTTGTCTATGCTGGTAAAGATTGGAGATGCAACAAGTTTTAAGCAAATATCGAAGCAGGTATATGGGGGGGTGGTTGGGGAGAAAGAACAAAGGTCTCTGATAGGGTGGAACGCAGAAAAGATTTAATGGACTAAAAGGATGATGGTGCAAGGCAAAATGGTGAGTATTGGGACAAGTAAAGAGACAAAAGATGGGTCCAGATGAGTTGTAAATGGAAATAGCAGAATCATTAGCAGCAACTGCTGCGTACAGAATGGGAGCAGTGGTTATAATCTCAAATTCTTAAACTCAAGGTTGAGTCAGAAGTCTGTGAAGTGCTGAACCTAAAGATAAGGGGCTGGATTCCCCGATTTGGAGATTATGTCCCCACGCTGGCGTGGGAACGGTAGGAAAACTGGCACAAAACAGCCAACGATTCCCCGTTTTGTTGGGGGCTAGCAGGGAGGCAGCATAGAGCACCTGGCTCTAGCTGCCAATATGGCCTGGAGAATTGCCGGGTCCATGGCCACGCATGCACATGGAGGCAGCCTGCAGCGGCCATGCCGTGCAACATGGCGGGTGCTGCTCGCAGACACGGCCTGTGAAATAGTCCCTCCCTTCGGCTGGCTGGCGCCCCCCGGACCAGCCCACCACAGTGCCCCCAGCCCCGAATATGTCCACCCCAGCCCGTGGATCATCTCTACCCTGACTGTGGCGGTGCTGGACTGAGTCCTCAGCCGCCACGCTGAGTTCCCAACGGGTGAGACCATGAGAGACCCATGCTGTTGGGACCTCGGCCGGCCGGGGCATCGCGGGGTAGGCCTCCGCCAACGTACAGAGGCCGTGGATATGGCTTTTCAGGTTGTGAAAGCGGCGCCGCCCACGATTTTGGCATCACCAGGGATTCTCCGCCCCACCACCGAACGGGATTTCGACATGATCGGGGATTCTCCGCCCTGTCGCCAAACACGATTTCAGCGGCGGAGATTCTCCACCCCATCGGCAAATCCTAGGGGTGCACATCTCCAAAAATCTGTCCTGGTCCACCCACGTCGACGCTACCACCAAGAAAGCACAACAGCACCTATACTTCCTCAGGAAACTAAGGAAATTCGGCATGTCCACATTGACTCTTACCAACTTTCACAGATGCACCATAGAAAGCATCCTATCGGGCTGCATCACAGCCTGGTATGGCAACTGCTCGGCCCAGGACCGCAAGAAACTTCAGAGAGTCGTGAACACAGCCCAGTCGATCACACGAACCTGCCTCCCATCCATTGACTCCATCTACACCTCCCTCTGCCTGGGGAAAGCGGGCAGTATAATCAAAGATCCCTCCCACCCGGCTTACTCACTCTTCCAACTTCTTCCATTGGGCAGGAGATACAGAAGTCTGAGAACACGCACAAACAAACTCAAAAATAGCTTCTTCCCCACTGTCACCAGACTCCTAAATGACCCTCTTATCGACTGACTTCATTAACACTACACCCTGTATGCTTCATCCGATGCCAGTGCTTATGTAGTTACATTGTATATGTTGTGTTGCCCTATTATGTATTTTATTTTATTCCCTTTTCTTCTCATGTACTTAATGATCTGTTGAGCTGCTCGCAGAAAATACTTTTCACTGTACCTCGGGACACGTGACAATAAACAAATCCAATCCAATCCAATGCGATTTCGGAGTCATCGGGGGTTCTCCGCCCCGTCGCCGAACGCGATTTTGGCATTGGGGATCGGAGAATCCAGCCCATGGTTACATTGAAATATAGAAACATTTACGGCACAGAAAGAAGCCATTCCATTAATTTTTTCTCAATGTTTTTATTGGGTTTTATACATGATATACTTAGAAATGTACACACAGAAAAACAAAAAAACATGGGAAGTAAAAAAAAATGTCATAACGTATGTAGCGATATGCATCACTGTATACACACAAGGGGTCAAGGTAAATACGCTACCACTAAGTAACCACTACAGGGAGCACCAGAGATGTATATAAACATAGAGAAACAGGAAGTAGTCTCTCTCTTCACAGGAACGGCAGCTGGTGAGCAGGACACAGACAGGCACCTCAGATGTAACATAGTATAAGCGCTGGAGAGAGAACAAACTCATAGAAATAAAGCATCGACTTCAACTGCAAGACTACGAGCTTTATTCAGATACAAGGAATAATACATGGTACCAGGTGACTTCAGAACACTTACAAGAAAAGTTACACAAGATTCAGATAAAGCACGGTCGAAAACAGAAGAAAACTCGGACGTGGGGAGACTTCATTGAGTCGATGAAACTCGGAACTCCACCACAGCTGAAAACAACCGGGAGTTTAAGTCATAGATGGGAAATCTTTAAACAAACATTCAAACTGTGTATCGTAGCTAATGAGTTGAACGCGGCCTCATAGAAATGAAAATAGCACTTCTCCTCGCAGGACATGAAGCTAAAGAAATTTATAACTGCTTTAATTATTTGAAAGGTGAAGACAACACCAAATTAGAAGTAATACTTAAAAAATTTGAAGATTACTGTAACACAAGTAACAATGCCACGTTAAGGCATTCAATGCTCAGAGACCAAATTGCAGAGGGAATGAGTGTTGCGAAACTCAAACAATCACCAGAACAGAAAGGTTTAATGCTGGAAATCGCGATTGACAAGTGCAGATCGCAAGAAAAAAATAACTTTACGTTTTTAACAAGAAAAAACGACAAGAAAGTTCTTTTCCACGGGTCTGAAGTAGTTAAAATGGCGTCTGAGCACATTCTAAACTTCCTTGGGAACAAAAGATGCAAATCTGGGTCTGCGCATGCGCAGGAAACCATAGCCACGCATGCGCAATTGAAAAAAGAAGTTTTGGGCGAAAATCGTTCTGCACATGCACAAGATGCGCATGCGCAGTTTACGAAAAAGTGCACAGTAAAGGAAAATCGATATGCACATGTGCAATCGATTTCTACGTTTAAGTCACGATGCGTCATGACATCAGAGGTCCCGGACCACGCCCACTTAAAGGGGAAGTGCCCGAAAATTTTAAAAAAGAGTCTTAAAGCTACACAACACAATTTTTTTACCTCGAAAGACAGAACAATGCCTGAACAGCTACCAGCAGTTGAAAATAAACTCCGCAGCACCCTGGAACAAGCAGTTTGCACCACCCAAAGTGAAGGGCACAATGACAAATCCGAAACCAAAAAAGATGATTTGTTCATTGAACACGAAGAGCACGATGACAAATCCGAAACAAAAGAAGATGATTTGTTTATCGAAGAATACTACTCAGACATGGCTGAGTTATTCAGATATAATGATCATAAAAGCATCAGCGCCGCGGTTGAAAAGCTCAACACGACTCTACTCATGGTAGATGAATCCAATATCATGATTCAATGGCAGATCGTCGATACATTGGATGACAGCAACCTGATCAAATACCCGAGAAGAAACCGATGCCACACAGCGAGTACTGAACGACTCCTTTGAGAGAGCACAGATCGACTCCACAGAGAGACCACGGCACAACTCCACACAGAGAGCGGTGAAAGACTCCACAGAGATAGCGATGCAAGCCTCCACAGAGAGCTCGTTGACGACTCCAAAATGGAAGCAACTCAAGACTCCATAGCGAAGTCCATGCATGAACAAGACCATGAAGGTCTAGCTACCTTATCTGTGCAACCAGCAGCAGACTATGAAAGTCTACCAAGCTCACGTGAACAACAAAAAGACAATGAAAGTCTACCCAACTTATTTGAGCCACCAGAAGAAGACTATGAACGGCTGCCCAGCTCATTCAACCAACAAGACACGGAATGTCTACTCACTGTATGTGAGAAAAGAGACAAATAAATCACAATTCCCATACAAGATGTGCAAGATCACAGCGAGACTGACAGATCTCAGCTAATTTGTACAAAAGAACTTGACAATCAAAGCACAACCACTCGTGAGTCCTGTGAGACCACGTCCATTAAAACCTCATCTACTCTTAACTACCCACAAGAAAATGAAATCTTGAAGATTTTGACTCCAGAAGAAGAGCACCAAGAAACCAAAGATGATTCAAATGAACCTGAAATGACTCCAACAGAGGAGCACCAAGAAATCAATGATGATTCAAGAGAACCAGAAATGACTCCAGAAGAGGAGCACCAAGGAATCAAAGAGGAATCACATCAACCACAAAGGAGTGATGTCACCAAGAACAATGCAACATTAGATCATTCTCACAATCCTCAAGAAACACTCAATGAAACATCAAGGGCGGGATTCGCTGACCCCCCGCCGGGTCGGAGAATCGCCAGGGGCTGGCGTGAATCCCGCCCCCGCCGGCTCCGAATTCTTCGGCACGGAGATTCAGCGGGGGCGGGAATCGCGCCGCGCCGGTTGGCGGGCCCCCCCCCGGTGATTCTCCGGCCCGGGTGGGCCTAAGTCCCGCTGCTGGAATGCCTGTCCCACTGGCGTGGATTAAACCACCTCTCTTACCGGCGGGACAAGGCGGCGCGGGCGGGCTCCGGGGTCCTGGGGGGGGGCACGGGGCGATCTGGCCCCGGGGGTGCCCCCACGGTGGCCTGGCCCGCAATCAGGGCCCACCGATCCGCGGGCGGGCCTGTGCCGTGAGGGCACTCTTTCCCTTCTGCCTTCACCATGGTCTCCACCATGGCGGAGGCGGAAGAGACCCCCTCCACTGCGCATGCGTGGGGATGCCGTGAGCAGCCGCTGACGCTTCCGCGCATGCGCCGCCCGGCAATGTCATTTCCGCGCCAGCTGGCGGGGCACCAAAGGCCTTTCCCGTCAGCTGGCGGGGCGGAAATCAGTCCGGCGTGGGCCTAGCCCCTCAAGGTTAGGGCTCGGCCGTTCAAGATGCGGAGGATTCCGCACCTTTGGCGCGGTGCGATGCCGGGCTGATTTGCGCCTTTTTTGGCGCCGGTCGCGGACATCGCGCCGATACCGGAGAATTTCGCCCCAGATAACACAAAGGACACTGGCACAAATAACTTTGAGAATGACTCAAATTATCCACACAGAACAGTCATTGAGAGCAACAAGAACAACAAAAACCACAAGAAGCACAACAGAAACAAGAACAACAAAAACAACAACAACAAGCATAACAAAGACAACAACAGCAACAACAAGCACGACACAAACAACAAGAACAACAACGGAAACAACATATACAGAAATGACAAAAACAACAACAATGAAACAACAAATTGTATGACATGGTACAACTCTGCACATGTAGGACAATGTAACAGCACAGCTCAAAACAATGGCAAGAGTACAAACATACCATGGCATGACAACGAATCTCACAAATGCACATTTGCTCCACTGTAAACAAGAAAACCAGCTTTCAAGGCAGATGACATACAGAATCAATACCGCAAACACAGAAAAACATCCAGGTCAGACAACAAAGATGACATACAGAATCACTACCACAAGCACAGAAAAATAAGTCTAAATCAGACAACAAAGTGATTCGACCTTTCGAACACCTCATGGTGACTTCTTGGTTGTTTAAACACAAGAACACTGACGACGTTCACAAAGAAATGACAACATCAACATCACCACTTCAACAACAGAAGAAGAAAGCAACTCAACCATACAAATTCATAAAGTTTGGACTTATGGATTTAAAAAAATTAGGATTGGACTCATAAATATTAATTGGTTATGTATAATCATCAATATCATCACAACTTGTACATATCATCATTCAGCTACCTGTTTTGTACAATTTTCTTCAACAAAGTACAGAAAATATGTAAAAAGAAAAAAGGGGGGATGTAGTGATATGCATCACTGTATACACACAAGGGGTTAAGGTAAATACGCTACCACTAAGTAACCACTACAGGGAGCACCAGAGATGCATATATACATAGAGAAACAGGAAGTAGTCTCTCTCTTCACAGGAACGGCAGCTTGTGAGCAGGACACAGACAGGCAGCTCAGATGTAACATAGTATATGCGCTGGAGAGAGAACAAACTCATAGAAATAAAGCATCTACATCAACTGGAAGACTACAAGCTTTATTGAGACACAAGGAATAATCCAACATAAAGCAGAAAAGGGGGGCTTTCTCCCCCCCCCCCCCTCCTTCTTCTCTTTTTTAAAATCCAAAACAAGCAAAACAAAACCAGGTGGAAGGGGCCTCTGGGTTGTGCCGCTGATGTCACTTGCATCTCTTGATCGTTTTTCTTTTGCCTTTGTCCATTTGCCTCAGCTTCGGCCATCTGTTGTTCCTTCTTCCTGCTCTTTCTTTCTCTCTTTTGCCTTGCTGTGCTTGTTGTGGTTGTTGTTGTTTCCTGCGTTCTCCCCTCAGTTTGGATTCCCTCCTCTTTCCTCCCTTCTGGCTCCCCTCTGTTGTTCTCCTTCCCTCGTCCTCCCTCCCTCCTTGTCCCCCACTTCCCTACCCCCTTATTCCTCCCCACCCCCTTCGTCTCTGCTACTCCCCGTTCTTTCCTCCTGGGTTTGGCTATGCCCTCTTGCTCCAGCCCCCCCCCCCCCCCCCTCCCCGCCACCGCCCAGTCCTCCCTCCCTTCCATCTCTTCTATCATGACCTGGCTACTTTCCCCTGGCTCTTGGCTTCTTGTTTATTTGTTTGTTGGCCACAAACAAGTCCCGGTAGAGTTGGGTGAATGGCTCCCATGTTTGGAGGAAGCCATCTTCTGACCCTCGGATGGCGAATTTGATTTTCTCCATTTGGAGAGATTCCGAGAGGTCGGACAGCCAGTCTGCAGCTTTGGGTGGTGCTGCTGACTGCCAGCAAAGCAGGATTCTACGGCGGGCGATCAGGGAGGCAAAGGCAAGGGCGTCCGTCCTCCTCCCCATGAAGAGGTTGGTTGATCTGATACCCCGAAGACCGCCACTTTTGGCATGGCCCCACCATCATCCCCACCACTTTGGACATTGACTTGAAGAAGGCTGTCCAGTAACCAGAAAGACTGGGGCAAGACCAGAACATGTGAGCGTGGTTGGCCGGGCCTCCTTGGCACCGTTCACATCTGTCCTCCACCTCCGGAAAGAGGCTACTCATTCAGGTTCTCGTTAGGGCAGCACGGTAGCATTGTGGATAGCACAATTGCTTCACAGCTCCAGGGTCCCAGGTTTGATTCCGGCTTGGGTCACTGTCTGTGCGGAGTCTGCACATCCTCCCCGTGTCTGCGTGGGTTTCCTCCGGGTGCTCCGGTTTCCTCCCACAGTCCAAAGATGTGCACATTAGGTGGGTTGGCCATGATAAATTGCCCTTAGTGTCCAAAATTGCCCTTAGTGTTGGGTGGGGTTATTGGGTTATGGGGAAGGGTGGAGGTGTTGACCTTGGGTAGGGTGCTCTTTCCAAGAGCCGGTGCAGACTCGATGGGCCGAATGGCCTCCTTCTGCACTGTAAATTCTATGATAATATCTATGATAAGTGGGCTCAATTTACGATATTTTGTTGCGTATGTGGAGGTGGAGTTGACCCTGTGTAGTGCTTCGCTCCAGAATCCTCACCCTATTTCAAACCCTAAGTCTTCCTCCCATTTCCTCTTCGACCCGTCAAGTACAATGTCGGTTCTCTCTATCAGTCGTTCATACATGTCGCTACAGTTCCCTCTACCTAGCATGTCTGCACCCAGTGGTTCTTCGAGGAGCATCCATTGCGGTGGTCACGGGTATGTCCTTGTCACCTTCTGTAGGAAGTTTTTAAGCTGCAGGTATCTGAGTTTGTTGCCTTTAGCTAGCTGGAATCTCTCCGTCAGTTCATCCAGTGTTGTGACCCTGCCGTCGGTGGATAGGTTCTTAAATGTCAGTGTCCCACTGTCCTGTCTCCACTTTTTAAAGGTGGCGTCGGTGAGCGCTGGCATGAACCTGTGGTTATTGCAGATGGGGACTTTTTCGGACATTTCATTCAGGCCGAATTGTTGCCGGATCTCGTTCCAGGTCTGGAGGATGGCTACCACCACTGGGCTGGAGTGTTTTTTGAATGGGGATGGGAGTGCCGCCTTGGCGAGGGCCCGCTCGGCTTCTGGCTCCTTTCTCCATCCCATCATTCTTTCTGCTGTCACTGCCCACTGGTAGTACTGTAGGTCTGGGAGGGCTAGCACCCGCCCCCCCCCCCCACCGAACTTTGTTTTCTGTAGGACCGTGTTTGGGATCCTAGCATTCTTCCCCCCTCCCATACAAACGCCATGAATAATTTATCCAATGAATTGAGAAAGGCCTTGGGGGTATAGATCGGGATGGATCTTAGTCGGAAGAGTTACCTGAGCAGCACGTTCATTTTGATCGTCCGTGCTCTCCCGCCAGGGAGAGTGGGAGTGTGTTCCATCTCTGCAGGTCCTTCTTTACTTCCTCCGTCAGACTGGTCAGGTTCCATTTGTGAACCCCCGTCTAGTCATGAGCGATTTGGATCCCCAGGTAGCGGAATTTGTGTTGGGCTTGTTTAAACGGCAGTCCCATCAGTGCTGTCCCTCTCTCTTGTGGTTTCAGCGGGAAGATCTCTGCTCATGTTGAGTTTGTAGCCCGAGAAGGCATCAAACTCTTTCAGGAGCACGATGATTCCTTCCATGCTGCTTTGTGGGTCCGAGATATGGAGGAGCAGGTCATCCGCATACAGCGAGACTCTAAGCTCTCTGCCTCCTCTTTGGATCCCCCTCCAGTTCTTTGCTGTTCTGAGCCGATCACTCGTGGTTCGATCGCTAGGGCGAACAGCAGCAGGGACAACGGGCATCGCTGCCTGGTGCCCCTGTGCAGCTGGAAGTATCGGGAGTTGGTATTGTTGGTCCGTACACTCTCCATTGGAGCGTTGTATAGGAGTTTTACCCAGGAGGTGAACCCTGTTCCAAGCCCGAACCGCTCCAGTACCTCTATGAGGTACTTCCACTCAACTCTGTTGAAGGCCTTTTCTGCATCCAGGGAGATGATCACCTGAGGAGTTCTCTCTCCGGATGGGGTCATGATCACATTCAGCAGGCGCCTGATGTTCAGTGTTAGCTGTCTATCTTTGACAAAGCCCATTTGATCCTCTGTGACCACTTCTGGTATACAGTTCTCCAACCTTTTGGCTCGGATCTTGGTCAGAATTTTGGCGTCTACATTTCGTAGTGCGATGGGTCTGTACGACCCGCACTCCATTGGGTATTTATCTTTCTCAGGTATTCGCAAGATTGAGGCTTGTGCTAGTGTAGGTGGCAGTGTGCCCCTCGCCATTAAGTCTGTGAATATCTCCCGCAGTTGCGGGGCCAGTGCAGTCGCAAATTTTTTGTAGAAGTCCGCCGGGAACCCATCTGGTCCCGGCGCCTTCCCCGCCTGCATGGAGCTAATGCTGTCCATGATCTCTCCCAGTGCTGGTGGTGCTTCCAGGCCCCGTTTTCTGTCCTCCCCCACAACTGGCATGTCTAGTCCATCAAGGAACTGTTTCATCCCCGAGTCCCCTGATGGGGTCTCTGAATTGTACAGCCCCCGGTAAAAGGCCTCGAAGGTTTTGTCAACTGTGTCGGGGTCTGTTTCCAATGTGCCTCTGTTGTCTCTGATTTGTGCGATCTCTCTAGTGGCTGCCTGCTTTTTCAGCTGGTGTGCCAGCAGGCGGCTAGCTTTGTCTCCGTGTTCGTTTCGGGTCCTCGTGCCTGGCGGGGACCACTTTTGTCATGGAGAACAGGTCAAAGTCCATTTGTAGCTTTTTCCTCTCCACCAGGAGCTCTGTGGTCGGGAACTTGGAGTATTTACGGTCTACCTCCAGTATGGAGTCGTCCAACTGCTGCCTAGCCGTCCTATCCTCCCTGTCTCTTCACGCTTTAAAGGCGATAATTCCCCTCTAATCATGGCCTTTAGCACCTCCTAGAACGTGGAGGGTGAGACCTCTCCGTTTTGATTGTATTTTGAATATTCAGCTATGGCCTGTGATACACTCTCGCTGAAGACCTTGCCGGCCAGTAGTGCAGTGTCCAACCTCCATGTGGGGCGTTGGGACTTGCCCGTCTCCAGCCTCATGTCCATGTAATGTGGAGTGTGGTCGGAGATTACGATTGACGAGTATTCCGCTTTG
Organism: Scyliorhinus torazame; assembly: GCF_047496885.1. Lineage (NCBI taxonomy): Eukaryota > Metazoa > Chordata > Chondrichthyes > Carcharhiniformes > Scyliorhinidae > Scyliorhinus > Scyliorhinus torazame. The sequence goes on along the minus strand of NC_092710.1, from coordinate 194,597,454 downwards.
ACCAGCCCTGGAAGCACCGATTTCCCCACCACAAAGAAGTATATGTTGTGCACTGGGGAGAAGAAGAACTCTTTCTCCCCTGGGTGGGTTAACCTCCACGGGTCCACTGTCCCCATCTGCCCCATAAGCCGACCGAGTTCCTTTGCCATGGTCGAGGTCTTCCCTGTTTTGGAGTTAGGCCTGTCTGTGCTTGGGTCCTGTACACAGTTAAAGTCCCTCCCCATGATCAGTCGGTGCATCACTACGTCGGGGATTTCCGCCATGGTCTTTTTAAAGAATTTTGTGTCACCGGTTGGGAGCGTACACGTTAACAAGTACTACCGGTGCCCCTCGGTCCGTAACCGTCTTCGTCGCCCTAAACATCATCCTTTTATTGATCAGTATTGCTACCTCCTGCCCTTGTCCCATAACAGGAATGGTAGGTGTGTCCAACCCTGCCCTTTCTTACCCACAGTCGGTCCTGCTCTCTCAGGTGTGTCTCTTGGAGGAAGACTATTTCGGCTTTCATGTTTCTTTGTGGGTGAGGACTCTGGATTTTTTCACTGGGCCGTTAAGTCCCCTGACGTTCCAGGTGACTATCCTGGTGGGCTTTTTTTGTGGGATTAACCATGCCAACTGGTGGATGCGCCCCTGGACTCTGGGGATTCCCTTTGTTAGGGAGCTGTCCAAGAAGGCCACTGTCACTACTCTCCCCATGCGGTCGGGTCCCTGCGCTCTGGTGTTTCCCTTTGTCAGGGGCCACCCAACATGGCCACCAACTGTGCGTCCGAGGTTACGGTGAGTTTACGGGGATATGGTGGGAGCTCTTTCAGAGGGTCGGTGCAGACTCGATGAGCTGAATGCCTCCTTCTGCTCTGTCGGGGTTCTATGATTCTATGAAAAAAGTGCAGGAGTTTTCCAAGCATGCAAGCCAACAAACCTCTCTTCAATAACATCATGAAACATCCGGCTATTCATTCTTTTGCTGTTTGCGAGACTTGAAGTGTGGAATATTAGATGTTGCATCTGTTTGTGTAAGTCGTTTGTGACTAAATCTCAAAAACAATTGATTTATTGTGAAACATTTTGGCAGATTCTATAGTACTTGAAAGAGCTTCATAAACATGAGCACATGCCTTCTTATTCTTTAAACTAAGGAATTGATCAAAAGTCTCTTAACACTTATGTACCCAAGAATGTCAGATTTCTGCCATGTGTCAGACCTCAGAATATTTCTGTATTTGTTAGCTGAATATTAATTAATTGTCATACACTAAAAACAGATATCTTCTTCACTGATTGCACTTGCTTACCTTGGGTAGCTGGCTCTGACTTTCAGAGGTTAGGACAGGAAATCTCTCAGAATGGGCCAATGGTTGAATCATAAAATTTACAGTGCAGAAGGAGGCATCAAGTCTGAACCGGCCCTTGGAAAGAAAACCCCACCTCCACTTTATCCCCGTAACCCAGTAACCCCACCTAACCGTTTTTAGACACTAAGGGCAATTTAGCATGGGCAATCCACCTAACCCGCACATCTTTGGACTGTGGGAGGAAATCGGAGCACCCGGAGGAAACCCACGCAGACACAGGGAGAATGTGCAGACTCCGCACAGTCAGTGGCCCAAGCGGGAATCAAACCCAGGACCCTGGAGCTGTGAAGCAACAGTGCTAACCGCTATGCTACCGTGCCGCCCGTCCTCAGGAGTCCTCATAAAAAAGTTTGAAAATTACTGTTCTAAAGTAGGTTCAACTCAATAATTAATTACAGAAAACATTTTTTTATGTGTTGTAAACGATGCATGTTATCTCTTTGGTCATTTTTAAAGCTTACGACAGAATGGCCATATATACTACATTGGATGGAAATCACTTGGAGTTATGGGAATTATTGATGCAAGTGAATGTGTACCAACATTTGGAGCAGGTAAATGGAGCTCTACTGTTTGACTTTAAGACGGCATTACTTAGGAAACAAACAACAGTGTTGGAAGATATAGCAGCATACTTTAAATTATTACCTTCCACTATTATATTAACTTTCAGGGCCTCAGAAAAAGCATGTTATATTGGAAGATGGACATTATATGGTTCCTCAGTTCAAATAAAATCACATTTTCATTTCAGTAGAAGTTGCAATACATCAAGGTCGTAGTGCAAGGTTAATATATCAAGCTCGCTACAAGTTATCTCAGTGCATTGAACAGCCAGCCAATAAAGTAGCAGTTTTGTCATATCAGAAAGTCTTAAATCAGGCTAACCTAACCTAACGGTGTTGTACTGGCAAATGTGCAGTGCAGCAGTCACTACATGATTTAGAATGAAATACAAAGAAATCTCTATGATTGGTGAGAGACATATTGCCAAAGGTTATCACCTTGCATTCATCAGAACAAATGCAAGAATGCCAAATTTCAATTGATCAAAACAATTTACATTACAGGAGAAAAGATTCTTGATGGTTGGTTAGTCAGCTCTGATTGGCTGAAGCATTGTACTGGAGAAAGCAAAGGGGGAATATGGGCTCCTCATACATTTGGGTTATTCAAAAAAGATCCCAGGCTTGAACATATTCCTTTTGTTTGCAGAGGATGGGTCCCTGTGTATGAATGTACGTTGCTTCCAGCAATGTCTTTATTGTGTACTCAATACTCCTTTCTGTGGAAGCCCTATATCAGAAATGAAGATCAATGTTAGCTTGTCTTGTGAAAAGCATCTAAACACATCTGGGGCGTCATTCTCCGACCCCCCAGAGGGTCGGAGAATGGCCGTTGGCCGCCGTGAATCCCGTCCCCGCCGGTTGCCGAAGTCTCCGAAGGGAGAAAAGTCGGCGGGGCGTTAATGTCACGGGTCTGCGCAAGGCAGCCGATTTTCGGCCTGCCGATATTCTCCCTTCCGGGTGGGCCGAAGTCCCGTCGACGTGATGACCGTTCACGTCGACGTAAATTAAACCTCCTTTTCATCGACGTGACCCGGTGCTCCAGGCTCACGCCGACCAGCGTGGAGGTGAGTGACGGCCTGGGGGGTTGGCTCTGGGCAGGCAATGGCGTGGCCGCAGTCTGAATGCGTGAGGAGAGGTGTGTCTCGGGTTGTGTGTGCGGCGGGGGGGGGGGGTGGTTAGAGTAGGCTGGGCTCCGGGGGAGTGCCGGGAGGGGGTCCGTGCCGGGGAGGTGGATGGGGGGTCCGTGCCGGGGTGGAGGTTGGGGGGGGGGTCCGTGCCGGGGTGGAGGTTGGGGGGGGTCCGTGCCGTGCCGGGGTGGAGGTTGGGGGGGGGTCCGTGCCGTGCCGGGGTGGAGGTTGGGGGGGGGTCCGTGCTGGGGTGGAGGTTGGGGGGGGGTCCGTGCCGTGCCGGGGTGGAGGTTGGGGGGGGGGTCCGTGCTGGGGTGGAGGTTGGGGGGGGGGGGGTCCGTGCCGGGGTGAGGTTGGGGGGGGGGTCCGTGCTGGGGTGGAGGTTGGGGCGGGGTCCGTGCTGGGGTGGAGGTTGGGGGGGGTCCGTGCCGAGGAGGGGGATGGGAGGGCAAGTGAGTTGGTCCACCTGGCCAGGTGCCAGCCTCCAACAGTTGGACCCATGCGGTCCATGCCACCTGGCTGGGGGGAGGAGGGGATATGGGCAATGATGACATGTCGTCGTTCCCCTCCACCCCACCAGGCCGTCATGTTTTCAGATCATCCAGCGATGTTGGCCGCCGTGGTGGCAGCCGCTCATGTCTATGTTGCCCTGGATGAGGAGGAGGAGGAGGAGGAGTGTGCCAGAGAGGCGGCGCAGGCTGCCGCAGAGGGGCAGGCGGCAGCCGGCCAGGCTGGAGGGACACCTGACCGACAGGACGAGGAGGGGGAGGAGGACGTCGCGGCCCCACGGCAACGGAGGCACCCGAGGGCGCCCCGTGTGTACCGGCCCCGGCAGTCATACCAGGACCTCACGGACCGGGAATGCAGGAGGAGACTCCGGATGAGCCGGGAAACCGTGGCACACATCTGTCACCTGCTGGCACACCTGTCACCGCGTGGCACTGGCGGGGGACACCCTCTCCCCGTGTCCGTCAAGGTTACGGTGGCCCTGAACTTTTATGCAACGGGGTCATGCCAGGCACCGAGTGGGGACCTGTCCGGCATATCGCAGACATCGGTGCACCGGTGCATCCGGGCAGTGACAGATGCCCTTTTTGCCATGGTGCACCGCTACATCCGCTTCCCCGTGGACCGGGCCAGCCAAGATGCCCGGGCCGTGGGCTTCTCTGCCGTGGCCGGGTTCCCCATGGTCCAGGGCGCGATCGATGGGATGCACGTCGCCGTGCGGCCACCTGCAGATAACAGGGCCGTGTTCATTAATAGGAAGGGGACCTATTCGATGAACGTACAGATGGTCTGCGACCACCGCATGATGATCCTGCACGTCTGCGCCCATCACCCAGGCTGTGTACACGACTCATTCGTGTTGTCGCGGTCATCCATCCCCGGCATGTACGAGGGACGCCATCCCCGGCTGAGGGGCTGGTTGCTGGGCGACAGGGGCTACCCATTGCGATCGTGGCTGATGACGCCTATACGGAGGCCACGCAATGAGGCGGAGAACCGCTACAATGATGCCCATGTAGCAACAAGGGGAGTGATCGAGAGGTGCTTTGGCGTGCTGAAGATGCGTTTCAGGTGCCTGGACCTCTCTGGGGGCGCCCTCCAGTATCGGTCAGATAGGGTCGGCCGCATCATTGTGGTGTGCTGCGTCCTGCACAACATAGCCCAGCAGAGGGGCGATGTGCCGCAGGCAGAGGAGGGCGGAGTGGAGGAGCAGCAGGAAGAGGCCCAGTCCTCCCCAGATGAGGGGGATGGGGGCAATGGTCAGGGCAGACGGGGTAGACACAGGCGGGTGGCTGTCCACCGTTACCGGCTGGTCCAGCGGGCACGGGACAGACTGATAGACGCCCGCTTCACTGACTAGATGGGCATGGGAATCGGGTAGTATGACCACAGACCGCACACCATGGCAACAGCCGACCACCCACACCCCCCACCCATCCACCCACCCAGCACCCTCACCCCCCTCCCCAACCCCACCCACCCCACCCGCATGCACACCACCCCCCCCCCCCCCATTGCCGATCCACCTGCGGCACAACGGGCCGGGCTCACACAGTTGTGGGTGGACGCGTGTCTATCGCAGGCCATGGAGGATGATGATAACCCGCCCTGCGATGAGCTCCTGGCTCTACATCGTTGGACTATGTCTGACCCATGGCCACAGTACCACCATCCACCCGGACCATCCCTGCATGCGGCTGTGACACTGCAGCGCACGGTCCCGTCCTCTGCCCGGGGGATGTTGATGGCGGCCCAGGGGGAAGGGGGCAGACTCACCTGGGGCTGAGGTAAGACCACCCCTCACACACACACTTGCGCTCAAAGTACATGACACCCCCGCACACTTTGGACAGAGCACAAAGGCAGCTTCGGTAGGTGTAACATTGACTTTAATAACCAAAGGAGTTCATGCACGTGCCCTAGCCCCTAAAGCTGATCTGTGCCCTGCACCCGTGCCAACTTACTCAGTGTCTAATTGTTTGGCCTTACGGGCCCTTTGACTACGTCTACGTGGTTCCCCAGACGGTACAGCAGAACTGGAGGTGGACTCCTGTGATTCCTGCCCTCTGACACTGGATCCCTTTGGCGGCCGTTTCCTGGGGCGTCCTGGCCTAGATGGGCCAGGCTGCGGACCGGGCGACTGGGATGGCGAGCTGCCAGCCTGTCCTGCCCGTTGCCCACCCGATGCACCTGGGACGGAAGGGGGGGAGTCCGAGGTGTCGCGGTGTACCGGGACCTCCCCTACAGAGGGAGCCGGGACGGACCACACCACCTCCTCCTCCCTCGGGGTGCCCGATGGCCCCCAGGCCTCTACATGGGTGGGGGATGCGAACGGACTGGCCATCCGACGCCCCCCCGACATCTGGCGCTGCCAGTCCTGGAGGCCCGTGCTGGTATCGACAGGGGTCTGCAGGTTTGCAGCCATGGAGCCCAGGGGGTTGGCAAACCCTGTCTGTGACAGTGCGACGCCGGCTCGCACATGGCCACTGGCGCCGATGCCCTCAGCGATGGCCTGCAGAGACTGGTCCATGGCCTGCTGAGATTGGGCCATGGCCTGCAGAGACTGGGCCATGGCCTGCTGAGACTGGGCTATGGCGTTGAGCGCCTCTGCGATCTGGCGCTGGCACTGGCTCATGGCCTCCTGTGAGAGGGCAGCCATTTCCTGGGCCACAGACGCCGCCTGCACGGAAGGCCCCAGGCCTCGCAAACCGTTCCCCATGTCTGACACCGTCGCACCCATTGCCTCCACCGCGGACGCCACCCGTGCGGTGTCGGCCTGGGTGGCACGCATGACCGGCACCACTTCCAGCTCCTGGACGAGGGTGGACTCCTCCACCTGCGACCGCAGCCGCCGCAAGCCGCCCGTCACCCTCTTCGCTCGTCTCCGGGTCGGTGGTTGCATCGGATCTATGTGTGGGTGTGGTAACTGCAGGAACCCGGGATCCATCTGGGCGGCAGATGTTCGCTTGGGCTGGGCTGCCCTCCGACCGCCCGGTCCCTCTGCTGCTCCTACCTCCACCTGCTGTACTGGGACGGCTGTGTTGTGCGCACCAGTGAGTGTACCAGACGCCTCATCACTAAAGTGCCCAACCGTGGTGAGTGTTTCTGCGATGGTGGAGGGTGTTGGTGACAGCAGTGGCGTTGTGTCGTGCTCTTCGTCCCACTCTGAGTCCATGGCACTTTGGGGTGGGGGTTCGTCTCCACCCATCCACTCTGAGTCACTGTCCGGTATTTCGTCTTCCTGGGTAGTGCTGTCCTGGGTAGTGGTGTCCTGGGTAGTGGTGTCCTGGGTAGTGGTGTCCTGGGTAGTGGTGTCCTGGCTCGGATGTGACGGGGGCCTGTGGCTGCCCCCCTCGTCGCTGGGTAGTCGCTCCCGCACGTGACGGGGGTGTCGTCTCCCTGTTGCTCCAGGTCTCTCCGTCTCCCATGGTGTGCGAGGGGCATCCTGCGGGTGTCGCATGCTGGAGGGTCCGGGTCTCTCCGTCTCCCGTGGTCTCCGAGGGGCATCCTGCGGGCGTCGCATGCTTGAGGGTCTGGGTCTCTCCGTCTCCCGTGGTCTCCGAGGGGCATCCTGCGGGCGTCGCATGCTGGAGGGTCCGGGTCTCTCCGTCTCCCGTGGTCTCCGAGGGGCATCCTGCGGGCGTCGCATGCTGGAGGGTGCGGGTCTCTCCGTCTCCTGTGGTCTCCGAGGGGCATCCTGCGGGTGTCGCATGCTGGAGGGTGCGGGTCTCTCCGTCTCCTGTGGTCTCCGAGGGGCATCCTGCGGGCATCGCATGCTGGAGGGTGCGGGTCTCTCCGTCTCCGGTGGTCTCCGAGGGGCATCCTGTGGGCGGTCTGCATCTGCGGGGATGGGTGCCTGGACGTTTGGTCCTGCGATACACAATGAAGCATGCATGGTTAGACATCAGGCAATGATCAGGTGATACGGGGGAGGGGGATATATGGGAGGGGGGATATGGGGACGGGCTGTCGGTGGCTCACTCGCTAGTACGCCCCCGACCTTTGCATCAGCAACCTCCCGGTCCTCAGGTCCGCCAGCCAGTTCCAGGGCCCTTTCCTCGTGTACGGTCAGTGGCCTCTCATCAGCGGGCCCTCCTCCAGTCCTCACATGCTCCGTATTGTTGTGTGCGCGCTTCTCCTGTGGTGGGGGGGGGCGGCAGGGGTAAAAGGCAACAGTGTTAGGCAGGTATATGAATGCACGCCATCGGTTGCGCGTGCATTGCAGAGGTTAAGGTTAGGGCTGGATTCACTTGGGGATATGGGGGATATGGGGGAGGGGGGGATATGGGGGAGGGGGGATATGGGGGAGGGGGGATGTGGGGGACGGGGGATATGGGGGAGGGGGGATATGGGGGATATGGGGGATATGGGGGATATGGGGGAGGGGGGATATGGGGGATATGGGGGAGGGGGGATATGGGGGGATATGGGGGATATGGGGAGGGGGATATGGGGGAGGGGGGGATATGGGGGATATGGGGGGGGATATGGGGAGGGGGGGATATGGGGGAGGGGGGATATGGGGGAGGGGGGATATGGGAGGGGGGATATGGGGGAGGGGGGATATGGGGGAGGGGGATATGGGGGATATGGGGGAGGGGGGATATGGGGAGGGGGGGATATGGGGGATATGGGGGAGGGGGGATATGGGGGAGGGGGGATATGGGGGAGGGGGATATGGGGGATATGGGGGAGTGGGGATATGGGGGAGGGAGGATATGGGGAGGGGGATGTGGAGGAGGGGGCTTTGGGGGAGGGGGGATATGGGGGATATGGGGAGGGGGGATATGGGGAGGGGGGATATGGGGAGGGGGGATATGGGGGAGGGGGATATGGGGGATATGGGGGAGGGGGATATGGGGGAGGGGGATATGGGGGATATGGGGGAGGGGGGATATGGGGGAGGGGGATATGGGAGGGGGGATATGGGGGAGGGGGGATATGGGGGAGGGGGGATATGGGGGATATGGGGGAGGGGGGATATGGGGAGGGGGGATATGGGGAGGGGGGATATGGGGGAGGGGGATATGGGGGAGGGGGATATGGGGGATATGGGGAGGGGGATATGGGGAGGGGGGATATGGGGAGGGGGGATATGGAGGAGGGGGGTATGGGGGAGGGGGGATATGGGGGATATGGGGAGGGGGGATATGGGGAGGGGGGATATGGGGGAGGGGGGATATGGGGAGGGGGGATATGGGGAGGGGGGATATGGGGGATATGGGGGAGGGGGGATATGGGGAGGGGGATATGGGGGAGGGGGGATTTGGGGGAGGGGGGATATGGGGGAGGGGGGATATGGGGAGGGGGGATATGGGGAGGCTCACCCTGCCTGCTCTGACGAGGTCGTTCACCTTCTTGTGGCACTGGGTGCCTGTCCGTGGTGTCAGGGCTACAGCGGTGACGGCCTCTGCCACTTCCCTCCACAGACGCCGGCTGTGGCGTGGGGCAACTCTGCGGCCGTGCCCGGGATACAGGGCGTCCCCCCTCTGCTCCACCGCGTCCAGGAGCGCCTCCACATCGCGTGACTCGAACCTAGGGGCTGAGCGACGGCCAGCCATCCAGTCGGGTGTTGCGGTCGGGTGTTCCGGTCGGGTGGGGGGGAGCAGCGCGGCCTTATGAGCCGTCACGCCGTGCAGAGCGTATGACGCTGCACGGCGTGAACCACTGCGCAAGCGCGGATCCCGTTACGTCACTGCTAGCCCATTTCGGGCCGGAGACTATCGAACCATTTTTCCGACGTGACGCAAGTTGGATTTGCGCCGTTTTTTGCGCCGATCGGCGGACTTTCCGCCGATAACAGAGAATTTCGCCCCTGATGTTCAATTTGCAGAACGCCCTGTGCATTACTTACAATTGTATTGGAACATAAGCGAACGTTTACTGTGATTCAAGAAAGACAAACGAAAGAAAAATGTTTCAACATCTCTAAATGAATAGTTATCAGTTATTTGGTCCTTTATCTTCCATATTTCCCAAAATTATTTTTCATTCTTCATTTGTAATATTTTACTGATGACATCCATCGGTCAAAAAACTGTGCTTGATAAAATGCTTTCAGTGAACAGAATCATCTTGTTGAAATTGGAGGTTTTAAACATGATTGGTGAAAGCATCATCGCAAAATGTTACTGCTCACTAACAGTCTACCCAGACATGTGTGGATGAGGTGAGGCTTTGGTCATCCTCAAAACTTTCCCAACTGTCAATCTATTTCCTGTACGTATAACAATTGAAGTGCCTGAGGTGGGTCCAATATATTATCCCAGAGATGGTAACAAAGTCCAGAAAGGTCAAACAGGGTGGCAACCCTGCTTCGCTCTTTTGACTGGAAATTACACCAAAAATATAAAAGCTGAAAAAACCTTGCATTGGAAAAGAAAATACAGCCAACAGAAAAGAGCTGTTTTGAGAAAAATCACAAATTTACTTCTTGGAATTTCATTGTTCCAGTGCTTTGAGAAGGAAGATGATGAAGACATGCAGCAAGAGAGGATGGAAGTCCAGTGATTGCAACATCATGCATGTGGACAATACCTGGCATTCAGGTATCCAACCCACAAGAGCAACAAGCCAAGATAAGCCTCTCTGGATTTTATTTCCAGGCAGCATCTGCAAGGACTGAGGATACAGTAACTAGGATCTGCCAGCTGTTTGATCCTGGTCTGCAGCCCCTTTCCATTGGGGTCAATTGTCAGTGGATGTGAAAGTGACAGTACTAAAGTTTATGTATTTGGATGTTTTCAAAGCAACTTCTTGTGAGATTACTCACATTAGGCAAGAGCAGTGCATCAGTGCATTGCATAGCTGATAGGTGGCCTATCAAGCATGTCTTTAGTTCATGGATCCAGCACAGCAGCCAGAGAGAGACTGTCAAAATCTCGTAGCTAGATTCGCCCAAGTACAGACTACAATTAATCTCACCCACTGCTGAAAGCATTATCACATTTATCAACAGGAATGGATTTCATTTGCTTAATGTACAGATAATGATTGATGCCAGCCCTTTCATTCTATATGTCAATTCATGCTACTGAAGAGCAGCCATGATTCCTTTATTCTCAGGCAACACAAGATAGCTGCACTGCTCAGCAAGAATGAAGTGTCAGCATGGCTCAGGGAAAGAAACCTGCTTCATGACTGATGACCCTCCTCTGTAAGAAAAGGACAGAGGCTGAAAAAAGTTACAATGAAGCAAAATACTCCATAAATAATAGTCAAGCAAATCATTGATATTCGCAATTCCCAATTTCTTTGGATGGATGAAAGTCACCAAAGTCCCAGATGACCATCGGCTGCTTTCCTCATTGAGAGAGAGCTAACTGGTGGTGACATAACTGAGGGTCACAACATCTCAGGCGAGGGACAAGGTTGACAAGGTGGGGCCGGTACAGGAATTTAACCTGTGCTGTTGCCGTTGTTCCGCATCATGAACCAGCTGTCCAGCCAACTGAGCTAATAGATTAGGAGGTGCCACGCAGTACAGTCTAGCACATGGTTTCAAGTGGCTTCTTATATCCAACAGAAAGAGGCCTTCCATTTACATCGGGGAAGTGGAAGGAGCAGAGACATTGCATCCCCGATTATGATGAGGGCGAAAGGCAGAAGCATGAAATAACCTTGTGTCAGCTGTGTTATGTTTTGCAGACTGGCTGAAGTGAATGATGAACAACAGAACGTGTATTTTAAAATAATTTATTCTAAAGCAACTGCGTGGTAAGATAACTGGGATAAATAAAATAATAAACAACTAACACAAAACAACTATTGTAGAATTACTGCAAATACGTCTATCTCCTGGCACAACCAACTCCCGTATCCCAGATCACATGGTGCCATGATGGTTTTACAATGCCACCTGCTGGTCAGAAGTTGTGCATAAAATTATGTACAAACTTACATTATGCATATTGTCACAAGCTGCACATGACATCATGCAGAAAATCTAAGTCTACTCTTTTCAGTAAAAAGACTGAATCCAGCTTTAGAGCACAAAAGGCATTGACTAATCCTTGCCTTGTTCTCAGATAACCAAATGCTTCTCACATACTTTAAGAAGAAGACACTTATAAAGTGAACCACAGTGAAAGATAGATAACAAAAGAGTATCATTGAAATAATGTACAAACACACTAAATTGCAAAATATTTGCATCTTATCTTTCATATTGTGTATTTAATAGGTTCTATTACTAATCCCCACTACTGTTCCATTATTTTTTTAAAATCTTTTTATTGGAATTTTCCAGTTTAGTAAAAAATCGCCTCAAAACAAACAAAAGAGGAGGAAAGCAAACCATAGATATCAATTAGATGTCAATGTGCAACAGGCACAGGTACAGCGTAAAACAGTCATCGTTGCAAGAATAGGAAGAGGTAAGACCGGATGAATCATGGACAAAATCCACTATAGATTCCTTTTACATGTACAGGACCCATCTGCACCAGAAACGGATTCAGGCAACATCACATCGTACCCACAGCTACAAGATCAAATGACAGAAGGAAGAAAGCAATATCCCCGAGAACCCCTAGACTGAAGGGGAAATCAACTAACAATCGCAGTGCAAATAAAAATCTTCTCCAGGCCAGAACAGATTGCCGTAAAATAACTGCAGAAAGTCAAGGAGAGGACCGAGCCCCGCCAAGCATCAATTGTAGCCAAAACAAATCCCAGTCCTCATAAATAAAAGCAAATTACTGTGGATGCTGTAATCTGAAACCAAAGAGAAAATGTTGGAAAATCTCAGCAGGTCTGGCAGCATCTGTAGGGAAAGAAAAGAGCTAATGCTTCGAGTCCAGGTGACTCTTTGTCAAAGCTAAAAGACAGAGAAAGTGGGAAATATTTATACTGTGGAGTGAGAGAATGAAAGATGAGTCACAGCAACATAAACCAAGGGGAAAGAGTGCAATATCAGTCCCCAGAGAGAACAAAAGGTGTGAAAGGCCGGACAGCAGAGAAACTAACATCAGAGAGTAAACTGTGACAGATGTAGATGTGGGGGAGGAGAAGGGGGAAGCAAAGGGGAGAAAAGGTAAGGAAAGGGGGATTAGATAGGGGGGCTAAATTATCATAGAATTTACAGAGCAGAAGGAGGCCATTCAGCCCATCGAGTCTGCACCGGCTCTTGGAAAGAGCACCCTACCCAAGGTCAACACCGCCACCCTATCCCCATAACCCAGTAACCCCACCCAACACTAAGGGCAATTTTGGACACTAAGGGCAATTTATCATGGCCAATCCACCTAACCCGCACATCTTTGGACTGTGGGAGGAAACCGGAGCACCCGGAGGAAACCCACGCACACACGGGGAGGATGTGCAGACTCCGCACAGACAGTGACCAAGCCAGAATCGAACCTGGGACCCTGGAGCTGTGAAGCAATTGTGCTATCCACAAGGCTACCGTGCTGCCCCAAATGTATATAAAGAAAGACAAGAATGCCCCAAATGTATATAAAGAAAGACAAGAAAGAAAGAAATGGTAAAAGACAGTTAAAATGAAATGGGATGAAAACAAAGGGGTTGAGGTGGGGTAGAGCTAATCATCTGAAGTTGTTGAATTTAATGTTGAGACCGGAAGGCTGTAGAGTGCCTAACCGGAAGATCCTGTTCCTCCAGTTTGCGTTGAGCTTCACTGGAACATTGCAGCAGACCAAGGACAGACATGTGGGCATGGGAGCAGGGTCTTGTGTTAAAATGGCAAGCAACGGGAAAGTCAGGGTCCTGAATGCGAACGAGTCGAAAGTGCTCAGCAAAGCGATGACCCAGTCTGTGTTCAGTCTCTCCAATATAGAGGAGACCACATTGGGAGCAGCGAATGCAATAGTCCACTTTCTCCTGTCATTTAGCTTTGACAAAGGGTCATCTGGACTCGAAACGTTAGCTCTTTTCTCTCCCTACAGATGCTGCCAGACCTGCTGAGATTTTCCAGCATTTTCTCTTTGATCCCAGTCCTCACCAGGGTAACACACAGTTTTCATGGTCCTGAAAAGGGAAAGGGCCCTGAACAACAACAGAAAAGATTAACTCACATTGGAGGGACCTTCCTTAAACACAGTGAGGACAGAACTAATCCTACCAACCCACAATCTCCACTCCTCTTCCCGTTTCTTCTCTATTTGCTGTCCCCCCTCCCCCCCCCCCCCCCCCCCACCCCCCCCACCCCTCCAGGATACATTCGGAGAAGGATACTTTGCACAAATCATGAATTGAACATTCATCTTAGCATGATATAAATTTATTAAATCAGGATAGCCAGCGGTGCAGGGCATAACACCCAAATTATTCACTTCCCTGCAAGCAAATACATTGACAACATCAACAGACAACAACATCATTATCAGGCAGCGAAGTCCAGGATAACAACTGAGATGTGAGGCAGTTATCAGGATAAAGACTTCTCCACTGGTGCACAAACAAAGCAGAAATCAAGGATAAAGCAGGATCAAAGACGGTGAGCACTCTTCAGGATTTTCCAAGGATTCCATCGATCGAAGATCAGAAGTCTCAATGTTTCCAACATGCCGTCTCAGCCGAACCCAGGCGGCCAACAACCCAGGTTCCTGCAGGGGCTGGGGGGTGACCCGGCGAGCTCAGCCGTCCCCAATCTCTCTCGAACAACACCAGGAACAAGACAACACAGGACACGGTCGGAAGGCCAAACCAAACCCAGCCTCAGAGACAGGATTAAATGTTCCCCCTTGGTCCACCAAGGACAGAGCTCTGTCTGTTACAAGAATCTCCTCATGCGCCTCCATAAAAAATCCTCACAACTCGTGATGTTGGGTTTTGACAATCTGCACCACAGAGCCAAACCATTCAATGGGTCAACAACATTGCCAACAGCCATCATATCATAACATAAGAATATAAGAACATAAAAACTAGGAGCAGGAGTAGGCCATCTGGCCCTTCGAGCCTGCTCCACCATTCAATGAGATCATGGCTGATCTTTTGTGGGCTCAACTCCACTTTCCCGCCTGAACACCTTTATTCCTTTATTCTTCAAAAAACTATCTATCTTTATATTGTCAGGGCGGGAAGCTTCCCAAAAGCAGCAATGCCACTATTGAGAAAACCCTACTCCAACTCCTTCCAGCTGGCACAATGGAGCTTTCCAAGATTTAGAAGACACTTATCTCAGTGTTGCTGATATCCTTACAGAATATACTTCCAGAATTTATTGTTTGTGCATAATATGTGTCTACCAGACATAATACAGAAGCTTCCTCCTATGCTGGTTTTGGAGGACACTGCACTAATGCAGTCACATTCACATTATCAAAGAAATTGTAACTTCTGTGATCATCTTTTACAGTCCACTGGTGCTGGGCATGGGATCTTTTGATCAATGAGAAAACAGGCCATATAATTCCAGTTAAGTCCCAAAACACCAATCTCAGAGCTCTATGGCTTCCATGAGAGTTGATGCTGCCCCTCAAAAAGCAGCAAGGATTCTTGATGTCTTGACCCTGTACATATCTGCTGGATTTCCACACTCACCAAAGTACTCTTCATGTCCGACCATACCTCCTTCATGGCATTGTTCATGTGGCTCTTGGATTCCTCTAATTTATCTGTGCCCTTCAGCACAAAAGGAGACTGTTTTCACTACTTGCTCAAGAAGTGTATTATCCAGAATGGTAGATAAAGACTGAACTCCTGAACTATTAGTCCTTGAGCTATAAGCAGTCACTTTTGCCCCTCTGGGATAGATAGCTGCTTCAACATTATTCCATAAAATATTCAGAATCATGTTTTCCTGCCTTTTTCCCATATCCTTTTGTCCCTTTTCCTTGGCCCATCTATCCAATCTAACCTTGAATAACTATATTGGGTGAAATTTTCCAGCCCTGTGGAGGCAGGGGCAGGGCAGGACAATGTGACATGCTTTTCAAAAATCCATTGCATTCGCCAGGATCGGTAGATCCACCTTCTCTGTTGTATAATTCCATATTTTAGAAAGTAAAATTCCATTTTTCTCAGGTCAATAACTGAAAAATACTTTCATCACATAAGTATTGCTGTGACATTCATTTTTATTGCAGATTTCAGTCATGTTCGTGGTTTTATAAACAATGGCTTTAAAGAAATGGCAAACAATGATGGAGATATGTCAACACAGGTAGGTGGCTTCAGGGAGCAATTTAATTGAAATGAAGCAGATTCTCGCGTTGGGCCCGTTTAGCCAGGTGTTTCCTGGAGCTGGCAGCACCGAGAACAACCCTGCTATTAAATAGGACATTTCGAAATGGCGCCCCAATCTCTGAAGCCCCCATCAGGGCCGCCAGACTCCCCCCAAAGCCCCAACTTACCAATGAGGGGGTTCTTGAGCCCCCACACTCCACCTTGTAAGGGCAGGGTACACCTGGACCTGATACCCAGCATGGACGAGATACCACCCGGGCACCATGGCACTCCCAGCTTGGCACCCTGGCAGTGCCCCTACTCAGCATTTCAAAGGATCTCAGGAGATTTGAAGTTTTTTCAAGTGTTGTGGGCATTTGAGGAAGCCTGTAGCATGTCAAAAAGCTGCAGTTTTAAAGGCATATGCCTGAGAGAGCAGAATGTGGGAAAGGGACACTGTTCTTACATTGATTCTTCACTGGACTGCCTGGACTGCTCTTCAGCTGTCGGGCAGAGCAGTTCAGGGTGAGGTGGTCACTTCAGAATTAAAAGTCAGGCTTGGAGTATAATGTTGAGCAGAGGGCTGCCTGAGATCACCGTGCCAAGGGTGATCTTCAGGTTGCCCAGAACTGGGATCTACACCTCACTCACAGTCCGTGACCACCCAATCCCAGGACGCTTGAACCCTCCCCCCCCCCCCCACCTTGCCCCCTCTGCAGCCTGTCAGTGTCAGAGGAGCACATTAGCTGTGGACTAACTGTCTTGACCCCCTCGGGTGTACCGTGGCAGGCCAGGGTGTCACTGATAGGGTGCGGGTGCCATGGTGCCAGTGGGTAGTACACATTGACAATACCAGGGGTGGGGACTAAAGGGGGAACTAAGCTTACTGACAGGTCCAGGGGGGTGTGGTGATGTGCATCAATGTAAATACATGTAGGCTAGCTAGACACTAGAGGGAGCACAAGAGACATCACACACACACACACTCAACCAATAGATCAGTTAGATAGGACATGGCCAATGGACATTCACGATACACACAGAGGTGACACGACCACAGGGGGGCATGACACCAACCCATATATAAAGGACACAACACGCATGATCTGCCTCTTTCCAGTGGAGACAGTCAGTGAGTAGAGACACAGGGTTGATTCAATATTACACCCACCACGTGGATTGCAGCAACTGGTTAGTCAGTCTGGGTAGCTATAGTAGGATTAGCAGTAGTGTTGAACCCGAGTAATGGAAGTGTAAATAGTTTAATAAACGTGTTGAAGTTATCTCCACGTCTGAACCTTCCTTTGTCAAGTGCACCACAAGGAAGCCGTTGATGTTACACCTACAACATAACAAATCAGAGGGGAAGATAGAATTGAGAAGGCCACATGGTGAAACCCACCTGCAGAGAACCACTTCTGCCCACGATTTCTATGACAAAAATCAGAAAAGAGTTCCAGGGTTCTAAAATGTTAAAGTTACTTTTGTGATTTTCAATTTTCTCTTACTCCTCTTTATATTTACCCTTGATGTTGCGATGATGAGCAGAATGATACTTTGGAGTATCATTGTCAGAAAGCTAAAGGCTAAGTGCCGGCTGAAACGGTAAATTCGTGGGCATTTTACTACGCCAAAATCGGCGCCGGACCCTCACCGATTCCGGGGCCGGTGAGGGGCTAGTAGCGGTGCCGGGTGAAACTCCTGGCTCCCACACTGAAAATGGCCAGAGAAAGGCGTACAGCATGGCGCCGACCGCGCACGGACCTAACCTGCCATCCGCGCCCCCACAGGCCACTCCCTGGCCACCCCCCACCAGTCCCTCAAGCCCTCACGGAAGACCCCCCGGGCAGCAGTATGGATCCCAGACGTCTGTGACGGTGCTGGACACAGCCCATAGTTGCCACACCAGGTTCCCGACCGCTCAGACCACACGTCAACCTCGCGGTTGGGAACTTGGCCCATCGGGGGTGGAGCATCATGGGAGGGCCTTCCGATAACACGCCGTTGCAAAGGCGTACGTCACACAACATGATTACCCCACTTCCTTGGGGGTTGGAGCATGGGTGACCGGCATCAAACCGGCCCCGGCCCTGATTTGGGCGTCGGAATGGATTCTCCGTCCGATCACCGATTACGATATTTGCGTCGGGCCACGGAGAATCCCGCCCAAAATCTTTGATGACGCTTTTGCTGTGCACTTGGTGTGTAGACATCAAATGCCAAATTTTCATTTGACTGCGGGAGAGCCAGAGGTAACCAGGTTGACAATTTCCTGCTATTTTGTAAGAGACTGCTTCAGGGGAGGGGGTGTGGGGTGACAGCTAGTCACCTGCAATTGGAAGATAGTTACTCAAGCTAATTAAAGGGCCTTTTAACTCCACTCTCCTGATGCCAAACAAAATTTTCCAGTCAGCATGTAGACCTCGGCTAAGGCCAAAGCTCTGTCATTGTATGGCGGCAGCCTCCTGGTGGCAGACCAGACACCCATCACTCCATCATTCAAAGTTTATCCCAACACCCTGCAGTTGCAAGAATCATAGTGTGACGGCTGAGGATACTGTCTGCCCTGTGGAGGGGATCTCCCTCTACAATTATAGTTTGACAGATGTGGCCATTTTTTAACATTTTGAAGATTCTTCAGACGGCACCTCCAACTTGAGGCACCCTCACTTTCTCCTCTCTACATTGCAATGCCCCATCTCTGACAATGGGGTTGCTTATCTGTAAATACTAGAGGGTGTCATGCTGGCCTCCGGGCCACAGAAGCCCGCCAACCTCATTAGTCAGGTCTAATGTTTTCCTTCACTCATTAGAAAGTCTCTGCAATCTGAGGGTTTTTTGTTAGTTATTCAAAGAACATTGCTGGCAAGGCCAGCGTTTATTGTCAATCCCAAATTGCCCTTGACCAATTAATGGTGAGTCACCTTCTGGAACTGCTGCAGTCCTTGTGTGAACAGTACTATCAGATAGGGAGCTCCATGATTTTGACCCAGTGGTGACAGGTGATAAGTTTCCAATTCAGGAAGGTGTCTGACTTGGAGGAATACTGATTCCTCAGATGAGTGGGAGGATGGTAGGTGGCAATCAGCAAAATGTTTCCAGATCCATGTTTGATCGGATGCCATGAAACTAGTGGGTCAGGTCATACTCGGGGATGGTAATGGTGGAGTCTGGATTGACTTCGAAGTATAACTCAGTGAATATGACTGTCAGCCTGTTGCTCACCTGCAGGACAGCTGTCTCAACTTTGGCACAAACTCCGAGATGTTAGACTGGGATGGCTGTGCCTTGACTGGGATGGCTGTGCCTTGACTGGGATGGCTGTGCCTTGACTGTATCTGAATACAGTGCCTTGATTGAATCTAGCATGGCCCAACTGTTTTGTTCTTATTGAAGAATTTTGTTGCACTTTTGATATAACTCAATAGCTTGCTCGGGCATTTCAGAAGCAGTTACAAGAGTCAACCACATTGCTGGAGTCACGTGTTAGCCAGACTAGCTAAGGAGAATGGATTTCTTTCTCGAAACGACATTGGTGAAAAAGATGACAATCCAGTAGTTTCACCGTCACCATTACTTAAAGTAGCTTTTTATTTAAGACTTATTCATATACTTAACTAAATTTAAATACCCAGCTGCTCTTGTATCATTTGCAAAATATTCTCTGAATCATTAGTGAAAGACGTGCTTCTTAGGTAACTTGGACATTCTGAATTTCCCTCCGTGTACCCGAACAGGCACCGGAATGTGGCGACCAGAGGTTTTTCACAGTAACTTCATTGCAGTGTTAATGTAAGCCTACTTGAGACACTAATAAAGATTATATTTTAGGGCCGAATCCACTGCGGGAAGGTTTGTGGCCCAGCCAAACGTCCATTGACCTTTGGCGTGACCGGACGACATGAAGGTGGACATGAATGGACGAACCACAAGGTGGCGACTCTTTGCGAGCTCTCCCTATCAGATCCCCTTTTTACTTATCTTACAATCATTTCATGTACTTAATGATCTGATCTATTGAGCTGCTCGTAGAAAAATACTTTTCACTGTACCTTGGTACACGTGACAATAAACAAAATCCAATCCCCAGGTCTCTGGATCCTTGTCATATCATAGCTATTATGTTACCTCACCCGTATTAACCTATCAAGGCCAATTTCCCATAAATACCCCATAAATTTCCAAAGTGCAACTGAAAAGGATTTTCTATGGATATTTTGCTTTACCGGAATTACCCACAAATTCTAATCGAGTGTTTTACCTACTTTTAAAAAATAGGGACCAGAATTTGCCATCTCACATGAAGATTTTCTGAAGATTGTGCTTCCCACAATCCACACGAATGACATTATTGTTTTCATCTTTACTTTGGATGGTATGTAATAAAATTATTCACAATTGAATCATGATATTGCTCTGATATGTCTCATGCACTCGAAGAACCTGTATTTTCTGTTCTTTTGAAGAAGGTGAAGTTTCAGAAATCGAGAAAATGGCCCATCAGATTAAGGTGTCAACAGACAACGTGGTTGCAATCTCTCATGGAACTGTCTGGCAATACATGCCAGTAAGTAGCCACATGTTACTAATCAATAAGTACAATAATGCTTTGTCGATGCAATGCATATTTCAACAATATCTCACTACTTTACCAGAATAATGTAGTCCCCAGCACTCATAATTTGGTAAGCTATTGTTCAGACTATTGAGGTGAGATATTGCATAATAAAACCAATTGTCTCTTGGGATCATATTGCATCAAAACAACAACAGGGGTCAGCACTTTTTTCTCTTCTTCAGATCCTTCCAAGCTATTCCATGTTCAAGCAGTTGGTATAGTGGAGTGAATGTATTAGCAAATTTGGGGATGAACCTAGAATAATACACAATACATCCTCTGAACGTTCTCTGGTCTCTTTGCTTTCAAAATCCTCTCAACCTTCTGCACTGGGTGGATACCTTCACCATATCTTTGATGGCTCAGGTATGTTGCACTTGACACCATGAAGCAATACTTTTCGTTTCTAGCTTGGATGGCATTAGAACATCATCTAAGAAGCAGCACACTCCCTTCATTCCATTTAGTCCCCAATCCAAGATGCCCGATAATACAATAGGAGCAGCACACACACCACATGGTAACCTTCAATACTAGTACTGATGTGTATGGATGGTGAGAAATTCCTTGCCCTTGTCAGTCAACTATAATTGCAAATATGCATTTGACACATCTATCTTATTGAATATCTTTCGCTAAATGAGAAAACAAATCTTCATGGGGACATAAGAAATAGGAGCAGGGGAAGACCATAAGACCTGCCAAGGCTGCTCTGCCATTTAGTATGATCACGGCTGATCTTTTTAAAAATACCATGACAGGTGTTAGATTTGGAGGTAGGTGAGCACTTTGGTGATAGTGACCACAATTCGATTACGTTTACTTTAGTGATGGAAAGGGATAGGTATATACCGCAGGGCAAGAGTTATATCTGGGGGAAAGGCAATTATGATGCGATGAGGCAAGACTTAGGATGCATCGGATGGAGAGGAAAACTGCAGGGGATGGGCACAATGGAAATGTGGAGCTTGTTCAAGGGACAGCTACTGCGTATCCTTGATAATTATGTACCTGTCAGGCAGGGAGGAAGTGGTCGAGCAAGGAAACCGTGGTTTACTAAAGCAGTCGAAACACTTGTCAAGAGGAAGAAGGAGGCTTATGTAAAGATGAGACATGAAGGTTCAAGTAGGACGCTCGAGAGTTACAAGTTAGCTAGGAAGGACCTAAAGAGAGAGCTAAGAAGAGCCAGGAGGGGACATGAGAAGTCTTTGGCAGGTAGGATCAAGGATAACCCAAAAGCTTTCTATAGATATGTCAGGAATAAACGAATGACTGGGGTAAGAGTAGGGCCAGTCAAGGACAGTAGTGGGAAGTTGTGCTTGGAGTCCGAGGAGATAGGAAAGGTGCTAAATGAATATTTTTCATCAATATTCAAACAGGAAAAAGACAATGTTGTCGAGGAGAATACTGAGATTCAGGCTACTAGACTAGAAGTGCTTGAGGTTCATAAGGAGGAGGTGTTAGCAATTCTGGAAAGTGTGAAAATAAATAAGTCCCCTGGGCCGGATGGGATTTATCCTAGGATTCTCTGGGAAGCTAGGGAGGAGATTGCTGAGCCTTTGGCTTTGATCTTTAAGTCATATTTTTCGACAGGAATAGTGCCAGAAAACAGGAGGATAGCAAATGTTGTCCCCTTGTTCAAGAAGAGGAGTTGGGACAACCCCGATAACTATAGACGAGTGAGCCTTACTTCTGTTGTGGGCAAAACCTTGGAAAGGTTTATAAGAGATAGGATGTATAATCATCTGGAAAGGAATAATTTGATTAGAGATAGTCAACACGGTTTTGTGAAGGGTAGGTCGTGCCTCACAAACCTTATTGAGTTCTTTGAGAAGGTGGCCAAACAGGTGGATGAGGGTAAAGCAGTTGATGTGGTGTATATGGATTTCAGTAAAGCGTTTGATAAGGTTCCCCACGGTAGGCTACTGCAGAAAATACAGAGGCATGGGATTCAGGGTGATTTAGGAGTTTGGATCAGAAATTGGCTATCTGGAAGAAGACAAAGGGTGGTGGTTGGTGGGAAATGTTCAGACTGGAGTCCAGTTACTAGTGGTGTACACAAGGATCTGTTTTGGGACCACTGCTGTTTGTCATTTTTATAAATGACCAGGAGGAGGGCGTCGAAGGATGGGTGAGTAAATTTGCAGATGACACTAAAGTCGGTGGAGTTGTGGACAATGCGGACGGATGTTGCAAGTTACAGAGGGACATAGATAAGCTGCAGCGCTGGGCTGAGAGGTGGCAAATGGAGTTTAATGCAGAAAAGTGTGAGGTGATTCATTTTGGAAGGAATAACAGGAAGACAGAGTACTGGGCTCATGGTAAGATTCTTGGCAGTGTGGATGAGCAGAGATCTCGGTGTCCATGTACATAGATCCCTGAAAGTTGCCACCCAGGTTGAGAGGGTTGTTAAGAAGGCACACGGTGTGTTAGCTTTTATTGGTAGAGGGATTGGGTTTCAGAGCCATGAGGTCATGTTGCAGCTGTACAAAACTCTGGTGCGGCCGCATTTGGAGTATTGCGTGCAATTCTGGTCGGCGCATTATAGGAAGTATGTGGAAGCATTAGAAAGGGTGCAGAGGAGATTTACTAGAATGTTGCCTGGTATGGAGGGAAGATCTTATCAGAAAAGGCTGAGGGACTTGAGGCTGTTTTCATTAGAGAGAAGAAGGTTAAGAGGTGACTTAATTGAGGCATACAAGATGATCAGAGGATTGGATAGGGTGGACAGTGAGAGCCTTCTTCCTCGGATGGTGATGTCTAGCACGAAGGGACATAGCTTTAAATTGTGAGGAGATAGATATAAGACAGATATCAGAGGTAGGTTCTTTACTCAGAGTGTAGTAAGGGTGTGGAATGCCCTACCTGCAACAGCAGTGGACTTGCCAACACAAAGGGCATTCAAATGCTCATTGGATAGACATATGGACGATAAGGGAATAGTGTAGATGGGCTTTAGAGTGGTTTCACTGATCGGCGCAACATCGAGGGCCGAAGGGCCTGTACTGCGCTGTAATATTCTCTGTTCTATGTTCTATAAATTTAGAGTATCCAATTTATTTTTCCAATTAAGGGGCAATTTAGCGTGGCCAATCCATCTACCCTGCACATCTTTGGGTTGTGGGGGCGAAACCCATGCAAACACAGGGAGAATGTGCAAACTCCACACAGACAGTGACCCAGAGCCGGGATCGAACCTGGGACCTCAGAACCGTGAAGCTGCAGGGCTAGATCATGGCTGATCTTAGACTTCAAATCCACTTTCCTGCCCACTCCCATCACTCGATTTCTTGAGAGACCAAAAACCATCTCAGCCTTAAATATATTCAATATTGGTGTACCCTCAACCCAGCAAAATAGAGAATTCCAAATGTTCACAACCTTTTGAGTGAAGAAATTTCTCTTTGTCACAGTGCTAAATGATTGGCCCATCCTGAAACTGTGTTCCATCCTGAAATTGTGTTTCTTTGTTGTAGAGTCCCAGGCAAGGGGCAACAATATCTCATTATTTACACTCATCTCTTATTCATAGAATTTACAGTGCAGAAGGAGGCCATTCGGCCCATCGAGTCTGCACCGGCTCTTGGAAAGAGCTCCCTACCCAAGGTCAACACCTCCACCCTATCCCAATAACCCAGTAACCCCACCCGACACTAAGGGCAATTTTGGACACTAAGGGTAATTTATCATGGCCAATCCACCTAACCTGCATATCTTTGGACTGTGGGAGGAAACCGGAGCACCCGGAGGAAACCCACGCACACACGGGGAGGATGTGCAGACTCCACACAGACAGTGGCCCAAGCTGGAATCGAACCTGGGACCCTGGAGCTGTGAAGCAATTGTGCTATCCACAATGCTACCGTGCTGCCCATCTTATTCTTTTAAACTCCAGAGAATATAAACACAATTTACTCAGCCTCTCATCATAGGACAACCTTTTCATCCCAGTGATCAATTTATTGAATTTTCACTGTACAGCATCCAATGCAACTATGTTTTTCTTTAAATACGGAGACCAAAGCTGTGCACTGTAGTATTTCAGCTGTGGTCCTCATGAAAGCACCATGGTATTCTATATCGTAGTATGTCGGTTTAGCTCAGTTGGCTGGACAGCTGGTTTGTGATGCAGAGCAAGGTCAACAGTGTGAGTTCAACTCCCGTACCGGCTGAGGTTATTCATGAAGGCCCTGCCTTCTCAACCTTGCCCAAGGTGTGGTGATCCTCAGGTTAAATCAGCACCAATCAGCTCTCCCCCTCAAAGAGGAAAGCAGCCTATGGTTATCTGGGACTATGGTGACTTTAGTATTCTAGCAATTCTTTAATCTTGTAATTCCAATCCCTCTGCAATAAAGGTTAACATACCAATTACCTTCCTCATTTTACCTGCAGGCTAACTCAGGAGAGCTCTTCTATACTTGATAAAAGCAAATTACTGCAGATGCTGGAATCTGAAAGCAAAGAGAAAATGCTGGAAAATCTCAGCAGGTCTGGCAGCATCTGTAAGAAGAGAAAATAACTAATATTTCGAGTCCAGGTGACCCATTTGACCCCTGGCAAAGGGTCATCTGGACTTGAAATGTTAGCTCTTTTAGGTGAAGCTTGAGTGGTAAATGTTAGAGGCGGATGGATGTTCTGGAGTTGTATTTGATCATATTAGAGAATTGAAGAAAGATTCTGCAGAACTTTGCCTAAGGAGTTTAAGAGGCTCGGGTTGAGTCCATTACAGGTAGACTGCAGATAATCTACTTATGACCATTCCTTGTTCCTTGTTTTCTTAACTTTTTTTTTCTTTTTCTATTAATTGCCAGAAGGAGCTTAAGAAATTATTTTCTATTATAATCAGTGTCATTTGGCCAGGAACATTGTCCAACTATGAAGGATGCTATATTCAGGTAATACCCATCACAACCTAACCATTTTGGACTCTCATGAATATTACTGATAGCTAAGGGTCTGTAATGATCATTAAAAACTACACTGTTCTTCACAGATGTTTCAGCGTGAACTGAGTACAAAATGGATACTGAATGCAATTAGTACAGGTGCACATGTGTTGAAAGGGAAAGTCTACCACAATTATATGATTGACTTGAAAGTCAGTAACTCCAAATTATTTGGACGGGCTTTGTACATCATCCAGGTAGGGTGAAATAGATAAAGTTGTGCTTTCAAAATCGTCCCAAACGTAATATTAAATGTTCACAAATTTATGATAGCTACCTCTTGCTGTAAAATTATAGTTTTGATTAAACTCCCTGTTCAAAATAATGTGGGTAATGGGAACTATATAGTTGTGTGTTCACCTTTCAGCTCAGCCTTTTCCCAGTACGTTACATTTTGTAACTACTTAACAGGTGCCTGTGTTTTCCTGATGAAACTTTCTGATCTACTCCAGGAATATCGATCAATTCCAGACAATAATCATAAAACAAAACTGGAAGACTGTGTTCACTTTACATTCTCTATAATTGTTGATTAAAGCTGACCATTTCTGCAGCATAATTAGCCCAGCTAATTCTTCTTGGTCATGCCAGTGACTGATGGAAATGAGGCTATGACAGGTGAGGACCTTGAGAGGATTGTCATCACCAAGGAGGTAGTGATGGGCAAGCTAATGGGGCTAAAGGTAGGCAAGTCTCCTGGACCTGATGGAATGCATCCCAGAGTGCTAAAAGAGATGGCTAGGGAAATTGCAAATGCACTAGTGATAATTTACCAAACTTCACTAGACTCTGGGGTGGTCCCGGCGGATTGGAAATTAAAGATAGTTTTTTTGAAGAATAAAGGGATTAAGGGTTATGGTGTTCGGGCCGGAAAGTGGAGCTGAGTCCACAAAAGATCAGCCATGATCTCATTGAATGGTGGAGCAGGCTCGAGGGGCCAGATGGCCTACACCTGCTCCTAGTTCTTATGTTCTTATGTTCAACATTTCAAGTCAGAAGTCCAAAGCCTCCTGTTCTGCAGTCTGGACCAGCATTAGGCTGTGTCATTCCCTTTTAGAAATGGGTTTCAATGAAATTTATGGGCGGGATTCACGGCCCGCCTGGGCCGGCAGCAGGATCCTCCGTTCCTGCAGCCGGCCAATGAGGTTTCCCATTGTGGCCATCCCACGCCGTCTAGAAACCCGCGTGCGTGAGTGTGCTGCCAGCGAAGAGGAGGATCCTGCCGACGGAGTATCCCGCAGTACATCTTTAGATCAAAATTCCAATATCAACATAATCTCATGCTTTTCTCTCAAAAAACGTTGAGATGTCAGGCAGTTAAATTACTTTTTTAAATCGAGAGCCTTGTTGAAGGACCTGGATCCATGCTGCAAAACATCATCAAAATTGGTGAAAGAACGATGAGAGGAGACATTTTATTGTTTTTGTTTCCAGCAGGACAACCCCTATAATCTTTGACCTGGGGCAAAATTCTCCGGTATCAGCGCGATGTCTGCCGACCGGCGCCCAGAACGGCGCAAATCAGTCGGGCATCGCGCCGCCCCAAAGGTGCGGAATCCTCCGCATCTTGGGGGGCCAAGCCCCAACCTTAAGGGGCTAGGCCCGCGCCGGACTAATTGCCGCCCTGCCAGCTGGTGGAAAAGGCCTTTGGTGCCCCGCCAACTGGCGCGGAAATGACATCTCCTGGCGGCACATGCGCGGGAGCATTAGCGGCCGCTCACGGCATCCCCGCGCATGCGCAGTGGAGGGAGTCTCTTCCGCCTCCGCCATGGTGGAGACCGTGGCGAAGGCGGAATGAAAAGAGTGCCCCCACGGCACAGGCCCGCGCGCGGATCGGTGGGCCCCGACCGTGGGCCAGGCCACCGTGGGGGCACCCCCCGGGGCCAGATCACCCCGCACCCCCCCCAGGACCCCGGAGCCCGCCCGCGCCGCCTTGTCCCGCGGGTAAGGTAGGTGGTTTAATCTACGCCGATGGGACAGGCATTCTAGCAGCGGGACTTCGGCCCATCCGGGCTGGAGAATCGCGGGGGGGGGGGGGCCCAACCGGCGCGGCGCGATTCCCGCCCCCGCCGAATATCCGGTGCTGGAGAATTCGGCAACCGGCGGGGGCGGGATTCACGGCAGCCCCCGACGATTCTCCGACCCGGCGGGGGGTCGGAGAATCTCGCCCCTGATAGGTGAGCTTGTGACGCCACATTGAAAAGCATTAAATATTGCGTCACCTCCACTGGCCTCCACTTCTGTTTTTAACCAGCTCATAGAACAAAAAATAAACTCAACTAAGAATGAACAAACTAATCTTTTAACTTTGCAATTGATGGGCCAGAGAACAAAATTGCTCATAATTTGGCACAATTTGACAATATAACTTGAACCACTTAAGTGCAAAAGTATTCTGGGGTTAGAGTTGAAAACATTCTTGACACAAAGCAGAGAAGCTTTGAATTGAATTTTAACCATAAAAACATGGGAGGTAAGCATTTTTAAAATTTCCCTATTGAAACCCCTCCCATCATCATTTTCCCTGGGATTGATTCCCCATCCAAGGGAGCAGATCCCATTCCCATAATTGGAAAATTCAGACCCCCACTTGGAAAAGCCATCCCTGTTAGGAGGGGGTCCTTACTTTCTCTCCAGCCCTACGAAGCACAATTTGATAGTAATTAATGTTGACATTGCTTTAAAAAGTAGGAAAGTCATTCCCCAGTACCTCTCTCATTTTGTTGAGAGTAAAAATCAAAAACTTAAAACTAGGTAGCATCGGTAGTGGGCAGCGTGGTAGCACAGTGGTTAGCACAGTTACTTCACAGCTCCAGGGTCCCACTTTCGATTCCCGGCTTGGGTCACTCTCTTTGCAGTGTCCGCACGTTCTCCCCATGTCTGCATGGGTTTCCGCCAGGTGCCCCAGTTTCCTCCCACAGTGCAAAGATGTGCAGGTTAGGTGGATTGGCCATGATAAATTGCTCTTAGTGTCCAAAAAAAAAGGTTAGCTGGGGTTACTGGGTTACAGGGATAGGGTGGAGGCACAGGGTGCTCTTTCTAAGAGCCGGAGACTCGATGGGTCGAATGACCTCCTCCTGCAATGTAAATTCTATGATTCTATGATCCCGAATAAGCAGTGATTGACATAAAGCTGTACATTTATATTATTTTCTTTCATTAGATGTTTACAGGCCAGACCCGACCCAAATGTTTTGAGAGATTGTTACAGGCTATTTATGAAACAGATGAATTAAGTGAAAAAATCAAAAATGTGGAAATTTCTAAACACATTCAGCATGCTGCAACGATGAACAAGGTAAGAAGGATAAACTTCAAAATTGTGGAACTAGCTCATCAGAAGCTTTTCATCCTCAGAAACTAATCACTAAACCCAAGTGGAAACACAGTTAGAATACAGTGTCAGTTGCATCCCCTGGAATCAGCAAACCTGGGGCGGGATTCTCCCAATGGGAGTCTAAGTGCCGACGCTGGAGTAAAAACCGGAGTGTTTTACTTCGGTGTCGGCACCCATTCCCAGGCCCCTATTCTGGGGCCTCTGTGGGGCTGGCAGGGGCATGGCGCGATTTGTGGGAGCGGGACCTCGGCACGGCGTCAGAGACCCGGCGCCGCGTAAAAGACACGGCGCCCTGGTTCCCGTGCTTGCGCAGTTGGGCAGGCGCCAACTAGCGCATGCGCAGTGGCCGTCCACCCCCAGGCCGCCCCGCACAACAATGGCACAGGGCTATAACATTGCCGGCGGGGGAAAGGAGGCCTGCCAACAGAGAGGCCGGCCCGCCGATCGGTGGGCCCCGATCACGGGCCACACCCCTTTGGAGGCCCCCCCCCCCCCCCAGTGAAGGAGTCCCTCTTCTCCCCCCCCCCCCCCTCCCCCACAGGCCTCCCCACGAGCATTCCCGCAGCGACCAGGGGTGAACGCCGCCGGCGGGACTCTATCGTGCCGGAGCGGTCGCTCGGCCCATTCGGGCCGGAGAATTGGCAGCCCAGCCAATTCCAGCGGCCCGCGGCAGGCGCCACTCCAAACGTGCCGCCGCAAATTGTGCCGATTCTCTGCACCTCGGAGAATCGCGTGCCGGCGTCGGGGCGTCGGGTCGCGGTTGCTCCGATTCTCCAGCCCGTCGCGGGGCTCGGAGAATCGCCCCCCTGCTATTTTCATATTACAGGCATGTTAGTAATTTAGAAATCATAAAAAGATGTAACCCAGATCAAAAATTCAATACAACACGATAAATGTTTACCAAATTAACAATATATTGGGGAGAGAAAATGCAGACGCAGAGAACAAGAGTGAAAAGAAGGAAAACTGAGCTTGCTAGTTGATTCATTTCCCCAGCTTTTCGAATACTGCTATTCATTCCTTCCCTCACTGTTACACCTAGGATTCAAACTTTGGATAACAGCTAAAAAAAAAAGCTGGCTACTCCTTTGACTGCAGATAGCGCAGGGCAGAATCTTAACCGCTAAGGTGGGGAGGGTTCAGGGCTTAAAGTCCCAAAAAGGGAACCGGACATGGGGCGAAATTTCCCCCCAACGGTGGGATGTCCGCCGACTGGCGCCAAAGCCGGCGCCAATCAGACGGGCATTGCGCCGGCCCAAAGGTGCGGAAGGCTCCGCATCTTTGGCGGCCTAGCCCCAACATTGAGGGGCTTGGCCGACGCCGGAGGGATTTCCGCCCCGCCAGCTGGCGGAAATGGCGTTTGTTTCCCCGCCAGCTGGCGCGGAAATGCGGCGCATGCGCAGGAGCGTTAGCGGCCGCTGTCAGTTTCCCAGCGCATGCGCGGGAGCGTCAGCGGCCGCTGTCAGTTTCCCGCGCATGCGCAGTGGGGAGAGTCTCTTCCGCCTCCATGGTGGAGGCCTCTTCCATGGTGGAGGCCGTAGCGGAGGCGGAAGGGAAAGAGTGTCCCCACAGCACAGGCCCGCCCGCGGATCGGTGGGCACCGATCGCGGGCCAGGCCACCGTGGGGGCACCCCCCGGGGTCAGATCGCCCCGTGCCCCCCCCCAGGACCCCGGAGCCCGCCCACGCCGCCTGGTCCCACCGGTAAATACCAGGTTTGATTTACGTCGGCGGGACAGGCAATTCCTGGGCGGGACTTCGGCCCATTCGGGCCGGAGAATCCAGCGGGGGGTCCCGCCAACCGGCGCGGCCCGATTCCCGCCCCCGCCCAATCTCCGGGAGCGGAGACTTCGGCGGGGGCGGGATTCACGGCGGCCAACGGCCATTCTCCGACCCGGCGGGGGGTCGGAGAATGACGCCCAAGATTTTGTCCATTTGCATGTATAGTCCTTTGTCAGTTTCTCTTCTCTGTTTGGTCAGTGCTGTAAAAAAAGTTACTTGCCTTCTGGATATCTAACAAAGGACATTTATCTGAACTGTTAACCCGCTTCTTCATTTCTGGATGCAGATGGTCCTTCTGTATATTTCCAAAATCTTGTTTCATAGAATCCCTACAGTGCAAAAGGAGGCCATTCAGCCCATCGAGCCTACACCTTCCCTCTGAAAGTGCACCAAACCTAGGCCTAATCCCAACCCTATCCCCGTAACCTTACCTAACCTTTGTACATTTTGGGGCAATTTAGCATGGCCAATCTATCTAACCTGCACATCTTTGGGTTGTGGAAAGAAACAGGAGCACCCGGAGGAAACCCACAGACACGGGGGTGAATATGCAAACTCCACACAGTCACCCAAGGTCAAAATCGAACCAAGGTCCCTGATGCTGTGAGGCAGCAGTGCTAACCATTGTGACACCATGCCGCCTCCAGCATTTAGAGTTTTTTTTAGCATCTCTAATGATAAAGGAAACAAACATTACAGTAACATCGTGCAGTGTCACAGAAAGGAAGATTCAGTATCAAAATAACAACCACCCTTATTTGGGTTTATTGTCCTCTGAGGGAAAGCTGCAATTCCAGGTCTGCTTTTTCTTTTAATTATTGTATGTCGGCAAAGCTGGTAAAGCTGCATTTATGATCCATTCTCGAAAACAATTACTTTTGGGTTGGACACCTACTCTTAGAATAATGTCAGGCGACTTCCGGGTGCGGCTATGCAGAGCTAGGTCGCATATTCGGCAGCTCCCGCTTGGAACGGACTTTTGGGCTCTTTACAGGGCCCCCACGGCATTTGTTTGACATTTCCCGGTGTGGGAAGAAGACTGCTGCATTCCCCTGACAGTGTCCCCCAGGAATTTTATGTCTTTTGGCTGTCAGACCTTTTTCAGGAGTTTCCATAGACTTTTTGGGGCAGACTGGTGAAGCGAACACTGCCAAAAGGATTCCCTCTCGACTTCCGGTTGCGGCGATGCGGAGCTAAGCCGCACGATTCGGCAGCTCCCGCTACCACGGACTTTCGGGCTCGTTAGAGGAGCCCCAACGGAACTTTTTTTTTTTTTTTTGACGCAGCCCGTGGGGAAGGGAAGAGAGAGGTCCCCCTCCAAATTCTATGAAACGGACCAGAGGTGTGTGGTGGTATGTATTAGGGGTCATGTGGGACTGTGAAGCCATGATGCTATTGGCTGACAGATCCCGGGTCCTGGTTGACTGCTGACTCCTGGCTCCGCCCTGAAGGCGGAGTATAAGAACCCGAGCTTCTCCCCGCTGCTTCATTCTGTTGCTGAACTGCTGGGGACAAGTCTCGCTTAATAAAGCCTGAATCAACTTCATCACTTCTCGTCTCTCTCGTAAGTCATTGTGCGCTACAATTTATTAAGCGAGCTTAAAAGACTATGGAGCTCCGGATCGCCCCGGAATGCCTGCGGATCAGCCCCCACGCAGCGAACTCGGCAGCAGTATTTAAACACTGGCAAGCATGTTTTGAAGGCTACCTCCGAACGGCCCCCGGCCGCCCGCCATCATAGAAGACCAGAAAATGCAGGTCCTGCATTCGAGGGTAAGCCCGGAAATTTACCCTCTCATAGAAGACGCAGAGGATTTCCCGACGGCGCTCGCATTACTAAAGAGCATCTACGTTCGCCCCGTGAACCAGGTCTACGCGCGCTACCAACTCGCAACGAGACGGCAAAGTCCCGGAGAATCGCTAGAA
Source organism: Scyliorhinus torazame (assembly GCF_047496885.1). Classification (NCBI taxonomy): domain Eukaryota; kingdom Metazoa; phylum Chordata; class Chondrichthyes; order Carcharhiniformes; family Scyliorhinidae; genus Scyliorhinus; species Scyliorhinus torazame. The sequence continues at coordinate 194,565,163 of NC_092710.1, read as the reverse complement.
GAATTCTACGCCGCGCTGCTAATTTTGGGACGGGGCTGCAGCTGCCCGCCGGTGAACGCGATCGAACACACGGACATGCTAATTCGCGATGCTTTTGTGGCAGGTATGAACTCTCCCCAAATCCGCCAAAGACTTTTAGAAAGAGAGTCGTTAGGACTCTCAGAGGCACGGGCCATTGCAGCTTCCCTAGATGTGGCCGCGCAAAACGCCCGCGCCTACGGCCCCGACCGCGCGGCAGCCCCTTGGGCTCCGTGGACCCCCGTCGCGACAAACCCCCCCCCCCCCTCACAGGCTTGCGCGGTTAAAGCGCCGGACCATCCCGGGGGGGCCCGCTGCTATTTCTGCGGGCAAGCGAAACACCCCCGGCAGCGCTGCCCGGCCCGCGCAGCTATTTGTAAAGGCTGCGGCAAGAAGGGCCATTACGCGGCTGTGTGCCGGTCCCGGGGGGGTCGCCGCAATCCCCGGAGAAGAACGAACCCAGCATAGCCCGAACGCTCCCCAAACCCCCCAGCGCCCCATGTGCGACCCGCGGGTGCCGACATTTTGGGTCCCGGGCACCACGAGGGGAGGATGGACGCCGCCATCTTGTGACCCCCCCAGCCACGTGCGATTCATGGGGGCGGCCATTTTGTCCACCCCCGACCACGTGCGATCCATGGGGGTGGCCATTTTGTCCACCCCCGGCCGCGTGCGATTCATGGACGCCACCATCTTGGATGACAACAAAGGACCCCAGCATCGACGGCTCCACGGGGTCCGAAGAAGACGCCGCGACACTACTACCACGACTGGCTTCGGTGACTCTGGATCAATCACGGCCCCGGACGCTCCAGACGACGACAACAACAGTGCTGATCAACGGACACGAGACATCATGCTTGATCGACTCCGGGAGCACCGAAAGTTTCATTCACCCAGACACGGTAAGACGCTGTTTTCTGACCATCCATCCAAGTACGCAAAAGATTTCCCTAGCTGCAGGATCCCACTCCGTAGAGATCAAAGGGTTCTGCATCGCGAACCTAACGTTGCGAGGGAGGGAGTTTAAGAACTACAGGCTCTACGTCCTTCCCCAACTCTGCGCGCCCACATTACTGGGATTAGATTTCTAGTGTAACCTTCAGAGCCTAACATTTCAATTCGGCGGCCCAATACCCCCACTCACTATCTGCGGCCTCGCAACTCTCAAGGTTGAACCGCCGTCCTTGTTTGCAAACCTCACCCCGGATTGCAAACCCGTCGCCACTAGGAGCAGACGGTACAGCGCCCAGGACCTGATATTTATTTGATCTGAAGTCCAGCGGTTGCTGAAGGAAGGCATAATCCAGGCCAGCAATAGTCCCTGGAGAGCCCAGGTGGTAGTAGTAAAGACCGGGGAGAAGCAAAGGATGGTCATAGACTATAGCCAGACCATCAACAGGTACACACAGCTAGATGCGTATCCTCTCCCCCGCATATCCGACATGGTAAATCGGATTGCCCAGTATAAGGTTTTCTCCACCGTGGACCTCAAGTCTGCCTACCACCAGCTCCCCATCCGCCCAGGTGACCGCAAGTGCACAGCCTTCGAGGCAGACGGGCGTCTATACCACTTCCTAAGGGTCCCATTTGGTGTCACGAACGGGGTCTCGGTCTTCCAACGGGAGATGGACCGAATGGTTGACCAGCACGGGTTGCAGGCCACGTTCCCGTATCTCGACAACGTAACCATCTGCGGCCACGATCAGCAGGACCACGACGCCAACCTCCAAAAATTCCTCCAGACCGCTAACGCCCTGAACCTCACATACAACGAGGAAAAGTGCGTTTTTAGCACAAACCGGTTGGCCATCCTGGGATACGTAGTGCGCAATGGGATAATAGGCCCCGACCCCGAACGCATGGGCCTCCTTATGGAATTTCCCCTCCCCCACTCCTCCAAAGCCCTGAAACGTTGCCTGGGGTTCTTTTCATATTACGCCCAGTGGGTCCCCCAGTATGCAGACAAGGCCCGCCCGCTAATACAGACCACTACCTTCCCCCTGTCGACAGAGGCTCGCCAGGCCTTCAGCTGCATCAAAGCGGATATCGCAAAGGCCACGATGCGCGCCATCGACGAGTCCCTCCCCTTCCAGGTCGAGAGCGACGCATCCGACGTAGCTCTGGCGGCCACCCTTAACCAAGCGGGCAGCCCTGTGGCCATTTTCTCCCGAACCCTCCACGCCTCAGAAATCCACCACTCCTCAGTGGAAAAGGAAGCCCAAGCCATAGTGGAAGCTGTGCGACATTGGAGGCATTACCTGGCCGGCAGGAGATTCACTCTCCTCACCGACCAACGGTCGGTAGCCTTCATGTTCGATAATGCACAGCGGGGCAAAATTAAAAATGACAAGATCTTAAGGTGGAGGATCGAGCTCTCCACCTTCAACTACGAGATCTTGTACCGTCCCGGAAAGCTGAACGAGCCGTCCGATGCCCTATCCCGCGGCACATGTGCCAACGCACAAATAGACCGTCTCCAAGCCCTCCACGAGGACCTCTGCCACCCGGGGGTCACTCGGTTCTACCATTTCATAAAGTCCCGCAACCTCCCCTACTCTGTGGAGGAGGTCCGTACAGTCACCAGGAACTGCCACATCTGCGCAGAGTGCAAACCGCACTTTTTCAGACCGGATAGAGCGCACCTGATCAAGGCTTCCCGCCCCTTTGAACGCCTCAGTCTGGATTTCAAAGGGCCCCTCCCCTCCACCGACCGCAACGCATACTTCCTGAACGTGGTGGACGAGTACTCTCGTTTCCTCTTCGCCATCCCCTGCCCCGACATGACAGCGGCCACAGTCATTAAAGCCCTTGGCACCATATTCACACTGTTCGGTTGCCCTGCATATATCCATAGCGACAGGGGGTCCTCCTTCATGAGTGACGAGCTGCGCCAGTTCCTGCTCAGCAAGGGCATAGCCTCGAGCAGGACGACCAGCTACAACCCCCGGGGGAACGGGCAAGTAGAGAGGGAGAACGGCACGGTCTGGAAGACCGTCCTGCTGGCCCTACGGTCCAGGGATCTCCCAGTTTCCCGGTTGCAGGAGGTACTCCCGGATGCTCTCCACTCCATCCGGTCGCTGCTGTGTACCACCACTAACCAAACGCCTCATGAGCGCCTCCTTGTCTTCCCCAGGAAGTCCTCCTCCGGAACGTCACTGCCGACCTGGCTGGCGGCCCCAGGACCCATCTTGCTCCGGAAACATGTGCGGGCGCACAAATCGGACCCGTTGGTCGAGAGGGTTCACCTTCTCCACGCGAACCCGCAGTACGCCTACGTGGCATACCCCGACGGCCGACAGGACACGGTCTCCCTGCGGGACCTGGCGCCCGCCGGCAACACACACACCCCCCCGACACTGATCATCCCCTCCCTACCACCGGCGCACCCCACGACCGCCCCCTTCCCGGGAGGATCGGTCCTCCTCCCGTGCCCGCCCAGGAGTGAAACAGGAACGAACACCGAAATGCTCCCGGAGACGACAACGCCTGAACAAGCACCTGCACCACCACCGGGGCTGAGGCGATCGACGAGGAAGACCAGACCGCCCGCTCGACTCGTGGCATCCGCGTGACACCAAGAATGTTGTTGTATTGTAACAAAAAAAAATTTTTTCTCTTACTAATATTGTAAATAGTTTCACAAACTTTGTACATAGCCCAGTGTAAGGCTAAAACTGTAGTAACATGTCCGAACGTTTCCTGCCAGGACCAGCCTTGTAAACCCCTACCACCATGCGAACCACCACCCCGCCGGGTTCCTTTTTAACAAGGGGTGAATGTGGTGGTATGTATTAGGGGTCATGTGGGACTGTGAAGCCGTGATGCTATTGGCTGACAGACCCCGGGTCCTGGTTGGCTGCTGACTCCTGGCTCTGGCCTGAAGGCGGAGTATAAGAACCCGAGCTTCTCCCCGCCGCTTCATTCTGTTGCTGAACTGCTGGGGACAAGTCTCGCTTAATAAAGCCTGAATCGACTTCATCACTTCTCGTCTCTCTCGTAAGTCATTGTGCGCTACAAAGTGTAAAGGCCAAAGGAGCGGCACTGGAGCAACGGGAGAAGTGAGGGGAAGAAAACAAAATGGCGGTGGCCAGGGAAAAAGGGGAGCTGCAGGAGTTCATCAAGCGCTGCTTCAAGGAGCAGCGCGAGGAGATGCGCAAGGAGATGTTGGCGCCTATGCTTTCGGCAATTGAAGGACTCGGGATCACCCAGAAGGCCCACGAAGCTAAGATCCAGGAGATACAGAAAAGAGTCAGTCAGAACGAGGACGAGCTCGTGGGCCTGGCGGTGAGAGTGGAGCAGAACGAGGCGCTACACAAGAGGTGGGCGGGAAGACTTGAAGACCTGGAGAACAGGTCGAGGAGAAAGAATCTGCGAATCCTGGGTCTCCCTGAGGGGGTGGAGGGGGCTGATGCCGGGGCATACGCGAGCACGATGCTCGAGACGATGACGGGCACGAAGGCCCCTTCGAGGCCCCTGGAGTTGGACGGGGCACATCGGGTGCTGGAGAAGAAGCCCCAGGCAAATGAGCCGCCAAGGACGATGGTGGTGATGTTCCACCGGTTCACGGACAGAGAGTGGGTCCTGAGATGGGCCAAGAAGGAGCGGAGCAGTAAGTGGGACAATGCAGAGATCCGAATATACCCGGACTGGAGCACGGAGGTTGCAAAGCGGAGAGCAGGTTTCAACCGGGCCAAAGCGGCGTTGTACCGGAAAGAAGTGAAATTCGGAATGCTGCAGCCAGCGCGACTGTGGGTCACATACAAGGGCTAACAATATTACTTCGAAATGCCTGAAGAGGCGTGGACCTTTGTACAAGCCGAAAAGTTGGACTCTAACTGAGGGTTTGGGAGGGTGGGGGGGGGGGGGTTTGGGGTTTGATGTGTGATGGTTGTTGTATATAGGGGGTCAATCACACGCAGGAAATGTTACATGGGCTGGGGGAGAGAGACAAGGCGGCGACAGGAGCTGCGCCAGAGGGGGCGGAGCGGGCTTTGGAAAGGCGGGAAGGGGAACGAAGGAATGCATATGGATTGGGAGACTCCCACGCGGGGAGGTCAATGGGACGGCGGGGGAAGCCGGGGTCAGCAGGCGTCAGCTGACTTATGGGAGTGACATGGGGGGAGCAAAAAAGCTAGACAGGGGTCTAGCGGGGGGGGGGGGGAGGGGGGGGAAGGGGGGGAAAAAGGGTTGCTGCTGCACTGGCCGAAAGGGAATGTGACACAGAAGAGGTGGTCGGGACGGGGGTCCCCCCCTCTGGGGAACTGGAGGGTGAGGGAGGCGTGGACATGGGACTGGCCCAGAAAAGGAGATGGCTAGTCGGCGGGGCGTGGGGGTGTGTGATGAACGGTTACTGCCTTATCATCATGTAAGGTGATGTCCCCTTTAAGACCAGGCTTGGAACCCTGGGGACTCCGCCTCTGGCTCCGCCCATCTGGGAGCCATTCATAAAGGCCTGCCTCATGGTCTGTATAGCAGTCAGCTCTCGTCCAAATCTGTAGCATAGTTATTAGCCTAATAAAGCCTTCTTTACAGTTTAATCTCTAAGCATCATTATTGAGGGTACCTCAATTTATTAGGCTAAACTAGATTCAGGATGGACGCAGGCCTAAAACCAGAGAAGCTCAATCTGGAAGCACGGATGCCGGAGTCAAAGGAACTTTTTAAATACTGGCTGCGGTGCTTCGAGGCCTACCTGGACTCCGCAGAGACTCCCATCCTGGGGCCACGCAAGCTGCGTCTACTCCACGCCCGGGTGAGTCACAGAATCTCCGCCACGCTCGAAAAGGCGACGGGTTATGAGGAAGAGATTGAGTTGCTCCGCAAGCGGTTTGTCAAACCCGTCAATGAGGTGCACGCCCGGCATCTGCTCTCTACCTGCCGGCAGCGCTCGGGGGAATCGCTCGACGAGTTTGTTGAGAAACTCACCGCGCTGGCCAGGGACTGTGACCATCAGGATGTGACAGGGGAAGTCCATATGAACCTGCACATCAGAGATTCTTTCGTGTCCGGCATCCGCTCGACCTACATCCGGTAGCGACTGCTCGAAAATGGGGCAAAAGACCTCCAGGAGACGCTAACGCTCGCCTCCTCGCTGGAGGTGGCCCGCCATAACTTGGGTACGTACCCCGCGGACTCTGCCAGCCCCCCCCGGACTTCCTCAGACTCGCCCGTAGTACAGGCCTGCGCCATGCGGCGACCCGCTCACCATGGGGGCACACCTCGCTACTTCTGCGGGCAGGGCCAGCACCCACGCCCACGCTTCCCAGCCCGCTCCGCGATCTGCAGCGACTGCAGGAAGAAAGGGCACTTTGCGAGGGTCTGCCTGGCCAGACCCAGGGGCCAGAAAAACAAAGAACAGCCGGCCCGAAAATCAGGCTCCCAGGCCCGCAGGCCTCGCAATGCTGCTGCGCACCGACCCGACACGTCCTCTTCTGACGCGTCATCAGCCTCGTGCGAATCATGGGAGCGGCCATCTGGTCGGCGGCCATCTTCTCGACCCGACACGTGCGACCAACGGCAGCGGCCATTTTACGACTCCGACTACCCGCGACTGGGTGCGATCACCCTCGATCAAACTCGGCCAAAACACCTGCAGAACTCCATGATGCAGGTCCAGGTCAACGGGCACGACACTGCATGCCTCTTCGACTCCGGGAGCACGGAGAGCTTTATCCACCCTGAAACGGTAAGGCGCTGCTCCCTACGCACCCATCCCACATCCCAAACCATAGCCCTCGCATCTGGGTCCCACTCGGTACAACTCACGGGGTACTGTATTGCGGATCTCTTGATCCAGGGTGCCAAATACACCCATTTCAAATTTTATATCCTCCCTCACCTCTGTGCCCCCCTGCTGCTCGGACTGGATTTCCAGCGCAGCCACCGAAGCCTGACACTGAAGTTCGGCGGACCCTTGCCCCCCCTCACGGTGTGCTGCCTTGCGACACTGAAAGTTGCACCCCCCTCGCTATTCGCTAACCTCACTCCCGACTGTAAGCCCGTCGCCACCAGGAGCCGGCGCTACAGTGCCCAAGATATGGCTTTTATCAAGTCAAAGGTCCAGCGTTTACTGGGAGAGGGGGTCATCGAGGCTAGCAACAGCCCTTGGAGAGCGCAAGTGGTGGTAGTCCGATCCGGGGAGAAGAAACGGATGGTCGTGGATTATAGCCAGACCATAAACCGATTCACGCAGCTTGATGCGTACCCCCTTCCTCGCATCGCGGAAATGGTAAATCGGATCGCCCAATACCGAGTCTTTTCCACGGTCGACCTCAAATCTGCCTACCACCAGCTCCCCATCCGACCAAAAGACCGCATCTATACTGCCTTCGAAGCAGCCGGCCGGCTCTTCCACTTCCTCAGGGTCCCCTTTGGTGTCACAAATGGGGTCTCCGTCTTTCAAAGGGCGATGGACCAAATGGTGGACCAGTACGGTTTGCGGGCTACATACCCGTACTTGGACAATGTCACCATCTGCGGCCATGATCAGCAGGACCATGACGCTAACCTCAAAAAGTTCCTGCAGACCGCCCGAGCCCTTAACCTGACTTATAACGAGGGCAAATGCGTTTTCCACACCACCCGGCTGGCCATCCTCGGCTATGTCGTGGAAGACGGGGTCCTAGGTCCCGACCCCGACCGCATGCGCCCCCTTAAGGAACTCCCTCTCCCCCGCAGCCTCAAGGCCCTCAAACGGTGCTTGGGGCTTTTCTCCTATTACGCCCAGTGGGTCCCCAAGTATGCGGACAAAGCCCGCCCACTCCTAAAGACCACCACTTTTCCCCTCTCGGCTGAGGCTCAATCGGCCTTCAACCGCATCAAGGCCGACATCATCAAGGCCGCCATGCACGCGGTGGACGAAACCATCCCTTTCCAGGTAGAGAGCGATGCATCAGACATCGCCCTGGCTGCTACCCTCAATCAAGGAGGCAGACCAGTAGCGTTCTTCTCCCGAACCCTCACCGCCTCCGAGATTCGACACTCTGCAGTCGAAAAGGAGGCACAAGCCATTGTGGAGGCTGTGCGGTGCTGGAGACACTACCTCGCCGGTAGGAGGTTTACCCTCGTCACCGACCAACGGTCGGTCGCCTATATGTTCGATAACACGCAACGGGGCAAAATAAAAAACGATAACATTTTGAGGTGGAGGATCGAACTCTCCACCTACTCGTACGATATCAAGTATCGTCCAGGGGAGCTCAACAAGCCCCCAGATGCCCTGTCCCACGGCACATGCGCCAACGCGCAGGAGGACCGCCTGCAAGCCATCCACAATGACCTCTGCCACCCGGGGGTTACCCGGCTCGTCCATTTCATCAAGTCCCGCAACCTACCTTACTCAACCAAGGAGGTCAAGGCCCTGGTCCGGGCCTGCCAGGTATGTGCGGAGTGCAAACCGCACTTCTATCGGCCAGACAAGGTTCGGCTCGTGAAGGCCTCGGGCCCCTTTGAGCGACTGAGCGTGGACTTCAAGGGGCCCCTCCCGTCCACCAACCGTTATGCCTATTTCCTCACCGTGATCGATGAGTTCTCCCGTTTCCCATTTGCCATTCCCTGCACCGACATGACCTCAGCCACGGTGATTAAGGCACTGCACAGCATCTTCACCCTGTTCGGTTTCCCTGCTTATATCCACAGCGAACGGGGTACATCGTTCATGAGCGATGAACTGCGTCAGTATCTGCTCAGCAAAGGCATCGCCTCGAGCAGAACGACCAGCTATAACCCACGGGGAAACGGGCAGGTGGAGAGGGAGAACGCGACCGTTTGGAAGTCTGTCCTTCTGGCCCTGCGGTCGAGAAATCTCCCAACCACCCGCTGGCAGGAGGTCCTACCCGATGCCCTACACTCCATTAGGTCACTCCTCTGCACGGCCACAAATGAGACCCCTCATGAGCGATTGTTCCTCTTCCCCAGGAAGTCTACCTCCGGGGTCTCGCGAGGAGCCATAAAACGGACCCCCTAGTTGAAAAGGTCCGACTGCTCCACGCCAACCCCAGTTACGCCTACGTGGAGTACTCCGACGGCAGGCAAGATACGGTTTCCCTCCGGGATCTGGCGCCCGCTGGATCCTCCACCACAGACGCCCCTTCCCGCGCCGCTCCCCTGCAGGACCCGTCGCCCCCTACAACACACCCCCTTCCGGCCCTACCACCCGTTGGTGAGCTCATACCGTGCGCCCCCCCCTTTACACACCCCGCCGGCGCCGGCTCCGCTACCCCCGGCCCTGCCTAGTTCCTCTGCCCCGACCCGGACCGAAGCTCCGACCGCTGTGCTCCCGGATGTGCCCTCAACCGGGACGTCCGTGCCCGCCGCACCACCGCCCGAACTGAGGAGATCGAGGAGGACGATCCGGCCGCCGAGACGGATGGACCTATGATGTCACTTCACCCCCGCCGGACTCCTTTTTAAACAGGGGGTGAATGTGATGAACGGTTACTGCCTTATCATCATGTAAGGTGATGTCCCCTTTAAGACCAGGCTTGGAACCCTGGGGACTCCGCCTCTGGCTCCGCCCATCTGGGAGCCATATATAAAGGCCTGCCTCATGGTCTGTATAGCAGTCAGCTCTCGTCCAAATCTGTAGCATAGTTATTAGCCTAATAAAGCCTTCTTTACAGTTTATTCTCTAAGCATCATTATTGAGGGTACCTCAGGGGGGTGAGAGCCCCTCCAATCCGGCTGATAACGTGGAATGTGAGGGGCCTGAATGGGTCGGTGAAGAGGGCTTGAGTGTTCGCGCACTTAAAGGGACTGAAGGCGGACGTGGCCATGCTCCAAGAGACACACCTGAAGGTGGCGGACCAGGTCAGGCTAAGAAAGGGATGGGTAGGACAGGTATCCCACTCGGGACTGGACGCGAAGAATAGAGGGGTGGCAATATTGGTGGGAAAGCGGTTGTCATTTGAGGCCAAGACTATTGTAGCAGACAATGGAGGGCGATATGTAATGGTGAGCGGTAGGCTGCAAGGGACGTGGGTGGTGTTGGTAAACGTCCACGCCCCGAACTGATGCAGGATTCATGAAGCGCATGTTGGGGCGCATTCCGGACCTGGAGATAGGAGGCCTGATAATGGCAGGGGACTTCAATACAGTGTTGGATCCAGCACTGAACCGCTCCAAATCAAGGACTGGAAAGAGGCCAGCGGCAGCCAAGGTACCTAGGGGGTTTATGGATCAGATGGGGGGGAGTGGACCCATGGCGGTTTGCAAGGCCGCAGGCCAGGGAATTTTCATTCTTCTCCCATGTACACAAAGCCTACTCCCGGATAGATTTCTTTGTTATGGGTAGGGCGCTCATCCCGAGGGTGGAGGGGACAGAGTATTCGGCTATAGCCGTTTCGGACCATGCCCCGCACTGGGTGGAACTGGAGCTGGGAGAGGAGAGGGACCAACGCCCGTTGTGGTGGCTGGATGTGGGACTGCTGGCGGACGAGGTGGTGTGTGGGAAGGTGAGGGGGTGTATCGAAAGGTACTTGGAGGCCAACGACAACGGAGAGGTGCGGGTGGGGGTGGTATGGGAGGCGTTGAAGGCGGTGATCAGGGGAGAGCTAATTTCCATTCGGGCTCATGGGGAGAAGACAGAGGGTATGGAAAGGGAGAGGTTAGTGGGGGAGATTTTGAGAGTGGACAGGAGATACGCAGAGGCCCCGGAGGAAAGATTACTTGGGGAAAGACGACGGCTCCAGACGGATTTTGACCTGTGGACCACAGGGAAGGCGGAGGCACAGTGGAGGAAAGCGCAGGGGGCGACCTACAAGTATGGGGAAAAGGCTAGTCGGATGCTGGCACACCAGCTCCGTAAGAGGATGGCAGCGAGGGAAATAGGGGGAGTCAAAGAGGGAAGGGGAGACACGGTTCGGAGTGCGACAAAAATAAACGAGGTATTCAAGGCCTTTTATGAAGAGCTGTACAGATCCCAGCCCCCAGCGGGGGAAGAGGGGATGAGACGATTCCTAGATCAGCTGAGATTCCCGAGGGTGGAGGAGCAAGAGGTGGCTGGTTTGGGGGCACCAATTGGGTTGGAGGAGCTGAGCAAGGGTTTGGGAAGCATGCAGGCGGGGAAGGCCCTGGGACCGGACGGATTTCCGGTGGAGTTCTACAGGAAGTACGCCGACCTGTTGGCCCCGCTACTGGTGAGGACCTTTAATGAGGCAAGAGAGGAGGGGATCCTGCCCCCGACAATGTCGGAAGCGACAATTTCTTTGATCCTAAAGCGGGACAAGGACCCACTGCAATGTGGATCGTACAGGCCGATCTCGCTCCTCAATGTTGATGCAAAGTTGCTGGCAAAAGTCCTGGCCACGAGGATCGAGGACTGTGTCCCGGGGGTAATCCACGAGGACCAGACGGGATTTGTAAAGGGCAGGCAACTAAACACCAATGTGCGGCGGCTCGTAAACGTGATAATGATGCCATCGGAGGAGGGGGAGGCGGAGATAGTGGCAGCTATGGACGTGGAGAAGGTCTTTGACCGAGTAGAGTGGGAGTACCTCTGGGAGGTGCTGCGTAGGTTTGGGTTCGGGGTAGGGTTTATCAATTGGGTTAAGCTCCTTTACAGAGCCTCGATGGCGAGTGTAGTGACGAACCGGCGGAGGTCGGAGTACTTCCGATTGTACCGAGGGACGAGGCAGGGGTGCCCCCTGTCCCCCCTGTTGTTCGCATTGGCGATCGAATCATTGGCCATGTCATTGAGGGAGTCTAATAAATGGAGGGGGGTGGTCCGGGGGGGAGAAGAGCATCGGGTGTCGCTATATGCGGATGACCTGTTGCTGTACGTGGCAGATCCAATGGAGGGGATGGTGGATGTCATGCAGACACTAAGGGAGTTCGGGGTGTTTTCGGGCTATAAGCTCAATGTAGGGAAGAGTGAGCTCTTTGTATTACAGGCGGGGGACCAAGAAAGAGGGATAGGGGACCTACCGCTGAGGAGGGCGGAGGGGAGCTTTCGGTATCTGGGGATCCAGATAGCCAGGAGTTGGGGGACCCTACATAAATTGAATCTGACGAGGTTGGTGGAGCAAATGGTGGAGGATTTCAAAAGATGGGACATGTTACCGCTCTCGCTGGCGGGTAGAGTGCAGTCGGTCAAAATGGTGGTCCTTCCGAGGTTTCTGTTTGTGTTTCAGTGCCTTCCCATCGTGATCACTAAGGCCTTTTTTAAGAGAGTAGGCAGGAGTATTATGGGGTTTGTGTGGGCAAATAAGACCCCGAGAGTAAGGAGAGGGTTCCTGGAACGCAGTAGGGACCGAGGAGGGTTGGCACTGCCAAACCTGGGGAGCTACTACTGGGCAGCAAATGTGGCGGTGATCCGCAAGTGGGTTATGGAGGGAGAGGGGGCGGCATGGAAGAGGATGGAGATGGCGTCCTGTAAAGGAACGAGCCTGGGGGCGTTGGTGACGGCACCGCTGCCGCTCTCGCCGACAAAGTATACCACGAGCCCGGTGGTGGCGGCAACGCTAAGGATCTGGGGCCAGTGGAGACGGCACCGGGGTGGAATGGGAGCATCAGTGTGGTCCCCGATCAGGGGTAACCACCGGTTTGTCCCGGGGAAGATGGTGGGGGGTTCCAGAGCTGGCATCGGGCATGGATTGGAAGAATGGGGGACCTGTTCATCGACGGGACGTTTGCGAGCCTAGGGGCACTGGAGGAGAAGTTCGAGGTGAGGGCTTTTGTAAGGCGACAGGTGAGGGAATTCCCGTTGCTCCCGGCACAAGAAGTTCAAGATAGGGTGATCTCGGGTGTATGAGTCGGGGAGGGCAAGGTGTCGGAAATACACCAGGAGTTGAAAGAAGAGGGGGAAGCGCTGGTAGAAGAGTTGAAGGGTAAATGGGAGGAGGAGCTGGGGGAGGAGATCGAGGAAGGTCTGTGGGCTGATGCCCTAGGTAGGGTTAATTCCTCCTCCTCGTGTGCCAGGCTCAGCCTGATACAATCACCCCAGTTGCTCCATCCATCGAACAGTCTTCCTCTAACTGAACAGGTTACTCGTTTACTACTGCTATACAGGGGCAGACTATTTTCTCCCACTGGAGATGATTCGCGTCTGATTTGAGCTCGCGCGGGGAGTGGGTGTCGAGAGGCGATTCACAACCCTAGCCATGCAAATTTAAGCATGATGGGGTAATATTCTCTGTATGCACGGATGGCGAGGTCTTTGTAGTTGAAGTGCTCAGATAACATACGGCTTTGTAAATTAACAAAACTGTTTATTAATTAACAAAAAGACTAAAGGGTTTCGATGATGTTTACTAAGATTTCAGTTGGATACGACGGCTAAATACAAACAACTATGATTAACTATTATTAATTACTGTTGACTCAGGAGCTGCTCGATCTGTCACTGCAGCCTGTGCCTGCTGTCCAGCTTGTGTGTCTCTCTGTACTGTCCAGGAGAATACGTCCTGTCTCCCATGTGGCCTGTCTTCCAGTGACCTACTCCTGTAGCCACGCCACCTGTGGTTGGATGCTAGAATTGTAATCCATGCAAGCAGGCACTAATGTTTATATATAGTTTGGTTATTATGTTATATACATAAATGATATTCAACATATCATTACAACAGGAGTTGCAAGAAATTCCCTCATGAATCCTGCTATCAGACCACTATGTTGAGCGGGTGGCCAGATAGCGAGATCTGGTGGTTGGCCTCTCTCCCCCTCGCACACAAATCCTGCACTCCCCCAACCACGGAATTTGCCGGGTCAACTGCCCCCTGCCTCACAGTACGCATGCGTGAGGGTGACCCGATCTATCCCACTTACCCTCCACCAGAGACCCCCATAACAAAGACCCCCACCAGAGAGCTCCATAACAGAGACACTCACTCGAGACCCCCACCAAAGAGCACATAACAGAGATCTCCCATTACAGAGACCACACCCATCACCTTGATTATCCTGCGAATAGATGAGGGTTTCCAGATAGGCGGGGGAGATGGATATATGTACATGATCAGGAGACCTCAGAGCATTTCAAGGACACTGGCAGCAGTCAACAGTTTTAACAGTAAGCAGCCTGTAAGTAACACCTGAGGGGTGAGTTGCTAATCTTTTACAGCAGCGATGGGAGGTTCAGCCACGGAACCCCGATCCCGAGGGGGCACCCCGAGTCCACAAGTTACATCAAGTCAGTTCCCACTCGTTCCAGAGCTCCAGGCATGCACCCCCCAGCAAAACTGAAGACACTGAGAAAGATACTTACCTCTTTGCTCCCCCTCAAAGTCCATGGCGCAAGTACCCTGTTTGTAAATACTTGTGCCAAATCACACTCATGTGATTCCCGACTGGGCGGGGTGGAGCAAAACAGGAGATTTGTGCTTCCAGTCCGTTAATTGCATTCTAATGAATGTCGATGAGCTGTTTGTAAGTTCTTACCAGCATGGAGCGGGAAGCCCGCTAGGGCTAACTGGGCAGGACTTGGATGGGCCTGCCATCTGCTGCTGATCACATTTTTGGCCTTAGGCAGGGTTCTTCACCTGATCCGGATTCCCGATCTTAGCAAGCAGCACAGGGGTGGGTAGCTGGTGGCCAGGGCACCCGGACATGGTGTCCGGTATGAGTGCAGGGTAGGGAGCACTCCTACTCCGGGTGGGGAGACAGGGTTACGGGTGTTTGGGACGGGGTCAGTGCCGCCCTCAGGAGGTTGTGCAGCTTTTTGCGCCACTCCTGAACAGTCCTGGCAGTGGGGCCCACGGCGCTCACAGCATCTAAAACCTGTGCCCAGACCTGGTGTACGGCAGCAGCTGGCAACCTCCTTCCCACTCCAGGGTAATGGGCAGCCCAACTTTCCTCCATGGCGTCCAGCAGGGTCTCGAGCTCAGTCTCCGCGAATCGGGGGTGCCGCTCTCCTTGCCGCCATCTTGTAGGCTGGGAGGAATGTGTGTGGGGAGTGGAGTGCTAATATGCGGCTTCAGCTTGTCATCCGCTCGAGTGTCAAACCTGACTCCGGCGTATCCGACACTGGATCTCAATGGAATCGATCATGCTTCACGTGGCACCAGTGCGAACCCATTAACGGTTGATGAATTGCTCCAGGGTCAGCGCCAATTTTGCTGTCGTAGAAGTCTACTGATTCTGTCCTGGTGTCAACACTTAAGGCGGGATATTCCATTGGCTGACGCCAAAATTGGGAAATGAGATTAGGCGGAGGATAGGTTCGATGCCAAAATCATGGCAGGTGCCAATTTGATGCCAAATCGCAATTCTCTGTCACCTTGACAGCACGTCAATGCGTTCCGGAATGCATATACAGTAAACACCATTTTCCTATCATGAGCGGGCCTGACCCGGTATTCTCCAGGGCCTCCGCGATTCTCCGCCTCTGCTGGGCCGAATTCCCGACGGTGTGGTTCACTTTCGCTTTTAAATATTGTGAAACCGGCGTCGTGGCTCATGAGGGAGAGAGAGGGGGTAGACACAGAGAGGAGAGACTGTGGGCAGCTGGGCCGGACACTAGCCGGGCTGGCTGGTGTGGGGGTCCCTGCCAGGACTGGAGGTGGGGGGGACTTACGGTTAGGGGAGAGGGCCATTTGGCCGGGCTGACCCTCCATGGGACTGCGGTGGTGTTCAGCCACAGACCACCAATGCCGTGGCCGGCAAGGCAGCCATCAGCCATCTTGCTGTGCAACCTACTGACCACCCACCTTGGCCTCTGGTTCTGCAGAGTGACACTGGCAGTACAGGTGCGACCATCTCCCCAGCATCCGCACCCTCCGCCATACTCCACCTAATCAGCCACGACCCGTCGGCGGGGCGTCACGTGGCTCACCCAGGGCAACGGCCACTGTAGCCCCTATGGGGGCACCAAATGGGGGCCGCGGATCATACTGCCGGCATGGGCAGCGCCAGCCGACGGTACCCTTGGCAGCAGGGCCAGATGCCAGGGTCAGAGGCCCCAGAGTGATGGGCAGCGATGGGGCCAGGAGTGCAGGGATGGAGAGTGGTGGGACATGCCGTGGCAGCGGCCGCAGTGCCAACCGGGGCCACCATGTAGCCCGTTGGACTTCATTGGACAAGGGGTATGCACCCTGCTCACACGTCGGCCTTTCACCAACTGCAAACAATAGATATTGGAATACAGCCAGCAAAGGTGGCCTTCCTCAAAGTCGCCGCAGCCCTGGGGGATGCCGTGCAGCTGTACAAGCTGGTACTGCTTAAGGAGGAGGGGGAAGCTGCAGCAGCAGAGCGTGCAACAGTGGAGCGTGCAACAGTGAAGCATGCTGCAGAGGGACAGGAGGCAGCCGCACAGGAAGGAGAGCAGCACACCCAACAGGCCGTGGAGAAGGTGCCAAGGATGCGCCACATGAGGCCTCGCGCGTATCGGTAGCACTTGTCATTCAAGGACCTGCCAGACTGGGCATGCCATTGAAGACTCCTGCTGAGCAGAGAGACAGTGCGACATATCTGCCAGATGATGGTACACCTGGCACTGCAGGGGTATGGGGGAGGACATCAAGGTGACGGTCGCCCTGAACGTCTAAGCCACAGGGTCTTTCCAGGGGCCAAGTGGGGACCTGTCCGGGATCACAGACCTCGGTGCACAGGTGCATCCGTGCCGTCATGGAGGCCCTATATGCCCAAGTGGCTCAATACATCCATTTCAATGTGGACCGAGCCCACCAGGATGTCTGGACAGTGGGATTCGCCACCATCGCCGACATGTCCCAGGTCCAGGGGGTGATTGACAGGATGCATGTCCTCCTACAAGCGCATGCAGATGACAGGCCACTCTGCACAAACCGAAAGGGGTACCCTTTCGATGAACGTGCAGCTGGTGTCTGACCATGAGCTGCGCATCATGCACGTCTGTGCCCGGTACCTGGGCAGTGTGCATGACGCCTTCATCCTGGCGCACTCAACGATTCTTGACATGTTCGAAACTCTCCCCCCCCCCCCTCCCCCCCACCCTCCTTGCTTCCGGGCGAAAGGAGTTATCCA
Source organism: Scyliorhinus torazame (assembly GCF_047496885.1). Classification (NCBI taxonomy): domain Eukaryota; kingdom Metazoa; phylum Chordata; class Chondrichthyes; order Carcharhiniformes; family Scyliorhinidae; genus Scyliorhinus; species Scyliorhinus torazame. The sequence goes on along the minus strand of NC_092710.1, from coordinate 194,548,207 downwards.
CTGTGGTTGTGACTGATGATGTCTATCCACAGACCGACGCGGAGACCCGCTACAACAGCCCCCATACAGCGACCAGCAGTGTTTCTGCCTCCTGAAGACATGCTTCTGGTGCCTGGACCACTCTGGAGGGGCCCACTTGAATGACACTGAGAGGGTCACCTGCAAGGTGGCGGCCTGCCGCGTCCTCCAAAACATTGCGCAGCAGAGGGGCGGCGTATTAGAGGAGGAGGATGAACACCAGGCCTCATCCAACGAGGAGAAAACAGGGGAGGGGAGGGTGGGCACGACATGAGGCATAGGCACGCATGGGAGGCCGTACAATGTATGTGCCTGGGCCAATGCGCACGGGACGCTCTGATCGCCTCCAGGTGCACCGACTAGGGAAGCAGGGGGGACACTGGCCAGGGGCACGGACACTGGATCCCACCCCGCAACCCCCCCTCCTGGTCAACCCCCTCACCTGCACACTCTCCATGATACACACCTGCCGCACTACAGGGCGGGTCCTTGGTTGGCAGTAACACCGGGTATGGTCCATGGGATGGAGGATGATGACAAACCGCTCTGCGATGAGCTCTGGTGCTCCACATCATTTGACAGCATCTGAGTCCATGGTAGCACTTTCCCCCACCATCCATCTGGGTGATCCCTGCATGTGAGCTGGTCATTCCATCACACGGTGCCATCGGATTCCTGGGGTGATGGTGGTGGGGACGGTCGGAGGGGAGAGTGGGGAGCCCAGACCACCCACAGCATGGCAGAAGGTAGAGCAAGAGTGGAAGCAGCCGGGTGCAATTTCCGCCCTGCGACCTGGGTCCCTTTGGTGGCCGCCTTCTGGGGCCACCAGGCCTGGATGAACCCAGCTGCTCCACGGGTATCCCAGGTGACGTACTGCCACCCTGTTCTTCCCGCTGCACACTAGATGCGCTAGGGACAGGACAGGGGAGTCCAAGATTCTGTAGCTCCGGCCCAATCACCTCCTCCTCCCTCAGGGATGCCTGATGGCCCTGGACTACTCCATTGGACGGGGGTGTGAGCGGAGCTATCCCCTGAGGCTCCCCCACCTCCTGGCACAGCCAGTCTTGGAGGCCAGCTCTGGCAAAACCAGGGTCTGCATGCTCGCGGCCATGGAGCACAGGGAGTGAATCATCTCCATCTGGGACTGCTTCACATCGCCCAATGACTGTTCCACCACCTTCTGGGCCTGTGTCACATCAGCCAGTGACTGGGCCACCTCCCACTGTGTCTGCGCCACGTCAGCCAATGCCTGGGTAATGGTGCCGACGTTCCCAGCCATTGCCCCCCACCCCCCTGTGACTGGGCCACACTCAGGAGCCCTGCTGCGATGCCTGTGAGGCAGAAACCCTGTCCTGTGCCTTGGCCAGCTCCTACACAGAATGCCCCAGGCCTTGGACATGCTGATCCATAGCCAAAACTATCGCCCCAATGCCTCTACCGCGGACGCCACTCGTGCGGTGTTGGCCTGGGTGGCACGCATCGTTGGCACCACCTCCTGCACCTGCACATGGTTGGACTCAAGAAAGCCATGGGCGGGGATGCACTGCTGGCGGACCAGAGAATCCCGCTGCCAGCAAACAGCGAGAGAAGTCTGGCCTTGGTCTCCCGATAGAATCACTACATTGCAGATGGAAGCCATTCAGCCCATTGTGTCTGCATTGACCCTCCAAAGAGCACCCTACCTGGACCCAAACACCCTCCCTATCCCTGCAACCCCATAATCCCACCTAACCTGCACATCCTTGGACCGTGAGAGGAAACCAGAGCACCCGAAGAATGGGAGAACGTGCAAACTCCACACAGTCGCCCATGGCCGGAATCGAACCGGGGTCCCTGGTGCTGTGAGGCAGCAGTGTTAACCACTATGTAATGGAGGATGTAAATGCAGGAGGCAGTTTAATGGAGGTTTACTAATTGATACCTGGAATGAGCTGGATGTTTTATCGGGAGGTTGGATAGGCTGAGCTTGTTTCCACTGGAGATTAGAAGAGTGAAGGGCGGCTTGATTGAAATATATAAGGTACTGAATAGTCTTGACAAGTTGGATAGGGAAAGGTTCTTTCCTTTTGAAGGTGAGTCTAGAACTAAGAGGAACTGGTTTAAAATGTGGGCTCGCTCTTTCAGGACAGGGTTGAGGAGAATCTTTTTTTCTCAGAGGGCTGTGTGACTTTGGAATTTTCTGCCTCAGAGTCGGGATCATTGAATATTTTAAAGCTGGAGTTAGATCCTTGTTAGGTAAGGAGTCAAAAGTTACCGAGGGTAGATGGGAATGTGGAATTCTGAAGACAATCAGGTCAGCCATTATCTTATTGAATGCGGAGCAAAGTCGATGGGTCGAGTGGCCTGCTCCTGCTCCAAATTTATATGTTCATAAATTTAGTCCAATGGCGTCTCCAATCTCGATATTCCACAGTCCATCACTCCCGCTTGTTGCATGCATGGTTAGACCACCACCAGTTTTCATCTGTTTCAGCATTTGTAAATCATCTTATAATCCTGAGTTGCCACTGAGTAGTGATGGTGAGTCTTCTCTGTGAATTGCTGGAGTACAAAGTAGAGGATAATAGCTTGCAAATAGACATTTTTGAACCTGAAAAGACATCAAGTACTTCCATTCAAGAATTGGTGACCAACAACTTTTGCCATTTGTTTTACCCTCCCCTTATCTTTCTGCTCAGTGTCATAAAGAGTTCCCTGTACCTTATCTTTCAGTTCTGAGAACATGTCTGAAACCACCCAAATAAACTTTCCTTTGTTTTTCCAGGTGATGATAGGTCTGTTGTATAGAAGGAAAAAGCAGTTTCATTGATACAGTCGAAGCAGTTGCCAGCTGGTGTTTTGGGCAATTGGCAACAATTGATCTCAGTTGCCTGGCCGGGCGATTGACTTTTCCTGGTTTGAGGCAGCTGACACTGGTTGGTGCTTGGCTATAACTGGTCAGAAACAGTCATCACGGAGCAGTACGGTGGCGCAGTGGGTAGCAGGTTCGATTCCTGATTTGGACCACTGTCTGTGTGGAATTTGCACAATCTCCCCATGTTTGTGTGGGTTTTACCCCCACAACCCAAAGATGTGCATACTAGGTGGATTGGCCATGCTAAATTGCCCCTCAATTGGAAAAAAAATTGGGTACTCTAAACTTATTTTTTAAAAAGAAAGTCACCACCAGTCGACCTTCAGCTGTTTCTTCACCACCACCCCCCCCCCCCCCAGCATAAAAATAGTCATCATTTAAGAGTAACTGGCACTAACTTTGCAGTGTTAATCCAAAGATTATAAGAATTGTTGTGTAACAATTGCAAATATGACCCTGAATGAGAAGGAGGTACTTGCTTGAGGTTAATCTTGAGGTACTCAGAAGTATCAGAAACTTAAACAGCATTGGTCTGTGCTGAATCTGAACCTTGCTACACTTATTACAAGCAAATTTGTTTAATTCTTCAGTATGATTCATATAGTGGTTTTAAACATTGATTCTGTTAATGTTAGTCCTTTATATGTTTATATTTTTCATAGAACATTATGTAATCATTTTCTCAAATCAAAAGCATGGAAAATAATAATTTCTTCATACCTGTCCACTAATTTAGCAGTGAGTATGTTCAGGTCAGTAAGAGATGATATGTCAACTTTGTAAGTCTGGAATGCTTTGTGGTATTTTCAGATTGTTCCAGCAGCGATGGTGGCATTAATGAGAAACTGCCCCATATCGGAAGCAAAAGCTCGACTTGCATCTTGCCCAATTGTACGAGAGGCCATCAGTGAATTTGATATCCAAGGGCAAAACTGGAGAGCAGATCAAACAGAAGCAGCTGAAGATTAAATCGATGGATGAAAATTTCTTTCAGAAGCTTTTTATGTATTTTAGTTGTTACGGCCCCCTACAGGAACAGAACTTGTACTGCATCCAACAAATGCATTTAACAAGGTGCGGGGTTTTCTAATTGTGCTCACCCCAAGACCGGAAACTCCTGCCCGAAGTCAACGGGCCGTTAAATGATCCGTCAAATTTTCCCTCCCGCCTGCAATGATTTCCAAGGCAGGCGTGACTGGAAAATTTACCCCAAATTAAAAATTTATATTAAAATCAAGACTGAATTAATGAAAAAATATTACAATTGTGTTCATGTCAGTTAAAAAGTGACTGTCCACTGATTGGGGTGAGTTTTATTGAAAAAATGCCTTTATTTTTGTAATGATGTGGAGATGCCGGCGTTGGACTGGGTTGAGCACAGTACGAAGTTTTACAACACCAGGTTAAAGTCCAACAGGTTTGTTTCGATGTCACTAGCTTTCGGAGTGCTGCTCCTTCCTCAGGTGAATGAAGAGGTATGTTCCAGAAACACATATATAGACAAATTCAAAGATGCCAAACAATGCTTGGAATGCGACCATTAGCAGGTGATTAAATCTTTACAGATTCAGAGATGGGGTAACCCCAGGTTAAAGAGGTGTGAATTGTCTCAAGCCAGGACAGTTGGTAGGATTTTGCAGGCCAGATGGTGGGGGATGAATGTAATGCGACATGAATCCCAGGTCCCGGTTGAGGCCGCACTCATGTGTGCGGAACTTGGCTATAAATTTCTGCTCGGCGATTCTGCGTTGTCACGCGTCCTGAAGGCCGCCTTGGAGAACGCTTACCCGGAGATCAGAGGCTGAATGCCCTTGATTGCTGAAGTGTTCCCCGACTGGAAGGGAACATTCCTGCCTGGTGATTGTTGCGCGATGTCCGTTCATTCGTTGTCGCAGCGTCTGCATGGTCTCGCCAATGTACCACGCTTCGGGACATCCTTTCCTGCAGCGTATGAGGTAGACACCGTTGGCCGAGTCGCACGAGTATGTACCGCGTACCTGGTGGGTGGTGTTCTCACGTGTAATAGTGGTATCCATGTCGATGATCTGGCACCTCTTGCAGAGATTGCCATGGCAGGGTTGTGTGGTGTTGTGGTCACTGTTCTGAAGACTGGGTATATTGCTGCAAACAATTGGCCTTCCACGCCAGCCAGTGGAGCCAAACCCACTCCGGCGCGGGCCTAGCCCCTCACAGTGAGGGCTTGGCCCCTAAAGGTGCGGATTCTCCGCACCTTTTGGGCGGCCCAACGCCAGAGTGGTTCACGCCACTCCATCCTGCCGGGACCCCCCGCCCCGCCGGGTAGGGGAGAATCCCGGCCGATGTGCCCAGGTACAGGGAAAAGGCAGGGGGGTGGCACGAATCATGATGCTCGTTAGGAGAGTTGGCGCAGGCACGATGGGCCAAGTGGCTTCCTTCTGTGCTGTAACAATTCCGTGATTTTCAGATGACTTGATTTCTTCAAACAGGGCTTTGAAAGAGAAATAGGTGGTTAGCACTGCTGCCTCACAGCGCCAGGTACCTGGGTTCAATTCCGGTCTTGGGTGACTCTCTATGTGGAGTTTTCACTTTCTCCCCGTGTCTGCGTGGGTTCCTCCGGGCGCTCCGATTTCCTCCCACTGTCCAAAGATGTGCAGGTTAGGTGGGGTTATGGGGTTACAGTCATAGGGCGGGGGAGTGGGTCTAGATAGGGTTGGTGCAAACCCGACAGGCTGCATGCTCTCCTTCTGCACTGTAGGAATTCTATTCAATTCCAAAGTTACAGCTGATGAGCAGGAGAACCATCACAAAAACGAATGACAAGTATCACAAATTGAATTGACTCAAAGTGATACTTCCACCGATTGGACTATGAAGTGCTACAAGGCCTGAAAAGAAGCCTGTGGTCAGTCTTTTCACAATGAATCCCCACAGTTTAAACTGCATACTGATACATCAGATTTAGGTCTAGTAGCAGCATTTGGTTAAATGACCGTATGTAAAGAGAGACAGTGATATTATCATGATGACTTGTAAATATTTTTCGACTGAATAAAAGTGCCAGCCAGTTATTGGAGTAGTAGATCATTTTAAATCCTATTTTAATGGAATTCAATCTTGAGTTGTTTCTGATCATCTGTTCAGGGTTGATTGTTTGCTTTGATGAAACAATATCTGCACCATCTATGATTCACAGAGCTCAGAAAAACAGCTGTCGAGACAAGGGGCGAAATTCTCCGGAAACGGCGCGATGTTTGCCGACTGGCGCCCAAAACGGCGCAAATCAGTCGGGCATAGCGCCTTTGGGGGCCGAGCCGCAACCTTAAGGGGCTAGGTCGGCGCCGGACGAATTTCCGCCCCGCCAGCTGGCGGAAAAAGCCTTTGGTGCCCCGCCAGCTGGCGCGGAAATGACATCTCCGGGCGGCGCATGCGCGGGAACGCTAGCAACCGCTGACGGCATTCCCGCACATGCGCATTGGAGGGAGTCTTTTCCGCCTCTGCCATGGTGGAGATCGTGGCGGAGGCGGAAGGGAAAGAGTGCCCCCACGGCACAGGCCCGCCCGCGGATCGGTGGGCCCCGATCGCGGGCCAGGCCACCGTCGGGGCACCCCCCGGGGCCAGATCGCCCCGCGCCCCCCCCCCGGACCCCGGAGCCCGCCGGCGCCGCCTTGTCCCGCCGGTAAGGTAGGTGGTTTAATCTACGCCGGCGGGACAGGCATTTTAGCGGCGGGACTTCGGCCCATCCGGGCCGGAGAATCGCGCGGGGGGGCCCGCCAACCCGCGCGATTCCCGCCCCCGCCGAATATCCGGTGCCGGAGACTTCGGCAACCGGCGGGGGCGGGATTCACACCAGCTCCCGGCGATTCTCCGACCCGGCGGGGGGTCGGAGAATCTCGCCCCAGTATTATCCAAAATTCCTCTGTGGGAACAAGAAGGAACATGAAGTTTTACTTTGCAGAACATTACTGACAGCATTCTTACACCCAGTTGTTTCAATCTAGGGTGAGGGGGAAAAAAACGGGAAGGTGAGGATCCAATCATTGAAGCGGTAAGAAGAACAAGCTCAGCAGGTCTGCAAGTCAGAAGGAGGAGCACAGTTTTGATGCTCGAGGTGGATATTGGATACCATCGCTGTGTGTGGAAAATGCCACATACAAAGGCAAAGGCAGTTCTAAAGCTATATTTGCCAGGAAAGTTACAAATTCTCCAGCTGAAATTCTCACTGCCAGCAGGAACCTCTGTTCCTGCTGCTGTCAAATGGAATTCCCATTGAAGTCACCCTGCGCTGCCGGGAAACCCATGGACAGGGGTATGCTGCCAGCAGGACCAGAGAATCCAATCGGCAGCGAACGGAAGGAGAATTCCGGCCTACATGTTAACCTTTCAGGAAAAAGATGGTGACTGATGTGGAAGGTGACCTGTGATGAGGCCACAGTCATGGAAATGGCAGATGGAGATAATTTCAGATTATAAGAGAATTATTTTCCTGCATCAGCAGGAGAGATCCACTGATGTTAGCAAGGGCCAGACCATTGTATTACGTTCTGGTGCTTGGCCGGTCAAAATACATGCATTAGAGAACACCTTGTTTGTTGCGACTAGTTAAATGTTTATTGTTAAACAATAACATAGGTTAAATAACCATAAGAAAATTATCAAAAACTACTATCATAAATTATCGAAGAGCTACTACAAATGTGACTATCTGCTATGACGACTATCTCCAGACTCTCCAAGGTAACAGTGTCATGTGGTTGTTCGTTACTGCCACCTGCTGGTTGGAGGTTATATACATTACTATTTACATGATTCCTTATGCATATGATCACACATGGCAGCAAAGTTCACAATCTCAGTCAGAAATTTAGATGCTACTGTTGGCATGGTAGCCACCAACCACTTAAATGTCCCGATTACCAGTCAGAGTACTGTGCCTGTGGTAAAGTCAGGCATATGGAGGAAACAGTAATGCTCCAAGTCATGATAAAACTCCAGGTCACCCGCATGCACCAGGTTGAAGTTGTGGTAAATATAAAAATAGTCTGGAGCCTCAAAATCCTCCTTTCCAGATCCCCAATGCCAATCGTAAACTTCCCCCTACAGGTTTCCTTCACCAATCCCCCCATTCAGGCCATATGCCCCCATTGCCCCCATCATGCCCTCACTGGGGCCTCTCAAATTCATGGACCGTATGGTAGCACAGTGGTAGCACAGTTGCCTCACAGCTCCAGCGTCCCGAGGTTCGGTTCCCAGCTTGGATCACTGTCTGTGCGGAGTCTGCACATTCTTCCCGTGTCTGCTTGGGTTTCCTCCGGATGCTCCTCGCACAGTCCAAAGATGTGCAGGTTAGGTGCATTGGCCATGCTAAATTACTCCTTAGTGTCCAAAAACGATTAGGTGGGGTTATGGGGATAGGGAGGAGGTGTGGGTATCGGGTGTAAATATGGGCTTAGGTAGGGTGCTCTTTCCAAGGGCCGATGCAGACTCGATGGGCCGAATGGCCTCCTTCTGCACTGTAAGTTCTATGAAACAGGTTGTGGTCAGACTTGCCTGGAGATCCAGTCCATCGCTGACCACCTTGTCAAGGTTCTCAGTGATCACCACTCCTGGTGGCGTTGAGCTTCAGCCTGCTTGGTTGGCAGCTCTGTGAGGAAGGACTTCCTCCTGGAATAGGGCAGCAATCTCGAGCCAATTGTCCATAAAATTAAAGCAGGATGAGCTGGGTGGGTGGAGGCAGACTCGCCCCGGTTTTTATGCTGAGGTGCGGGAATCTCACCCTCATTGTATACTTCAGGCAATGGTCATGTAGGGCAGGTATAAACTGAAAGTATTGGCACTGCCAGAATTACACAATCACCTGTATTCCTATTTCCTGTTGTCTGACCCCAGCTGCATGACGAAGAACTAAAAGCATTTTATACAAGCTGGGATTTTTAGAGACTTTGATGGCTACATATGGGCCTTGAGATCTGTTATGACCCTAGCTAATGTTACTATTGGACAAGTCAGATCCAAGGGTGCAACCTGGCTGAATACATCCTGGGCGAGATTCTCTATTGGCTGATGCCAAAATCGCGAACGTGATTGGGTGGAGAATAGGTTCCGGCGCCAAAATCCAGGTGGGTGCCAATTTGACGCCAAATCACAATTCCCCGTCACCTCAACAGCGGCGCCAATGCGTTCTGGAACGCACGTACAGTAAACACTGTTTGCATGTTATTAGCGGGCCCAACCCGATATTCTCTGGGGCCTCCGCGATTCTCCACCTCCAAATGGTCCGAGTACCCGATGGCGCAGTTTATTTGTGCTTTTAAAATTCATGAAACCGGCATTGTGGCTGCTGAGGGAGAGAGAGGGCGGACAGAATGTGTCCAACAACACTGTAGTTTGCTGACAGTTGTGACGCTGGCCAGGGAGCTTCTGCCAGGGCTGGGGGAGCAGCGGGGGTGGGTAGTGGGGTCGGGATGGACGGGCACGGAACACCTTTGCTGCAGCCAGCAAGGAAGCCATGCAGCTGCGCACTCTGCTAACTGCCCACTGTGAAATTAGTGCCACCGGTCATATAGGTGTATCCCCAGGCCACCCCCCTTAGCCAACCCATTAGCTGTATGGGCACGCTCCAGCAAAACCAGTGTCATCTTGTTGGCTGGGATGAGTGTGTGTGGGGAGTGAAGTGTGTATATGCGGCTGCAGCTTGTCAGCCTCCTGAGTGTCAATCCTGGACCAATTATCATTGGAATGAATTGTGTCCCACATGGCGCTGGTGCTAACCCCTTCACAGTAACGGAATTGGTCCAGGTTCAACGCCAGTGTTTCTGTCATGAAAGTTCACAAATCCTGCGACGGCGCTAACATGTAGTCTCAGAAACGGAGAAACCCGCCCCTTAACTTTTCTTTTTTTGCTTAGGTACATGGAAGGCAGTCATTGAATAGTCACTTGAGTCAGCTGATGAACTTTTCACAAAAGAATAAAACATTTATTAAACAAGAAAAGATTATCTATCTACACTACTTGAGCATTGATTTGCAGCAGGCGGGTCTTCCGTCTGCACTTGCACAGGTTGACTGACGGCTCTGCAGCCCCTCCAAATACAGCGCTGCAGTGGCCAGAAGAGGAACTGCAGCACCTTGACAGAGTCTAAGTCCCGGGACTGCACTTAGAATTCCTATAATGCAGACGGAAGCCATTTGGCAAATCAAATCTGCACTGACCCTCTGAAAGAGCACCTTAGCTAGGCCCACTCCCCCCGCTCTAGCCCCGTAACCCCACCTAACCTACACATCTCTGGACACTTAGAGACACTTTAGCATGGCTAGTCCAACTAACATGCACATCGTTGGACTGTGGGAGGAAACTGGAGCACCTGGAGGAAATCCATGCAGACATGCGGAGAAAATGCAAACTCCACAGAGTTTCTCAAGGCCTGAATTGAACCCAGGCCCCCAGCGCTGTGTGGCAGCAGTGTTGAACACCGTGCCACCCTTCAAGTAAGTACCAAGTGTCCTGGGGGGAGGAGGTTGAGGGATACCCCAAGGGTCAGGAGAGCATTGATGTCCATGTCAGGGGCTAGGTGGGAGGGGAAGGGAGGGCCAGAGCCTCCAGGTCACTGAGGGGAGGCCACTGCAATCTAAAAGGGCCTTCAGTTGAGGCGACCCTCCATCCCAGTCCTGCTTGAGATCGGGGGTGAAGACTTTATATGTTTTGCATCCTGAGTCAACTGGAGCGCGTCAGATTAAAAATTGAGGCTGGGCAGGGAAGGTTCTTAAGCAGACATTAAGTGGCCACTTACGGGCCTTAATAAGGGCATAGGTGCGTTTCCCATCCAAGGCCCTGCCCGTCCCACTGTGAAATTGCATCTGAGTTGGGGTGGGCGGAATCCTGGAAGGAACCCGTCCATGCAATTTTATGTTCACCCTGCCTGAGAACCTATGGTGGGGGTAGCAAATAATTCTGCCTTATTTCTATTTCCTAACAGACCTTTCACTTTAGGGAAGCTTGCAGTCTAGATTTCCAACTCCAGTTAAAGGCATTCCCAGAGCATTGATCAGTATCCTGACCACATCTCATCAGATCACAGGACATCTCATCCTAAGACTTTGACAAACCATTATTGCATTTACCTTACAAAGTTGTCATTGAGAATTTATTCTTGTGTTATTGTGGGAGGTTGCAAAAAGCAGGAGGTCACTGTGAGCAGGTAAAAGGGGAAAACCAAAGAGGGGAACTGAGGAAATCCCTGCTTGAGACTCAATCCCCCAACTCTAAGTCCCGTCTCTCCCCATTCTCAAGATCACTTCTTTCCTCCAACCTCCGATCCTCAACCCCATTCACAATCTCTGCCTCGCCCCTGAGCCCCATTAGCAGTCTCCACCTCGCCCCCAGAATCCCATTTCCAATCTCCACCCATTCTCAGAATCCCCATTCCCAGTTTCCACCTCTCCTCTGAGCTGCCTTTCCCAGTACCAACTCACTCCTGAATCTATGGGGTGGAATTCACTGGAAAAATGTCAAAGTCTGGTTTTGCCGCGTTTGACGGGATGTTTCACGAAGTCTGCAGTGCTGAGATTCAGACCACTTTTCAATGGAAGTTAGCCATTTTTGGGGTCTTGGGGCGTTTCTCCCCATCGAGGCCACACTTAGAAATTTTTCTGGCACTGGAGAGCTGAGTTTGTCAGCAGGACCGACTCCTCACAGATCACAGGGTGCCAATCTGAAAGGCTGTCCCAAACTCTACACGCTCTCCCCCTCCTTCCAGTCCCACTTTCAGGCCCTCTCTTCAACCCCCCCCAACCTTTCCCCTGCTCCCTCAAACCACCCTCTTTCATAGGCATGGCCCCCCTAAATCCCAACCCTTGGAAACGCCAACTTGGCACCCGGGCACCTTAGCACAGGGCTAAATCGCTGGCTTTGAAAGCAGACCAAGGCAGGCCAGCAGCACGGTTCAATTCCCATACCAGCCTCCCTGAACAGGCGCCGGAATGTGACGACTAGGGCCTTTTTACAGTAACTTCATTTGAAGCCTACTTGTGACAATAAGCGATTTTCATTTCATTTCATTTTCATTTCACCTTGGCAGCGCCAGCCTGGAACCCTCGCAGTGCCAACCGGGCACCTTGGCTCCCCACCGGCTGCAGCATGGTGGCTGAATCGTGTCCCATATTCACATTCTCCAGATTTCCCCTGAATTCCCAATCCTAGTTGTTACCTCTTCCCTGAATCCCCATTCCCAGTCTCCACCTCTCTCCTAAGCTCCTATTCCCAATCAACACCTCTCCCCTGAATTCACATTCCCAGTCTCTACCTCTTCCTGTAATCCCCATTCCCATTCTTCACCTCTCCCCTGAGACCCATTACCAGTCTCCCTCTCATCTGCCCAACCATTGAGCTTATCTCTGATTTCAGTGTACCAATTAACCTCTTGGAAGCAAGATACCAGAGTCAAATCAGAATGAACGTTGGATGCCTGAGGGGGGAGCAATTTGCAGGAACGCCACTTCCAGCTTCAAATACATTTCACCTCTGTTAGCAGAATGAATGGAATGTGGTTACAAAGCCAAATTTGGCAGCTGTCAGCAACAACTATGCAGTGTACCAAATCCTGCAATGCAAAATCAGCAGCAACAGGCAGTAAAATCAACATTTCAAAAACATTATCCCATCTAAGAATGGAAGTGCCCAAGCAAACGAGCAAGCAGTGCACAGAAGGGAAAGGAAAAATAAAGGGCTGGATTCTCCGTTGGTGGGATCCTCCGTTTCGCAGCGTACTCATGCCTGCGGATTTCCCAACGGCATGGGGGTGCCCCCAATGGGAAACCCCATTGGCCGGCTGCAGGGACAGAGAATCCCACCGCCGGCTGGGACACGCCTCACCAGAAAACAGGTGCGGTGGGACAGAGAATCCCGCCCAAAATGCTTTTCACAACCACCAGATGTCTTAAAGTGCTTTACAGCCAATGAAGTAATTTTTTGAAGGGCAGTCACTTTTGAAGGAGGTGGTCTTGTGGCATAGTGGGTAGCATCCCTACATCTAAGCCAGAAATTGTGTTTCAAGACTCACTTTCAGGACTTGATGTCCATGGAAGGCATGTTCATAATTTAGCCAAACCGGTTGATTATAAGCTTATAAATCCTTTCTCTAGGCTTGATGGTGTGAAGGTGTTTCCTATTCAGCCATACTTCAGAAGAAGTCACGTGGCCCATCCAAGGGGGCGCAGACAGTAGCCCCTACAGGAGGGTGCCGGACGGGTGCCGCAGAGTGTATCACTGGCATGGGTAGGGCCAACCACTGGTACCCTTGCCGATGGGTGTCGGGGCCAGAGGCCCCCGCTATGTCAGGTACCGACGGGACCAGGGGTGCGTTGTGGAGGGCAGAGTGCCAAGGGAATGGCTGGCCTTCCAGGCGCCGAATGGGGACCTGGCTGGAATCTCACAGACCTCAGTGCACAGGTAGCATCCATGCCATCACGGAGGCCTGTCGGCACAATATATCAAATTCAATGACGGCCAGACTTCACAAACCAAAAGGGGTTTCACTCCATGAATGTGCAGTTGGTGTGTGACCGGGAGTTGCACATTATGCACGTCTTTTTAAAAATTCATTTATGGGATGTAGGCTTCTTTGGTTAGGCCAGTATTTATTGCAGATTCCTAGTTGCCCTTCAGAAGGTGGTGGTGCGTTGCCTTTTTGAAATGCTGCAGTACTTCCGGTGTACGTACACCCACTGTGCTGTTAGAGAGAGAGTTCAAGGATGTTGCCCCAGCGGCAGTGAAGGAACGGCGATATATTTCCAAGTCAGGATGGCAAGTGACTTGGAGGGAAACCTCCAGGTGGTGGGGTTCCCTGCATCTGCTGCTCTTGTCCTTCTAGATGGCAGTGGTCATAGATTTGGAAGGCATTGTCTCAGGAACTTTGGTGAATTACTGCAGTGCATCTTGTGGATGGTACACACGGCTGCCACTGTTTGTCGGTGGTGGAGGGTTTGAATGTTTGTGGAAGGGGTAGCAATCAAGTGGACTGCTTTTTTTTGGATGGTGTCAAGCTTCTTGAGTGTTGTTGGAGCTGCTCTCATTCAGGCAAGTGGAGAGTATTCCATTACACTCCTGACTTATGCTTTGTTGATGGTGAACAGGCTTTGAGGGGTCAGAAGGTGAGTTGTTCGCCATGGAATTCCTAGCCTTTGACCTGCCATGGTAGCCACAGGATGAATATGGCTAGTCCAGTTCAGTTTCTGATCAATGATAACCCCAGGATGTTGATTGTGGGGGATTCAGCGGTGGTCTTCATGGTAGCACAGTGGTTAGCACTGTTGCTTCACAGCTCCACAGTCCCAAGTTCATTCCCGGCTTAGATCACTGTCTGTGCAGAGTCTGCACATTCTCCCTGTGTCTGCCTGGGTTCCTTCCGGGTGCTCCGGTTTCCTCCCACAAGTCCCGAAAGACGTGCTGTTCGGTAATTTGGACATTCTTAATACCCCCTCTGTGTACCCGGACAAGTGCCGGAATGTGTGACTAGGGGCTTTCAACAGTAACGTCATTGCAGTGTTAATGTAAGCCTACTTGTGACAATAAAGATTATTATATTATTATAATGCCATTGAATTTCAACGGGCGGTCGTTAGATCCTCTCATGCAGGAGATGGTTATTGCCTGGCATTTGCGTGGCGCAATGTAATTTGCCACTTGTCAGCAAAAGCCCCAGGTCTTGCTGCATTTGGACATGGACGGCTTCATTATCTGAGGAGTTGCGAATGGTGCTGAACATTGTGCAGTCATCCGCAAACATCCCCACTTCTGACCAATGGAGAGTATTCCCCTTGATTCACATTGACTGCAGTTTACCTCGGGCTCCTTGGTGCCATACTCGGTCAAATGCTGCTTTGATGTCAAGGGCAGTCAATCCCACCTCACCTCTGGCATTTCAGCTCCTTTGCCATGTTTGAACCAAGGCTATAATGAGGTCAGGAGCTGAGTGACGCTGGCGGAACCCAAACTAGGTATGTATCATACAGTAAATGGCAGAACCCTAAGGAACATTAATCTGGGCATGGAGGTCCACATTCCCCGAAAAGTGGCAACTCAAGTGGCCAAGATGATCAAGGAGGCCTATGGCATGCTTGCCTTCATCAGCTGGGGCATGTAGTACAGGAGTTGGGAAATCATTAAACCTCCTCCCCGGCACGGACCCCCCCATCTCTCTCCCTGGCCCTCCCCGGCACGGACCCACCCCCATCCCCTGTGCCGGGGAGGAGGATGGGGGGGTCCGTGCCGGGGAGGCGGATTGGGGGGGTCCGTGCTGGGGAGGAGGATGGGGGGGCCCGTGCCGGGGAGGACCGGGGAGGAGGATGGGGGGGTCCGTGCCGGGGAGGACCGGGGAGGGGGATGGGGGGGGTCCGTGCCGGGGAGGAGGATGGGGGGGGGGTCCGTGCCGGGGAGGGGGATGGGGGGGTGGGTCCGTGCCAGGGAGGAGGATGGGGGGGTCCGTGCCGGGGAGGGGGATGGGGGGGGTCCGTGCCGGGAGGAGGATGGGGGGGTCCGTGCCGGGGAGGGGGATGGGGGGGGTCCGTGCCGGGGAGGAGGATGGGGGGGTGTCGGTGCCGGGGAGGAGGATGGGGGGGTCCGTGCCGGGGAGGGCCGGGGAGGGGGATGGGGGTGGTCCGTGCCGGGGAGGAGGATGGGGGGGTCCGTGCCGGGGAGGAGGATGGGGGGGGCCCGTGCCGGGGAGGAGGATGGGGGGCCCGTGCCGGGGAGGAGGATGGGGGGGTCCGTGCAGGGGAGGAGGATGGGAGGTGTCCATGCCGGGGAGGGCCGGGGAGGGGGATGGAGGGGTCCGTGCCAGGGAGGAGGATGGGGGGGTCCGTGCCGGGGAGGAGGATGGGGTGGGGTCCGTGCTGGGGAGGAGGATGGGGGGCCCGTGCCGGGGAGGAGGATGGGGGGGTCCGTGCAGGAGAGGAGGATGGGGGGTCCGTGCAGGGGAGGGGGATGGGGGGTCCGTGCCGGGGAGGAGGATGGGGGGGGCACGTGCCGGGGAGGAAGATGAGGGGCCCATGCCGGGGAGGAGGATGGGGGGGTCCGTGCAGGGGAGGAGGATGGGTGGGTCCGTGCCGGGGAGGGCCGGGGAGGGAGATGGGGGGGGTCCGTGCCGGGGAGGAGGTTGGGGGGGTCCGTGCCGGGGAGGAGGATGGGGGGGGGCCCATGCCGGGGAGGAGGATGGGGGGCCCGTGCCGGGGAGGAGGATGGGGGGTTCTGTGCAGGGGAGGAGGATGGGGGGCCCGTGCCGGGGAGGAGGATGGGGGGGTCCGTGCAGGGGAGGAGGATGGGAGGTGTCCATGCCGGGGAGGGCCGGGGAGGGGGATGGAGGGGTCCGTGCCAGGGAGGAGGATGGGGGGGTCCGTGCCGGGGAGGAGGATGGGGTGGGGTCCGTGCTGGGGAGGAGGATGGGGGGCCCGTGCCGGGGAGGAGGATGGGGGGTTCCGTGCAGGGGAGGAGGATGGGGGGTCCGTGCAGGGGAGGGGGATGGGGGGGTCCGTGCCGGGGAGGAGGATGGGGGGGGCACGTGCCAGGGAGGAAGATGAGGGGCCCATGCCGGGGAGGAGGATGGGGGGGTCCGTGCAGGGGAGGAGGATGGGTGGGTCCGTGCCGGGGAGGGCCGGGGAGGGAGATGGGGGGGGTCCGTGCCGGGGAGGAGGTTGGGGGGGTCCGTGCCGGGGAGGAGGATGGGGGGGGGGCCCATGCCGGGGAGGAGGATGGGGGGCCCGTGCCGGGGAGGAGGATGGGGGGTTCTGTGCAGGGGAGGAGGATGGGGGCGTCCGTGCCGGGGAGGGCCGGGGAGGAGGATGGGGGTGGTCCGTGCCGGGGAAGGGGATGGGGGGGTGGTCCATGCCGAGGAGGAGGATGGGGGGTCCGTGCCGGGGAGGAGGATGGGGTCCGTGCCGGGGAGGAGGATGGGGGGCCCGTGCCGGGGAGGAGGATGGGGGGTCCGTGCCGGGGAAGAGGATGGGGTCCGTGCCGGGGAGGAGGATGGGGGGCCTGTGCCGGGGAGGAGGATGGGGGGTCCGTGCCGGGGAGGAGGATGGGGGGGGGTCCGTGCCGGGGAGGAGGATGGGGGGGTGTCGGTGCCGGGGAGGAGGATGGGGGGGTCCGTGCCGGGGAGGGCCGGGGAGGGGGATGGGGGTGGGTCCGTGCCAGGGAGGAGGATGGGGGGGTCCGTGCCGGGGAGGAGGATGGGGGGGGCCCGTGCCGGGGAGGAGGATGGGGGGCCCGTGCCGGGGAGGAGGATGGGGGGGTCCGTGCCGGGGAGGAGGATGGGGTGGGGTCCGTGCTGGGGAGGAGGATGGGGGGCCCGTGCCGGGGAGGAGGATGGGGGGGTCCGTGCAGGGGAGGAGGATGGGGGGTCCGTGCCGGGGAGGAGGATGGGGGGGTCCGTGCCGGGGAGGAGGATGGGGGGGCCCATGCCGGGGAGGAGGATGGGGGGGTCCGTGCAGGGGAGGAGGATGGGTGGGTCCGTGCCGGGGAGGGCCGGGGAGGGAGATGGGGGGGGTCCGTGCCGGGGAGGAGGTTGGGGGGGTCCGTGCCGGGGAGGAGGATGGGGGGGCCCGTGCCGGGGAGGAGGATGGGGGGCCCGTGCCGGGGAGGAGGATGGGGGGTTCTGTGCAGGGGAGGAGGATGGGGGGTCCGTGCCGGGGAAGGGGATGGGGGGGTGGTCCATGCCGAGGAGGAGGATGGGGGGGTCCGTGCCGGGGAGGAGGATGGGGTCCGTGCCGGGGAGGAGGATGGGGTCCGTGCCGGGGAAGAGGATGGGGTCCGTGCCGGGGAGGAGGATGGGGGGCCTGTGCCGGGGAGGAGGATGAGGGGTCCGTGCCGGGGAGGAGGATGGGGGGGGGTCCGTGCCGGGGAGGGCCGGGGAGGAGGATGGGGGGGTCCGTGCCGGGGAGGGGGGGTGCGAGGGCAAGTGAGTTGGTCCACCTGGCCAGGTGCCAGCCTCCAACAATTGGACCCATGCGGTCCATGCCACCTGGCTGGGGGGAGGAGGGGGTATGGGCAATGATGACATGTCCCCCCACCCCCCCACCCCACCCCCCCACCAGGCCGTCATGTTTTCCGATCAGCCAGCGATGTTGGCCGCCGTGGCGGCAGCCGCTAATCTCCATGTTGCCCTGGATGAGGAGGAGGAGCGTGCCAGAGAGGCGGCGCAGGCTGCCGGAGAGGGGCAGGCGGCAGCCGACCAGGCTGGAGGGACACCTGACCGACAGGACGAGGAGGGGGAGGAGGACGTCGCGGCCCCACGGCAATGGAGGCACCCGAGGGCGCCCCGTGTGTACCGGCCCCGGCAGTCAAACCAGGACCTCACGGACCGGGAATACAGGTGGAGAGTCCGGATGAGGCGGGAAACCGTGGTACACATCTGCCACCTGCTGGCACACCTGTCACCGCGTGGCACTGGCGGGGGACACCCTCTCCCCATGTCCGTCAAGGTTACGGTGGCCCTGAACTTTTATGCAACGCGGTCATTCCAGGCACCGAGTGGGGACCTGTCCGGCATATCGCAGACATCGGTGCACCGGTGCATCCGGGCAGTGACAGATGCCCTATATGCCATGGCGCACCGCTACATCCGCTTCCCTGTGGACCGGCCCAGCCAAGATGCCCGGGCCGTGGGCTTCTCTGCCGTGGTCGGGTTCCCCATGGTCCAGGACGCGATCGATGGGATGCACGTCGTCGTGCGGCCACCTGCAGATAACAGGGCCGTGTTCACCAATAGGAAGGGGACCTATTCGATGAACATACAGGTGGTCTGCGACCACCGCATGAAGATCCTGCACGTCTGCGCCCGTTACCCGGGCAGTGTACACGACTCATATGTGTTGTCGCGGTCATCCATCACCGGCATGTACGAGGGACACCATCCCCGGCTGAGGGGTTGGTTGCTGGGCGACAGGGGCTACCCATTGCGATCGTGGCTGATGACGCCAATACGGAGGCCACGCAATGAGGTAGAGAACCGCTACAATGATGCCCATGTAGCGACAAGGGGAGTGATCGAGAGGTGCTTTGGCGTGCTGAAGATGCGTTTCAGGTGCCTGGACCTTTCTGGGGGCGCCCTCCAGTATCAGTCAGATAGGGTCGGCCGCATCATTGTGGTGTGCTGCGTCCTGCACAACATAGCCCAGCAGAGGGGCGATGTGCCGCAGGCAGAGGAGGGCGGAGTGGAGGAGCAGCAGGAAGAGGCGCAGTCCTCCCCAGATGAGGGGGATGGGGGCAATGGTCAGGGAAGATGGGCTAGACACAGGCGGGTGGCTGTCCACCGTTACCGGCTGGCCCAGCGGGCACGGGACAGGCTGATAGCCGCCCGCTTCACTGACTAGATGGGCGTGGGAATCGGGTAGTACGGCCACAGACCGCACACCATGGCAACAGCCGACCACCCACACCCCCCACCCATCCACCCACCCAGCACCCTCATCCCCCTCCCCAGCCCCACCCACCCCACCCGCATGCACACCACCCCCCCCATTGCCGATCCACCTGCGGCACAACGGCCGGGCTCACACAGTTGCGGGTGGACGCGTGTCTATTGCAGGCCATGGAGGATGATGACAACCCGCCCTGCGATGAGCTCCTGGCTCCACATCGTTGGACTATGTCTGACCCATGGCCACAGTACTACCATCCACCCGGACCATCCCTGCATGCGGCTGTGACACTGCAGCGCACGGTCCCGTCCTCTGCCTGGGAGGATGTTGATGGCGGCCCAGGGGGAAGGGGCAGACTCACCTGTGGCTGAGGTAAGACCACCCCTCACACACACACACTTGCGCTCCACGTACATGACACCCCCGCACGCTTTGGACAGAGCACAAAGGCAGCTTCTGTAGGTGTAACATTGACTTTAATAACCAAAAGAGTTCATGCACGGGCCCTAGCCCCTAAAACTCATCTGTGCCCTGCACCCGTGCCAACTTACTCAGTGTCTAATTGTTTGGCCTTACGGGCCCTTTGACTACGTCTACGTGGTTCCCCAGACGTTACAGCAGAACTGGAGGTGGACTCCTGTGATTCCTGCCCTCTGACATGGGATCCCTTTGGCGGCCGTTTCCTGGGGTGTCCTGGCCTAGATGGGCCAGGCTGCGGCCCGGGCGACTTGGATGGCGAGCTGCCAGCCTGTCCTGCCCGTTGCCCACCCGATGCACCTGGGACGGAAGGGGGGGAGTCCGAGGTGTCGCAGTGTTCCGGGACCTCCCCTACAGGGGGACCCGTGAGGGACCACAGCACCTCCTCCTCCCTCGGGGTGCCCGATGGCCCCCAGGCCTCTACATGGGTGGGGGATGCGAACGGACTGGCCATCCGATGCCCCCCCGACATCTGGCGCTGCCAGTCCTGGAGGCCCGTGCTGGTATCGACAGGGGTCTGCAGGTTTGCAGATATGGAGCCCAGGGGATTGGCAAACCCTGTCTGTGACTGTGCGATGCCGGCTCGCACATGGCCAATGGCGCCGATGCCCTCAGCGATGGCCTGCTGAGACTGGGCTATGGCCTGCAGAGACTGGGCCATGGCCTGCAGAGACTGCGCCATGGCCTGCAGAGACTGGGCTATGGCCTGCTGAGACTGGGCCATGGCCTGCAGAGACTGGGCCATGGCTTTGAGCGCCTCTGCCATCTGGCGCTGGCACTGGCTCATGGCCTCCTGTGAGAGGGCAGCCATGTCCTGGGCCACAGACGCCACCTGCATGGAAAGCCCCAGGCCTCGCAAACCGTTCCCCATGTCTGACACCGTCGCACCCATTGCCTCCACCGCGGACGCCACCCGTGCGGTGTCGGCCTGGGTGGCACGTATGACCGGCACCACTCCCAGCTCCTGGACGCGGGTGGACTCCTCCACCTGCGACTGCAGCCGCCGCAAGCCAGCCGTCACCCTCTTCGCTCGTCTCCGGTTCGGTGGTTGCATCGGATCTATGGGTGGGTGTGGTAACTCCAGGAACCCGGGATCCATCTGGGCGGCAGATGTTCGCTTGGGCTGGGCTGCCCTCCGACCGCCCGGCCCCTCTGCTGCTCCTACCTCCACCTTCCTGGGTAGTGCTGTTCCGGGTAGGGGTGTCCCGGGTAGGGGTGTCCTGGGTAGGGGTGTCCTGGGTAGTGGTGTCCTGGCTCGGCTGTGACGGGGGCCTGTGGCTGCCCCTCTCGTCGCTGGGTGGTACACGCCTGCGTCGTCGCCCCCGCATGTGACGGGGGCGTCGTCTCCCTGTTGCTCCAGGTATCTCCGTCTCCCGTGGTCTCCAAGGGACATCCTGCGGGCGTCGCATGTCGGAGGGTCCGGGTCTCTCCGTCTCCCGTGGTGTGCGAGGGGCATCCTTCGGGCGTCGCATGCCGGAGGGTCCGGGTCTCTCCGTCTCCCGTGGTGTGCGAGGGGCATCCTGCGGGTCACGCATGCCGGAGGGTCCGGGTCTCTCCGTCTCCCGTGGTGTGCGAGGGGCATCCTGCGGGCGTCGCATGCCGGAGGGTCCCGGTCTCTCCATCTCCCGTGGCCTCCGAGGGGCATCCTGTGGGCGGTCTGCATCTGCGGGGATGGGTGCCTCGACATTTGCTTCTGCGATACACAATGAAGCATGAATGGTTAGACACGCAGGCAGTGATCAGGTGATATGGGGGAGGGGGATATAGGGGAGGGGAGGATATGGGGAGGGGGATATGGGGGAGGGGGGATATGGGGGAGGGGGGTATGGGGAGGGGGATATGGGGGAGGGGGGATATGGGGGAGGGGGGATATGGGGGATATGGGGGAAGGGGGATATGGGGGAGGGGGATATGGGGAGGGGGGATATGGGGGAGGGGGGATATGGGGGATATGGGGGAGGGGGATATGGGGATATGGGGGATATGGGGGAGGGGGGATATGGGGAGGGGGGATATGGGGGAGGGGGGATATGGGGGATATTGGGGAGGGGGATATGGGGAGGGGGATATGGGGAGGGGGATATGTGGGATGGGGGATATGGGGGAGGGTGATATGGGGAGGGGGGATATGGGGAGGGGGGATACGGGGGAGGGGGGATATGGGGGATATGGATATCGGGCAGGGTGGGGGAGGCTCACCCTGCCTGCTCTGACGAGGTTGTTCACCTTCCTGTGGCACTGGGTGCCTGTCCGTGGTGTCAGGGCTGCAGCGGTGACGGCCTCTGCCACCTCCCTCCACAGACGCCGGCTGTGGCGTGGGGCAACTCTGCGGCCGTGCCCGGGATACAGGGCCTCCCTCCTCTGCTCCACTGCGTCCAGGAGCGCCTCCACATCCCGTGACTCGAACCTCGGGGCTGAGCGGCGGCCGGCCATCCGGTCGGGTGTTCCGGTCGGGTGGGGGGGAGCAGTGCGGCCTTATGAGCCGTCACGCCGTGCGGCGTGTATGACGCTGCACGGCATGAACCACGTGAGCAAGCCGGATCCCGTCACGTCGCTGCTAGCCCATTTCGGGCCGGAGACTTCGCGACGATTTTTGCGGTGTGATGCAAGTCGGATTTGCGCCGTTTATTGCGCCGATCGGCGGACTTTGCGCCGGTAACGGAGAATTTCGCCCCTGGTCACCACATTATCAGAAGGATGTGGAAGCTTTGGAGAGAGTGCAAAGAAGGTTTACCGGAATGTTACCTGATCTCGAGGGCATTGGCTATGAGGAGAGGTTGAATAAACTAGAATTGTTTTCACTGCAAAGATGGAGGCTGAGGGGAGACCTGATAGAGGTCTACAAAATTATGAGATGCATAGACAGGGTGGTTAGTCAGAGGCTTTTTCCAAGGTGGAAGTGTCAATTTCAACGGGTTACAGGTTCAAGGTGAGAGGGGGAAAGTTCAAGGAAGATGTGCAGGGTGTGGTGGGTGCCTGGATTGCATTGCCAGAGGATATGGCTAAAGCAGGCACATTAGCAACATTTAAGAAGCGTCTGGATGGGTACAAGAATAGGGAGGAGATAGAGGGATACGGACCAAGTAAAGGCAAACGTTTTTTTTTTTAGTTCGGGCGTCATGATCGGCACATGCTTGGAGGGCAAGATGGCCTGTTCCTGTGTTGTACTTTTCTTTGTTCTCTTTGTGCTTTGATGTTCATGAAAAGCTAGTATTCAAATCTAGCCATAAGCACTTAGCTACCAATTGATAATATTTGAATTTATGATTAAAAATAATAACTGAATTACTTTGTGAGACTTTCAACCCGGTCCAATTTTAAACTTGCTCTTAATTATTTGAGCAACAATCTTCCCCACTGTTACCAGACTCTAAAATACCCTCTTATGGACTGACTTCATTAACACTCCACCCTGTATGCTTCATCCGATGCCAGTGTTTATGTAGTTACATTGTATATGTTGTGTTGCCCTATTATGTATTTTCTTTTATTCCCTTTTCTTCCCATGTACTTAATGATCTGTTGAGCTGCTCGCAGAAAATACTTTTCACTGTACCTCGGTACACGTGACAATAAACAAATCCAATCCAATAATCTTGACCACTATTACTCAATGTTTCCAAATCAAAATAGGCTGTAATTATGTTCAGAACTTATTTATAATCAAATTCCAAGATGACCACTCACGCTGCCACAGTTCATAGACCATTACATGTATTAAAATATTTAATGAGACTGCCACGTGGAAATATCAGACCTTCTGTGTTTTCTACTATTTTTTCTCAGTACTGGTATTATTCAATCAGATTCTCTTCCTCGCAATCCAGTTCTGAACTGCAGTTACATATACAGCAGGGAATTCTTAAGAGCAGGTAGAACCAGTTCCAAACTTGCTCCTCAGTATTTCCTGTTTAGGCGTTAGCAATTTCACAGAAGTGATGTTCAGTGAGAACAAGGACCTTTGAATAACCTGGGGATAGTCATGGGTGCTGCTCTGTGTAAAAAAGACTCTGCTTTCTGCATTTGCTGCCAGTCGAGTTCTCATGTGAGCAAGCAGGAAACATCAGTTCCAAACCAACAAGCGGCGTCTTTATGGTACGAGAATAGAACTGCTCAGCAATCTCATTGTGTTCTCCTTTACAATTACAAACCTCGCACTGCAGACGACCTTCTCATCAAAAAAGGGGAAGAAATAGAAGTTCTCCAACAAGAAGGTGAATGGGCATTGGTCAGGAAAATAGATGCGAGTAGGGAAATGGAGCAGCAAGAGAAAGGTTACGTCCCTTCAAGCTTCGTCGCCGAAGTGGGGAGTGTTGCCGCTGCACCGTAAGTAGCTACTCTGCTCACAGCTAATCGCTTCTGAAGGCAGCTTATCAGTTGCTCCCTGTCTGAATCAAGTGGCTTTTTACATTTTCAAAGTGTAGGAGAAGGGACAGTTTCTTCATGTTGGCCAATGATCGTTCTCTTTTTCTGGATCACAATGTAAAATAACCTAAACTAGACAAAAAGGCTTGAGAAACAGTGCTGAAGAGCATGACGCGGGTCTCAGGGTGTCAGTGGGATGAGCTACTTGCACGTCTATTATCTGGATTTGACAGAGCCAATCTGGAAACATTTGTCTGCAGTTAAAATCAGCATGGAACAAATACACAATGTCCCCCCTCCACCCCCCCAAGTGCCTCTTCTGCAGGTAATCCTGCTGTGATTGACGATATTCGCTCAAAGTAAAATAGGCGACAGGGTAGCACGGTTATTAGCATTGTTGCTTCTCAGCACCAGGGTCCCAGGTTCGGTTCCCACTTGGGAATCTGTGCGGAATCTGCGTGTTCTCTCCGTGTCTGCGTGGGTATTCTCCGAGTGCTCCGGTTTCCTCCCACAAGTCCCGAAAGACGTGCTTGTTAGGTGAATTGGACATTCTGAATTCTCCCTCAATGTACCCGAACAGGCGCCGGAGTGTGGGGACTAGAGGATTTTCACAGTAACTTCATTGCAGTGTTAATGTAAGCCTGCTTGTGACACAAATAAAGATTATTATGGGAGAAAAAAAATAAACAAGCACAGCAGGAGGTAGGCGTTTGGAGTGGCCCATGGAAGGTGCAACTGCTTTCAGCAGAGGTGGGTTGAGGGGCTAGGAAAGCAATGTTTCCAGCAGCAATGGAGAAAGGGAAGATGCCAGAACCAGAATTATGCTGGTCAATGATATAAGAGAAGGTCGAGGCTGGGACCAGTATGTTCAAGGAGATGGGTTAGGGTAGTGACTGGGGGAAGCACTTTGGGAGAGGGAGAGAGAAGAAAGGTTTGGAGCAGTGTTTCAGAACAAAAGTGTGTGGGGGAGGGCAGCAAGGTGGCACAGTGGTTAGCACAGCTGTCTCACACCGCCGAGGTCCCAGGTGCGATCCCAGCTCTGTGTCACTGTCCGTGTGGAGTTTGCACATTGTCCCCGTGTTTGCGTGGGTTTCGCCCCCACAACCCAAACATGTGCAGGGTAGGTGGATTGGCCACGCTAAATTGCCCCTTAATTGGGAAAATTAATTGGATACTCTAAATTGTTTTAAAAAGTGGGAGGGGGTGGGGGAGTATAGAATTAGTGACCTGTATTTTATGGGGAGAGGGGAAATGGCAGAAGCTGGGTGTGAGAGAAAGGCCAGAAACCACATTTCCTGTTGTTCCGACATCCTGGGCTTGCCCATGGTCGGTTCCAGCCCTTCT
This sequence comes from Scyliorhinus torazame, assembly GCF_047496885.1. NCBI lineage: Eukaryota > Metazoa > Chordata > Chondrichthyes > Carcharhiniformes > Scyliorhinidae > Scyliorhinus > Scyliorhinus torazame. The sequence continues at coordinate 194,522,763 of NC_092710.1, read as the reverse complement.
TGACCGGAGTCACAGCACTGTTGAAATTAACTTCTAATTTATAAAATACACAAGTCTTTGGTTGCCCAATAACGAAAGTCACCAGGTGTGAAAATTTCAAAACAATTAAAGTAACTATAATTAAATAGGCAACAAATGTAGCTGTTTAACTGCTACTGCTTTGTACCCCCCCCCCCCCCCACCCCCCCCAACTCACCGCACCCTCTCCACACACACAAGGCAAAAAAAACACAGAGGGAAAGAGAGGTGTAAAAAATAATCCTACAAGCAAAAGGACAAGGATCTTTGTTTCAGATGGACATCCTCCAGTTAGATTTTTCCTTTAGACAAGGCCGACAGTTGGATAATATCTTTGGATATAACAGCTTGGGTCACTGTCTGTGCGGAGTCTGCACGTACTCCCCGTGTGTGCGTGGGTTTCCTCCGGGTGCTCCGGTTTCCTCCCACAGTCCAAAGATGTGCAGGTTAGGTGGATTGGCCATGCTAAATTGCCCTTAGTGTTGGGTGGGGTTATTGGGTTATGGGGATAGGGTGGAGGTGTTGACCTTGGGTAGGGTGCTCTTTCCAAGAGCCGGTGCAGACTCGATGGGCCAAGTGGCCTCCTTCTGCACTGTGAATTCTATGAAATCAGGGTCGGGAGAAGTCAGCCTTTAGTCAACAGGCAGCAGGACAGAGAGAGAATGGTACTTCCACCTTGAGGGTCCAGTGGCTTCTCTGCAGACTCACAGCAACAGCAAGCGGCCAACATTTGAGAGAATTTGCGAGAGAGAGTGTGAGAGAGAGAGCGGCAAACACACCTTCCCCTTTCAGAGTCCAGAAACTTTCTGCTGGGTCCTCTGAACACCCCAGCTGGCAGAACCCAATCACTATTTCTTGCCGGGCAGGAAATTGTCCCTGGCCAATCCAAAGCCCACCATTGAACCATTCGAACCAAATCCCTCCAATCTCTCGAGAGCTAGAGGCCGCGATTCTCCGACCCTGCGCCGGGTCAGAGAATCCCCGGGGGGAGGCGTGAATCCCGCCTCGATGCCCCGACACTCTGACGCCGGCTTCCCTATTCTTCGGCGCCATTTTTCGGGTGCCGGCGGGATTCCCACCACGCCAGTCAGGGGCCATTGACAGCGGCACTTCCGCCCGGGCCCCGATGGGCCGAGTGGCCATCAAATTTTGCCCAGTCCCGCCGGCGTGAATTACTCACCTCACCCACAGCGGGACCTGGCTGGTAAGTGTGCAGGACCGTCCTAGGGGATGGGGGCGGGGAGGATCCGACTCTGGGGGGGCCCCCATGGTGGCCTAGCCCGCGATCGGGGCCTACCAGTCGGCGGGCAGGATGGTTCCATGGGGGCCTTCTTTCCTTCATGCTGGGCCCCTGTAGGGCTCCGCCATATTTCCCAGGGGCCAGCGCTTGCACAGAAATACGCCGCCCGTTCCGTGCATGCGCGGAAATACGCCGCCCGTTCCGTGCATGTGCGAGCTTGCGCCGGCCCTTTGGCGCCAGCTGGAGCTGCAGGAACCACTCCGGCACCGACCTAGCCCCCTAGAAAGTGGAGAATTCCTCACTTTCGGGGGCCGTTGGCGCCGGAGTGGTTGGCGCCGGTTTTTACGCCGACATCGGGACATGGCCCCATTATTGGAGAATCCCGCCCATAAAATATGGGTTCTGCTGTTCAAAATCCCTTGGCACAGTGTACTATTTTGAAATGTTTCAGTTCCTCACTTCCTCTGCTCGACTAAATTTCCTTCAATTCACCGAGAGGCAGAGAGAGGAGTGAACATGAATGAAATGAAATGGAAATTGCTTATTGTCACAAGTAGGCTTCAATGAAGTTACTGTGAAAAGCCCCTAGTCGCCACTTTCCGGTGCCTGTTCAGGGAGGCTGGTACGGGAATTGAACTGTGCTGCTGGCCTACCTTGGTCTGCTTTAAAAGCCAGCCATTTAGCCCACTGTGCTAAAACAGCCCATGGTAATAAAGCCCCATTAGACTTTATTAATCATGAACTTGCCTAGCCAGAGTCCGTTGTACAGATGAGTGCCGCCCACAGGCGACCAGTCTATATATGGCCCCGGTGAGGGCAGAGCCAGAGGCGGAGCCCACCGGGGTTACAATACAGTACCTGGAAGCAGCTCGTATCACCACTTCCAGGTCATAGGTCATAGGTTACAGTATCATACATGCATTAGGTGAATACATTCACCACATTCACCCCCTGTTAAAAATATCAAGTCCAGCGGGGTGACGTAGGGTCATTACATATTCAGTCTATCTGGAGGCCGGATCGTTCTCTTCGACCTCCTCAGCTCTGGCGGTGCGGCAGGCACGGTTGTTGCAGGTGGTGACTCCAGGGGAGTTGTGTCTGGAGCTTGAGCCTCAGTCTGGCGTGTCGGAGACGGTTGGGGTGTGGGGGTAGGCAGGGGGGTGATGGGTGGCGGCAGTGTCGGCGCGGGACAATACAGGAGACCCAGGGAAGCGTACGGGGCGCTGGGGGTGGCAGCAGGCAGCGAGGAAGGGGGCGCGTTGGCAGGGGAACCAGCTGGCGCCAGGTCCCGTAGGGAGACCGTATCTTGCCGTCCATCCTGGTGCGCGATGTAGGCTTACTGGAGATTGGCGTCGAGCAGCTGGACCATCTCGACCCGGGGGTTAGTCTTATGGCTCCTCATGTGCCTCCGGAGAAAGACTGGTCCCGGAGTTGTCAGCCAAGATGGAAGCGAGACCCCGGAGATGGACTTCCTGGGGAAGGTAAACAAACGATCGAGAGGGGTCTCATTCGTGGCTGTGCAGAGGAGTCATCTGATGGAGTGGAGGGCATCAGGGAGGACCGCCTCCCACCGTGGGATCAATAGACCTGAGGGCCAGAAGAACGGCCTTCCATACAGTCGTGTTCTACCCCTCCAGCGCCCGTTTCCCTGCGGGTTATAGCTCGTAGTCCTGCTCGAGGCGATGCCTTTGCTGAGCTGGTACTGACGTAGCTCATCGCTCATGAACAATGTGCCCTGGTCGCTGTGGACGTACGCAGGGAAGCCGAACAGTGTGAAGCTGCTGTGCAGTGCATTTATTATAGTGGCCGAGGTCATGTCGGGGCAGGGGACAGCGAAGGGGAAGCAGGAGTACTCCTCGATGGCCGTGAGGAAGTATATATTATGGTCGGTGGAGGGGAGGGGCCCTTTGAAGTCAATGCTTAGGCGGTCAAAGGGCCGTGAGGCCTTTACCAGGCGGGCCTTGTCTGGCCGGTAGAAGTGCGGTTTGCACTCCGCGTAGACTTGGCAGTCCCTGGTCATTGCCTTGACCTCCTCGGTGGAGAAGGGCAGATTGCGGGCCTTAATGAAGTGGGTAAGCCGAGTGACCCCCGGGTGACAGAGGTCATCGTGGATAGCCCGAAGTCGGTCATCTTGCGCGCTGGCGCATATGCCGTGGAACAGGGCATCTAGGGGCTCGTTGAACTTCCCAGGACGATACTTGATATCGTAATTGTAGGTGGAGAGTTCGATCCTCCCCCTCAAGACTTTGTCGTTTTTTATTTTGCCCCATTGTGCGTTGTCAAACATGAAGGCGACCAACCGCTGGTCGGCGACGAGGGTGAACCTCCTACCGGCTAGGTAGTGCCTCCAGTGCGGCAAGGCTTCCACTATGGCTTGTGCTTCCTTCTCGATCGATGGGTGTCGAAGTTCCGAAGCGTGGAGGGTCCTAGAGAAGAATGCTACTGGCCTGCCCACCTGCTTGAGTGTGGCGGCCAGGGCGACGTCTGACGCATCGCTCGCTACCTGGAAGGGGATGGACCCGTCCACCGCGTGCATTGCGGCCTTGGTGATGTCGGCCTTGGTGCGGCTGAAGGCCGAGCGGGTCTCATCCGTCAGGGGGAAACTGGTGGTTCCAATAAGTGGGCGGGCTTTGTCCGCATAGTTGGGGACCCACTGGGCGTAGTATGAGAACAGTCCCAGGCATTGTTTTAGGGCCTTGAGGCTGTGCGGAGGGGGGAGTTCTGTGAGGGGGCGCATACGGTCGGGGTCGGGCCCTAGGACTTCGTTCTCCACGATGTAGCTGAGGATGGCTAGTCGGGTAGTACGGAAGATGCACTTTTCTTTGTTGTATCTGAGGTTGAGGGATTGGGCGGCCTGGAGGAACCTCTGAAGGTTGGCGTCATTGTCCTGCTGATCATGGCCGCAGATGGTCACATTGTCCAAGTACGGGTATGTAGCCCGCAAACTATACTGGTCCACCATTCGGTCCATCGTTCTCTGAAAGACCGAGACCCCGTTAGTGACGCCGAAGGGGACTCTGAGGAACTGGAAGAGTCGGCCGGCTGCTGCGAAGGCAGTGTAGTGCCGCTCTTCCGGGCGGATCAGGAGCTGGTGGTAGACCGACTTCAGATCGACCGCTGAGAACACACGATACTGCACGATCTGGTTGGCCATCTCCGCTATGCGGGCGAGGGGGTACGCATCCAGTTGCGTGAACCGGTTAATTGTCTGGCTGTAGTCCACAACCATCCGATTCTTTTCCCCGGTCCGGACGACCACCACTTGCGCTCTCCAGGGGCTGTTGCTGGCCTCTGAGCCCTTCACTCAACAGTCGCTGGACCTCAGACTTGATAAACGCATGTCTTGGGAACTGTACTGCCTGCTCCTGGTGGCGATGGGCTTACAGCCGGGAGTGAGGTTCACAAAGAGTGAAGGGGGGGGAGACCTTGAGGGTCGCGAGGCTGCACACCGTGAGGGGGGGCAAGGGTCCGCCGAACTGTAAGGTCAGGCTTCAGTGATTACATTGAAAGTCCAATCCGAGCAGTAGGGGGGCGCAGAGGTGGGGGAGGACGTAGAGCTTAAAACGAGCGTACTCTGCGCCCTGCATCGCGTGATTGGCGATACAGTACCCCCGGATCTGAACCGAATGGGACCCGGAGGCAAGGGAGATTGTTTGGGAGGTGGGGTAGATGTGGAGGGAGCAGCGCCTTACCGTGTCAGGGTGGACAAAACTCTCCGTGCTCCCGGAGTCGAAAAGACAGGGGGTCTCGTGCCCGTTGACCCAGATGACCATCATGGCGTTCTTCAGCTGTTTTGGCTGCGACTGGTCGAGAGTGACTGCGCCCAGCTGCGGGTAGCCTGTGTGGTCAGTAGAATCACAAGATGGCGGCCATACGTCGCACGTGTCGGGTTGGGGCGAAGGTGGCGACCAAGATGGCCGCCCCCATCGGTCGCACGTGTCGGTCCGTGTCGGTCGGTGCCGGAGCCGGTGGCCAAGATGGCGGCCCACATGAGTCGCACGTGTCAGTCAGTGTTGGGGCCGGCGACCAAGATGGCGGCCCCCACTAGTCGCATGATGCTGATGACGCATCTGACGGGGGCGTTCCGGGCAGGCACGCAGCCACATTGCGGGGTCTGTGGGGCTGCGAGTCCGCAGGTCGGGCCTGGTGCGTTTTCGATTTCTGAGCCTTAGGTCGGCCCAGACAGACTCTCGCGAAGTGCTCCTTTTGCCCCACAGTCGCTGCACGTTGCTTACGGACTGGGCAACGCTGCCGGGGGTGTTGGCCCTGGCCGCAGAAGTAGCACTACGGTTCCCCGGGCTGGGCTGGCAGACGCGCGGTGCAGGCCTGCGACGTGTCCACGAGGGATTCGCCAGGCCCACGGGGAACGCACTGAGGTTCTGGTAGGCCATCTCTAGCGAGACAGCTAGCTTTACCGTGTCCCGCAGGTCGGATGTCCCGTTTTCCAGCAGGCGCTGCCTGATGTAGTTCGAGCGGACCCCCACCACGTAGGTGTCCCGGATCTGTGAGTTCATGTGTTCTTCCGCCGTCATATCTCGATAGCTGCAGTTCCTCGTGAGTAGAGTCAGGGTTTCCAGATACTTGTCCAGCCTGTCTGGCTTTAGAGCGGCTTCCATAGTGCTGTCTATGATTAATAAATTGATATACCTTCAATTCACCGAGAGGCAGAGAGAGCGAGTGAACATTAGGCTTTATTAATCATGAACTTGCCTAGCCAGAGTCGGTTGTACACAGTTGCCGCTCACAGGCAACCGGTCTATATATGGCCCCGGTGAGGGCGGAGCCAGAGGCGGAGCCCACCGGGGTTACAGTGCAGTACCTGGAAGCAGCTCGTATCACCACTTCCAGGTCATAGGTCACAGGCTACAGTATCATACATGCATTAGGTGAATACATTCACCACAGTCTCCATTAAAGATCCGTGGATGAAAACAATAAAAACAAAGTAATAGAAAAGGGAAATAAGGGAATCAACAGGAGGGCCCTTCCATTGTAGGTAAAGGTGAGAAACAAAACAAGACAAGTGTTTTTGGGAGTGAGGAGAGTAGCTGAGAATAGCTTTGCTGCAACTTCCTGCCTCGTTAAATGATGGGGGGTAATTTCCGCTCCTGTTTCCGGTGACAGGAGCGGGAAATTGAGTCTCAAAGTGCGGGTTATGCCAGCCTGATTTCCCGTTCCAATTGTCCCCAGACCCCACCAACGATGTAACAGCAATCTCAAGGTTCAACGTCAGAATTCCCATTGTTAATTTATTCATTTACGGGATGTAGGCATCGCTGGTTAGACCAGCATTTATTGCACAACCCTAGTTGCCCTTCAGAAAGTGATGGTGAGTTGCCTTCTTGAAATGCTGCAGCCCTTGAGGTGTAGGTACACCCACTGTGCTGTTACAGAGGGAGTTCCAGGGTGCTGCCCCAGCGACAGTGAAGGAGCGGCGATATATTTCCAAGTCAGGGTGGTGAGTGACTTGGAGGGGAACCTCCAGGTGGTGGGGTTCTCAGTCATCTGCTACTCTTGACCTTCTAGATGGTAATGGTCGTGGGTTTGGAAGGTGCTGTCTAAGGAACCTTGGCGAGTTACCACAGTGCATCTTGTAGGTGGTACACATGGCTGCCAGTGTTCGTCGGTGGTGGAGGATTTGAATGTTTGTGGAAGGGGGAGCAATCAAGCGGACTGCTTTTTTCTGGATGGTGTCAAGCTTCTTGAGTGTTGTTGGAGCTGCACTCATCCAGGCAAGTGGAGAGCATTCAATTGCACTCCTGACCTCTGTAGATGGTGGGCAGGCTGAGGGAGTCAGGAGGTAAGTTACTCGCCGTAGGATTCCTAGCCTTTGACCTGCCTTGTTGCTACAGTATTAATATGGCTAGTCCAGTTCAGTCTCTGATCGGTGATAACCACCAGGATGTGGGGGATTCAGCGATGGTAATACCACTGAATGTCAAGAGATGGTGGTTAGATAGTCTCTTATAGGAGATGGTCATTGCCTGATACTTGTGCGCCACGAATGTAACTTGCCACTTGTCAGCCCAAGCCCGGATATTGCCCAAGTCTTGCTGCATTTGGACACGGACTGCTTCATTATCTGAGGAGTCGCAAATGGAGCTGACCATTGTGCAGTCATCTGCGAACATCCCCACTTCTGACCTTATAAGAACATAAGAACTAGGAGCAGGAGTAGGCCATCTGGCCCCTCGAGCCTGCTCCACCATTCAATGAGATCATGGCTGATCTTTTGTGGACTCAGCTCCACTTTCCGGCCCGAACACCATAACCTTTAATCCCTTTATTCTTCAAAAAAACTATCTATCTTTATCTTAAAAACATTTAATGAAGGAGCCTCTACTGCTTCACTGGGCAAGGAATTCCATAGATTCACAACCCTTTGGGTGAAGAAGTTCCTCCTAAACTCAGTCCTAAATCTACTTCCCCTTATTTTGAGGCTATGCCCCCTAGTTCTGCTTTCACCCGCCAGTGGAAACAACCTGCCCGCATCTATCCTATCTATTCCCTTCATAATCTTAAATGTTTCTATAAGATCCCCCCTCATCCTTCTAAATTCCAATGAGTACAGTCCCAGTCTACTCAACCTCTCCTCGTAATCCAACCCCTTCAGCTCTGGGATTAACCTAGTGAATCTCCTCTGCACACCCTCCAGTGCCAGTACGTCCTTTCTCAAGTAAGGAGACCAAAACTGAACACAATACTCCAGGTGTGGCCTCACTAACAACTTATACAATTGCAGCAGAACCTCCCTAGTCTTAAACTCCATCCCTCTAGCAATGAAGGACAAAATTCCATTTGCCTTCTTAATCACCTGTTGCACCTGAAAACCAACTTTTTGCGACTCATGCACTAGCACACCCAGGTCTCTCTGCACAGCAGCATGTTTTAATATTTTATCATTTAAATAATAATCCCTTTTGCTGTTATTCCTACCAAAATGGATAACCTCACATTTGTCAACATTGTATTCCATCTGCCAGACCCTAGCCCATTCACTTAGCCTATCCAAATCCCTCTGCAGACTTCCAGTATCCTCTGCACTTTTTGCTTTACCACTTATCTTGGTGTCGTCTGCAAACTTGGACACATTGCCCTTGGTCCCCAACTCCAAATCATCTATGTAAATTGTGAACAGTTGTGGGCCCAACACTGATCCCTGAGGGACACCACTAGCTACTGATTGCCAACCAGCAAAACACCCATTAATCCCCACTCTTTGCTTTCTATTAATTAACCAATCCTCTATCCATGTTATTACTTTCCCCTTAATGCCATGCATCTTTATCTTATGCAACAACCTTTTGTGTGGCACCTTGTCAAAGGCTTTCTGGAAATCCAGATATACCACATCCATTGGCTCCCCGTTATCTACCGCACTGTTAATGTCCTCAAAAAATTCCACTAAATTAGTTAGGCATGACCTGCCCTTTATAAACCCATGCTGCGTCTGTCCAATGGGACAATTTCCATCCAGATGCCTCGCCATTTCTTCCTTGATGATAGATTCCAGCATCTTCCCTACTACCGAAGTTAAGCTCACTGGCCTATAATTACCCGCTTTCTGCCTATCTCCTTTTTTAAACAGTGGTGTCATGTTTGCTAATTTCCAATCTGCCGGGACCACCCCAGAGTCTAGTGAATTTTGGTAAATTATCACTAGTGCATTTGCAATTTCCCTAGCCATCTCTTTTAGCACTCTGGGATGCATTCCATCAGGTCCAGGAGACTTGTCTACCTTTAGCCCCATTAGCTTGCCCATCACTACCTCCTTGGTGATAACAATCCTCTCAAGGTCCTCACCTGTCATAGCCTCATTTCCATCAGTCACTGGCATGTCATTTGTGTCTTCCACTGTGAAGACCGACCCAAAAAACCTGTTCAGTTCCTCAGCCATTTCCTCATCTCCCATTATTAAATCTCCCTTCTCATCCTCTAAAGGACCAATATTTACCTTAGCCACTCTTTTTTGTTTTATGTATTCTTCCTGCCCAGCTGCGTATATTCTGAGCAAGTTTACTCTCATAATCTATCTTACTCTTCTTTATAGCTTTTTTAGTAGCTTTCTGTTGCCCCCTAAAGATTTCCAGTCCTCTAGTCTCCCACTGATTTTTGCTACTTTGTATGTTTTTTCCTTCAATTTGATACTCTCCCTTATTTCCTTAGATATCCACGGTCGATTTTCCCTCTTTTCCCTCTTTTTACCGTCCTTCCTTTTTGTTGGTATAAACCTTTGCTGAGCACTGTGAAAAATCACTTGGAAGGTTCTCCACTGTTCCTCAACTGTTTCACTATAAAGTCTTTGCTCCCAGTCTACCTTAGCTAGTTCTTCTCTCATCCCATTGTAATCTCCTTTGTTTAAGCACAAAACACTAGTGCTTGATTTTACCTTCTCACCCTCCATCTGTATTTTAAATTCCACCATATTGTGATCGCTCCTTCCGAGAGGATCCCTAACTATGAGATCCTGAATCAATCCTGTCTCATTACACAGGACCAGACCTAGGTTCCAGTCCTGCCCAGGTGCAGACCGTCCGGTTTGTACTGGTCCCACCTCCCCAGAACCGGTTCCAATGTCCCAGGAATTTGAATCCCTCCCTCTTGCACCATCTCTCGAGCCACATATTCATCCTCTCTATCCTGACATTCCTACTCTGACTAGCTCGTGGCACTGGTAGTAATCCTGAGATTACTACCTTTGAGGTCCTACTTTTTAGTTTAACTCCTAGCTCCCTAAATTCAGCTTGTAGGACCTCGTCCCATTTTTTACCTATATCGTTGGTGCCTATGTGCACCACGACAGCTGGCTGTTCACCCTCCCCCCCCCCCCCCCCCAGAATGTCCTGCAGCCGCTCCGAGACATCCTTGACCCTTGCACCAGGGAGGCAACATTCCATCCTGGAGTCTCGATTGCGTCCGCAGAACGCCTGTCTATTCCCCTTACAATGGAGTCTCCTATCAGTATAGCCCTGCCATTCTTCTTCCTGCCCAGCTGCGCAGCAGAGCCAGCCGCCGTGCCATGAACCTGGCTGCTGCTGCCTTCCCCTGGTGAGCCATCTCCCTCAACAGTATCCAAAGCGGTATATCTGTTTTGCAGGGAGATGACCGCAGAGGACACCTGCACTGCCTTCCTACTCGTGCTCTATCTTTTGGTCACCCATTTACTATCTCCCTCAGTACCTTTCACCTGCGGTGTGACCAACTCGCTAAACATGCTATCCACGACGTCCTCAGCATCGCGGATGCTCCAAAGTGAGCCGTCAAGCGGTCTAACAGGAGCTGCAACTGGACACGCCTCTTGCACGTGAAGGAGCCAGGGACAGTGGACGTGTCCCTGAGCTCCCACATCGCACACGAGGAGCATGACACGGGTCTGAGATCTCCTGCCATTTCTTAAACCTTCGGTTAACTTCAACAATTACAATTTCCCCCCCAAAAGATTAAATAGATAAATAAACAACGAAGAAAAAAATAAATAAATATACCAATGAAAAGAAACAGAAAAACAGAAACACTACTTACCAGTCACAAAAAGCACTTCCTCCCCACCCAGCTTCGAATTCCCACCTAGATTCAAATTCCCAAACTCATTCTTTGCTGTGTCTCACTCCTGGCTCTGTCTTCTCTGGCTCACTGGGAGAACTCACTCATATGATATAAGGGAGGTCATTGATCAAGTAACTGATGGTTGGATCTAGGACTAGACCCTGAGGAAATCCTGCAGTGATGTCCTGGAGCTGAGATGTTTGACCTCCAACCACCACAACCATCTTCCTTTGTGCCAGGTATGACTCCAACCAATGGAGAGTTTACCCATTGACTCCAGTTTAGCTTGGGCTCCTTGATGCAATACTTGGTCAAATGCTGCCTTGATGTCAGGGGCAGTCACTCTCACCTCACCTCTGACATTCAGCTCTCTTGTCCATGTTTGAAACAAGCCTGTAGTGAGATCAGGAGCTGAGTGGCCCTGGCGGAACCCAAACTGAGCTTCTGTGAGCAGGTTATTGCTGAGTAAGTGCCGCTTGATAGCACTGTTGAAGATTTCTTTCATCACTTTGCTGATGACGGAGAGTAAACTGTAATTTGCTGGGTTGAGTTTGTCCTGTTTCTTCTGTACAGGACATACCTGGCCAACTTCCCACATTGCCGGACAGATGCCAGTGTTGTAACTACTAGAACAGCTTGGGTAGTGGTGTGGCCAGTTCTGGAGTACAAGTCTTTTCAGGACCCATAGACTTTACAGTACCCAGTGCCTTCAGCCATTTCTTGATATCACGTGGAATGAATCTTATTGGACTCTGTGACGCTAGTGACCTCCGGAGCAGACCAAGATCGATTATCCACTCGGCATTTCTGGCTGAAAATCGTTGTGAATGCCTCAGCCTTGTCTTTTTCATATTTGTGCTGGGCTCCTCCATCATTGAGGGTGGGGGTATTTGTGGAGGCTCCTCCTCCAGTGAGTTATTTAATTGTCCAGCACCATCCATGGCTGGATGTAACAGGTCTGCAGAGCTTAGAAATGATGCGTTAGTTGTGGGATCGCTTAGCTCTGTCTATTAGGCTGGTTTAGCACAGTGGGCTAAACAGCTGGCTTGTAATGCAGAACAAGGCCAGCAGCGTGGATTCAATTCCCGTACTGGTATCCCCGAACAGGTGTCGGAATGTGGCAACTAGGGGCTTTTCACAGTAACTTCATTGAAGCCTACTTGTGACAATAAGTGATTATTATTAAAAATACAAAAGATACAAAGGAGACCAGAGGGGAAATATTTTCAAAACAGAGGGTGGTGAGTATCTGGAATGAGCTGCCAGAGGCAGTGGTAGAGGCGAGTACAATTTTTCCTTTAAAAAGCAGCTAGACAGTTACATGGGCAGGGTGGGTATAGAGGGATAGGGGCCAAATGCGGACAAGTGGGACTAGCTTAGTGATAGAAACTGGGCGGCCTGGACAAGCTGGGCCGAAGGGCTTGTTTCCATGTTGTAAACAACTATGACTCTATGACGACCTGAACCTATCCTGCCACCCCTTTAATGGCTTAGGCACACTTTTCCTGCAACCCTATTTAGAGTTAAACCCATTATTTTATATTGGCCAGAATTTCCACCAGCAGCGCCCCCCCCCCCCCCCCCACCCCCCCCCCCCCCCCCCCCCCCCCCCCGCCTTTGGGTTTCCAAGCAGCGTAGAGTGGCTTCAATGGGAAATCCCATTGACAAGTAGCGGGCGTATAGAATCCTGCTGCCAGTGAACGGCACAGCTGGGGAACCTAGGAATACAGCCCTTTGTTTTTCCATGGATTTCCTACCAAAATGTATCACCTTATATTGTTCTGCACTGAACTTCAATTGTCACCTGTCTGCCCATTCCACTAACTTGTCCATGTCCTTTTGAAGTTCTACACTGCCGTCCTCACAATTTACAAGTTTTGTATTGTCCACAAATTTTGAACTTGTTCTCTATGTACCAAGGTCTAGAAAATTTTGAACTTGTTCTCGATGTACCAAGGTCTAGATCATTAATATTTATCAGGAAAAGCAATGGCCCCAACACCAACCACTGGGGAGCTCTACTGAAAATCTTCCTCCAGTCCTAGAATCATCCATTACTCTCTGGTTCCTGTCATTCAGCCAATTTCATTACTCCATGAGCTACAACTTTGCTTACAAATCTGTTGTGTTGCATTGTATACAATGCTTTTTGGAAGTCCATGTACACCACATTAACCACAGTATCCTCATCAACCTTCTCTGTTGTCTCTTTAAAAAATTCTTACAAGTTAGTTAAATATGATTTTCCCTTAAGATATCCATTCTTGCTTTCCTTAATTAACCCACATTTGTCCATGTAACTTTTAACTCTGTCTCAAATTATAGTTTCTAGAAGTTTCCCAACCAACAAAGTCAAACTGATTGATCTGAAATTGTTGGCCTTATCCTCACATCCTTTTTTGAACAAGACTGTAATGCTTACAATTCTCCAGTCCACTTGCACCACCCCTAAATCTAAGAAAGATCAAAAAATTATGGTCAGTGCCTCGGCAACTTCCACTCTCACTTCCCTTAATTTTGATGGCCAACTCCTAAGCCTCCTCCCCCGCCACCTTCACTAGATAAAGTGTCTCATTTACCTTCGCCATATGTATCCTTTCAAAATGTTATGTGCCCAGGTAAAAGAATGCTTCAATTCCCACATGTTGAAAGCTGATATGCGATTAATGCTTTGCTCGATTAGGATCATAGAATCCCTACAATGCAGGAGGCAATTCAGCCCTTCAAGTCTGCACTGACCCTCTGAAAGAGCACCCTACATAGGCCCTATCTCCCACCCTATCTCCATAACCCCACAGAGGGGCAAATTAGCATGACCAATCCAATTAATCTAATTCTTTGGACTGTGACAGGAAACCAGAGCACCCAAAGGAAACCCACAGACACGGGAAGAATGCACAAACTCCACACAGTCATCTGAGGTCGGAATCGAACCCGGGTCCTTGCCGCTGTGAGGCAGCAGTGCTACCCACTGTACCACCCTGCCGCATAAGAAGTTGAGGTCCAACCAAGATTTGCTTTCATTTAGCATAGGCTTTTATCGTGTGCTGTTTTTCAGCTGTCAGCTCTTTTTTAAGCCAATGGTTATCATATACTAACTTTTTAGGTTTGAGCTATCAGGAAGAATGAGATAGTGTGATTTACCAGTCCCGTTCTTTTCGGGTGAGTTTGGCAAAGGAAGTGGAAAATCTGACGAACATCCTAAATTGTGTTTCACAACTAGGTAAAAGCGTGAGCTATTGTCCCCGCACCCTGCCAGTGACATAATGGGAATCCCAATGTTCAACGTGGGGGACCTCCTTATATAACATTCACATATTGTTATCAGGCCTCAAGTCTGAATCATCCCCCCCACTAAGAAAATCCATTCACGTCGACATGAGGGCAAACCAATGTGAATTACAATTGATCTCGCAAGGCATGCCCCTGGCAGGCAGAGGAGGTCAGGTTGATGCATCGCTCAGGGGGTAAGAGAGTTATGCTGAAGCACTACCCATGTGATGTTTAACAATAAACACAAGTCAGGCTTTCAGAATCAGAAGAATAGATAAATAGTTATTAACACAATGCTTCATAATGTAAATGTAACTCACTCCTTCGTGCACATAGACAGACACACAATAACGCTTGATGCTGGAGAATGAAGCAAGCAGCTAGGTTACCAACTACATAACAAGGAACAAATCACGGGTTTAAACTGTCCTTTAAGATGCACATGTTGCAGGCCTGGATGGGGTCGCTCTCATGATTATTTGAAGATGAATAGCAGTTGCAAGTTTCTGAGTTTCCAGGTGAGGTTATGGCCAGGTTTCTGTAGAGGTGAATCGTTTCAGGAGGAAACAAATTAGTCGCCCTTGTGACAAAACATAATTTCTTTACTCGTCAGTCTGGCCTCAATAAAAGTCGAGATGGATTTGCAGGTACAGCATTAGTTATTTTATTTGACTTGCAAGTCTGATTCATTTCACACAGGCACAGGACACAGCTAGTCTCCTAGACCCCAGAAAGCGAATGAAGAAGGAGACAAAGGGATTTCTGCAAATACATTCAAATGGCATCAAGTTTCACATACACGATTCCCATAGGTCATCCTATACCCCTCCTGACCTGGCCATACATCCTAATTGGCTCACTTCCAATCCCTTCCTCTGGCCCCCTATTACCCAGCATCCTTTTCCCCTCCGTAGCTGGACACACCTCCTCCTTGCTTTGCCATGCGTTCTGAAATCCTTTGTCTGTGAACTCACCAAAATGAGACTGGCCTATCTCTACATTACAGTAACTAATATCTCTAAAACAATTATTTTATATCACAGTCGTTATTCCCTCCTTTTATCATTCCATGATAACCGAACTATTCAACCCATAGCTACGGTCCCTCATCTAAAAAGATTCGTCACTGCATTTTCAATTCCTGTAGTAGCCCCCTTCATCCGCTGCACTCTCGTGAATTTTAACAGCCAAGATTCTTGGGGCGTCTATCTGTTCCAGTGCACCCCGCATTCTACCCATCACGCATTTAAGGATGGCCAGGCCCACAAAGATGCAGCCGAGTGCCACTGCTAAATACATGGCCATATTTATCAACCAGTCCTTCCAACCTCCAAATCCCCAGTTACCCCTAGAGCCAGGGTCCTGCATTCCGTCCAGGTGATCCCGTATGCGATCCATAAATTTAGTGATGTTAGCGGTTAGGACTTGAACTCCCATGATACACTTGCCCTGTACTATGGTGCATACCCCACCCTCGCGGGCCAGAAGATAGTCAAGAGCGTACCGGTTCTGCATTGCAAACAACCGCAGCTGAGACAATTCCTTGGTTATTGCCCCAAGGGCCCCCAAGGTTTCATTTCCCAAGATGGTAAGGCCACAAATAAAATAATTCCTATCGCTGACAGCCAAGGAACCCCCCACACCTCCCAGTGTCAAGACGCTCAGAATCCCCCAACTGGCCGAGTGGCCCCGGTTGGGTGCGAGAACCAGTTCTCGCAGAATTCAGCTGAGACTGCCCGGCGGGTTAACTGAGTATGCAGCATCCACGCCGAGGGGCAGGGGACTGTGGTAGGGGCTAGAGTCCCAATAGCAATTTGGCGGGGAAATGGGGTGACAAAACATTGGTCGCTGTGCCATTAAATAAAAAGTAGTATCCTTGATCCGTGTACAGGCTAGCATCACAATCAGTATATCGGTTGCGTAGGGATCCTCCAGTAGCCCAGTTTATCCAGCTTTGAAACGCCCATTCGGGCCGCCTAGCAATGCGGAAAGCCCGAGTCCCAACAGTGATATGAGAGACATTCGCCCAGCCACAAACGAGCTGGAGGCCAGCGTTCAATGGAACGCAAGTGGTGTTGTAACAAACGCATTGGCCAGACGCCTGGGTGATATGGCACCTCCTGTCCGTACAGGTGGGGAACAGACATGTTATATTCGTTTCCACCTCTACCAGCATTCGTCACTTGCACTGCCCAAGTTGATTGGTCGAAGGAATGGTCTCTCTTGTCCATATGGTTTCCAGATTTCCCTGTTCCATAGAATCACAGAATCCCCACAGTGCAGTAGGAGGCCATTCAGCCCATTGAGCCTACATTGACCCTCCAAAAGAGCAACCTACCTGGGTCCAATCCACCGCCATCCTATTCCTGTGACCCCATCTAAACTTTGGACAATAAGGTGCAATTTACCATAGCCAATCCACCTATCCTGCACATCTTTGGACAGTGGGAGGAATCTGGAGCACCTGGAGGAAACCCACACAGACACAGGAAGAATGTACAAATTCCGCATCGACAGTCACCCATGGTCGGCAATTAACACAAGTCCATGGCGCTGTGAGGCAGCAGTGCTAACCACTGTGCCACCTTGCTGCCCACCTCCTGTTTCTTGGAGAAATACTATTTGTTATCTGAAGTCAGCTTCAATCATGTGACCACTTCTATGCCCATGTAAATGATTTAAAGTTAGAAATTATTGCTACACAAAGGGGTTTCATGGTGGCTTTTCACACAAACACTTGTACGATGGAGGACACATGGAAATGTGAAAGACATTGAAAGTATTGATTTACAGATCCACAGCAATGTGGTTGACACTTAAATGCCCTCAGGGATGGGTAATAAATACTGGTCCAGCCAGAGATGCCCACATCCCATGAACAGATTTTTAAAAAAATGCTTATGATAAATTGGTTTCTCTGCACCTCTCTGTCAAGTATCTTGCTTGTGAACACTGTATCATGCAGGGTGGAAGGAGGGTGGGAGGTGGGGAGGGGTAGGGGGAGTAATTTATTTGCACTATGGGCGGGTGTGAAATGCAATTTTTTTTCCTATTTCATTAGTTATACATGCATGTGAAATACTCTGGATCGGGGGCAGAAGGCCTCAGATTCATTTGTCCTGCCGTGACCTCACTGCATCCTCACTCCAGGCACAATATTTAACCAGCAGCAACGCAAAGCCTTCTCAATGCTTGCAGCCGAGGACTGCTTTACTGAAGACATAACCCCGAAAGCCAAGAAGATGGCAGCCTCCAATTTCAGTGATGCCTCCTTTGAACACCTGCTAGACACTATGGAGGACCACCACGATTTCCTGTGCCCCCTCTTTGGCCGCAGGAAGTCCACCAACCTCACTATGGCTTGGGAGACAGTGAGTCACAGCCCGTATGATGTCAGTCACTCAGTGCAGATCTCAGCAGGATACGTCAAGCATCTCATCATTCTGAACTCACACACTCACAGCCTCATCACACATTCACAAGGATCTCACTCAGTGCTAGTTCAATGGACATCACCACTCACTCTCTCACACACCCTCACATGCCCACCTGGGGTCATCTTCTCTCAAGCTCAGATACTCACCCCATCTATAGTGCCACTCACCATCCACACATACCAGGTGTCCTTATCATCTGCCCTGGCATGTGTCTTGCTTACATTCTGTCCACCTTCATACACGACTAGCTCGCACACAATTAAAGGGAGAGGTCCCAAACCAGAGGTAGAGTGCCAGAACTCAAGGTCCTGAATCCTTTTGAAAATCACACCACAAAGCTCAATGGAGAGGATGTGGACCGTGCCTGTGGTGAAAGTGAGATTGAGGCAAAACCCACATGAGGATCCTGCACCGGCTTATCCCTCAGACAAAGCTACTATAAATGCACTGTCATGTCTTATAGTGTATGACACCTTGGGCTAGTGTGTAGTCAATTCCTGCCCTACCTGACCCGGAGTCGCAACACAATTGAATTAACGAATAATTCTTAGAAAAATACCCGAAGTCTTTGGCCCTTGGCTGCCCAATAATTACAGTCACCAGATTTGGAAATGTAAACACAGTTACTGTTTATTTATAACAGGAACTATAATGAAGTATACAGCAAATACAACTGGTTAATTATTATCTGCTTCCTAATCCCCCACTTTAACTTTCCCCCCTACCCTCTATACACAGGCACACAAGACAGACAAACACAGAGTGAGGAGAGGGGTGAAAATCATAAGTAAAAGGAAAAAACGTCTTTGGGCTGGATTCTTCCGCCCCACCTGCCGCAAGAACGTCACGGGCGAGAGGCGGACAATGGAGAAGTCCATTGACCTCGGGCGGGATTCTCCGGTCGCCGGGCGGACGCGGCTGGAGAATCACACACTTTGTTTCAGATGGTTGTCTTTAAGCAGGCCTTCCTTGAAAGTAAACTTTGGAGAGAGAGAGAGACAGAGAGAGAACATACACACAGCACTCTCCCACACCCTCCACCAGCACAGAGACACATAACTCGGTTGCACCTAGTCCCAGAGCAAGCTCAGGGTCACAATCTTTGAGGACAGCACACAAAGGTATTGCAGGCAGGGAAATTCGAGGTTGGTGGCATTCGGAGAACAACTGGAGGCCACGTTTCTCCTGAGTTCCAGTTTTCAAAAATTGTTGGAGCTGTAGCGACAATCACAGGAATATCAGGAAGGGCTGTTGGCTGCATTCTTCAGATTGCAACAAATGATGGGGAAACCCGTCTGCATTCAGTCTGAGGGGATAGTGCTGTGAGGTACCCTCAATAATGACGCTTAGAGATTAAACTGTAAAGAAGGCTTTATTCGACTAATAACTATGCTACAGCTAGAGACGAGAGCTGACTGCTACACAGGCCATGAGGCAGCCCTTTATGT
The DNA here is from genome assembly GCF_047496885.1 of Scyliorhinus torazame. Taxonomy (NCBI): domain Eukaryota; kingdom Metazoa; phylum Chordata; class Chondrichthyes; order Carcharhiniformes; family Scyliorhinidae; genus Scyliorhinus; species Scyliorhinus torazame. Next base: position 194,503,801 of record NC_092710.1, on the reverse strand, counting down.
ATGGCTCCCAGATGGGCGGAGCCAGAAGCGGAGCCCCCAGGGTTCCAAGCCCGGTCTTAAAGGGGACATCACCTTACATGATGATAAGGCAGTAACCGTTCATCACATGCTGTCAAATGCTGAGGTCAACAGTGGTAGGATGGCAGCCACCATGGAAACCGTGGTCCATGACATTAGTCCTGGATTGGTACAGGAGCTGCACTCCATCGCTGGAGTCCTTGGTGACACCTATCAGTGGCTATGTGAGAGAGAATTGGGGCAGATCAATCTCACTCAAGCTTCCCCTTCTCCACAAGGAATCAGCCAGTGGTGCTCAGCACTCCTAGGGAGGGGGCCCAGCAGCTCAACACCCCGGGGCCGTCCACCCAGGTGACTCCAGTAGTCTCCGGATGATCCAAATATCCTCTTCCTGTGAACCCACTATCTTCAGCTCCGCAGCCCCAGAGCGGTGTGTCTGCCCACAGCAGTACAGCCAAAGGAGGACGGCACCTTCCAGGCCTCAGCCCTCCAGAGGATGCATGCCAAGGTTATCACAGTCAACAAGGTGTAGCAGTCAACAGGCTGTCTCCACCACAAAGGTTTAGAAGTCCAACAACAGTGGCATGGGGATTGATAACATGTACACAAGTTTAAACTGAATTGCACCAATTTAATAATAATAATCTTTATTGTCACAAGTAGGCTTACATTAACACTGCAATGAAGTTACTGCCCTTTGTGTATGACTCCTTCTTATGATGAGCTATCAATCCGGTGTGATAGTATGGTCCTTCCCCCGACTTATCACAGATGTCACTGTCATGGGCCCCTTGCCAATGCAGTGTGCTTCCATATCACTACAGTATGTGGCCCTTTGCCTCAACCTGAATGTTCAGTATGCTTGTCGTGTTTATTCTTTGCTGTGTAAGAATGAGGCAGAGCTGTTCTCCTACCTCGACTCCATTATTAAAAGGTGAAGGTGCAGTGTACAAGGAGAGTGTGTTCATGCAGGGAAGGGTCATATATCGTACAACTCCATGCACCTCTGCCTCTCAGCAGAGTTTTCATTTCTGTGCCCATACTCAGAGCATGTGTGGGCTGCTGTCAGCCAACTGGATTTTACACTTTCAGAGCTAAGCTCACCCATAAGTGACCTCAAGGTGATGGAGTTCAGTCACATTATTGTCCTGGCACTGAAATGCGCAACTTCCAGTGTCTCTCTCACCCTGTAGTTGTGCTTACTATGGGGACAAGACTCTTGTCACAAAGTAAGGATGCAGCACTATGCATCCCTCACCTGAGCATTCAGTGACGGTAATCTAAATGGTGATTTCTGAAAAGTTCTTTGAGCAAGTTCTGGAAATGCACACCGTTGCTGTAGACAATATGGAGAGGAGCTATGGGATAGCAGCAAGACTTGAGGATTTCATGGTGTCTGAACAGTTTGGATGTCACAGGGGCTAAGGCTGGCAATGAGGACACAATGTCTGTGTTAAAGAGAAGACATTTTAATGTCTGGCAGGCAAGTGTTTGACATTGTCATGCTCAAGTAGTCTGCATGCATATGAATGTGAGGATAAATGCAGCCCAGAATACTGAGAGTACTGGATGTCAGCATGATTTGGAGGAATGCAGGACAGACGACTGAGTCATCTCCAAATTGATTCATAGCAGTGGAATGTCATTGAACGCCATGTTTAAATATGACTAATCAGATTTGCCTCCGATATTACACAGAGTGTGTGTAATAAAGAGATGGATCTCCTTGAGGAGCCTTGTCACACTGAAGGCATGCAGCTGCAAGCCCACTGAGGATCATGCACCAGCTTCTACCTCCTGTAGCATGTTATTATGACTGGGATGCTGGAGAGAAGCTGAAAGAGGCAGCACCTTCTGATGTATCAGTGATCTCATCTCAGCCTCAACTCCATTTTCCTTCCCATTCTCCATAACCCTCCAACCCATTACAAATTAAAAGTCGGTCTATCTTTTCCTTAAATTTGTAATTGCTCAATGTCCCGGAATCCACGACACTCTGGGGTAGTGAACTTCATGACATTTGGATTTTGTTTATTGTCACGTGTACCGAGGTGCAGTGAAAAGTATTTTTCTGTGAGAAGCTCAACAGATCATTAAGTACACGAAAAGAAATGGAAATAAAAGAAAATACTTAATAGGGCAACACAAGGTACACAACGTAACTACATAACCACTGGCAATGGATGAATCATACAGGGTATAGTGTTAATAAGGTCAGTCCATAAGAGGGTCGTTTAGGAGTCTGGTAACAGCGGGGAAGAAGCTGTTTTTGAGTCTGTTTATGCGTGTTCTCAGACTTTTGTATCTCCTGCCCAATGGAAGAAGTTGGAAGACTGAGTAAGCCGGGTGACATCTAATGCCGGCTGGCCCTCCTCCAGTTAGCACCTTATCTCAGCAGGGAGACATGCTGCCAAGGCTTCCTCATCCCTCAAAGAATCAGGACAATATGAGGCTGGTGTGTAACTATTCACTCTCATACGGAAGTTCATGGTTGAAATGAGAAGAATAGCAATTCTGGTGTTCATGCTGGCACGTGATGGGGGGGCACATGCCCAAGAGGGTACTCACAACATTGTATATGTTGTGTTGCCCTATTATGTATTTTCTTTTATTCCCTTTTCTTCTCATGTACTTAATGATCTGTTGAGCTGCTCACAGAAAAATACTTTTCACTGTACCTTGGTACACGTGACAATAAACAAATCCAATCCAATCCAATCATTGCAATTCGTCACCCTCCTGGTGGAATCCAGTGGCAATGAGGCCTGCCTCATCTTGCCCAAGCTATGCCTTTTCCCTTGGAGCCTCAGCCTCCTCAAAGTCATTCTGTTCTCTGCTGCAACTTTGATTTGCTCTGAGGCAGCGAATGCCTTTGCTGATTACCTCTGGGGAAATTAACACTAAACACCAAGTAAGTAAGCAAAGTTAAGTGCTTATCATAATCACCAGTGGTCAGACCCAATCACTCCCTGAAAAATACTAAGCTATGCTGACTCCGGTAGTTTACATGATGATAAAGTCCAATCCAATGCCAAGATCAGGGCTCCAGGCTCCATTTAAATGCAACATGCTAACACTCTGGGGGTAAGGTGCTCAAAAACAGGTGCATCCAAATTGCTAGACCAAATTGTTGCTGCACAGCAGATTAAACTCTTAAGGCATTGCAACACAGAATATTTCACACTGCAGTCTTCCTTATTACTAAATGTGGTCATATTCACTTTTGGGAGGAGCTTCTGTACAGGAAGCCATGGAATGGAATGAAAATTATATGTTAAGGAACGCAAGCTTCAACAACTTATCAACACCACTGCCCATCCGAGGCCCTCCACCAGTGCCAAACCTTCGTGCCCCATTTCTTCTAGCCCCAGACCCTTCCGTATGTTCACCATACCCTACGACTTTCCCCATTCTGAGGCCGAGCGTGCTGTTCTCGGCAAAAGACTCAGCTTTGTACCCATATGTCCCCACCTCAATGAAGTCCGGGCTCAACATGATATTGAACTCTTCTTTCATCAGTTTCATCTCCGTGCCCCCTTCTTTGGGCAAGACTCCTCCCCCGTTCCACAGATCCTTTCATGTGCCTCCAACATTCTGCCTCCAATTGGACACCCCCGCCAGGACAATTACCTGGCGGTGATCTTTCATTGAGAACTGTCGACGGGTCATTTTCTGCCTTAAGTTTTCTGCCCCCCTCACGTATTCCAACCTCTCTCCTTCTGAACTTTCCACTCTTCAGTCCATCAGGTCGAACCCCGACTTTGTCAGCAAACCTGCCGACAAAGGGGTGCTGTTTTCGTCTGGCGCACTAGCATCTACCTCGCAGAGACTGAACGCCAACTCTCAAATACTTCCTCCTACCTCCCCCGGACCATGATCAGACTACTGACCATCAAGCCATTATCTCCAATAGCGACCTCATTTCCTCCGGATGCCTTCCCCCTCCACTTCCAACCTCATAGTCTCCCAACCCCGGACAGCCCGTTTTTACCTACTTCCTAAAATCCATAAAATGGTCTGTTCCGATAGGCCCATTGTGTCAGCATGCTCCTGCCCTACCGAACTTACTTACTCTTATCTTGACTCCATCCTCGCTCCTCTGGTCCATTCCCTTCCCACCTACACCCGGGATTCCTCTGATGCCCTGCGTCACATTGACAGCTTCCTGTTCGCGGCCCTAACCGGATTCTATTCACCATGGATGCACAATCTCTCTACACCTCCATCCCACACCAGGATGGCCTGAGAGCTCTTTGCTTCTTTCTCGAAAAGAGGCCTGAACAATTCCCATCCACCACCACGCTCCTCCACCTGGTTGAACTCGTTCTATCTCTCAACAACTTCTCGTTTAACTCAACCCGTTTTCTCCAAATCAAAGGTGGAGCAATGGGTACCCGCATGGGTTCTAGCTACGCTTGCCTTTTTATGGGCTATGTGGAACATTCCTTGTTCCAGGCCTACCCGGGTCTCCTCCCACAATTCCTTTACCGGGCCATCAATGACTATTTTTGTGCCGCGTCATGCTCTCGTCCGGACCTGGAAAAATTTATCAACTTCGCTCCCATTTTCCACCCCTCCATCACTTTCACCTGGTCCACCTCAGACACTTCCGTTCCCTTCCTTGACCTTTCAGTCTCCATTTCCAGCAGTAGACTATCTACTAATACCCATGACAAGCCCACTGACTTCCACAGCTATCTGGATTACAGATCCTCACACCCTACATCCTGTAAGGACTCCATCCCTTTCTCTCAGCTCCTTCGCCTCCGTCGCATTTGTTCCGATGATGCCACTTTCCAAAGTGATGCTTCGAAAATGTGTTCCTTCTTCCTCACCCATGATTTCCCACCTCCGAATGTTGACAGAGCCCTCAACAGCATGCGGTCCATCATATGTGCCACTACACTCACCCCCTCCCCTCCCTCCCAGAACAAGAATAGAGTCCCTCTCATTCTCACATTTCACCCCACCAGCCTCCGTATGCAAAGCATAATCCTCCACCATTTTCGCCAACTCCAGCATGATGCCACCACCAAACACACCTTTCCTTCACTTCCTCTGTCAGCATTCCACAGAAACCATTCCCTCCGAGATAATCTAGTCCACTCATCCACCATACCCAAGACCTCTTCCATCACCCATGGCACCTACCCATGCAAAAGCAGAAGGTGTAACGCCTGCCCCTTTACCTCTTCCATGCTTAACATCCCAGGCCCAAAACACTCATTCCAGGTTAAGCAGCGTTTCGCTTGCACCTCTTTCAATTTGGTCTATTGCATTCGCTGCTCCCAATGTGGTCTCCTCTATATCGGAGAGATCAAATGTAGGCTGGGTGATCGCTTTGCTGAGAACCGGTCTGTGCGCATTCAGGACCCTGACCTTACCATTGCTTGCCATTTTAACACAAGACCCTGATCCCATGCCCACATGTCTGTCCTTGGCCTGCTTCAATGTTCCAGTGAAGCTCAACGCAAAATGGAGGAACAGCATCGCATCTTCCGGTTCGGCACGCTACAGCATTCTGGTCTCAACATTGAATTCAACAACTTCAGATGATTAGCTCGACTCCACCTCGACCCCTTTGTTTTCATCCCATTTCTTTTTAATTTTATTTTGTCATTTATTTATTTCTTGTCTTTCTTTATATATATTCCCCCCTATCTTATCCCCCTTTCCTTCCCTTTTCTCCCCTTTGCTCCCCCTCCCCCCCTTTTCTCATTTTACCTCTCTCCCACCCATCTCCCCCCACATCTACATCTGTCACAGCTTACTCTCTGATTTTAGTTTCTCTGCTGTTTGGCCTTTCACAACTTTTATTCTCTCTGGGCACTGCCATTAGCACTCTTTTCCCTTGGTTTCTGTGGCTATGACTCATCTTTCAATCCCTCACCCTACAGTATAAATATGTCCCACTTTCTATGCCTTTTAGTTTTGACAAAGGGTCATCTGGACTCGAAACGTTAGCTCTTTTCTCTCCCTCCAGATGCTGCCAGACCTGCTGAGATTTTCCAGCATTTTCTCTTTTGGTTTCAGATTCCAGCATCCGCAGTAATTTGCTTTTATGCAAATGATATTTATCCATTCTTGAGAAACTTTTAGATACTGATCTCAGCTGTAGATTCAGTAAAGGGGAAGGTAGAATATACCTTAGAAGGAACAAAACAGTTCTTTGACAAACAGTCATCTGGACTCGAAATGTTAGCTCTTTTCGCTCCCTACAGATGCTGCCAGACCTGCTGAGATTTTCCAGCATTTTCTTTTTGGTTTCAAATTCCAGCATCTGCGGTAATTTGCTTTTAATACAGTTTTGTTTCCTGGAATATTTTGATTCTATTGTGAGCTTCAAAAATCAGCTTCTGAATGATCAGAGTAAATTGTACAGAGGCAGTCCTTAACTTTATGACATTCAAATTACGATGAATAACACATTGCATATAAATTGACAATCCGCTTTGAATTTACAACATCAGTTTTGTGTTTATGATGCCACGCTGGCACAGTCATAAGTATGCCATCCATCTGTCTGGACAATGTTACTCCAGCCACTGTACTGTCTTTATCAGGTCGAGGACAAATTTTTTATTGTGTTAATCCACGCAAGCCGATGTCAGGCTTTTTTGGCACAACCGTCATGACAGCGCAATATGTGATCAGACTTGAAAGGTTAAGCAGGCAGCTGACAGTGATCGGTGGCTTCATCACACTCCCCACACTAACCGAGAAACTTGTGCTAAGGCGTGCAGGCATCAACAGTCACCTCAGCAACTTGACAGGGCATGAGCTGAGAGCATTTAACACCACCAGACACCCCATAAAGGATTTACAGCCTAGGTTCAGGAATCAATCCCCCATCCATACCATTGTTCCTAAGGAAAAATTGCTTCTGACATAAGACATTTTGACTCACAATGCAGTTTTCAGGGACTAAATGTGTCCTAATTCCGAGGACTGGCTGTATCCCACTTTTTACTGAGGCTTTGGAAGGTCATTTATGCACACAAATATTTTTCGGGTAACTTCCTGCACCATGTAAGATTCCAAAGTAAGTGGGCTATGTAGTTATTGTGGAAAGTATATGGAGGCTATCAATTAATCACATACATTTTGCATGTTGTGGCTCTTGTTTTACTACCTGTGTGTATTTTTTTTTAGATAAATTTAGAGTACCCTATTCTTTTTTTTTCCCAATGAAGGGGCAATTTGGCACCTACCCTGTTCATGTTGGGTTATGGGGATGAGACCCATGGAGACATGGGAGAATATGCAAACTCCACACGGACAGTGACCCGGGGCCGGAATCGAACCCGGGTCCTTGGCGCCGTGAGGCAGCAGTGCTGCCCCTTTCTTGTGTGTATATTATGACCTCATGCAATGGTACATACACATGTCAATTAATCAGACAAACAATCTGAAAAGAATAATTTTCCCTTTGGTTATAAGACATTCTTTTGAGTTAGCAGAATTAAAATGACACGCAATGCATGTCTGAAGCTCCCTCTAAAATATGTGAGACATGTGTTAGTGCACATGGTTCCTCCAATTGGATGCCACACAAAGATGAACCTCACAAATTCATTAAAATTGACACCAAGGTAGAAAAGTTAATAAATGGATCGCCCTGACTGCTGCCTGTCAACCTTAGCCAACTCCAGCAGATTAACTTCCATATTCCTGTATGAGACCATGGCATTCAGAACAGGTAATACTAATACAGGTCTTACATTGGTATAAATAAGTTAGGGATAAAAATTCCACTTTTGCACTTCAGCCACTTTACAGAAGCGCATTACCGGACCAACTGGACCATCCAAGACTCGAGGCTCTCTTTGCCCACCTTTCATCATTCAGTCTCCATAAACCTAATAGCGCCTAATCCAAAACCTTGCTGTCCATATCCTATCCGCTGCATTGGTTCCCAGTGTCCCAACATTTGACTGGATTCCCCGGTCCTCTAGCCGCATGCTTCTTGACAGCAGGAGGCAGCGCGCCTTGCGCTAGCAGCCGGGTTCTCTACTCCCGCTGCTTGTCAATAGAATTTCCCTTTGAAACCATCCCACGTCACTAGGAAACCCGGAACCAGAGAATCCCGCCACCAGTGAATGGCCAGAGACCTCTACGTTTAAAATGCTTATCCTAACATTTAAATCCTTAAATCCATTCATGATTTCATTGTTCCCCATCTCCCTACCCTCCAGCCGAACAACATTCTTCCCAAATAAACTGTTTCTTTGACTCCAAAACCCAATCTCCTTCCATTTCTTCCACGACTGACAATTGCGCCATAGCTATCTGGGCCCCACAACATCAATGGTAGAGCAAAGGGAGGGAGATGTGCAAGATGCTTGAAGGATAATGTTTGGGGGACAGGAGCTGAAAGAGAGAGAAATTGGGAGGGGTGAGGTCACAGAGGAATTTAAAGGTCAGCATGAGAGTTTTAAATTTCAGAAAAAGAGTGATGTTTAAATGTGATGGTGCAGATTAGATGATCAAGCTAAATTTTAGATAAGCACAAAGAGAGAAGGATGGGTCAGCCAGCAGAGCATTGGAGATGACAAACCCATGGTTGAGATCGGTCCAGAGACAACATTTATGCAAATAAATGCTCTGGAGAATATAAGGTGTTAGAAACTGAGCTTAGAGCTAAATGAGATGCTGAAAACTGCCTGGTTCAGTACAATGCAGTACCCAGGAAGGAGAATTGATTCAATAGCAAGATGATGAATTGTGTGGTGGGGCTAATGATATGGCTTCAGTATTCACAATGATTAAATGGTTTCATCTAGTCTGGCGTTGTATTGCTAAGCATGTATATATTATCAAATAGAACAGGATGTCATCAATCAAGTGACAAAGAGGTTGGAATGTGGTAGTAGACTAAGCCAAGTAAGATTTCTTAAGCAATCAGTCTCTTTGGGGCCCACTCGCTAATGAGTATGATTGCCCACCTAAGAAACTCCTTGCATTGCCGATGAACCCAATCCTAGAGCTGCATCTTCGGCCGTACACTTAGCAGGTGTTTCTGGGAGGTGGGATCAGTCCTTTGACTATAGATCGTTGGTATTCCTTTCTCAGGCTCCTTTTCCAGGCCTCCTCTTGTCATCAGGCGACCATGAAGAATTGTGTGCGTTCAATCAGCGGATTCCTCCAGGTAGATCTATTCTGAGCAAGGGTCTCCCAGGTGTTGACATCTATGTTGCATTTCTTGAGGTCAGCTTTCAGGATGTCTTTGAAGCACTTCCTTTGTCCTCCTCTTGTACACGAGCCTTGCTTGAACTGGACAAAGAAGCTTTGCTTTGGCAGTCAGAACTCTGACATCCTAAACACATGGCCGGCCTAATGGAATTGGTTTCAGATTACCATGCCTTGATTCTGGTGCTCTCGGTTCCTTCAAGGATGCTGATGTTAGTACACCTGTCTTCTTTATGTCCATCAAACACCACCTGAAGTAGCAGAAGATGAAGAAAAGCTCAGAAAAAAGATCAACGTTGAGCGGCTTCAAGAGCCAAGCATGCAAGTGAATTTCCAAAAAATTGTCTTCTCTAGAATCTTCAAAACGTCCATTCTAATGTAATGGAGGAAAACTAGAAAGAGCTGAAGACAGCCATCATCTCAAGCTGTGAAGAAACCATCAGCTACAAGACCAGGAAAGAAACAAGACTGGTTCAACAAGAATGACTACGCCATCCAAGACCTCATCAACAAGAAGAGCAATCTGTGTATGCTACTATAATCTTAGACTAAATAACTCACAATATGGTTTACCAGTCCTACCTGAGTGAATGGTGAGTTTGTGTTTGAAGGCTAGATGGAAACACAACAGGTTTACTGTCAGAACATGTCTGACAACACAGTGGAGGGCTCATGATAGATTGTGGAGAGTAAGATCTGGGGATCATCAGTGTACATGTAGAAGTTAACTGTATATTTAAGGATGTAGTCACCAAGGGGGAGGACATGTTTGATGAGGAAAAAGGGCAATGTTTAGATCCATGGAGGATTATCGAGGTAATGAAGTGGGAATGAGGAGATAAACTATTGGTTGAGATGCTCTAGCTATGGTCAGATAGTTAAAAGTGAAATAAGACAAAGGCAATCTCAAGCAGAATCTTGAACAAAAGATATTTGCAAAGTATGGTGGGGTCAATCGTGTATAAACTGCAGAGAAGCTGAGCACCATTAGGAAGGATATAGCTGTACAATCACAGTCACTGAGATGCAACTCAATCCTTTGTTTAAGGTTATTTTAGCACTGAAAGAGAAGCACAGACCAGTTTGGAGGGCTCAGACAGAGAGCTGCAGTAACGATGGGCATGGGCCTGTTAGGTACTGTTTTCCTCTTCTTCAAAAGTGCCATCATAAACTTCTCCTCTGAAAAATAAGTCTTGATCTCTCTACCCTTGCAAATTATCACCCCTCAGGCCTCCTTTTTTCCTTCAAAGCCTTTGAATGTGTTGTTCCTCCCAAACTCATGCCCATCTTTTTGCCATTCCACGTTCTAATCCTTCCAATCAGGATTCAGTCTCCACCACAGTACAAGGCTAAAGCCTTATTAAAGTCACAAGTGGTATTTTTGTGACTGTGACAAAGGCAAATATCCCTCCCGTTCGTCTGTAATTGTCTGCAGTCTTTGACATGGTTGACCATGCCTACCTGCATAATGCCTCTCTTCTGTATTCCAACTGGGTGGAACTGCATTCGCCTGGTTCCATTCTTATCTATTGAATTGTAGCCAGAGAATCACCTGCAATGGCCTCTCTTCCCATTATTATGGGCCAGGGTTTAGAGAACACTAAAATATATCGTGGAGTTCACCTGACCCACAACTGTTTATAGATTTTGGTTAGGAGGAGCACATGGGTCCAATTTCCAAGGGTTATGCAACAGAGACCTTAAGTATTATTAAACAAAACAATGTTTATTCTATGAATCCAATTAACATTTTATAAACACACAGTAAAGATCTTATCAACTACCAACACAAATACCCCCCCCCCCAAAGATACAGTACTCCATAGATAACCCTTAGTAACTTTCCTAACAACATCCATAAGCCAAACACCCTCTTTTCCTACAAAACAATAGGTTTGCATTCCTTACAGAAACAGGTATTACTGTGTAGTTATCACGTGGTCTGGAGACATTCTTTAGCATGCAGAGAGAGAGACCAAAATACACCTTCTTCATTTGAATGCAGCTTCCCAACTGAAAACGAAATTTTTAAAAAACCTCAGAGCCACAAAGCAGCTTCCAGCTCAAAACAAAAGTAAAAGGCAGAAACACAGCCCAGCTCCACCCACACAATAACATCACTGCAGCCATTTGATAAAACACCCTTTTCTTAAAGGGACCCTCACATGACACCATTCTCACACCATTATCACCAGGATCCCTGAGGCAATTCACAACACCCACAACCAAAGAATGCTTGGTTTCTAACCCGCTAATAACGGTGTCCACTTTAAACTCCGCCATCAATTTTCCAGCAGATTTTGGCCCAGTAATGTTTAGAATACATATCATTGACTTACCTTCCTGTTACAGATAGAAGAGACAGGCAGCCTGCCTGATTTCCTCTTACCACCTCCGAACGCAGAAGGTGTTTTGAATTTGTTTTTAAAAGAATATGCAGTAGTATGTTTTCCCAATCCCGCGGGTTTACTATTCCAATTTTACTAATAATCCACAGCAAACTTGAGTGAGGATTAACTCCGAAGGTTAGTTTATTTTTCACATTCAAACTCTAGAAAAAGGAATGTGAGCAACTTCCCACTCCAGACATATACACACGCATGCATGCCACATGCGCACATGCACACATAGACACGTACACATAGACAAACGCACACACACAGTAAAAATGCAGGAGGAGGGAGAGTAAAAAGAAGTATTCCAGCACAAGGACAATAGCAAAAATGATTATCAGTTCACCTGAGTTTCAGAGTCCAACGTTAGAGTCCAAGGGGTTTTTGCCTCATGATAGGGTTCAGTTCTGAGGAGTTACTGGTTGGTTAAACAATATGAAAATCATTGAAACAAACAATGCCACTGAATGATGAGCTTTCTGTGTTTGCACCGCTTCGCAGGCGTTGATTAGTTTAGTAGGCCACAAACCAGTCCGAGCCGAGTTGGTGAAAAACAACTAAGGTTTACTGCAGAACAATTATATTTACAATATACAACAGATCCCAGCTGGGTCTGTCCTGTCAGCTTCATACTTGGCTGACTCTATATAAAACTCAACCATGAATGTCCTTGGCCCCACCCACTTAGCGGAGCAGCTCGTACTCGGCGAGACTCATGGGGATACTGATTGTTCCAATGCCGTGAGTCTCGTGCGGGTTATAACATCCCCCCCCCCCCCCCCGCACCCCCCCCCCCCCCCCCCCCCCCCCCCCAAGTCCGAATACTCTTCTGGCGACTGTGGAGGAGAAGGGCGACGGACTCTCTTCGTCCGTCGCTTGTAGTGCTGGGTCTGGCGGTGTATATCTGGACGGAAAACGCTGCTTCTGTTTGGAACGTCGTGGTGGAGTTACTATCCAAGGCTGCTGCACTGCGTGCTCCCCGTCAGAGAGTTTCCATGTCTGAGTTTCCATGTCAGAATCCATGTGCGGGTTTCTCCTTCCCGCCGCACCAGGGGTAAGATTCTCCGACCCCCCACCGGGTCGGAGAATCGCTGGGGGCTGGCGTGAATCCCGCCCCCGCCAGTTGCTGAATTCTCCGGTACCGGCAATTTGGCGGGGGCGGGAATCGCGCCGCGCCGGTTGGCAGGCCCCTCCCGCGATTCTCCGGCCCGTATGGGCCGAAGGCCCGCCGCTAAAATGCCTGTCCCGCCGGCGTAGATTAAACCACCTACCTTACCGGCGGGACAAAGCGGCACGGGCGGGCTCCGGGGTCCTGTGGGGGACGCAGGGCGATCTGGCCCCGCGGGGTGCCCCCACAGTGGCCTGGCCCATGATCGGGGCCCACCGATCTGCGGGCGGGCCTGTGCCGTGGGGGCACTCTTTCCCTTCCGTCTTCGCCACGGTCTCCACCATGGCGGAGGCGGAAGAGACTCCCTCCACTGCGCATGCGCGGGAATGCCGTCAGCGGCCGCTAACGCTCCCGCGCATGCGCCGCCCGGAGATGCCATTTCCGCGCCAGCTGGAGGGGCACCAAAGGCCTTTTCCGCCAGCTGGCGGGGTGGAACTTCGTCAGGCGCGGGCCTCGCCCCTTAAGGTTGGGGCTCGGCCCCAAAGATGCGGAGCATTCCGCACCTTTGGGGCGGCGTGATGCCCGACTGATTTGCGCCGTTTTGGGCACCAGTCGGCGGACATCGCGCCGTTTCCGGAGAATTTCGCCCCAGATTTCTGATTCAGCACACCTTCGGGATTCTCCCTTTCGCCAGTTGGTCAATGGGGTTTCCCATTGTGGGGCAGCCCCACGTCGTCGGGAAACCCCTGGGCTGCCGGCAAAACGGAGAATCCCGCCGGCAGAGAATCCAGCCCCATATCTATGACATTTCTCATTTTGGCACCTTGACCCTCTTGGGTCCTGGTGACAGATTCTGTTTGACTGTAATTTTCCTCTCCCGAGGAACTTTTTGTAAGACTGATCTCCTGGATCTTATGAGATCGACATGTTTTTTCATGACATGACCCTGTGCCTGAACTTGATATGAAATCGTCCTGTCTGGCGGACGATTGTTCCTGAGATCCACTGGGTGCCGCCTGCAAAGTTTTGAACAAAGACTGCGTCACTTGGTACAAACGGTTGGGACGGTTTTCGCCTAACAGTCCAATGCCCTTGCTGCTCCTAGCTGCAGCGAACTTTCCCGTCAATGTATGAGAAAGCAAGACTGAGGTGACCCTGAAGTCTCCCACCAATTAACAATCCAGCCAGTGCTATCCCGGTCATGGCATGTTGAGTGGTCCTATAACAGAAGAAGAATCTGGCCATTCTTGTGTCCAGTGACCCAAAGCCTGTTTTTTCAGCCTTTGTTTGAATGTTGGAACCGCCCCTTCTGCCAGCCCATTGGAAGTTGGATGATATGGGGCCATACGGATGTACCATATCCCGTTCGCGTTCATGAATACTACAAATTCTACATTTGCGAAGGGCGTCCTGTTGTCTGTAACCAACGCCTCTGGGATACTGTGTGTACTGAAAGACATGCGCAACTTCTCAATGGCCACCTTCAAGGTGGTCAACGACATTCCATGGACTTCCAACCGCTTAGAGTAGGCATCTATGATGAGTAAGAACGTCGAGCTTTGAAAGGTGCCGGCAAAGCTGGTGTGTGATCACACCCATGGTCCCCCAGCTATGGCCAGGGGTGGAATCGCATGACAGTTGGAAGTTTTGGTTGAACCTGGCAAATGCTGCACTGCTGGACCACCTGTTCTATATCGAGGCCCAGCCACCACACATAGCTGCGGGTGAGCATTTTTATTTCGGACACGTCTGGATGTCCATTATGCCGATCCCTCAATATTGAGTCTTGGCCCTTGCCCAGGACAATGACGCGTGCCCCCCAGAAAGAGATTCAGTCTTCTACATGAAGCTGACATTTTCATCGAGAATGCCTGTAACTCACTTGGCAGGCATCCAAGCTAATTCCCATACAGGGCTATGACAGACTTTCGAAAGGACAGGATCTGTTTGTGTTCACTCAAGGATTTGCGATGTTGCAACAGTCCATAAAATTGGGCGTAGCCACTACCTCATCAGTCCTGTGAGGAGAAAGAGGTCACGTCAGCAACGGCAGTCAGCTTAACGCATCCTTGTTTGTGATCTGGGTACCTAGATGATAATGAGTATTGTTATGGGCCAGGGTTTAGAGAACCCCAAAGTGTATCATGGAGTTCACCTGACCCACAACTTTTAATAGATTGCGGTATGGGGAGCACACGGCCCACTCTACAGGTGTGGAGCAGCAGACATCTAACAGTATTTGTTCAAGCAAGACAATGTTTATTCTATGAACTGAAGTTAACCTTTTTAAAACATGCAGTGAACATCTTAGCAACCATCAATTCAAATACAACCCCCAAAGAATACAACACTAAGTAATCCTTAATAAATTCCCAAACAACATCCAGAAGACAAAAGGCCTTTTTAACACAGAGATCAGGTTTAAATTCTCTAATGAGAGCAGTTGTCTCTTTGAAATCATCCAAATGAACACTCTTTAGCTTGTAGAGAGATCCATGCACATCTGCTGGCTTTCACTGCAGCTCTTCTCTCTGAAAACAAAACTAAAACCTCACTCTACAGCAGCCTTCTCAAAAACGAAAGTAAAGCAGACAGACAGCCCAGCTCCACCTACTCTCTGACATCACTGCAGTAATAAACACCCATTTCTTAAAGGTACACTTACATGACAGTATTCATATGCAGCCAGCAGGAGGGCCCAATGTTGCATGCTAGCGGAGGCGATGGGTGGAATCGCTTTGTCTTCTTTCGAAAGACACAGCAATGGCTTGTGATCCATGATGATCGTGAACTGTCAACTGTAGACATACTGATGGAATTTCTTCACGGCAAAAGCGACTGCCAGACTCTCTTTCTCAATTTGCACATAATTACGCTCAGTCATGGTCAGTGTCCATGAGGCGAAAGAGATCAGCCATCTTCCATGTGGCATGATAAAACAACGCGAATGCCATGCGGTAATGCATCACACGTGACTATTTGTTGTTTGGTGGGATCATGTGTTAATAAACCTGAGGAAGTCAATTACTTTTTTTTCTCGTGTAAATGCTTCTTGCTGTTGGTTTTACCATGCCCATTCCTGGTTCTTCTTTAAGAGGAGGCAGAGAGGGGCTAGGATGGTTGTGATGCCGGGGATGAACGTTCGTTAATCGTTCACCAATCTCCAAAAAAAAGCAACTCCATGTTAATTCCAGCTTTAGGAGCTCGCTGAATTGCCCGTACCTTCTCCGCGACAGGGTGTAATCCCTCATGGTCCCCTTGATAGCCCAGGTACCCTACTTCCCTCGCACAGAATACGCATTTTTCTCTTCGCAGGCGAACACATGTCTCTGAGAAATGATGGAGGACCTCGTCCAAATTACGTAAATGTTCCTGTCAAGTCGCCCCTGTGACCAACAAGTCGCCCAGATACACTGCCACTTGTGGCAATCCCCTCAATATGTTTTCATTACCATCCGAAAAATGATAAGAAGTCTTACAACACCAGATTAAAGTCCTGCAGGTTTATTTGGAATCATGAGCTTTCGGAGCGTAGCTCCTTCATCAGGTGAAAAATGGCGCAGTCTGACGACACTCCACTATGCGTGCTTATAGTGACAAATTTACCTGAAGCAGGGTCCAATTCTAACTGCAAGCTGTTATAGGCCAGGGTTTAGAGAACACCAAAGTTTATCATGGAGTTCACCTGACCCACAACTTTTAATAGATTTTGGTTTGGGGAGTACAAGGGCCCACTTTACAGATGTGATGCAACAGAGATCTAAAGTATTTTAAAAAGAAAACAATGTTTATTCTATGAATCCCGTTAACATTTTATAAACTCACAGTAAACATCTTACCAACTACCAACACTGATGACCCCCCAAAAAGATACAGTACTCTATTGGTAACCCTGAGAAACTTTCCTAACAACATCCATAAGCCAAAACGCTTTTTAACAAAAGACAGTAGGTTTGAATTCTCTACAGAGAACAGTTATCACTTTTAAATTATCAAGTGATCTGAACACCTTGTTTAACATACAGAGAGAGGGACCAGTATACATCTGCTTGGTTTGAATGCAGCTCTCCAACTGAAAGCAAAACTAAAACACGGAGCCAAAAACAGCTCCCAGCTCAAAACTAAAGTAAAAAGCAGAATCACATTGCAGCTCCACCCATACAATGACATCACTGCAGCCATTTGATAAAACACCCTTTTCTTAAAGGGACTCTCACATGACAAAGTACGTATGGCTCATTTCCTAGAGTGTTTACCTCCATCCGCTGAATCTCTTGCATTCCTGATGCAGCGCTTTCGCAACTAAGGTTTATTGCAGAGCAGTTATATTTACAATATACAAAAGAGCCCAGCCAGGTCTGTCCTGTCAGTTCCATACCTGGCCAACTTTATATACAACTCAATCATGAATGTCCTCAAGCTCCCCGCCCACTTAGCGGGGGAGCTAGTACACGCGAGACTCGCGGGGAGACTGATTGCTTCATCCCCATAGGTCTCATGCTGGTTATAACAAACTAGATATTTAAAATAAATCAGGTTTTGTGGAGTTTAGACTGCGTACCCAGCTCAGATGCTGGAGTTCTGTCCAGTTGATGATAATATAGCAGCCAGACTGTGAGGCCAAACACTGCAATATTAAAACTGTCCAAAAGGCCAGAGTTTTGGGTCATGTCAAATTAATGGTTCATTGAGACTTAACAATTAGTGTCCATGCGCTTGGTCAAAATTCCATTGTTCCTTCTTAAG
The DNA here is from genome assembly GCF_047496885.1 of Scyliorhinus torazame. Taxonomy (NCBI): domain Eukaryota; kingdom Metazoa; phylum Chordata; class Chondrichthyes; order Carcharhiniformes; family Scyliorhinidae; genus Scyliorhinus; species Scyliorhinus torazame. Next base: position 194,486,347 of record NC_092710.1, on the reverse strand, counting down.
AGGGCGACGAATTGGCTAATAGCAACTCTTCCCTTATAAAGAGTTTAAATCTTTCTCTTTTTGATTTTATTAGGATGGGGGAGTCAGTTTGTCTGCACTTCCTCGGGTTCTGTTGATTACGGGTTTGTACAATGAAGTGTGAAATTCCAGAAAGTGAAAAAAATAATTATTTTGTTCTTGAAACTGCTGAGGGGAGCTCCCAAACCGAGGGCTAACCCTGTGATCAGGTGACTTGCAGCATCCATCTTAATTTTCCTTGTTTAGCAGGAAATAGATCAATTTTTTAAAAGTAGCAATAAAGATAAAGTTTTGAATATAAAATGTTGGGTTCCTTTCCATGACATGGGACCCCAACGCTGTCTAAATGTAGCAATCATGATGCAAAGAGATTATAAATAAAATAGTATTATCAAAAGTGTGCGTATCACCTGCAGAACATGTATTAATAATATTTGTAGGAGACAATCTGATTTTGCTTAATTACCTGGCCATGGGACATCTGTGAAAATAGGGACAAGTGTGCTTTACAGCAGATGATTCTGGAAAGATATTCATAGCTGCAATGGTGGCACTGTAATAAAAGTAAAGTCACCATAGTCCCAGATGACCATAGGCTACCTCCCCCTTTGAGGTGGTGATTTAACCTGAGGATCACCACACCGCAGGCGAGGGGCAAGATTAGAAGGCAGGGCCTTCATGAATAACCTCAATCAGTACAGGAATTGAACCCATGCTGTTGGCCTTGCTCTGCATCACGAACCAGCTGTCCAGTCAACTGAGCTAAGCCAGCCCCCAATGGCATTATAGTACTGTGGTTATCGCTGCAGCCTCACAGCGCCAGGCACACGGGTTTGATTCTGGACTTAAGTGACTCTTTGTGGGGAGATTGCACGCTCTCCCTGTTTCTGCACGGGATCCCCCCAAGTGTTCTGGTTTCCTCCCACAGTACAAAGGCATGTAGGTTAAGTGGGTTGGCCATAATGAATTGGCGGGATTACGAGATCCAGGAGGGAGTAGCCTAGGTAGAGTGCTCTGTCGCCGGGTTGGTGCAAACTCAATGGGCCAAATGGCCTCCTTCAGCACTGTCGGGAATCTATGGATTATTCTCTGGAATTCTACTGAAGGCTGCCACCTTTTCCCATCTGAAATAACCCGGGAGGTTGTCTTCTCTGAATTTTAATGATGATTTTAGTAGAAAACTAAGTATAACACTGTTAATCCTTCAGGTGGTTCTTTGGCAGTATGCTTCATATGGATGTAAAGAGATGTCTGCTGAGAGATGAAAACCAAAATGGGTCTTTCGTTGTTTGGCAGAATAAGGAAATGAATGACAATTATTTCCTATCAGGTATGTTGATTATATTCATGGCTGCAGTTTGATGTTTGAGAAAAGCAGCCATTCATTATTGAGGGTTAGTTCACAATGGCCTGCCTGTTATAAGGAGAAGATGACATTTAGAATATTATAATGATGCTAAGGTCAATGACCATTTATGGATCAACATAGAATCTTTGACCTGTCAACTAGGAAGCTCAAACGTTTTGATCAAAGTCTCAAGTTAAATTTGAATTTGAGCATCCACTGGTTTGAGTAGGAAGTTTGCTGGTTTGCGACCGACCCCAACAATACACCCAGTAAGGCATTGCTGAAATAAGGCTTAGCTGTTGTCCATGATGGGACAGGAAACCTGGAAGTAAAAGTATACCCCTGCTCTCAGTATGAAATTAAAATAAGGCCCAGTGTCTTCAAAATGGAGCATCTGAACATCTTAAAAGTGCATGTGCACGCTTGTGCTTGTTTGTGAGTATTTGTGTCATGTCACATCCCCCTCCACTTCCCTTGAATTTGAATCTTTTCAACTATTGTTCATCCATAATATCATCCTGTTTCCGTAAGTGGTCCACATCCAAAACACTGCGTGTGATTCTCCCTCTTGCAGACTAAGTGCTGGCAGAAACCAGAGTGATTCCGGCTGGCGCTGGGAGTGATACTGAGTTGCCATTCCATGGCACCAGGAGATTGTTTTTCACAGGATCGGGATTCTCGTGTCATTCCATGGTGCACAGTAAACCTTTTAAAGAGGATCAGGGTTTTCATTGGAAATGAGAGGGTGAGGCTAAACCTCTCTGACAGGTCCTGCTGCTCAGAGATCAGGACACACTTTTTAAAGGGTGCCCCATTCACAGAATACTGTTACAGCACCTCACGGATTGCTGGCAAGCCTCCCCTCCACCCATCAACCTCCCACCCTCTGTCCCCACTTCCAGCACCCCCCTCAGTCCCTCCCTTCAGCCCCCATTAAATCCCCTTTTCAGGCCCCTTGACAGTGTTAACCTTGCATCTTGCACTCCAAGGGGTAGAAAGGGTTGAGCACTCTCTCTACACTTGCCTTCAGAGTGTCAGGGGAGTCATTCATTGTCGGTGGGGTTGGTACGGGGTTAGGTTTGGGCTGGAAAGGTGCAGGGCTCTCAGTCAGAGCACTGGTCTTTCTATATCATTCGTGCACTGATATCTGCAGAGAATAAAAATACACTTCCTAAACCCCAGGAAACTCAAAATCCACTTAAACAAACAGTTCAATGGTAAATAAACAGCAAATCCGAACTGTAACACATAGTGAGATTGAGCTCTGCTTCAGGGTGGCCTCCTAGTGAAGCATGCCTAATCCATGACAAAACTCTCAATAAGTTGCAAGCTTACTCAGGGGAGCCCTAAGGATGCCTTGTCACAGTAAGGAAATTTGCTTTGGGGCTGATGGAACATTCTTCAGGCTAAATAATTGGTGATTTATCTTGCAAAAGATTAATTTCTGATTGACCTGAAGGTGCATGTTTCTGACATCAACTGATAAACACAAATAAAATTACTTATTTCCCCAGCACTGTCATATTTCACCTTGTTGATTTGACACATCAGTAAAACATTATATTTTAATGTACCTACTATTATGGGCTGAAAATTACGTGCCCCCAGCGGTTACGTTTCCTGCATGGATAAGGGGCACATAAACTACTTTCTCACCATCCCGGAGCTTACACCCATTATATGGGCTCAGGCAGGTGCCAAAATTGGCAGCCTGCAGCTTGCGTACCATATTTAAATGAATAATTAAGAGTCAATTCGGCTTGCTTTCAATGCCCCTGAAAATACACTGCCCACGCCATAATACATTTGGCAGTATGACAGAGGGAATCAGATAAAAATTTCTGTAAAAACAATAAACTACTTTAGAATTATGTTCTGTCCCTCTGCTGAGGCATTCTGCTATTTTATTTCTCTTTTTGCTCCAGCTAGCTATGTTTTGCCCTTGTAGTTTTGTAGATATATACTGTAGATAAGGCCACTGCTTTGCAGTTTTTTCAATTATGGAAGTGGATTCCCAAAAAAGTTAACGTATGAATATCTTATGCAATGAAAATAGAATTTGTTTTATTAAGTCACCATAAACCAATAGCCTTGAATATATCCCTTGGATTTCTTTCCTGATGAACCACCTTGAATTGAATTTCCTAGTGGCTGTCACTAAATTTCATTCTCAGCAGCTGTGAAGTAGTCTATTGTTAAGTCCATATGACTGCTGAAGATAAGAGTGGGGAGTAAGGTCGAGAAAGGGTTCAGGTGTGACAATTTTCAATGTATCATTCTTGTCAGTATTCAGCACCTCCTCTTCCTTCGGGTACCATGCCCCTAAGAGGGTGTGGGTGACCCTGGGCTTCCATTGGATTGGTCCATGATTATGTTTGGCAAAGGACTGCAGTAGTTTACTGTTGTCTTCTGAAGTACGTCTGACCAGGAAACACTTCCACTCTTACCACTTTACATGAGGCTTATTGGAAGGATTTACAGGCTGAAGTGGGACTTGAACACAGAGCAAGAGACACTACCACTGTGCCACCATATCTCCTGAATCAGCACAGCATATCTTAAAACAAATGTTGTTTAAGTCTCATTCTTTTAAAAGTTTCTCTGTCAACAATGCCCTAGAATTTTAGGTCAAAATAATTATGAGGCTCATGGCATTTGCCATTTTCGGGTGGATTTTCATCGAGTCACAGACACTGCATAGGGTGAAAAAGTGACTGGGATACGATTCCAGGATTCCTGACCTCATTCCAGGGTTTCTGATTTTCAAGTGTGCCTTCTAAGTGTGTAGACTGGTTTGGGTCATAAGTCCGAACCCTGCATTTCCGACCTGGCTGGGTCCACTGGGATGAGCATGCCCTAATCCTCCACACCTTTCATGGAGTTGAGCTAAATTTTCAAAACACTATGGTTCACAGCACCTCAGAGATGTCATGAACCAAAATCCCCATGAGGAAACGTTTTGAAAGGTAAATTCAAAAGGTCTTCCTCATGTGACACATACCAAAGTATGTCCTCCACCCACCCACTACAGCTCCTCATGCTCCTTTGCTAAAGCTTGGGACTTCCATGCCAATCACACTATACACAGTATAGAACCAAAGACTCCTATAATGACAATAGGATATGCAAAAAGCTTTAATCACAGTCATTCATTGATAAATTTCCACTTACTTCAAAAAATTCCTTTTTACCACAGAGCTAATAAATATGTCAATCATCCAGAACCTTTAAGGTATCAATAGCTGAAACTAAAAGTACTTGAAACCTCTTTACCTTGTGCGAAGAAACATTGCGCAATTGACAGAAGAGGTCAGAGAGTTAAAGTTGTCAATCAAGTAATGTTAACTCTGAAGTTCAGGTTTTTCAGCACACTAATGGATGTCTGGGCTCTTAGCCAAGTTTCATTATGCATTTGTGATTGCTAACAATCTGACTTAATCCCAACCAATGCCAGTAAGTACTGAGTTTGAACTTATTTTACAGTGCGTTATGATGATATTGTGAAACACTATAAAATTTGTGGAGACTCAAGTTTCCAAGCATTGTCCCAAATAATCAAACAGTACTCAAAAGAGGCAGGTTGCTTGGGCACAAGACTACATGAACCATGCATAAAGGTAAGTCTACTCAAATCTCTTCCCCTTATATTTTCTTAACATCTCAGTAGAAATTTCTCCTCACCTCAGTCCTAAAAGGTTTATCCTCAAACTATGACCCCCCTAGTTCTGGACTCTCCACCATCGGGAAGATTCCTTCTGTATCTACCCTGTCTATTCTTGTTAGAATTTAAAAAGTTTAAAAAGATCACCTCTCACTCTTCTAAACTTCAATTAATATAATCATAACGGATTTATTCTCTCCTCATATGACAGTGCCGCCATCCCAGGAATCAGTCTGGTAAACCTTCGCTGCACTCTTTCCGTAGCAAGAACATCCTTCCTCAGATAAGGACACAAAAACTGCAAACAATTCTCCAGTTATGGCTTCACCAATGCCCTATACAAAAGCAGTAAACCATCCCTATTCCTATACTCAAATCCTCTCGCTGTGGATGCCAACATACCATTTTCCTTCTTTTCTGCCTGCTGTACTTGCATGCTTACTTTCAGCCACTGATGCACAAGGCCACCAAGGTCTTGCTGAGTATCCACTTCTCTCAATTTACACCCATTCAAATAATAATCTGCTTTCCTACTTTTGCTACCGAAGCGGATAACCTCACATTTATCCACGGTATGCTGCATCTGCCATATACTCTCCCACTCAAATCCCGCTGAAGCATCTCTGCATCCTCCTCACAGCTCACCCTCCAACCCAATTTATCATCTGCAAATTTTGAGATAACACATTTAGTCCACTTTTCCAAATCATTAATATATAATGTGAACATTTGGCATCCTAGAGCAGATCCCTGCAGATCCCTCCACTATTCACTGCCGCCAATTGGAAAAATACCCTTATCCCATTCCTTACGCCTGATTGGTGAAGCCCAGGACACAACCAGTATTGGCCCTTCATTAACATCAAGCCAGAAAAAGACCATATCATGGAAGGAGCATAAATTAGCACAGGAACCAGTGCTGGCTGGCGATGGCCGGTGTTCTGTAAATGTGATAGTGGGAGGAGGGCTCTTACCCCTCTCAGATAAATTTCAAAGCATACCTTTTTGATAGCAGGTAGTTCCAAGGTCAAATTTTAGTGAGCGAAGTTGGCGCCACTCCTAAACTGGTGTTAGGTCCCTTATTTGTATATGTCACCCTATGGGGCTTATCAGACCAGATGGTGCCCGAAAAATGGGTGCTGTGTATTTAATTCTACAGGAAACAATGTCAGAACCTTAGTGAGGTGCTCAGAAAAGTGCATCCTTTAAAGTTGAGTTTGCGTTTAACGACATGCAGATATTTGGACATCCCCAAGATGTTGATTTCCACTGACAAGAAATCTGTTTTAATTAAATATCTTTTAAAATACAAGCATTGTTTTGGAAAGGGGTCACTTTCTTTTCCCACACAATGGACTGAGAAATGGAATGCTGGAACTGAAATAAGTTGAACACAATAATGGCGACAAGCACAGGCAGCAGCAGATTGGTGATCAGCCATTTCCATGCCTGAGTGGCTCTTCTATCAATGATGGATAACAGCAGCCAATTCCATTTTGCACCTTCGTGGAGTTCAAATCTATCTCCAATTTATCTATCCTTTGATCTTCAGTACTGGGATAATTGTTACCAAGTATCGGTAATGTAAACAAATTAGAAAGATGAAGTTGGCAATGACAGTTATGAATCATAACATATTTTTTTGAAGTGATTGAACAGAGTTCGTTTTGAAAATTTTCAACAGCTTGATCAGCCATCCCTTTGCACTTTGGCTCACGTTGCTGATTGGGAAATCCAACACAGTTCACTTCAGAAAGTACAACTGATAGGAAGCGGTCAGTGTGGAGAAGTGTGGAAAGGAATCTGGAATGGTACAACTGAAGTGGCAATTAAAGTGCTGAAAGGAGGTTAGTCTCAAAGTGTCTGATAAGGGCTATACTGAGATGACCGTGATGAGCATTTCACCATCATAATACATTCATATTCATAATTTTGAAAGAAAATGACTCAAGTTGTGAAAAGACAAAGTTGAGTTCTTAATAGTCATTATCAAACGTGCATAGAAAATTTTAGTGACAAATTTGGAGCTTCGCTTTGACTCCTTATACGGTGCACAGTATTTTCCGGTCTCATCCGTGGCGGGACCCATTGCGAGCAAGAACGGAAAATTTGATGGAAGATTTCGATCTATTTTTCAGCAGACTCTTAAGATTACTCAAGAGCTTCTTATAGTGGGATTAATGAGTAGAACTTTATGTTCCCGTTCGTGGTGCCTACCTGCCTGTTCTCGCCCTTGCTGAAGTTTCACGTGCATCATGGCCCAATTGAGGTCCTTATGTGGCCATTAATTGACATTCCATCACCGCTACAACTTTTCCTGTGTCAGGCGGAGGCCGGGCTGAGTGGGAAGTCTAGTACCTGGTGGTAAGCAAGGTGAGATGCCTCCTTTACTGGCACCCGTATATTAATGAAGCTAGGAGTATATGTGATTTAGATTTTTTAGATTTTAGATTTATTGTCACATGTTCCGAGGTACAGTGAAAAGTATTGTTCTGAGTAGTCCAGGCAGATTGTTCCATACATGAAAAAAAAATAGTTCATACGATAAATGCACAATGTAAATACATAGGCCGGGATTCTCCCGGAATCGGCGGGGCAGCCCGTACTGGCACCAAAGAGCGGCGTGAACCACTCCGGCGTCGGGCCGCCCGGAAGTTGCGGAATCCTCCGCACTTCCAGGGGCTAGGCCGGCGCTGGATGAGTTGGCGTGACGCCAAGCGCCACCAAAGGGCCTCCGCCAGCCGGACATGAGATGGCGCATGCGCAGAACCGCCAGCATGTTCTGGCGCATGCACCGAACCACTGGCGTGTTTCCTGCGCATGCGCAGGGGGTTTCTTCTCCGCGCCAGCCATCACAGAGCCTTACAGAGGCCGTTGCAGAGGGAAAGACTGCCCCCACGGCACAGGCCCACTCTCAGATCACAGGCCAGGCCACCGTGGGGGGCCACCCTGGGGCCGGATCCCACCGCGCCTCCCCGAAGACCCCGCTAGCTGCCCTCCAAGTCAGGTCCTGCCGGTATGGACCATGTCTATTTCACGCCGGCGGGACTGGCTGAAAACGGGTGGCCGCTCGGCCCATCGGGGACCGGAGAATTGTCGGGGGGGGGCCGCTGTCAACGGCCCCTGACCGGCACGGCGCGATCCCCGCCCCCGCCCGAAAACCGGCGGCGGAGAATTCGGCAGCCGGTATCGGAGCGGCGGGGCGGGATTCTCGCCAACCCCCTCCGGCGATTCTCCGACCCGGCGGGGGGGTCAGAGAATCCCACCCAAAGACATAGGACACAATTCTCTGGCCTCTTTACGCTCTCGTTCAAGCGTATTGAGGCCGGTGAATAGCGATAGAAGGCAAAAACGAGATCTGCGGCAGGCTCAAAACAGCCTGCTCCTGTTGGCAAAATCAGGATCTCGCCATAGAGTGGCGAGAAACCAATTATCACCACTTAAGCCCCATTTCCAAATAATTTTTAAAAAAAGATTTTAATAAATTTAGAGTCCTCAATTATTTTTTTCCAATTAAAGGGCAATTTAGCATGGCCAATTCACATACCCTGCACATCTTTTTGGGTTGTTGGGTGAGATTCACACAGACACAGGGAGAATGTGCAAACTCCACACGGACAGTGACCTGGGGGTGGGATTGAACCTGGGTCCTTGACACCGTGAGGCAACAGCGCTATCCACTGCACCACCGTGCTGCCCTCATTTTTACACAATTATTGAGAGCGACCCCATATCCAACGGCTTCCCATCTTTCACCGCCCTCCCCAGCAAGTGCTCACGCTGGCACCGATTAGTTCTTCTTTTGAAAAACGTGAACCTGGTGGAAGGGCTTCTGTGGGGAGCCGAGGAGGTGAGAAGCCATCGTTGATCACAGGCAACAAGCCCAGGGTCACTGGGATTGCCACCCCAGTGCTCGGTGGGGGGTGAGGGACCCTCTGCTGGGGCTGGGGGACACTCTGCAGGGGTGGCCTGCTTTGGTGGGTGGGCGAGTGCGCTGGGAGGGCAACTGGGGGGGCAACCGTTCGCGGAACCACCATGCTAATCCCTGGATCGTGAGTACCCATTCCTGGAGCAGCTCTTGTCCTCCCCATCTGTCCCAACAACCACCCATAACCCCCACCGACTGCCGAGGCCTCTGGCCATGCGGCTGAAGGCTATTGCTAATAGGTTAAGTGAGCACTTTACGCATACCAAGTGGATTCCCGTGGATGGGCGGGCCATGTAGCATGTGGTGTGATGCTATGCATAATGTAAGTTTGTACATAATGTTATGCATGACCTACGACCATTAGTTGGCATTGGAAATCCATTACGTCACCATGTGATCTGGGAGTTGGGAGTTGGTTGTGCTGGAAGACAGATGTATTTGCAGTAGTTCCACAAGAGTTGTTTTTAATATGTATATATCATCTTTATTGTCACAAGTAGGCTTACATTAACACTGCAATGAAGTTACTGTGAAAAGCCCCTAGTCGCCACATTCCGGCTCCTGTTCGGGTACACAGAGGGAGAATTCGGAATGCCCAATTCACCTAACAGCACATCTTTTGGGACATGTGGGAGGTAACCAGAGCACCCGGAGGAAACCCACGCAGACACAGGGTGAATGTGCAGACTCCGCATAGACAGTGACCCAAGCCAGGAATCGAACCTGTGACCCTGGCGCTGTGAAGCAAAAGTGCGAACCACTGTGCTACCGTGCTGCCCCAGTCAGCCCGTTGAGGAACCAACAAAGGAACAGACCATCTTGGATTGGATATTGTGCAATGCGAAAATATTAGTTGGCAATCTAGTTGTGAGAGAACCCTTGGGGATGAGTGACCATAATATGACAGAATCTTTTTATCAGGGTGGATAGTGAGGTAGTTGATTCTGGGACCAGGGTTCTCAACCTCAATAAAGGTAACTCTGATGGTAAGGAGCACGAGCTGGCTATGATGGACTGGAAAGCTTTACTAAAAGGAAAGACAGCGAACAGGCAATGGCAGGCATTCAAGGAATGAATAGGTGAACATCAAGAGTTGTTTATACCTATTTGACGCAAGAATAAAAAGGGAACTGGGGTCAAACCATGGCTTCCAAGGGAAATTAGAGATAGTATTAGATTCAAAGAAGAAGCAGACAAATTAGCAAGAAAAAGCAATAGAGGATGCAAAGAGGCTTCAGCATAATTTGGACAGGGTGAGTGAGTAAGCATATGCATGGCAGATGCAGTAGAATGTGGATAATTGTGAGGCTATCCATTTCAGAAACAAAAATAGGAAGGCAGGTTATTACTTGAATGGGTGTAAATTGAGAGAGGTGGATACTCAGCAAGACCTTGGTGTCCTCGTGCATCAGTCACTGAAAGTAAGCGCGCAGATACAGCAGGCAGTAAAGAAGGCAAATGGTATGTTGGCCTCCATAGCGAGAGGATTTGCATATTGGAATAGGGATGTTTTACTGCTATTGTACAGGGCATTGGTAAGGCCACAGCTGGAATATTGTGTGCAATTTTGGTGTCCTTATTTTAGGAAGGATGTTCTTGCTATGGAGGGAGTGCAGCGAACGTTTACCAAGATAATTCCTGGGATGGTGGGACTGTCATGTGAGGAGAGATTAAGTTGATTAGGATTATTCATTGAAGTTTAGAAGAGTGAGAGGGGATCTCATTGAAACTTATAAAATTCTGACAGGATTAGGCAAGGTAGATTCACAAAGAATGTTCCCAATGATGGGGGAGTCCAGAACTAGGGGTCGTTGTTTGAGAATGAGGGGTAAACCTTTTAGGACTGAGGCGAGGAAACTTTCTTCACCCAGAGAGTGGTCAATCTGTGGAATTCACTACCACAGAAAATAGTTGAGGCCAAAACATTGTGTGGTTTCAAGAAGGAATTAGATATAGCTCTTGGGGCTAAATCGATCAGGGGATATGGGGGGAAGGCAGGATCAGTGTATTGAATTTGATGATCAGCCATGATTATAATGAGTGGCAAAGCAGCCTCAAAGGTCAGAATACTCTCCTTGTGCTTCTATTTTCTGTGAATGTTTCAATGTACGTTGCGACAGGGCCTTGATCATTGAAGACAGACAATGCCCTGCCAAGACAGTGTGGGTCCTGCTGTGCAACAGGCCTCCCATTCTAAAGGATACCATGAACAGACCCCTCTACAGATGGCTTCCATACGCTCTTTAAAATGTATTTTGTTGACGTTCAAACTTGAGAAAGGACAGGGAATGTTTCTCTCATAGCCTACATGGGCCCTTTAGTTCTTCATTTTTCACTGTTTTGCAAACTTGTAGAGGTGTGTACATGAAGATTCCATAAGAATGACAAAATGTCCCATAGAAAATCTGTACTATGGATGTTAGCCCAGGTTCAATGGTATTAGGAGATTTAGTAAAATGTTGCATATTTATTATTGTCGTAGTAATTAGAGTTGTTTAAGTTACAATCCCTGTAATAGAGTGAATGCTGATGTAGTGATTTTCTTCGTTTATTTGATTTTTACTATTCATGAACCTGGGCTGGGATTCTCCGCCGGCGAGATTCTCTGTTTTGCCGGCGCCTGGGGGTTTCCCAACGGCGTGGGGCTGCCCCACAATGGGAAACCCCATTGACCGGCCAGCGCAACGGAGTATCCCGCCAGCGTGGTGAGGCAGAAATGTGGCACGGCGGGGCAGAGCATTCTGCCCCTGATCTTTAGTTTCCTGCCTAATCAAACTGTCTAATGCTTTTTCACAATTCAAAGACAAAGAGAACAGATAATTGCAGTGAGCAGTTTGCAGGAGCAAGCCTGTTTAACCCTTAGGCAACAATAGACTACCGGGTATTGTGCACAGGGTATAATGGTTCACTTACAGGTATGATTCTGAGCAAGAGAGCTATCTGATGCAGCACTAAAATTATAATAATGAAGGCAGCATTCACACCAGCGCTGATGAACAAATATCAAAACAAGAGTGGAAACTAAATTTCATGGTCCCTATACATCACAGTGTAGCCATCTAAGATGGACACCTACAAAGGACCATGGGAATTATGGCCAACCCAGGACTCAGACAGATATACAGCCTATGTGTATCCAAGACACAGGTAACCACCTCTGATCGAAATCCCCGCTAGTTTGCATTTTAATGGCCCATTTTCCCAGGACAATAGAACTTCAATCAAGCAATCGGTACAGCCACAGACTGATCGGTGCCACTCCCCTTACTCAGAAAGCCCAACTGCCAAGGTCAACGACCGCTAAGGACCCGCCCAGCGACCAAGGCACCTGCCCCTTTATTGGCCGAAATCGAAGACAGCCCTGTCGAACTATTGGGTCCAAGGTTAAGGATCACACCAAAGAGCGTGAAATCCCAGAGGGATAAAAGAGAGCACAGCCATGTATTCTGTCTCTTTTGGATCTGGCCTGAGCTAACCCAATTGTAGCAGGAACAGCCAGCCAAGTTCAAGACCAACAATTGCTACCTGACGGATGAGCCCAGCAGAGACAGAGCCACTTTCTTCAAACCAGCCAAGTGAAATCCAGATAAAGGCCTTATCCATTTGCACAGTGCTGGTTGCCCTGAAGTTAAGTATAGGTTATTGTAGCTGATAGGTGTAGTTTAACTCGTAGTAGATATAGTGTTTGCATGTTTAGATAACTCTTCTGTATGTAAATAAACCAACTTTTGAACTAACTAACTGGTTGAGTGGCCATTTGATCGATATAAGGCAAGGCTTGTGGTTCACCGAGATAAATAGAAATACCCACAGTATTGGCGATGCTGTTGGGACCGAAACAGAGCAACAACAGAGAAGTCCTCACAGCCAACCACCTGCATTTTTCAAGCATCATTTCCTTTTATTTAGAAAGTATGGGCCTACCCAAGAGGACAACTACTGATGCTAAACCCCAATATAAAACATAAAACTAAATGAAAATGTCCAGGCATATGCACTTCGTCCTTCAACGACCAAAGATTGATCTGAACAAAAGGATGCCGGAACAGACGAGCCACAGTTCAACTGTTGATAACTGAAGATAATGTAGAATGGAGGAAAGGTAAAGGTAACATTATGAGAAAGAACACAAATATCAATATCATCATAAACTTATTCTTGTGACTTTTTAAATACCATTGGATAAAATAAGTATGAAAATTGCCATAGGCTGTTCTCTCCTTTTGGGAGAGAGCTGACTAGTGATGATTTAACCTGAGGGTCACCATGCCTCAGGCAAGGGACATGGCTGCGAAGGCAGGACCTTCATTGATAACTTCAGCTCACAAGGGAATTGAACCCATGCTTTTGGCCTTGCTCCCACTTCACCAATCTGTCATCCAGCCAACTGAACTAACCAATCCCAGAAAGCATAAGGGAATCATTACTGACAATCAGGCTATAATATAAAGCACCATTAGGTGGTGCCAAACATCCACCAGATGAGGCAGCAAAGAAAAGGGCAACAATTTATTTTTAATTTTAGCAATTAAACTTATGCCATCAAGAGCAGTTAATGAGCAATAAAATACTAAGAAAATGAATGCCAGTGGCATATAAAGAACACCATCCCCACACTCACCATGGGAATCTTAGATAAAACAAGGGTAACGCATCATAAAAATCTCCTACTTCGTAGACGGGGAAGGGAAATATACTGAGAATTGCAGCGAAAAAGAGCAAAGCAATTGCATTCTGTAGAGAACACACTGGAAGAAAATCTAGCATTAGAGGAAGACTGAAACCAGACTTGTGGATTTCAGAATGTGTGGGCAAAGAGTTGGTCTTTCATCATCCCAGCTGCTTCTAGCCTGAAGGCTTACAAACACAACACCTGTTGGTTCATTTACTTTAGCACCACTCTGTGTGAAAAATAGTGATTTACATCTGTACTTCCACCAAGATAGTTAACCTTTTATTGCTTATAGAGCAGTCTCTTTTACATGAGGGAGATCAAATACAGATTATTCTAACACTGGCACATAATGCATTGTTCTTTAGAAGGTCATGTTATTAATAGCACGTACACACACGCCAGATACAGAACTAGTGGGTAGTTGAACTTCATCAAGAGGTGTGTCTCCCTCTCATCTCCTCTGTCCCCCATCCCACTCCCCCACCCAACAAAAATAAACGGAATCACCTTGTAAGATATTTCTGTGAGACAGCACTGCTGGTACACAACCTTGCTAGATGCATGTTTAATTCAAAGGGAAGGTCATGATCCTGCAATCCTGACTTGCACTTGCGGTTAGCAAGGCCCAGTTCTGTCAGGGGCTGTTTAGCACAGGGCTAAATCACTGGCTTTGAAAGCAGACCAAGGCAGGCCAGCAGCACAGTTCGATTCCCATAACAGCCTCCCTGAACAGGTGCCGGAATGTGGCAACTAGGGGCTTTTCACAGTAACTTCATTTGAAGCCTACTTGTGACAATAAGTGATTTTCATTTCAGTACAACCTTGCCAAGTTATCTCTATCATGTTCTGGTCACTTGTAGTTCAGGAACCCACTGAGGTAGTGCATATGTTTTCACCATTTCAAGTCTGGCATTATAAACCAATTGAATTGTGAGACCAGCCCTGGAGGGGTGGGTGGAGGGGGACACAGAATAAAGAATAAGAGAAAATATCTCATAACTTTCCATTTATACACCATTAGATGCACAGTGTTACATACAAGCAAGTAAAATCCTGAAAATAGCAGTTTCTGATATCTATCATATCGCTTTACAAAAATCAAAACCATTGAATTATTACACCAAAATAACAACAAATAGCTAACTGTTCTCTCCCATTTTCTGCAGTGGGTTCGAAATCAAAAAAATCATTCTTGGAGGAAGCTAAGATCATGAAGCAATTGCGCCATGAAAGGCTGGTCAAGCTATTAGCTGTCTGCACCGAGAGCGAGCCATATTGCATTGTGACTGAGCTAATGAAGTGGGGAAACTTGCAAAAGTACCTCAGGTGTAAGTGCTTTATTTTGCCTTGCCTTACGCGACACTAATGTATGATAGCCAGCTGCCTGTCCAATGACCTTCATCGCCTCAATTCAGATAAAACTTGTTCTGCAGAAGGGAAAAATATTCCCAAGCTGAAATTTCAATATGGGCAAAGTTTCTCGGCATTGAACATGAAAGGGCAGAAATCTAATTCATCGTCCTCAATGGCCAGGAATTAACACTGTGTTCTCAGGGCAACAGGATTGCTGAATTTATCGTTCATATACATCTGGTTCATACTTCAATAGTTAAGAATTTTCAGTCAGTAGTGAAGCGATGACGCCTGCCATCGATTTCAAAGAAAGTCGCCCACAAACATCTAGTGACGCGTGTGGTATAGATCCTACCTTTCCCAATGTCAATTTAATTCTGGTACCAACTATAGACGATCTCCAGTTGCCCGCCAACATTGATGCCATCAGACAGGCAAACGCATTGGAGGACTCCCATCGATTGCAGAGCAGGGAGGAACAAGCAGATTTTACCACTTACTTTTTATGAGTTATGCAAAAATTGAGATTGAGAAGTACACATGGTAGAAAGGTGGAAGCTAAAATATTATAAGATTTATCATTGAATGGAAAAATTTGCATTCCAAAAATATAAATCCATTTCTTACAACTCAGGGAGGTTGTTCATCAACCATCACACCTCCCTGACTTGAAATTATGGATGCAATTTTTCGGGTCCGTTCGCCATATGAGCAAATCCCGTTATGGCCGCTAAATTTCACAAGAGGATTTACGCTGGGGAGATCTCGATTGAAATCTTCCCCGTCCCTCTGCCAGTGGCGTGATAATGTTCATGCCAAAAAAGGCCTTGAATTTGATTTCCATAAATTTACATGCGTTTCCATATCACTAAAGGGCTTTAGGCCATAGTGTCCAGCCCTGCGGAATGTTCACCCACGGCAGCGTGACATAACACCAGCATGGTGTTACTGCTTTTCGAAAACGGAAAATGGTTGTGATGACTACACTGAGGCTGGGCATTGCCCTGGGCAACCTAGCACTTCCCCTTGCAGGTGCCGGGAGCACTGAGGTGGGCTATGAGGTGGACACTGCCAGGAGGGAAGGTTACCTTTCTCCACTGTGGGAGGGGGGGGACTTCCTCTTATTTATGGTTGGGGGGGAAATGGGTGTGCATAGACTACTGTGTGGATGAATGAAGAGTGGGGAGTGGAGAGCTTGTGGGGGGCCTCCATGGCCATGGTAGGGTGCAAGGGAGTTCATTTTCCTCATAGGTCAGGGTGCCATTGTGTGTAGCCGGTCTTGCCGGCTGTATCAGCCCCGCCCTTACAAAGTTATGTGCAAACTGAAGTGTTGGGTGCTCTGAGGTACAGACGAACCAACACGGTTGCGATTGGTACAACGCAGTTTTATTCCATTTAACTATTTATACATCAGACTTGGTACTCAGCACGTTGTGGCGGTGTGAGTGTCTTGCTATCAGGTCCTGGCCCTGTGCTGTCTCCAGATGGACTGCGCAGGAAGTGTTGTGTTTCTTGTCTTGTACTGTGTCTGCTCTTGTCTGTGATTGGCTGTCGTGTTATGTGTGCTAATTGGTCCGTTGGTCTGTCTATAATTATGTATGTGTATGAGATATGTTTGAATATCATGACATTCCCCTTTTTTTTACAAGATTATGTGCCTACGTGGTTATAAATATAAATGTGTCCTGAGTGCAGCTAAAGGTGTGTGTGTGTGCGTAATATTTACATCATGTACATGGGGCTTAACTATATACAAGGGGCGATGCCAGGTGTGACATGCTAACGAGGTTGTACCATAACAAAAGAAGAACAACGTTGAAATTTGGAACGATCAAACGAGGCCTGGAATGATAAAATAGTGACATGTTATAAAACAGTGGTTGCAAAAGTTTGACGTGTGAACAGTCTCATAAGTCCAGTCTAGTAGGCGGGCGACGAATTCGGGTTGACCGCCTCAAGGGTGGGTCGAGAACCACCGGCTGAGGTGCGAGCCTGGCCACAGGCGGCGACAGAAGGGGCATGGTATATGGCAGCTCCACAAAGTCGCTATCAGGAACCAGTGGAGGACACGGCGTCTGTGTAGGGTCCCGTTGCGAGCGTGGAAGTAAGCGAAGGGCTCGGCGATTGCGCCTACGCACGGATCCATCCGGCATGCGTACCAGGAACGAGCGGGGAGCCACGCGTTGGAGAACTTCGGCAGGTGCTGACCAGCCACCGTCTGGTAGGTGGATGCGGACGTTGTCTCCAGGGGCCAGGGAGGGAAGATCAGTTGCCCGTATGTCATATGACCTCTTCTGGCGACCGCGCTGCAGTTGCATCTTATGCAGTACCGGAGCATGGTCTATTGTTGGTGCCAGGATGGAAGGCACAGTGGTTCTGAGGGTGCGACCCATCAGCAGCTGTGCTGGCGAGAGACCCGTCCTAGTGGGGCCGAGCGATAAGCCAGCAGGGCGAGGTAGAAGTCCAACCCGGCAGCAGCAGCCTTGCAGAGGAGCCGCTTGGCAATGTGAACGCCCTTCTCCGCCTTTCCATTGGACTGGGGATGCAGAGGGCTGGACGTCACGTGTGTGAAGCCATACGAAGCAGCAAAGGACGACCATTCATGGCTGGCAAAACAGGGCCCATTGTCCGACATGACAGTCATCGGAATGCCGTGGCGAGCAAATGTGTCTTTGCAGGCCCTGATGACAGCAGACGACGTCAAATCATGCAGGCGTATGACTTCTGGGTAGTTTGAGAAGTAGTCAACTATGATGACATAGTCCATGCCAAGCGTGTGAAATAGGTCGACACCCACCTTCGCCCAGGGGGACGTCACCAGCTCATGGGGCAGAAGCGTCTCAGGAGGTTGCGCCGGCTGAAACCTTTGGAAGGTTGTACAGTTGAGCACCATGTTGGCAATATCGTCACTGATGCCTGGCCAGTATACCGCCTCTCGGGCCCTCCGTCTGCACTTCTCGACACCCAAGTGGCCTTCGTGTAGTTGGTCGAGAACCAGCTGGCACATGCTGTGCGGAATCACAATCCGGTCCAGCTTCAGAAGGACACCATCAATGATGGCTAGGTCGTCTCGTACATTGTAGAACTGCGGGCACTGCCCTTTGAGCCATCCTCCCATCATGTGGCGCATCACTCGCTGCAGAAGGGGGTCGGCCGCAGTCTCTCGGCGGATACGGGCCAGACTGGAGCCGTCAGCCGGCAGATTTGCCGCTGTGAAAGCCACCTGTGCCTCGACCTGACATACGAACCCCTCCGAATCTGGCGGCGTGCTCACTGCTCGGGATAGGGCATCCGCCACGATGAGGTCCTTCCCTGGAGTGTAGACCAATTGGAAGTCGTACCTCCTGAGTTTAAGTAGGATGCGCTGGAGGCGAGGGGTCATCTCGTTCAGGTCCTTGTTTATTATGCTGACCAGAGGGCGGTGGTCAGTTTCGACCGTGAACCGTGGAAGACCATATACGTAATCATAGAACTTGTCTAAACCGGTTAACAAGCCCAGGCATTCTTTTTCGATTTGCGCGTAGCGCTGCTCTGTGGGGGTCATGGCCCGCGATGCATAGGCCACTGGGGCCCATGATGCCGTATCATCCTTCTGCAGGAACACTGCTCCAATGCCGGATTGGCTGGCATTAGTTGAGATTTTGGTGGCACGAGACGTGTCAAAAATCGCCAACACTGGTGCCGTAGTGAGTTTGCGTTTGAGCTCCTCCCATTCCAGCTGGTGTGTGTGTTGCCACTGGAACTCTGTGGATTTTCTGACGAGGTGGCACAGAGTCGTCTTTTGGGATGCAAGGTTGGGAATGAACTTCCCCAGGAAGTTGACCATGCCAAGGAAGCGTAGGACAGCCTTCTTGTCGGCCGGCTGCGGCATGGCTGTGATGGCGCTCACCTTGTCTGCATCCGGACGGACCCCTGACCGGGAGATAGGGTCCCCCAGGAACTTCAACTCGGTCTGGCCAAAGGAGCACTTGGCTCGGTTGAGGCGCAGGCCGTTTTCCCGTATGTGGGCAAAAGCGCGTTGGAGACGATATATGTGCTCCTGCGGTGTGGTGGACCAGATGATGACATCGTCCACATATACGCGCACCCCTTCGATGACTTCCATCATCTGCTCCATGATTCTATGGAAGACCTCGGATGCCGAGATGATGCCAAATGGCATCCGGTTGTAGCAGAACCTGCCAAAAGGGGTGTTGAAGGTACATAGCTTTCGGCTGGACGGGTCCAGTTGGATCTGCCAAAATCCTTTAGAAGCATCCAGTTTCATGAATATCTTCGCCTGGGCCATTTCACTGGTGATCTCCTCCCGTTTGGAAATGGGATAATGTTCCCTCATAATATTGTTAATGAGGTCTTTGGGGTCAATACAGATGCGGAGCTCGCCAGAGGGCTTCTTGACACACACCATAGAGCTGACCCTATCCGTGAAGCTGGATAGGACCCCTTGGTCCTGGAGATCCTGCAGCTGCTGCTTGAGGCGGTCTTTAAGTGGCACAGGAACCCTGCGAGGTGCGTGAACGACCGGGATGGCGTCCGGTTTGAGGCGAATTCGGTAGGTGTATGGCAGTGTTCCCATGCCTTCGAATGCCTCCTGGTTGTGGGCGAGGAGCGATTGGAGCTGTGCGTAGAACTCTGCATCCGGGAAGTCAGATGTGCCGTCTGGAGAGAGAGAGAGAATTTGTTGCACAAGGTGGAGAGCCTTGCATGTCTGTGCGCCCAGCAGGGAGTCCTTCGATGAGCCAACTATCTCGAACGAGAGTGTGGCCGTGTGAGTGTTGTGTGTCACCTGGAGCTGGCAGGATCCCATGGCCGGGATAACATTCACGTTGTAGTCGACCATCTTGCACCGGGATGGCTGGATTGGTGGCCTGACCTTCATGGCGTAGAAGGCTGACCATGCCATGAGCTTGGCGGAGGCGCCAGTGTCCAAGTGGAAAGTGATCGGCGATCGGTTGACCGTTAGGGTGGCACTCCATTCATCGCCCGGATTGATGGTGTTGACCCGGTTCGCATCAATGACCGCAACCCGGAAGGCGTCTTGGTCATCTGTGTCGTCGGTTTGGATGTCGTGATGTGGAGGCTGAATGGTCCGCACGTTCCTACGAGGTTGTTGGAGATGTGGAAGATCAACAGGTTGAGCCGCTCGACAGTAGGCAGCGTTGTGGCCCATCTTGCCACAGCGTAGGCATTGTCGGGTTTTTGCAGGACATTGCCCTTTTAAATGTGCAGCTCCACATTTGCCGCACGTCATGACGTCATGACGTTCGTTACGCCACTGCGCATGCGCAGTTCGGTCTTGCGTCGGTCATGCCTGCGCAGCACGTCCCTCAGTGTTGCCGTAGGTTTTGGCGCGCACAAACGCGGGAGGCCTTAAAAGCGCGCGAAACGGCCACCGTCGTCCGGGAGAAACTCGATTGCCTGGACGCGTTCGGCCTCGTGGGTGGCCTGGCTTGCCGATTCAATCACGTGGGACCCCCTCCGTGCCGATTCGGTCGCCTGAAATTGGGCATAGTGGCTGGTCGCATTCTCATGCAGGACACAGGTTTCATCTGCAGATGCTAAGGTCAGGCCTTTAATTTTAAGAAGCTGCTGGCGTAGGCCACTGGAGGCAATGCCAAAAACGATCTGGTCCCAGATCATGGACGCTGAGATGGTGTCGTAACCGCAGGACTGCGCGAGTATGCGGAGGTGCGTCAGGAAGGACTGAAAGAGCTCATCCTTACCTTGCAGGCACTGCTGAAAGACATACCTCTCAAAGCTTTCGTTGACTTCAACGTTGAAGCGCTTGTCGAGCTTGAGGAGGACCGTGTCATACTTAGCTTTGTTCTCGCCTTCCGCGAACATCAAGGAGTGGTATACATCGATGGCGTGCTGACCTGCGGTAGTGAGGAGCATGGCAATCTTTGTTTCGTCTGAGGCGCCCTGTTTTTCATTGGCTTGCATGAAGAGTTCGAAGCGCTGCTTGAAGAGCTTCCAATATGTGCCCAGGTTCCCAGCGACTTGCAACGGATGCGGTTTGTTGCGGGTGTCCATGGCTCAGGATGGCAGATTTGCCGGTAGGTCTCGATTCACTCCTGGTATCATGAAGTGTTGGGTGCTCTGAGGTACAGACGAACCAACACGGTTGCGATTGGTACAACGCAGTTTTATTCCATTTAACTATTTATACATCAGACTTGGTACTCAGCACGTTGTGACTGTGTGAGTGTCCTGCTATTAGGTCCTGGCCCTGTGCTGTCTCCAGATGGACTGCCCAGGAAGTGTCGTGTTTCTTGTCTTGTACTGTGTCTGCTCTTGTCTGTGATTGTCTGTCGTGTTATGTGTGCTAATTGGTCCATTGGTCTGTCTATCATTATGTATGTGTTATGATGTATGTTTGAATATCATGACACAAACCATGCCCCTCTTCCTCCTGGTTTCTTTTGACAGACTGTCAGGTGACCTGGTCAGAAAATCTGGCAGTCTTTCCTCTTTGGGAAAATATTTTTATTATAATTTTAAAAATTTTAATACAAAACATACAAAAACACAGAGCAACAATTAAACAGGAAGAGCCCCCTCGTCCACTCCCCACCTTCTCTTAGAACAGTAAATCTTAGTTCCTAACCCCTATCCCCTTACCCTTCCGAACAGCTCACAGAGACCAGCTCTTTAAAATACATTATAAACGGCTGCCATCTATGGTAAAACCCCACCACTGACTCTCTCACAGTAAACCTAACCTTCTTGAGGTGTTAAAAGCTCCATCAAGTCACCAAGCCATGCTGAGGCGCTTGGCGGTGTAGTCGACCTCCAGCCCGGGAGTATCCAAATCCTTGCCACCAGTGAGGCAAAGGGCAGAACACCAGTCTCCCCCCCCCACCCTGTCCAGAGTTCCGGCACAACCGAAACCCCAAAAAGCGCCACCAATGGGTAAGGCTCCAATCCAATGTTCTGGATTGCCGACATGGCCTCAAAAAAGGACCTCCAGAAGTCCACAATCTTTGAGCATGACCAGAACACGTGCGCATGATGTACCTGGTCCCCAGACACCGATCACATCTATCATCCACCACTTCCAAAACCCAACTCATTCTAGCCTTTGTGAGCTGTGCCCGGAACACCACTTTCAGCTGGATAAGGCTCAACCTCGCACAAGACGGGGTCGAGTCCACCCTCCTCAGCGCCTCACTCCAAACCTCCTCTTTCAAGATCGGTCCCAGCTCTTCCGCCAACTTAGCCTTCATACCCTCAACAGAGTACATCTCTTCCCACACCATCCGCTGGTGTATAGCCGACATGTTGGCCACCTCCGAACCAGAGCAGGGTAAGAGCCTCTCGAGCAAGGTTGAAGACTGCTTCATTGGAAAAGCTGAAAAAAGAAACCATGGTTTGCACATAACTTTGTAAGGGCGGGGCTGATACAGCCGGCAAGTCCGGCTGCACAAAATGGCACCCTGGAGATATCTGAGCCCATCAGCTTCTGCAAGCCCATATTTTTCGTGCAATCTTCCTAAGCTAGCGAACTGACCTTCTAAAAATAAGTCTCCTACTTTCTCTAAACCTTTATCCTTCCATTCCCTAAATTTCACATCCAACCGAGCCGGTTCCAATAACTGGTTCGCACATATGGGGGTTCAGCCTAGAGGCAGCCCTCAAATTAAAGTGTTGGGGGAGTTGCCTCCAAATTTTTAATGTGGCCCTATCAGGTGAAACTGCATTTGCAGTTTCTTCCTCTCCACTAATAGTTCGGGATGGACTGTCTGCATACTTGCGATCTACCTCTATAATATCACGTATTAGTTTTTCCCGCTTACCTTCTTGCCTCCAGCTCGATATGGGCCTTGAAAAATATAATTACTCCCCTAATTACAACATTCAGTGCTTCCCATAGTGTTGAGGGAGAGGCCTCCCCATTGTCATTGTTCAAACTATAATCCTGGATAGCCCCACAGAACCCAATGTCCGCTAGCAGACACACATCCAGCCGCCACCCCTTTCGATGTCCCTTACCTATCCCCAACTCAAGGTCCACCCAATGTGGAGCATGGTCAAAAATAACCATCCACCATTGAGTACTCAGATTTCTTCACCCGGCTTCTGACAAAATAGCCAATCCTGGAAAAAAACGTATGTACTGAAGAGAAGAAAGAGAACTCTTTTTCTCTTGGGTGTCCGACTGCCAATGGTTCCCCCCCCCCCTCCTCCCTTTCCTCCCTAAAGGCACTTAATGCCTTAACCATTACCCCCAGGACCAGTGATCTTGGCCTATAACGATCTATCCTTGGGTCCAGCACACAATTCATGTCTCCTCCCATAATAAGCTGATGGGTGTCTTGATCCGGTGTTGCTGTCAGCAGCCGTTTCACGAACATTGTATCATCCTAATTAGGGGCACAAACATTCACCTATACCACTGGTATCCCTTCCAACACCCCCATTACTATAATAAAACATAACTCCATTCCGCATTAGCTAATAGCTTCTCCAAAGGAAACCAGACTCTTTTCTTAATAAGGGTTGTCAACCACCGGGCCCTGCTATCAAATCCTGAATGGAATACTTGGCTCACCCATGCCGTCCGAAGCCATGTCTGATCTAGCTCACGCATGTGGGTCTCCTAGAGGAATATCACACAGGCTCCCAAATTCTTTAAATGAGCCAATACCCGTGCTCTCTTGACTGAGCATCCCCCTCCCCAAGGACCCGCACATTCAGGTGACCACCCTTGTTGGGGGTGACTTATTCCTCCTGCCCCCCCAGCTTTGAGTCATTCATTTCCACCGCAGAAGGTCATAGCTTCACCAAGGATTCCCAGGCCGCAGGCCCACCTAAGATGGCGACCCATCCCACTTAAATGGTGGTTCAGAGAAAGATAACTGGTCACTATCAGTTCCCACCCCCACCCGCTCTCCCAAGTCAACAGATAGCCTATCATCTCTTCTAACATCATCCCCTCTCCACCCCCCCAGACCCATCAAGCTGAACCAAACTGCTCTGATAATTCCCAGCCCCATCCCCCACTTGTCTTCCATTAACTAACTTACTTTCTAGTGCTAGTAAGGTGACCACCCCACCCCAGGTCCCATCTATTCCTTAACCATCGCTTTCACTTCTGCCCAAGCTCGCCTGAAACTAACCCTGACACCCCCCCCCCCCATCCGCCCGATGTCCAAGCAACTACTAAGCCCGTAAAGAAATATCATCACAAAACAGAACAGAGGAATCAACTCCATCCAAACAACTTCACCATTAACTGAACTCAACTCAAGACAACATGAACACTAAAACGGTAAAATAGTCACACCCCAACCATCCAACCGCATCCTCCAACTTTGCCAAGTCCATGATCTCTGGTAAAGACCTCAGCCCGCTTAGGGAGTTTCAAAATAGAAATCTTTCCAGTCAAACGTGACTCTTAGCTTTGCTGGGTACACAACCCCAATTCGTACTCCTTGGATTGAACCTTCTTCACCTTATTCGCCAGTTCTGTGCCTGGTGAATCCTTTCCATGTTACCGTGCCAGTTAATGTTCCGGGCTTTCTTGGCCCATTCCAGGACCCACTCCTTCCTCTGGAAAGTATGAAACCGAATGATCACCGCTCAAACATTAGTTGCCAGTAACATTAGGAATGATAGTAAAAGTTTCTTTAAATACATTAAAAACAAACGGGAGGCAAAAGTAGACATTGGGCCGCTCCAAAATGACGCTGGTAATCTAGTGATGGGAGACAAGGAAATAGCTGAGGAACTAAATAAGTACTTTGCATCAGTCTTCACAGTAGAAGACATGAGTAACATCCCAACAATTCAGGAGAGTCAGGGGGCAGAGTTGAATATGGTAGCCATCACAAAGGAGAAAGTGCTAGAGAAACTAAGAGGTCTAAAAATTGATAAATCTCTGGGCCCAGATGGGCTACATCCTAGAGTTCTAAAGGAGATAGCTGAAGAAATAGTGGAGGCGTTAGTTATGATCTTTCAAAAGTCACTGGAGTCAGAGAAAGTCCCAGAGGATTGGAAAATCGCTGTTGTAACCCCCCTGTTCAAGAAGGGAACAAGGAAAAAGATGGAAAATTATAGGCCAATTAGCCTAAACTCGGTTGTTGGCAAGATTCTAGAATCCATTGTTAAGGATGAGATTTCTAAATTCTTGGAAGTGCAGGGTCGGATTAGGACAAGTCAGAATGGACTTAGTAAGGGGAGGTCGTGCCTGACAAACCTGTTAGAGTTCTTTGAAGAGATAACAAATAGGTTAGACCAAGGAGAGCCAATGGATGTTATCTATCTTGACTTCCAAAAGGCCTTTGATAAGGTGCCTCACGGGAGACTGCTGAGTAAAATAAGGGCCCATGGTATTCGAGGCAAGGTACTAACATGGATTGACGATTGGCTGTCAGGCAGAAGGCAGAGAGTTGGGATAAAAGGTTCTTTTTCGGAATGGCAACTGGTGACAAGTGGTGTTCCGCAGGGTTCAGTGTTGGGGCCTCAGCTGTTCTCTTTATATATTAACGATCTAGATGACGGGACTGGGGGCATTCTGGCTAAGTTTGTCGATGATACAAAGATAGGTGGAGGGGCAGGTAGTATGGAGGAGGTGGGGAGGCTGCAGAAAGATTTAGACAGTTTAGGAGAGTGGTCCAAGAAATGGCTGATGAAATTCAACGTGGGCAAGTGCGAGGTCTTACACTTTGGAAAAAAGAATAGAGGCATGGACCATTTTCTAAACAGTGACAAATTCATAATGCTGAAGTGCAAAGGGACTTGGGAGTCCTAGTCCAGGATTCTCTAAAGGTAAACTTGCAGGTTGAGTCCGTAATTAAGAAAGCAAATGCAATGTTGTCATTTATCTCGAGAGGCTTGGAATATAAAAGCAGGGATGTACTTCTGAAGCTTTATAAAGCATTAGTTAGGCCCCATTTAGAATACTGTCAGCAATTTTGGGCCCCACACCTCAGGAAGGACATACTGGCACTGGAGCGGGTCCAGCGGAGATTCACATGGATGATCCCAGGAATGGTAGGCCTAACATACGATGAACGTCTGAGGATTCTGGGATTATATTAATTGGAGTTTAGGAGGTTGAGGGGAGATCTAATAGAAACTTACAAGATAATGAATGGCTTAGATAGGGTGGACGTAGGGAAGTTGTTTCCATTAGCAGGGGAGACTAGGACCCGGGGGCACAGCCTTAGAATAAAAGGGAGTCACTTTAGAACAGAGATGAGGAGAAATTCCTTCAGCCAGAGAGTGGTGAGTCTGTGGAATTCATTGCCACAGAGGGCGGTGGGGGCTGGGACGTTGAGTATCTTTAAGACAGAAGTTGATAAATTCTTGATTTCTCGAGGAATTAAGGGCTATGGAGAGAGTGCGGGTAAATGGAGTTGAAATCAGCCATGATTGAATGGTGGAGTGGACTCGATGGGCCGAATGGCCTTACTTCCGCTCCTATGTCTTATGGTCTTATGGTCTTAAAGTGGCTCATTCAGTTGCGGTTTCTGCCTCAAGGGTGTATGCCCTGTCCAGCTCCGGCACCGCAAATACCTAATCACCACTCGTCAACTGGGAGAACTTTGCAGCAAAGTTTTCAGTCGGCCTTGAGCCCTCAACTTCCTCCGGTAGACCCACCAGCCTCAGGTTCATGTGCCTGGCCCTATTTTCTATATCGTCCAGTCTTGCCTTGAGGCCCTTATTCCTGCCCCCAACAATCGCCATTTCAGCCTCCAAAGACGCAAAGTCTGTCCTCGTGTTGAAATAAAACCTCCTCCACATTTTTCAACTTCTCGCCCTGCTCGCCTACCGCCTGAGTCGTCTTCTTCAGTTGCTCCCCGACTGGGCCCAAAGCATCCTCCACCGTAGTTTCAAATGAAGCCGTAAATACCTGGCCATGCTGTTGGAAGCGTTCATCCATCTCTCTACCAAACTTTTTAAATTCTCTTGCTACCACCCTCGCCATCAAGGCGAGGGCGATGGACATTGCCACTTCACCCCTCCCCCGCCATCTTTTATGAGTCCTTGCTCGGGCTTGACCCTTGCAATTCCACCCCTTCACCCCTCTTCGATGTCAATTTCAACATTCCCCCGATTCCCAGCTGTTTTCTCTGCCAGGCCATCGAGCGCAATGGCAGAAATTCTTCACAGAATGGGCAGGAAAGCCCAAAGTGCCGGAGCCTGCACGGAATACACCCACGATGCAGCCGTTACTTCGTGCCGCCGCACCGGACGTCCTCTGGCTACGTTTCTGGAGAGAAATCTGCCAGTTTTCAGTCAGAATCTGACACCTCACCATTTTGGGGGGAAAATTTCGCCTTACATCTCTGTCCATTCACTGTGGTTAGGTAAAAACCCCGGAACTCCCACCCTACCAGTACTGTGAATGTACAGTTCTGTATCTCTGCATTGTAACTGCCTGCGGTATTCCTGATTGAGGCATCCAGTTACCTCATACAACAAATATGAATTAAAAGGGATGATTTCAACATAAGACCATAAGACATAGGAGCATAATTAGGCCACTTGATCCCATTATTAATCAAGAACTATCTATCTCTGTCTTAAAGACACTGAGTGATTTGGCCTCCACAGCCTTCTGCGGCAAAGAGTTCCACAGATTCATCACCCTCTGGCTGAAGAAATTCCTCCACATCTCTGTTTTAAACAGTTGCCTGCCTGCTTGTGTCCTCACTTATTATTCCAGCATGATCAGAGCAGTCCTGCCAGCTTCACACCACACTCTTTCCCAAGTTAACTGTAGGCCTAAAATATCTGGCGGTGACTATTTCTTTGCCAGCGACATTAGGTCTAGGCTTGGAAGTCAGAAGTTAACCATTCTTTCTCCCACCCAGAATGTTTTTATAACATTTTTTGAGAAAGGTAATCTTTACCCCATGGCAAATGGCAGACCTGCTATTGATAGATAATGGTTATCAAAGTTATGTCAAAATTATTACATTTTGAATTGGTAATTTGCAGTGTTGTAACAAATGAAATCAGGAATAAATCTGGTGAACAGACATACAAAGGAAATTAGGTTCGACTGCTCTTTTTAAAAAAATATTTTAATTCAAATTTTCAATATTTTAGCATTTTTACAAAGAATAAACACAAACCAAACACAACTGCCCCCCCCCAAATCTGCACCCCCCTACCCCTTGACGGCAACCAGGTCTCCAAAGTGTAAGATAATCAAACCCCATCTCTTGTGGAACCCCTCAGAACAAACGTCATCTTCTCCAAATACAGGAAACCCATTCAGTCCCCCAGACACACCGAGGCACAGGGGAGAAGCTGACCTCAACCCCAACAGAACTCACCTCCCATCCCTGGATCCTCACATCCTCCCTGGCTCAAACCCATGTTTTTCCCTTAACGGCATCATCCTCGGGGCGGGCCTCAACTTAAAGTGCTGCTGGAATTGCCTCCAAATCTTCAGCGTGGCTACCACCACAG
The DNA here is from genome assembly GCF_047496885.1 of Scyliorhinus torazame. Classification (NCBI taxonomy): domain Eukaryota; kingdom Metazoa; phylum Chordata; class Chondrichthyes; order Carcharhiniformes; family Scyliorhinidae; genus Scyliorhinus; species Scyliorhinus torazame. The sequence goes on along the minus strand of NC_092710.1, from coordinate 194,457,939 downwards.
GACTCCCCAAATACTACCCTGAGACAAACAGTAGCAGCGCCATTGCCAACACCCACAAACCCAACCTCTTACAGGTACCTGCCTGTATCCGCACCCATAAGTCTTCTATTTCTATACGCCAGCCCCGCCCTTTCTCCGAATTCACTGCCCAGTAATAGTACAGCAAGTTTGGAAGGAACACTCCCCCGACTGCCACCTCCTTTGGAGCACCCGCTTTCCTTATCCTGGCCACCTTCCTTGCCCACACAAACGACAAGACCAGCCTATCTACCCCCTTAAAAATTGACTTTGGTAAAAAAAAACGGCAGACACTGAAACAGAAACAAAAACAAAAAACGCGGCATAATGTTCATCTTCACTGCCTGCCCGGCCTGCCAATGACAAGGATAGGCTATCGCACCGCAACAAGTACTCCTTCACCTTCCCAACCAAGCTCATGAAAATGAGCTGAAGAAGCCATGCCTATCTGCACTCCCAGATACCGAAAATGGGTTGGCATCAACTGGAAAAGCAGCCCCTACACTCCCACCCCTGCGCCTGGAGAAGACCCCACAAAATACTCGCGTTTCCCAAAATAAAAACCCCTAAAACACCCCGAATCTCCTTAGCAACCCCATTATATCCGTCACCAAGGGGCTCGGGTCCGAGATGTATAGAGACACCTGATGCTCCACCCTCCCCCCCCCCCCCCCCCCCCACTATCCCCTTCCATAAGTTCGAACCCCACAGTGCCAAGGGCTCCATCACCAGTGCAAACAGAATCGGGACATGGGGCTTCCCCGCCTCGTTCCCTAAAATCCTTGAAATAGTGGAAAGTACCTCAAATTTATTTTGTTCGTTAGCACACATGCTGACGGATCCTTGTACAGCAATTTTACCCTTGACACAAACTTGAGCCCAATCCAAATTTCTCCAACACCTCAAACAGACAGCTCCACTCCACCCTGCCAAACGCCTTCTCCACATCTATTTCCACCACTTCTTCATACTCCCTTCCTTCTGCCGGAGAAAGTACCACATTCAGCAGCCGCCACACATTCAACGCCAACTGCCTGCCCTTGACGAATCCTGTCTTAGCTTCCCCCTCCGTGTTCAGAAGACACACCTCCAGCCTCACTGGCAACACCTTCGCCAATATCTTAGCATCCATGTTCAGTATAGAAATGGGCCTGTATGACCCACACTCCACCAGATCCTTCTCCTTTTTAAGTAATAGTGAGATGGATACCTGCCCGATCGTTTCTGGCAATATTCCCCTAGCCATCGCATCCTCAAACATATCTACCATCCGCGGTGCTAGCTTATCCATAAATGTTTAATAAAATTCCACCGGGAACCCATCCAGCCCCTGTGCCTTACCCGACTGCATCTTCCCTATTGCTGTCTGCACTTCTTCCACCCCATTGGTTCCTCTAGCCCCCCCCCCCCCCGTCCTCCCCGTCCCCCCCCCCATCCCCCGTACTCCCCCGTCCCCCCTCCGTCCCCCATCCCCCCCCAGTCCCCCCCCACCTCCGGATACTCCAGTTGCTCCAGAAACTCCCTCCTATCCGACGTATCCTCTGGCGGCTCCGACTTATACGAGTTCCCATAAATGTCTTCAAATGTCCTATTCACCTGCTCCGGCTCCATTACCAGCCCACCCATCCCACCTTTAATCCGCACAATCTTCCTCGCTGCCACTCGCCTCCGCTGCCGAACCACCCTTCCCGTGGATAGAAGATCAAGCTCCTCCTCATCAAACGTCCTGGTTCCGGATCCTCCACATATATCCCATCTACCTCCAAAATCTCCTCTATCAACCGTTGCTGCTCCTCCCGTGCTTCCCTATCCATCTTCGCATGAATGAAATGACCCTGCCCTTCACCATTCACTACTGCCTTCAACCTCCCAGACTACCAACGGCGAGACTTCCCCATTCCGGTTAAACCCCACATACTCCTCAATAATCTTCCCCATTTTAGTACAAAATTCAGGTCCGCCATCAAACCCACATCAAGCCTCTATGCCGGCCTTCGGGCTAGCCCCTTCTCCAAAACCACATCCAACCACTCCAGAGCATGGCCCGATATCATGATCGGTGAGTACTCTGCCTTCCTTACCCGAGCTATCAGCACCATCCCCACCACAAAAAAGTCGATCCTCAAGTACAACTTATGCACTGGCAAAAAAAACAAGTGCTCTATCTCGTGGATGTAAAAACCTCCAAGGGTCCACCCCTCCCATCTCCTTCATAGAAACATAGAAATAGGTGCAGGAGTAGGTCGTTTGGCCCTTCGAGCCTGCACCACCATTCAATGTGATCATGGCTGATCCCACTCCCGCTTTCTTTCCATACCCCTTGGTCCCTTTAGCCGCAACGGCCACGTCCAGCTCTCTCTTGAATATATCCAATGAATTGGCCCCAGCAGCTTTCTGTGGTAGAGAATTCCACATGTTCACAACTCTCTGAGAGAAGAAGTTCTTCCTCATCTCAGTCCTGAATGGCTGACCCCTTATTCTTAGGCTGGGACCCCTAGTTCTAGATATCCCCAACATCGGGAACATTCTTCCTGCATCTAGCCTATCCAGTCCCATCAGGATTTTATATGTTTCAATGCGATCCCCTCTCATTCTTCTAACTCCAGTGAGTGCAGGCACAGTTGATCCAGTGTTTCTTCATATGTCAGTCCTGCCATCCCGGGAGTTAGTTTGGTGAACCTTGGCTGGTCACCTGCAATAGCAAGAATGTCCTTCCCAGCCAGCCAGCACCTTTGCCCTTGCTCACGCGGCGGCCCCTGCCAGAGCCCCCTTCCCAACATGAAAAGAAACACACTAACACCAAATCCTCCCACACCCAACCCCTCAAAACCCCAAACATCCTGCAAGGTTCAAATGTTCTCACATCAAATGTGAACATGTTACACACTTGCCTGACACCAGCAACTTTATTTAAAAATAAATACAAATCCCAATTATTTACTGAAAGAATGAAGCCATGAGACTCCATGAGCGGGATTCTCCACTCCCGCGCTGAAGTGCCCACGCCGTCGTGAACGCCGTCGAGGTTCACGACGGCGGAAAACGGCCCCTATCCCGACTGATTCAGGGCTCGATAATGGGCTAGGAGCGGGGCCGCGTTATTTACACGCGCCAGGCCTTGTCGCCGCGTAAAGGCGGCGCCGCATACATGACGTGGCCGGCACCGCATAACTGGCGTCATACGCGCATGCGCGGGTTGCCGTCCTCTCCGAGTCCGCCCCGCAAGAAGATGGCAGACGGATCTTGCAGGGCTGCGGAAGAAAGGAGGGCCTCCTTCAGAGAGGACGGCCCGATGATCGGTGGGCACCGATCGCGGGCCACCCCACATTCAAGGTACCCCCCGGTGCAGGATCCCCCCTCTCCTCCCCGCAGGCCGCCCCCCCCCAGTGTTCCCGCGCTGTTCCTGATGGCAGCGTCCAGGTGTGGACGGCGCCGTGGGAAACCCGCCATCCTGGGCTGGCCACTCGGCCCATCCGGGCCTGAGAATAGCAGGGGTGCCGGAGAATCGCTATTTTGGGTGTCTCGGGCGATTCTCTGGCCTCCGGCCCACGGAACTCGACGGGGCCGTTCCCGCCGCTTGGGAGAATCACGAGAGGGCGTCGGACCGGCGTCGCGGGAAACTTTGGTGGCCCAGGCGATTCTCCCAACCGGCGCGGGAGTGGAGAATCTCGCCCCATAGCTTAAAACAAAATAATTTTTACTGTCCAAGAGTCAAACAAATCAAACATGAAATAGTACCTCTGATAATCTCCTGTAATCTAAAACCCAGAAGCAACAGAAGTTAAACCCGAATTAACAGCAACTTGTCAATTATAAGGTACACTTTAAATGAAAGAATCAACTAGGACAGATCTTTTGAGTTGGCTTGGCAGACCACACAACATATAAGCCATTAAATTCAGTCACAGCGTTCTTCAAAGCTCTATCTTCCTCAAGAAGAATTTCAGCTCCACTTCTTCCAGGATATGGCATGATCTTCAGCCAGCAGAGGTGCACAACCAATTTGGGTTCCTTGGGTACAGTTGTCATCAAAAATGGCATACATCTGCAGAATCTTCTCAACTCTGCTTTTGATGCTCTAGATGCCGTAGATCCACCAATGTTATCTTCAAGTAACAGAAAAAAGCTGCAGCAACTGTATGTTTGCCTATTCTCAGCTTCTGGATTTAGCCTTCAACTTCTTCAACTCACCTGTACTGCACGACTGGGATCATAATCTGCGCTCGGATGGCTCTGTGTCATTTTATGTCGTTTCAACCGGTTTCAGTCTGCCCAGGAGTTTGGTTTCAGCCTTAGTTTCCTTAGAAACAAGAAGGTTTTATTTACTTCTCAGTTTCCCTTTTCAGTTTCGGTGAAGTCAGATGAAACAACTAAAGTGTTGTGATGGAGGAAATGTCTTCAAAATTATATAGATTAAAAAAAAAATTTTTTTTTGAGACTTCCGGTGGCGGCCATGGATGAGTAGGTCGCGCATTCGGCAGCTCCCGTCTGGAACGGACTCTCGGACCTTTTTTCAGGAGTTTCCACAGACTTTTTGGGGCAGATTGGTGAAGCGAACACTGCCAAAAGGATTCCCTCTCTGTTGTATGGATAGCTGGACCAGGAGTGGCCGGATGAAGCGTTTACGTCCCATCAGACAGAAGCGTGCGGAGCGGGCGCCGAGGCACGGCATGGCAGCCGGTATAGACCAGGGTGCATGGGCGCAGTGGTCACAGGAGCAACAGGAGTTCCTTAGGGTCTGCTTTGCTGATCTTAAAAAGGACATGCTGGCCCCGATGAAGGCATCAATAGACCAAATGATCGCAACTCAGGCGACACAAGGGAAAGCGATAAAGGAGATGGAGAAGAAGCTATCCGACCATGAGGACTAGTTGGTCGTATTGGCCCATAAGGTGGAGGCGCAGGATGACCTCCACAAGAAGTGGCAGGAGAGGCTGGAGGACCTAGAAAACAGGTCCAGGAGATAGAACTTGAGAATCGTGGGCCTCCCTGAAGGTGTGGAGGGGTCGGTTGCGGGAGCATTTGTGTCCAAGGTGCTGGAGACGCTGATGGGGACAGAGGTATTCCCTCGGCCCCTGGAGCTGGACGGGGCGCACAGAGCCCTCGCAAGGAAGACCAAGGCGAATGAACCGCCGAGGGCCATGGTGGAGAGATTTCATCACTTCTCGGACAAGGAACTTGTCTTGCGGTGGGCAAAGAAAAGAACGGAGCAGCAGGTGGGAGATCTACCAGGACCTGGGTGCACAGCTGGCCAAGAGGTGTGCTGGATTCAACCGGGTGAAGGCAACCCTCTTCAGCAAGGGGGTGAAATTTGGGATGTTACACCCAGCGAGGCTATGGGTCACGTACAAGGAATGGCATCACTATTTTGAGACGCCGGACAAGGCGTGGTCATTCGTCAAACAAGAAAAGCTGGACTCGAATTAAAGGACAGTTAAGCTTTGGTGGAATGCGGCGGTGGGGCTGGATAACACGGTAGCGTTTCTAATATAAGATTGTATACAATGTTGGGTGCCTGTAAGGGCTGTGGCGGTGGTTGGAGGGTGCTGTGTTTTCGGCAAAGTTGAGATATGGAGGGGGGACGGGGCCCTGTACTTAGTGCGATTTTTCGGGAAGTTGGAGCCTTGGTTCAGTAAGTGTCTCCTCACGGGGCTATGTTAGTGTCTTTTGTTTATTTTTCGTTTCGTATTACTATTTACTCACTGGGGCTGGAGAGGTAGTTTAATTGGTTTATTCACATGGGGAGAGGGGTCCGGACAATGAGGCAACAGTCTGATCGGCACCAGGGGCGGGAGCTTCTGGGGTCAGCATGGATCAGCTGACTCTTGGGAGGGTAGTGGGGGGTGAGCTCAGCTGGTGCTTGGCGGGGGGCTTTGGGTTGTGGGGCTGTTGGGGGAGGGGGAGGGGGGAATGCTGCTTTGCTAACAGAGGAGGTATCAATTTCGGGGTACCAATTGAGGGTCGGGGGTGGTGGCTCCCTGTGCTCGAAGAAGCGAATGACAATGCTTCAGGAGACACATTTAAAGCTCGCAGATCACACGGGATTAAGAAAGGGATGGGTCGGCCAGGTGTTCCATTCAGGGCTGGATTCGAAGACCAGGGGGGTAGCAATTCTGATTAGTAAGGATGTGGCATTCGAGGCTGGGAGAATCGTGGCAGATAAGGGGGGCAGATATACAATGGTGAGTGGAAAGTGGGAGGGGGTCCGGGTGGTGTTTGTGAATGTCTACGCTCCGAATTGGAATGGTGTGGAATTTATGAGACGCATGCTAGGCAAAATCTCGGACTTAGAGTCACACAACCTGATCATGGGGGGAGACTTTTACACAGTCATTGACCCCGAGCTGGACCGGTCGAAGTCCAGGACAGGGAAGAGACCGGCAGTTGCTAAGGAACTGAAGGGTTTTATGGAACAAATGGGGGGGGTGGATCCCTGGAGGTTTGCGCGGCCGAGAGCGAAGGAGTTCTCTTTTTTTCTCCCACGTTCATAAGGTTTATTCCTGCATAGACTTCTTTGTCTTGAGCAGGGCGCTTATCCCAAAGGTGGCGGGGACAGAATACTCAGCAATCACAGACTCGGACCATGCCCCGCACTGGGTGGACCTGCGGCTTAGTGAGGAGAGAGAGCAGCGCCCACTCTGGAGACTGGATGTGGGGCTGCTGGCGGACGAAGAGGTTTGCGGCGGATTAGCAGGAACATCCAGGATTACCTGGAAACAAACGATACGGGTGAGGTAGCAGCGGCAAAGGTATGGGAGGCTCTGAAGGCAGTTGTCAGAGGGGAGCTCATCTCAATTCGATCCCAAAGGGAAAAGAGAGAAAGTGCGGAGAGGGAGAGACTGGTGGAGGAGATACTCCGAGTGGACAGGAGATACGCGGAGGCCCCCGAGGCGGGGCTACTGAGGGAGCGGCGGTGGTGTCTGCATGCGGAGTTTGAACTGCTGACCACAAGGAAAGCAGTAGCACAGCTGAGGAAAGCAAGGGGGGCAGTCTATGAGTACGGGAAGAAATGCTGGCACACCAACTGCGAAAGAGGGAGGTGGCCAAGGAAATCCGGGGAGTAAAGAATAAGGGGCGAAATTCTCCCCCAACGGCGCAATGTCCGCAGACTGGCGCAAAGACGGCGCCAATCAGACGGGCATCGCGCCGGCCCAAAGGTGCGGAATGCTCCGCATCTTTGGTGGCCTAGCCCCAACATTGAGAGGCTAGGCCGACGCCGGAGGGATTTCCGCCCCGCCAGCTGGCGGAAATGGCTTTTGTTTCCCCGCCAGCTGGCGCGGAAATGCGGCGCATGCGCGGGAGCGTCAGCGGCCGCTGACAGTTTCCCGGCGCATGCGCGGGAGCGTCAGCGGCCGCTGAAAGTTTCCCGCGCATGCGCAGTGGGGAGAGTCTCTTCCGCCTCCGCCATGGTGGAGGCCGTAGCGGAGGCGGAAGGGAAAGAGTGCCCCCACGGCACAGGCCCGCCCGCGGATCGGTGGGCCCCGATCGCGGGCCAGGCCACCGTGGGGGCACCCCCCAGGGTCAGATCGCCCCGCGCCCCCCCCCCAGGACCCCGGAGCCCGCCCACGCCGCCTGGTCCCTCCGGTAAATACCAGGTTTGATTTACGCCGGCGGGACAGGCAATTTCTGGGCGGGACTTCGGCCCATCCGGGCCGGAGAATTGAGCGGGGGGCCCCGCCAACCGGCGCGGCCCGATTCCCGCCCCCGCCCAATCTCCGGTACCGGAGACTTCGGCGGGGGCGGGGGCGGGATTCACGGCGGCCAACGGCCATTCTCCGACCCGGCGGGGGGTCGGAGAATGACGCCCCAGGAGGGTAACATGGTCTTGGATCCAGGGGGGGTGAACGGAGTCTTTAAGGAGTTCTATTGTTCTAGTGAACTATACGAGTCGGAGCCCCCGACGGGAGCGGAAGGGATGAGGCAATTTTTGGACCAGTTGAGGTTTCCAAAGGTGGAGGGGCTGGGGGCCCCGATTGAATTGGAGGAGATTGTCAAGGGTATAGAGGGCACGCAATCGGGTAAAGCCCCAGGGCCGGATGGTTACCAGGTAGAATTCTATAAGAAATTTTCGGAAATATTGAGCCCACTCCTGATGAGGATCTTCAATGAGGCTAGAGAGAAAGGAACCCTCCCCCCAACAATGTCACAGGCCTTGATCTCACTCATTCTTAAACGAGGGAAGGACCCGGAACATTGCGGGTCATACAGGCCGATTTCGCTTTTAAACGTGGATGCCAAATCGCTTGCTAAGATTCTGGCCACAAGAATTGAGGATTGCGTCCCAGGGGTGATAGAGGAAGACCAGGCTGGGTTTGTTAAAGGCAGACAACTCAATACCAATGTCCGGAAACTTTTGAATATTATTATGATGCCCTCAAAGGGAGGGGAGATGGAGATGGTAACAGCGATGGACGCAGAGAAAGCCTTTGACCGGGTGGAGTGGGAGTACCTGTGGGAAACACTGGGGAGGTTCGGGTTTGGTGAGGGCTTTATTGGCTGTGTAAAATTGTTGTACCAGGCGCCTGTAGCAAGTGTATGTACAAACCGGCTGAGGTCGGGGTACTTCAAGCTTCACCGGGGAACGAGGCAGGGGTGTCCCCTCTCCCCGTTACTATTTGCCTTAGCTATAGAACCGCTAGCTATGGCGCTGAGAGCCTCGAGGGACTGGCGGGGACTGGTTCAGAGGGGTGGGGGGGTGGAACATGGGTCTTGCTATACGCGGATGATTTGCTCCAGTACATTTCGGACCCTGTGGAGCGGATGGAGGAGGTTTTGCGGATCCTGAGGGATTTTGGTAGTTTTTTAGGGTACAAACTGAACATGGGAAAGAGCGAGTTGTTCGTGATCCAGGCCAAGGGGCAGGAGGAGAGACTGAAAGAGCTGCCGCTCAGGATGGTAGAGAAAAGTTTTCATTACCTGGGTATACAGGTGGCCAGGAAATTGGATGCCCTGCACAGGCTCAACCTGACCCGATTGGTAGAGCAAATGGAAGTGGACTTTAAAAGGTGGGACATGCTCCCGCTGTCACTGGCAGGGAGGGTGCAGACCGTGGAAATGACTGTCCTCCCCAGATTTTTGTTTGTCTTTCAGTGCCTCCCCATCTTCATCCCTAAGACCTTTTGAAAGCGGGTGAGTAGGATCATTTCGGGCTTTGTGTGGACGAATAAGGCCCCGTGAGTAAGGAGATCGCTGTTGAAGCGCAGTCGGGGGGGGGGTTGGCGCTGCCGAACATTCGCAACTACTACTGGCCGGTCAATATAGCTATGATTAGGAAGTGGCCGATGGGGGGGAGGAGGTGTGGAGGCGGCGACATGTAAAAGTACTAGTCTGGGAGCTTTGATAACGGCTCCTTTGCCGTTCTCGCCGACCCGTTACTCCACAAGTCCGGTGGTGGTGGCGACACTGCGGATCTGGGGACAGTGGAGGAGGTAAACGAAGGTGGAGGGAGCGTCGGTCTGGACCCCGATATGTAACAACCACAGGTTTGTCCTGGGTAGGATGGATGGTGGGTTCCAGAGCTGGCAGAGGGCAGGCATCAGAAGGATGGGAGATCTATTCATAGACAGAAGCTTTCCCAGTTTGAAGCCGCTAGAGGACAAATTTAATCTGCCGCCAGGAAACGCCTTTAAATATCTGCAAGTACGAGCCTTCCTGAAAAAACAGGTAGTGGCCTTTCCGACGCTGCCACCACTGAGGATACAGGACAGGGTGGTCTCTGGCACCTGGGTGGGGGAGGGGAAGGTGTTGGATATCTATCAGGAACTACAGGAGGAGCTCAAGGGCAAGTGGGAGGAAACCCTGGTGGAGGAGCTCAAGGGCAAGTGGGAGGAGAAGCTAGGTGAGGAGTTGGAAGTGGGTCTATGGGCAGAGGTCCTGGGCAGGGTTAATTCCTCCTCATCATGTGCCAGGCTCAGTCTAATTCAATTTAAGGTGGTCCACCGGGCACACATGACGGCAGCGAGAATGAGCAAGTTTTTTGGGGTAGAAGACAGTTGTACGAGGTGCAAGGGGAGCCCTGCAAACCATGTCCATATGTTTTGGGCATGCCCGGAGCTTAGAGAGTTGTGGCAAGGGTTCGCTAGGGCAATGTCCAAGGTGCTTAACACACGGGTGGTGCCGAGTCCAGAGATAGCGATCTTTGGAGTGTCAGAAGACCCGGGAGTTCAGGGGGCGAAAGAGGCAGACGTCTTGGCCTTTGCCTCCCTACGAGCCCGGAGACGGATTTTATTAATGTGGAGGGACTGGAAGCCCCCGAGTGTAGAGACTTGGGTTAACGACATGGCTGGATTTCTCAGCCTCGAGAAAATAAAGTTTGCCTTAAGAGGGTCTACGCTAGGATTCTCTCGGAGGTGGCAGCCGTTCGTCGACTTTCTCAGGGAAAATGAAAATGTCAGCAGCAGCAGCAGCAATCCGTAGGTGGGCGTGGGGGGGGGGGGGGGGGGGGGGGGCGGGGGAGAGTGCTAAATTGGGATGGTGTGGGAAGACTGAGTTGCGTGGGTTAATGTCTATTTAATTGTTATTGTATATTCTCTTTTTGCACTGTGTTAATGTTCACTCTAGTTTGTTTTGTTATTGTTGCTACTGTTTTATTATGAAAAATTCTGCAAAACCTTAATAAAAATACTTTTTAAAAAACAAAATTATATTTTTTTGCTTTGTTTATGAAATATTTACAGCTTCAGACGGTGTCAATGCCTCCTCTAATGTGAAGTCTCCTGCTTTTTTCCACAGTTCATTCAGAAAGAAGAAACCTGGACGTTTCTTTGCTCAGTGGCTTTGCAATACAGGTCTGAAAATGTATTTCTTTGTTCATGATAGCACGGTAGCATAGTGGTTAGCACAGTGGCTTCACAGCTCCAGGATCCCAGGTTCGATTCCCGGCTTGGGTCACTGTCTGTGTGGAGTCTGCACCTTCTCCCCGTGTGTGTGTGGATTCCCTCCGGGTGCTCCGGAATCCTCCCACAGTCCAAAGATGTTCGGGTTAGGTGGATTGGCTATGTTAAATTCCCTTATTGTGTCCAAAAAGGTTGAGTGGGGTTACTGGATAACGGGGATAGGGTGGAGCTGTGGGCTTAAGTAGGGTGCTCTTTCCAAGGGCCGGTGCAGGCGCAATAGGCCAAATGGCCTCCTCTGGACTGCATTGTACGGACAGCACGGTAGCACACGTGGCTAGCACTGTGGCTTCACAGCGCCAGGGTCCCCGGTTCGATCCCCGCTGGGTCACTGTCTGTGCGGAATCTTCACATTCTCCCCGTGTCTGCGTGGGTTTCCTCCGGGTGCTCCGGTTTCCTCCCACAGTCCAAAGACGTGCAGGTTAGGTGGATTGGCCATGATAAATTGCCCTTAGTGTCCAAAAAGGGTAGGAGGGATTATTGGGGTATGGGGATAGGGTGGAAGGGAGGGCGTAAGTGGGTCGGTGCAGACTTGATGGGTCAAATGGCCTCCTTCTGCACTGTATGTTCTATGAATCTATGTAAATTCTATGAATTCTATGATTCTTCACCTCCACTCACTCCCTTCCTCCATCTCTACCCCAGTAGTAAGCTGCTTGTCTGCACTCAGTAAATGTTGGAAGCTGGCCCCAAATAGTGAAATGAGGCCCAAACACGAAAAATATTTGGTGCCCTGTGCTACTAGGATTCACGTTCCCTGACTGCTGGTCACTTTTTGCTTCAGTAAACATTGTCTCCCCTTCATAAATATCATAAAATATTATGCTGCAGAAAATGGTGAAGGAATGGGAAGAAAACAAATGGTAGAAGTCAAAAATACATTAGCCTAAGATGCACTTAACTTACAACTTGGAGCATCACTATGTTCAATCAACATATGTGGAATTCGCTGCCACAGAAAGTAGTCGAGGCCAAAACATTGTGTAATTTCAAGAAGGAATTAGATATAGCTCCTGGGGCTAAAGGGATCAAGGGAAATGGGGGGACTGCGGGTTTAGAGTTTGAACTTGATGATCACCCATGATCATAATGAATGGCAGAACAGGATTGAAGGGCCGAATGGCCTCCTCCTGCTTCTCTTTTCTATGTTTCTATGTTTAACCTATACCAGAACCAAGGATCTATTTAAATAGATTTATCTATTGTAGATATATATAATATCCACATGTGGGGGGATCTTATTGAAACATATAAAATTATGAAGGGAATAGATAGGATAGATGCGGGCAGGTTGTTTCCACTAGCGGGTGAAAGCAGAACTAGGGGGCATAGCCTCAAAATAAGGGGAAATGGATTTAGGACTGAGTTTAGGAGGAACTTCTTCACCCAAAAGGTTATGAATCTATGGAATTCCTTGCCCAGTGAAGCAGTTGAGGCTCCTTCATTAAATGTTTTTAAGATAAAGATAGATAGTTTTTTGAAGAATAAAGGGATTAAGGGTAATGGTGTTCGGGCCGGAAAGTGGAGCTGAGGATCAGCCATGATCTCATTGAATGGCGGAGCAGGCTCGAGGGGCCAGATGACCTACACCTGCTCCTAATTCTTACGTTCTTATGTTCTTATATATCATGGAGGCAGATTTTAATTGAGGTACACATTAGGTAAATGGTCATTGGCACCCCCTTCACTTCACCTAACCTCATGGCTTCTGAGAATAACCTGATCCAGTTTAGTAGTCAGGCCTCAGCGAAAACAGCGCGGGAGCAGAGAGAGCCGGGACAGCGAAAACAGCGCCGGAGGAGAGAGCCGGGAGATTTAAAATGCGCGGGAGGAGAGAGCCGGGACAGCGAAAACAGCGCGGGAGCAGAGAGAGCCGGGACAGCGAAAACAGCGCCGGAGGAGAGAGCCGGGAGATTTAAAAAGCGCGGGAGGAGAGAGCCGGGACAGCGAAAACAGCGCGGGAGCAGAGGGAGCCGGGACAGCGAAAACAGCGCCGGAGGAGAGAGCCGGGAGATTTAAAAAGCGCGGGAGGAGAGAGCCGGGACAGCGAAAACAGCGCGGGAGCAGAGAGAGCCGGGACAGCGAAAACAGCGCCGGAGGAGAGAGCCGGGAGATTTAAAAAGCGCGGGAGGAGAGAGCCGGGACAGCGAAAACAGCGCGGGAGCAGAGAGAGCCGGGACAGCGAAAACAGCGCCAGAGGAGAGAGCCGGGAGATTTAAAAAGCGCGGGAGGAGAGAGACGGGATAGTGCTGGGAGAGGTGAGTGCACAAAAGGTGTTTCAGGAGTGCCTTTAGTCACAGAGTGCTGATTGGAACAGAGTGCATCTGAGTTTAGGTGAGTGACTGAGTGCTGATTGGAACAGAGTGCATCTGAGTTTAGGTGAGTGACTGAATTCGGGTGAGTGTTTGTTGGTGTTCGGGTTTATCCTTGAGGTTCTATAAAGAAAATAAAAAAAATAAAAAAATTTAAATTAATTAACAAGTTGAATATGGCTGGACAGGTGATGTGCTGTTGCTGTATGATGATGGAACTGGTGGATCCCATTGAAACCGTCAGTGACCACATCTGCAGCAACTGTTGGCTGCTCGAGGAACTTCGGCTCAGAATTGATGAACTGGAGACCGAGCTGCACACACTGCGGCACATCAGGGAGGGGGAACATTACCTGGACACTTTGTTTCAGGAGGCAGTCACACCCGGTAGAATAAGTTCTGTTAATTCGGACAGTGGTCAGGGACAGAGTGGTGTGACTGCAAGGGGGGCAGGTAGGGGTATCCTGAGTTTAGGAGTTGAGGAGCCTCAGCCCTTGACCTTGTCCAACAGGTATGAGGTACTTGCTCCCTGTTTGGATGAGGAAGAGGGCTGTAGGGAGGATGCGTTGACTGACCACTGCACCGTGGTACAGGAAGCCATTCAAGAGGGGGGAGCAAAAAGACAAGTGGTAGTTGTAGGGGATTCTATAATTAGGGGGATTGATGGCATCCTTTGTAAGCCAGCTCGAGAGTCCCGCATGGTATGTTGCCTGCCCGGTGCCAGGGTGAGGGACATCTCTGATCGGCTTGAAAGGATTTTGGAGAGGGAGGGGGAGGATCCAGTTGTTGTGGTCCACGTTGGGACTAACCACATAGGTAAGACTAGGAAAGAGGACCTGTTTGTAGATTATCAAACACTAGGGACTAAATTAAAGAACAGGTCCTCCAGGGTTATAATCTCTGGATTACTACCCGAGCCACGTGCCAATTGGCATAGGGTTGAGAAAATTAGAGAAGTTAACACGTGGCTAAAGGAGTGGTGCGGGAAAGAGGGATTCCATTTCATGGGGCATTGGCATCAGTACTATGGCAGGAGGGACCTGTACCGTTGGGACGGTCTTCACCTGAACCATTCTGGGACCAGTGTTCTAGCGAATAGGATAAATAGGTTGGTCACAAGGACTTTAAACTAGCAAGTTGGGGGGGAAGGGAAGTGTAAAGCTATGGACAGTATAATGGTTAATGGAGATCAAGGCAGCAGGTTACGTGACAGGTTATTATGTAGAGATATGGGTTCAAAGACAAGGAAAATTAGGAGAAAGGGTAAGAGGAAAAATAAATTGCGAAAAGTTACTGATCAAGGTGTTAGGATTCATAACAAAGACATAAAAAACAGCATAAGTGTACTTTACCTGAATGCTCATAGTATACGAAATAAGATAAATGAGTTGATGGCGCAAATCATCGTGAATGACTATGATTTAGTGGCCAATACTGAAACATGGTTAAAAGATGGTCACGACTGGGAGTTAAATATCCAAGGGTATCAGACTATACGAAAGGATAAAATGGACGGTAAGGGCGGTGGTGTAGCTTTGTTGTTTAAGGATGGCATCCGGGCAATAGTAAGGGATGATATTGGTGCTATGGAGGACAAGGTTGAATCAATTTGGGTGGAAATCAGGAATAGTAAGGCGAAAAGGTCACTGATAGGAGTAGTCTATAGGCCACCAAATAGTAACAGGATGGTAGGGCAGGTAATAAGCAAAGAAATAACGGATGCATGTAGAAATGGTACAGCGGTTATCATGGGAGATTTTAATCTGCATATCGATTGGTTTAACCAGGTTGGTAAAGGCAGCCTTGAGGAGGAGTTTATAGAATGTGCCCGGGATAATGAGGCAGGATTGATTAATGATCTCATAGTTTGGGATCCTCTTGGAAGGAGCAACCACAATATGGTGGAATTTAAAATACAGTTGGAGAATGACAAGGTAAAATCAAACACTGGTGTTTTGTGCTTAAACAAAGGCGATTACAATGGGATGAGAGAAGAACTAGCTCAGGTAGACTGGGAGCAAAGACTTCATGGTGAAGCAGTTGAGGAACAGTGGAGAACCTTCCGAGCGATCTTTCACAGTGTTCAGAAAAGGTTCATGCCGACAAAAAAGAAAGACGGTAGAAAGGGGAAAAATCGACCGTGGATATCTAAGGAGGTGAGGGAGAGTATCAAATTGAAGGAAAAAACATACAAAGTGGCAAAATTTAGTGGGAGACTAGAGGACTGGGAAGTCTTTAGGGGACAACAGAAAGCTACTAAAAAAGCCATAAAGAAGAGTAAGGTAGACTATGAAAGTAAACTGGCTCAGAACATAAAAGCAGATAGTAAAAGCTTCTACAAATATATAAGACAAAAAAGAGTGGCTAAGGTAAATATTGGTCCTTTGGAAGATGAGAAGGGAGATTTAATAATAGGAGACGGGGAAATGGCTGAGGAGCTGAACAGGTTTTTTGGGTCAGTCTTCACAGTGGAAGACACAAATAACATGCCAGTGACTGATGGAAATAAGGATATGATAGGTGAGGACCTTGAGATGATTGTAATCACTAAGGAGGCAGTATTGTGCAAGCTAATGGGGCTAAAGATAGACAAGTCTCCTGGCCCTGATGGGATGCATCCCAGGGTGTTAAAAGAGATGGCTAGGGAAATTGTAAAGGCACTAGTGATAATTTATCAAAATTCACTAGAATCTGGGGTGGTCCCAGAGGATTGGAAAGTAGCAAACGTGACACCACTGTTTAAAAAAGGAGGTCGGCAGAAAGCGGGTAATTATAGGCCGGTAAGCTTAACTTCGGTTGTAGGGAAAATGCTGGAATCTATCATTAAGGAGGAAATAGCGGGGCACCTGGAGGGAAATTGTCCCATTGGGCAGACGCAGCATGGGTTCACAAAGGGTAGGTCGTGTCTGACTAATTTGGTAGAATTTTTTGAGGTCGTTACCAGTGCAGTAGATAACAGGGAGCCAATGGATGTGGTATATCTGGATTTCCAGAAAGCTTTTGACAAGGTGCCACACAAAAGGTTGCTGCATAAACTAAAGATGCATGGCATTGAGGGTAAAGTGGTAGCATGGGTAGAGGATTGGTTAACTAACAGAAAGCAGAGAGTGGGGATAAATGGGTGTTTCTCTGGTTGGCAACCTGTAACTAGTGGGGTCCCTCAAGGATCAGTGTTGGGCCCGCAGTTGTTCACAATTTACATAGACGATTTGGAGTTGGGGACCAAGTGCAATGTGTCAAAGTTTGCAGACGACACTAAGATGAGCGGTAAAGCAAAAAGTGCAGAGAATACCGGAAGTCTGCAGAAGGATTTGGATAGGTTAGGTGAATGGGCTAGGGTCTGGCAGATGGAATTCAATGTTGCCAAGTGTGAGGCTATCCATTTTGGGAGGAATAACAGCAGAATGGATTATTATTTAAACGGTAAGATGTTAAAACATGCTGCTGTGCAGAGGGACCTGGGTGTGCTGGTGCACGAGTCGCAAAAAGTTGGTGTGCAGGTGCAACAGGTGATTAAGAAGGCTAATCGAGTTTTGTCTTTCATTGCTAGAGGGATGGAGTTCAAGACTAGGGAGGTTATGCTGCAATTGTATAAGGTGTTGGTGAGGCCACATATGGAGTATTGTGTTCAGTTTTGGTCTCCTTAACTGAGAAAGGACATATTGGCACTGGAGGGAGTGCAGAGGAGATTCACTAGGTTGATCCCAGAGTTGAGGGGATTAGATTATGACGAGAGGTTGACTAGACTGGGACTGTACTCATTGGAGTTTAGAAGGATGCGGGGGGATCTTATTGAGACATATAAAATTATGAAGGGAATAGATAGGATAGATGCGGGCAGGTTGTTTCCACTGGTCGGGGAAAGCAGAACTAGGGGGCATAGCCTCAAAATAAGGGGAGGTAGATTTAGGACGGAGTGTAGGAGGAACCTCTTCACCCAAAGGGTTGTGAATCTCTGGAACTCCTTGCCCAGTGAAGCAGTTGAGGCTCCTTCTTTAAACGTTTTTAAGAAAAAGATAGATGCCTTTCTAAAGAATAAAGGGACTTGGGGATATGGTGTACAGGCCGGAGAGTGGAGCTGAGTCCACAAAGATCAGCCATGATCTCATTAAATGGCGGAGCAGGCTCGAGGGGCCAGATGGCCTACTCCTGTTCCTAATTCTTATGTTCTTATGTTCTTATATTTAATGTGAATTCTCAAAACAGGTACACCGTCAGTTTTACTCTGGGAGAAACTCTAGGAATATGGCAGCTCGGAGGATAAGCAGGAGCATTTGGCTCATCCTGGGCGGGATTCTCCGCAATCGGCGCGATGTCCGCCGACAGGCGCCAAAAACGGCACGAATCAGTCCGGCATCGGTGCCGTCCCAAAGGTGCGGAATTCTCCGCATTTTGGGGGGCTGAGCCCTCACCTTGAGGGGCTAGGCCCGAGCCGGATTGATTTCCGCCCCGCCAGCTGGCCGGAAAGGCCTTTGGTTCCCCGCCAGCTGGCGCGGAAATGACTTTGCCATGCGGCGCATGCGCGGGAGCGTCAGCGGCAACTCACGGCATCCCCGCGCATGCGCAGTGGAGGGGGTCTCTTCCACCTCCGCCATAGTGGAGACCATGGCGAAGGCGGAAGGAAATGAGTGCCCCCACGGCCCAGGCCTGCCCGCGGATCGGTGGGCCCCGATCGCGGGCCAGGCCACCGTGGGGGCACACCCCGGGGCCAGATCGCCCCACGCCCCCCCCCCCCCAGGACCCCGGAGCTCGCCCGCGCCGCCTTGTCCCGCCGTTCGAAAGGTGGTTCAATTCGCGCCGGCTGGCGTGGGTTGACAGCGGCAGGACTTCGGCCCATCACGGACCGGAGAATCGCCGGGGGATTTCCGCCGACCGGCGTGGCGCGATTCCCGCCCCCGCCGAATCTCCGGTGGCGGAGAATTCGGGACACGGCGGGGGCGGGATTCACGCCGACCCCCGGCGATTCTTCGACCCGGTGGGGGGTCGGAGAATCGTGCCCCCTAGTTCCAATAAAATCTCGTGACAAACGCTTTCAGGACCATTTTCTGGAAAGACTTCCTTTCAGGGCCATTGGTTAGGCTACTTAATTCTTGATACCATTGCGTGGAGCATGTAGGAGTGTATGCTTGTTCATTGGCATTTGAACATTAGTATGGAACCCAACAATTTAAACATAGTAGAAAAACTTCCACTTATTTTTGAAGGAAGTCAAAGCTGCCCATTTCAAAGTCCACTCGATAATCCAGACCAATGTGCAGCAAACAAAGACTGCCTTTCTGATTACTCAATTTAAAATACTACCTGTCTCAGCTTCTATAGTGAATGGGTAAAGTATTCATTGAAAATCATTGTGCAGTGTTAGGAACCTGATAGGGACCATTAACAAAATGCAAACACCCAGTACTCCACTGACAGAACTATGCCACAAGCTTTCATGTTTTTAACAAAAACAAATCTTATTGTGTATAAGAATAATTTTAAAAAGCAAACACTATTAACTTAACATGAGAGTTTATGATTATTAATGCCATAAACTCAGTTTTAATTTCTACTTCTTCCAGCCAACACCCCCAACTCGCCATCCCGTTCACCCCCCCCCTCCCCCCCGCCCCCCCCCCCCCCCCCCCCCCCACCCCCCACCCTCCATACACACATTCCAAGAATTTCCTTATAGATTAAAGCTATGCCTGGAATTTACTTTAGTCTCCTCAGTGGTCCAGCTATTTTCAGAGATAATATTTTATAGGGATCCTTCCATTCGTTTTTTGGCTAAGCAACCCTCCAATTTTTATTTAATACCTCATGGCTGTGGATGTCTCAGCTCCATGTCTTGGATACCCAAGTGCCTTCTCACAGCTTCAAAGCTAACTCTGCTAACAGATCTCCTGTTGCAAGTCTCTGTGAGGACACTGCAGATTTATTCCATGAACTGCAAACTATGTAAGTTTTCCAGCTGATTTTTCCCTCATGAAATCCAAACTAATCTTGAGCCATCCCACATTCGACATGGTGAACAATGAAGTTACTATTTTCTCTGCTTAAAGTGCAGGCCTGATGAACAATCATCTCAGATTGGTTCTCTCAATTCAGTGAAATGCAGTCTACACCAAAGAATAACTGCATCTCCTTCATTCTTATCAAATCAAGCATCAGGGGCGAAATTCTCCGTTATCGGCGCAAAATCCGCCGACCGGCGGCAAAAACGGCGCAAATCCCATCTGCATCACGCCGCCAAAAACGTTGCAAAGTCTCCGGCCCGGAATGGGCTAGCAGCGACGTGACGCTATCCGCGCTGGCTCACGTGGTTCACGCCATGCGGCGGCATATACGCAGCACGGCGTGACGGCTCATTAAGGACGTGCTGCTCCCCCCACCCGACCAGAACACCCGACCGGATGGCCGCCCGCCGCTCAGCCCTGAGGTTCCAGTCTAGTGACATTGAGGCGCTCCTGGACGCGGTGGAGCAGAGGAGGGACGCCCTGTATCCCGGGCACGGCCGCAGAGTTGCCCCACGCCACAGCCGGCGTCTATGGAGGGAGGTGGCAGAGGCCGTCACCGCTGTGGCCCTGACACCACGGACAGGCACCCAGTGCCACAAGAAGGTGAACGACCTCGTCAGAGCAGCCAGGGTGAGCCTCCACCCCCCTGCCCGATATCCATAATCCCCCATATCCCCCCTCCCCCCTCCCCCATATCCCCCCTCCCCCATATCCCCCATATCACCCCTCCCCATATCCCCCTCCCCATATCCCCCATATCCCCCCTCCCCCATATCCCCCCTCCCCCATATCCCCCATATCCCCCTCCCCATATCCCCCCTTCCCCATATCCTCCCTCCACCATATGCCCCATATCGCCCCTCCCCATATCCTCCATCCCCATATCCCCCCTCCCATATCCTCCATATCCCCCTCCCCCATATCCGCCTTCCCCCAAGTGAATCCAGCCCTAACCTTAACCTCTGCAATACACGCGCAACCAATGGCGTGCATTCATATACCTGTCTAACACTGTTGCCTTTTACCCCTGCCACCACCACCCCCCCCCACCCCCCACCCCCAGGAGAAACGCACACACAACACCAGGGAGCATGTGAGGACTGGAGGAGGCCCTGCTGATAAGAGGCCACTGACTGAACATGAGGGAAGGGCCCTGGAACTGGCTGGCGGACCTGAGGACCGGGAGGTTGCTGATGCAGAGGTCGGGGGCCCACCAGCAAGTGAGCCACCGACAGCCCGTCCCCATATCCCCCCTCCCCCATATCACCTGATCACTGCCTGTGTGTCTAACCATGCATGCTTCATTGTGTATCGCAGGAGAAAACGTCGAGGCACCCATCCCCGCAGATGCAGACCGCCCGCATGATGCCCCTCAGAGACCACTGGAGATGGAGAGACGCGGACCCTCTGGCATGCGACGCCCGCAGGATGCCCCTCGGAGACCACTGGAGATGGAGAGACCCGGACCCTCTGGCATGTGACGCCCGCAGGATGCCCCTTGGAGACCACTGGAGATGGAGAGACCCAGACCCTCTGGCATGCGACGCCCGCACGATGTCCCTTGGAGACCACGGGAGACGGAGAGACCTGGAGCAACAGGGAGACGACGCCCCCGTCTCGTGCGGGTGTGATGACGCAGGCATGTGCCACCCAGTGACGAGAGGGGCAGCCACAGGCCCCCGTCACAGCCGAGCCACGAAACCACTACCCAGGACACCACTACCCAGGACACCACTACCCAGGACACCCCTACCCAGGACACCACTACCCAGGAAACTGAAATACAGGACAGTGACACAGAGTGGATGGGCGGAGACGAACTGCCACCCCAAAGTGCCATGGACTCAGAGTGGGACGATGCGCACGACACAACGCCACTGCTGTCACCAACACCCTCCACCATCGCGGAGACGCTCATCTCGGTTGGGCACTTTAGTGATGAGGCGTCTGGTACATTCACTGGTGCGCACAACACAGCCGTCCCGGTACAGCAGGTGGAGGTAGGAGCAGCAGAGGGGCCGGGCGGTCGGAGGGCAGCCCAGCCCAAGCGAACATCTGCCGCCCAGATGGATCCCGGGTTCCTGGAGTTACCACACCCACACATAGATCCGATGCAACCACCGAACCGGAGACGAGCGAAGAGGGTGACGGCCGGCTTGCGGCGGCTGCAGTCGCAGGTGGAGGAGTCCACCCGCGTCCAGGAGCTGGGAGTGGTGCCGGTTATGCGTGCCACCCAGGCCGACACCGCACGGGTGGCGTCCGCAGTGGAGGCAATGGGTGCGACGGTGTCAGACATGGGGAACGGTTTGCGAGGCCTGGGGCTTTCCGTGCAGGCGGCGTCTGTGGCCCAGGACATGGCTGCCCTCTCACAGGAGGCCATGAGCCAGCGGCAGATGGCAGAGGCGCTCAACGCCATAGCCCAGTCTCTGCAGGCCATGGCCCAGTCTCTGCAGGCCATGGCCCAGTCTCAGCAGGCCATCGCTGAGGGCATCGGCGCCATTGCCCATGTGCGAGCCGGCGTCGCACAGTCACAGACAGGGTTTGCCAATCCCCTGAGCTCCATGGCTGAAAACCTGCAGACCCCTGTCGATACCAGCACGGGCCTCCAGGACTGGCAGCGCCAGATGTCGGGGGGGCATCGGATGGCCAGTCCGTTCGCATCCCCCACCCATGTAGAGGCCTGGGGGCCATCGGGCACCCCGAGGGAGGAGGAGGTGCTGTGGTCCGTCCCGGGCCCCCCTGTAGGGGAGGTCCCGGAACACCGCGACACCTCGGACTCCCCCCCCTTCCGTCCCAGGTGCATCGGGTGGGCAACGGGCAGGACAGGCTGGCAGCTCGCCATCCCAGTCGCCTGGGCCGCAGCCTGGCCCATCTAGGCCAGGACGCCCCAGGAAACGGCCGCCAAAGGGATCCGGTGTCAGAGGGCAGGAATCACAGGAGTCCACCTCCAGTTCTGCTGTACCGTCTGGGGAACCACGTAGACGTAGTCATAGGGTCCGTAAGGCCAAACAACTAGACACTGAGTAAGTTGGCACGGGTGCAGGGCACAGATGAGTTTTAGGGGCTAGGGCACGTGCATGAACTCCTTTGGTTATTAAAGTCAATGTTACACCTACAGAAGCTGCCTTTGTGCTCTGTCCAAAGCGTGTGGGGGTGTCATGTACGTTGAGCGCAAGTGTGTGTGTGAGGGGTGGTCTTACCTCAGCCCCAGGTGAGTCTGCCCCCTTCCCCCTGGGCCGCCATCAACATCCCCCCGGGCAGAGGACGGGACCGTGCGCTGCAGTGTCACAGCCGCATGCAGGGATGGTCCAGGTGGATGGTGGTACTGTGGCCATGGGTCAGACATAGTCCAACGATGTGGAGCCAGGAGCTCATCGCAGGGCGGGTTGTCATCATCCTCCATGGCCTGCAATAGACACGCGTCCACCGGCAACTGTGTGAGC
Source organism: Scyliorhinus torazame (assembly GCF_047496885.1). Taxonomy (NCBI): domain Eukaryota; kingdom Metazoa; phylum Chordata; class Chondrichthyes; order Carcharhiniformes; family Scyliorhinidae; genus Scyliorhinus; species Scyliorhinus torazame. Next base: position 194,435,275 of record NC_092710.1, on the reverse strand, counting down.
CCGGCCGTTGTGCCGCAGGTGGATCGGCAATGGGGGGGTGGTGTGCATGCGGGTGGGGTGGGTGGGGTTGGGGAGGGGGGGTGAGGGTGCTGGGTGGGTGGATGGGTGGAGGGTGTGGGTGGTCGGCTGTTGCCATGGTGTGCAGTCTGTGGCCATACTACCCGATTCCCACGCCCATCTAGTCAGTGAGGCGGGCGGCTATCAGCCTGTCCCGTGCCCGCTGGCCCAGCCGGTAACGGTGGACAGCCACCCGCCCGCGTCTAGCCCATCTGCCCTGACCATTGCCCCCATCCCCCTCATCTGAAGAGGACTGCGCCTCTTCCTGCTGCTCCTCCACTCCGCCCTCCTCTGCCTGCGGCACATCGCCCCTCTGCTGGGCTATATTGTGCAGGACGCAGCACACCACAATGATGCGGCCGACCCTATCTGACCGATACTGGAGGGCGCCCCCAGAGAGGTCCAGGCACCTGAAACGCATCTTCAGCACGCCAAAGCACCTCTCTATCACTCCCCTTGTCGCTACATGGGCATCATTGTAGCGGTTCTCAGCCTCATTGCGTGTCCTCCGTATAGGCGTCATCAGCCACGATCGCAATGGGTAGCCCCTGTCGCCCAGCAACCAGCCCCTCAGCCGAGGATGGCGTCCCTCGTACATGCCGGTGATGTATGACCGCGACAACACGTATGAGCCGTGTACACTGCCCGAGTAACGGGCGCAGACGTGCAGGATCATCATGCGGTGGTCGCAGACCACCTGTATGTTCATCGAATAGGTCCCCTTCCTATTGGTGAACACGGCCCTGTTATCTGCAGGTGGCCGCATGGCGACGTTCATCCCATCAATCGCGCCCTGGACCATGGGGAACCCGGCCACGGCAGAGAAGCCCACGGCCCGGGCATCTTGGCTGGCCCGGTCCATAGGGGAGCTGATGTAGCGGTGCGCCATGGCATATAGGGCATCTGTCACTGCCCGGATGCACCGGTGCACCGATGTCTGCGATATGCCGGACAGGTCCCCACTCGGTGCCTGGAATGACCCCGTTGCATAAAAGTTCAGGGCCACCGTAACCTTGACGGACACGGGGAGAGGGTGTCCCCCGCCAGTGCCACGCGGTGACAGGTGTGCCAGCAGGTGGCAGATGTGTGCCACGGTTTCCCAGCTCATCCGGAGTCTCCTCCTGCATTCCCGGTCCGTGAGGTCCTGGTATGACTGCCGGGGCCGGTACACACGGGGCGCCCTCGGGTGCCTCCGTTGCCGTGGGGCCGCGACGTCCTCCTCCCCCTCCTCGTCCTGTCGGTCAGGTGTCCCTCCAGCCTGGTCGGCTGCCGCCTGCCCCTCTGCGGCAGCCTGCGCCGTCTCTCTGGCACGCTCCTCCTCCTCCTCCTCATCCAGGGCAACATGGACATTAGCGGCTGCCGCCACGGCAGCCAACATCGCTGGCTGATCGGAAAACATGACGGCCTGGGGGGGGGGGGGGACGATGGCATGTAATCATTGCCCATACCCCCTCCCCACCCCAGCCAGGTGGCATGGACCGCATGGGTCCAACTGTTGGAGGCTGGCACCTGGCCAGGTGGACCAACTCACTTGCCCCCCCCCCCCCCACGTTCCTCCCCGGCACGGACCCCGTCCCCCCATCCACCTCCCCGGCACGGACCCCATCCTCCTCCCCGGCACGGACCCCATCCCCCTCCCCGGCACGGACCCCCCGCCATCCTCCTCCCCGGCACGGCCCCCCCCCCATCCCCCTCCCCGGCACGGACCCCATCCTCCTCCCCGGCACGGCCCCCCCCATCATCCCCCTCCCCGGCATGGACCCCATCCTCCTCCCCGGCACGGACCCCATCCTCCTCCCCGGCACGGGCCCCCCCCCATCCCCCTCCCCGGCATGGACCCCATCCTCCTCCCCGCAACGGGCCCCCCCCCCATCCCCCTCCCCGGCACGGACCCCATCCCCCTTCCCGGCACGGACCCCATCCTCCTCCCCGGCACGGCCCCCCCCCCCATCCCCCTCCCCGGCACGGACCCCATCCTCCTCCCCGGCACGGACCCCACCCCCCTCCCCGGCACGGACCCCCAGCCATCCCCCTCCCCAGCACGGGCCCCCCCCTATCCCCCTCCCCGGCACGGACCCCATCCTCCTCCCCGGCACGGACCCCGTCCCCCCATCCCCCTCCCCGGCACGGACCCCATCCTCCTCCCCGGCACGGACCCCGTCCCCCCCATCCCCCTCCCGGGCACGGACCCCATCCTCCTCCCCAGGACTCACCCCCCCTCCCGGCACTCCCCCGGAGCCCAGACCACTCTAACCACCTGCCCTGCCACACACACACACACAAAACCCTACACACACCTCTCCCCCACACATTCAGACTGCGGCCACGCCATCGCCTCTCCTGCGGCCAACCCCCCAGGCCGTCACCCACCTCCACGTTGGTCGGCGTAAACCTTGAGCACTGGTTGACGCCGATTGAAAGGTGGTTTGATTTACGCCGACGTGACCCGTCATCACGTTGGCGGGACTTCGGCCCATCCGGACAGGAGGATATCGGCAGCCCCAAAATCCATTGCCTTGCACCCACCCGTGCCATTCTCCGGGGTGTGCGGCGCCATTGACGTCCCGCCGACTTTTCTCCCTTCGGAGACTTCGGCGGGCGGCGGGGGCGGAATTCACGGCGGCCAACAGCCATTCTCCGACCCGCTGGGGGGTCGGAGAATCTCGCCCCAGGTTCTGGCTCCCACTGGCCCTCCATGTTTAACACAGATTCTGTGTGCTGCTGGTCCCACAGAGATACTTTCCGAGAGATCCTTCCCCTATCCTCTTCCAAGCTGACTGACTGAAGGCTGTTCTCAAATTGAACTGACTGCTTTCTGAGCAAGCTGCCAGTTAATTTTAAACAAAAGGAACTTCTAGCCCCACAGCTCGTTTCTATGACAACATGGCTTGCTTTGGGATGGTCTCAAACTGAAAGGCAAATGAATCATTTAACACAACACTTTGGCCAGGGTTTTACAGCCCTGCCACAATGTGTCTCCCACCAGCGGATGCGGCAGACCATTTAATTTCCTATTTACTTCGACAGGACTGCAATATACCATGCGGAGGTAAGGGCTGCAAAATCCCCACCTTTGATCCTACAATGCATATGAATATTTTCTACCTCTTATGGAGACAACTGCCCTTTCTCCAGATTCCCTGGTTCCACTAAGAGGCCCAGATACGGATCACCCATTTTTCACTATCAACTGTGACCTTGTAAGATAAACGCAGGGAGCTTGTGAGTGAAGTAAAGCCAGGCTGTTCTGAGTGCATTTACTTCAGAGTTGTTGTTATCAATTTCTCAACTCAGATGCCCTCATTTTTCTACAGTTAAAATGTTATTTCCTAAAAGTAAAAGTTACATTCTAAAACTTATGATTTATGAACTGAATATTAGCAACAATGTACTTTGTCTTCTCTCCTCTTGCATTTAAAGTCTTGAGGATAACAGATTATTTTTGGATTCATAGTTAAGAATGTTTTTACATTTTCAAAATGTGGTAAATTAATGGTTCTAGGGCAATATTTTCAATTTTTAGATTGCAGAAGGAATGACGTACCTTGAGGAGAAATGTTACATTCACCGGGATCTGCGAACTGAAAACATCCTCCTTACAGAGATGCTGTCTTGTAAGATTGCTGACTTTGGCCTTGCACGATTGCTTGAGAATGGTCAATGCAGGTTATCACTTGGTAATGGCAATACGAATCGAATTAACTACAAGTGTGGTCAAATATATTTGGAGAAGTGCGTCTATTTTATGTTTGTGCATTAATCATTTAGGCACAGAGGAAAATTAGCAAGCAAGATCATAACGAGGCTCGCAAATATTCCCTCTATTCAATAAAAAATAGATTTAGGGCGGGATTTACTGGCTTTAACGCCGGCGGGAAATTCGGGTCCCACACCAGAGCACGGGTTTCCCGATGGCGAGAGGTGCTGTCACTGGGACGTCCCGTTGACAATGGAGGGGTCGGTAGATTCCGTTGCCGGGCCGCCTCCGCGGCGGAAAAACACGCGGCGGGGTCGTCGGTAAATCCCGCCCTTAAACTCCCTTAGCCTCTGAATCTTTCCACTAATGATGATCGGTTCCTCAGAAGATTATCGCTGACAGCAGGTAGGAGCAAGATGTATGAAGTGCCCAAAACACTCCTAATGCTGTAATACAAAAACTTTAAATGAGTGTAATGACTCCACACAACATTTGAAACCATGACTTATTAATAAATGCCTCCATGAAAAACCACAGGCAAAACCCCACGTTTCTGCCCAAACCTCAACTCAAACCCCTCAGGATTTGGTTGTTACCCGTAATCTATCTTTAAACCTCAGCCCTAATATCCCTTGGATCTGGCTAACATTTAGAACTCCGCACAGAGTTGGACCTCCCGGTGGAAGCTGCAGGTCCGTGACTCAGCTTCACCATTCCTAACTCTCCGTGGTGACTGCTGTGGAAGACCCAACTGTCTTGGCCTTCTTATTACAAAACTTTACCAAAAATATCAAAGCATATTTCTTGGAGACTTTCTATTTGGATCGTCAGTGCTTAGCACCCTTTAATCTCTTTTAGTCTTGTTGCTGCCTTTCCCGACAAACCATTGACCACAATGTTGTTTCCATGACTGAAGCATGGACCCCATTCAGGTGTGATGTCTCTGGCGCCCAAGTTTTTTAAAATGTTTTTATTAAGGATTTTCAATATTATCCGGACGTGAACATACATCAAAAACAAAAATATATATACATCGGTCGTCTTCCATTATTATTGGTTGTCTTTCGTTATTTACCTATGGAAGCTAAAGAAATTTGGCATTCTGCATCAAATCTCACAAACTTCTCCAGATGTGCAATAGAGAGCATCCTATCCGGCTGCATCACAGCCTGGTATGGCAACTGCTCGGTCCAATATCGTAAGAAACTGCAGAGTGTGGTGAACTCAGCCCAGCGCATCACACAAGCTTGCCACCCCACATTAATTCTGTATACACCTCCCCTGCTGCCTCAGGAAGGCAGACAGTATTATCAGAGACCCCTCCCACCCAGGCATTGCCTTCTTCCAGACCCTTCCATCAGGCAGAATGTACAGAAGTCTGAAGACCCGCACATCCAGACATAGGAACAGCTTCTTCCCCACAGCTACTAGACTCGTGAACGACTCTCCTTTGGACTGTTCTGTTCCCTGTAAGATGCCCTATGCTGCTCTTGCTCATTTATTTGCTTTGTTTGGCCCCTTGTTCCGCAATGTAACCAATCTGTTTGTCGATGTCCCATTTGTCAATGTTTTCTGTTGATTATTCTCTTTGTCTACTATGTACATATTGTGTACATTCCCTCGGCCACAGAAAAATACTTTTCACTGTACGTCAGTACATGTGACAACTGTTGCTAACTTTTGCCTTAGTTTAATTGCTCTGTTTTATCACCTTTGCTCTTGAGTCACCAGGTATCTTTATGATACCGCCACGTGGTTCAAGTCCGTGTAATGATCAATAATCCAATACACTGCTTAGTAAGATTTAAATCAAAGCACATTTATTATACACAGTAATCACTACTCATGCATAAATTCTACGTCTAAGCTACTTCTACAACTAACAGGCCAATACTTAACTTGGAACTGGCCCACCAGGTCAGGGAAACGAATGGCCTTTAGTTCGGGTTCTGAGCCTGCGGGATTCGAAGTTGGTACAGATTGGTAGCTAGGAGCGCCTACCTCGTAGTGAGCGTTGAAGTAAGACTTACTGGATTTCAGCGATGACTGGACCGGTCACTGTCAAGGGTTGGTTCGCGTTGCTGAGTGACCCGGTCAAGAAGAACGATTTGAACTTGGACTCTATTCTTATAGTCCCCAGGGGCTTCCCGCCTTTCGGGGCGGACTCTGTACCTGGTTCCAAGTGATTGGACTTTGTCCCAATCACTTGGTTCATTATTCTCCAATGCTGGAGCGATTCCTTGATCGATGGGCGGTCTTGAGGTGGTCGTTCACCTCCCTTTGTGTAGGCTTCTGCTGGCGCCGACGAGTCTGGGTTGGCTTTGTGTGTCTAAAATGTTGCACATTGTTCCCGGGGATTGCTCATTACTATGCAGGTGGCTGGTGTTTTGTTGTGCTGATGGTTACTGGTATCGATCTTGTCTGGCCTTCCCAGAGCAGAATACACAGTCTACCTGCAGCTGCTCGTTTTAGTCCTGTTGGCTGATTTTCCCATCATCCTTTGGTGTTCGCCATTTTAAATCGGGGTTAGCCATTCTAAATCGGGAGTTAGCCATTTTAACTGGCTACACAATAAATCAAATCAAATCATTTACAACAGTTACAGCTTCTTGTTTTACGTTCACCAGTAGGTGTTTATTTCTAGCTGGTTGTCTGCTTCACTCTCCCTATTTCTTCCTGACGTTCCCCATCCCGCCCACTTCTAATCGTCTGTCATGCCCTCTTCCCTCATCAGCTCTTATTTCCTGTTCCTGTTGGATTGACATGATGTGTATTTTGCTATTTGCTGGGCATAGTTGGGCTCCATGCCTCTCTATTCACCTTTTTAAAAATCCCTTTTTACCTCGGAATCAGGAGCGGCACCTGTTTGACGCAGGTATCGCATGCTACACTCCCTCTGAAATGGCGTCATCGTGGCGAGCACCGCACACCGTTGGGACGGCCTCAGTACGTCACTTGAAGGTGCCCCCCCCCCGATGCTCCGCCCCCAATGGACTGAGTTCACGACAGTGCGTGGGGCATGTGGTCCCAACTGTGCGGGAACCCAGCATGGTGGCAGCCGTACCTCTGGCTGGGGGACTGGAGGGGGTTGGCCAGTGGGTGGCCAAGGGGGCATTATCTGGCAGGTCTGGTCCGCGCATGGCCGGCACCTTGTTGTACTGGGCGACCGCTGCAGATTGTTGCCGTGCGCATGCGCGGCCATGGACCCGGTAATTCTTCAGCCATTTATTTTGTGGAGGCCGGGCGTTTTACGTGGTACGGCTGCTAGCCCCTCACCAGTCACAGCACTAGCAGGAGGATGAAAATACCTCAAAATGACCCACTTACATCCTATTAAAGACCGGACACATGGGGCGGGATTCTTCGGAAACCGGCGGGGCGGGCAACTCTGGCGCGAAGGAGTGGCGTTAACCACTCCGGCATCGGGCCGCCCCGAAGGTGCAGAATCCTCCACACCTTCAGGGGCTAGGCCGGCACCGGAGTGTTTGGCACCGCGCCGGCCAGTACGGAAGGGGCTTGGCGCCACGGCAACCGCCGCCGAAGGGCCTCCGCCAGCCGGTGCGAGTTGGCGCATGCGCGGGAGAGCCAGCATGTGCTGGCGTCATCCCAGCGCATGCGCGGGGAGTGTTCATCTCGGCGCCAGCCATCGCGGACTGTTACACCAGCCGGCGTGGAGGAATAGAGTGCCCCCACGGCACAGGCCCGGTGGGCTCTGATCGTGGGCCAGGCCACCATGGGGGCACCCCCCCCGGGGCCAGATTCCCCCGCGACCCCCCGAGGTCCCCGGAGGCCGCCCGCGGAGCCAGGTCCCGGCGGTAAGTGCTTTTCATAACATACACCGGCGGGACCAACCTAAACGGGCGGCCACTTGGCCCATCATGGGCCGGAGAATCGCCGGGGGTGCCGCTGCCAGCGGCCGGCGACCGGCGCAGAGAGATTCCCGACCCCGCCAAATCCCCGGCGCCGGAGAATTTGGCAGCCGGCAGTGGGGGGGGGGGGGGGATTCACGCCGCCTCCTGGTGATTCTCCGACCCGGCGGGGGCTCGGAGAACCCCGCCCATGATTCTCTAAACCTCCATGATTCTCTCTTTTACTCAGCAGAAAGGACTAACTGCTCTTGATGTAGTCATTAGCTGTAATTCATACCTAGATGTTTATGAAGGTGGTTAATTTCACATCTGGGTACTTGATATCCATTCAAGCATGAAGGGAAACGAAAATAATCATTCAGATTAAAGGCTAGTAAAAGGTATTTCCCTGTAAAGTGAATAGAGGATTTGCAGATCAAACGGGGGTTTAAAGCCTTGTGATGTGATTTTGGCTTTCTATTAAGTTACAGAAACAGCTTTCCAGACATTTGAGTGAAAAGGGGTGATGTTTTTTCACTGTCGCTGCCTGGGCTGCTCTTTAGTTTCGAGGCAGGATTTACTGATGGTGGGGGTGTGTGTTGCTCTAGGTATGGAGGGTTCCCTGCTATGGGGGTTCCTTGTTATGGATGGTCACTGTTGGGGGTATCTCTGATGGGATTCTCTGGTGGGGGTCTCTGTTAGGGTGTCTGATGGGGGGTCTCTGGTGGGAGTCTCTGGTGTGGGGTTGGTGGGTGAGGTTGTTTACCCTCATGCATGCGTTCTGTGGCGGGGGGGGGGGTGAACCAACAATTCCCGGGGTGGAGAGATGATGCCCCAACTTGTCGAGGGCTGGGTTTGCATTGCGGGGGAAGAGGGGGGCCAGCCGCTGGACCTTGCTATCGGGCTGCCTGCTGAAAATGGCAACCCGATAGAGTGATTTGCAATAGAATCCCTTGCGATCCCTGCCATGAATAAATTTGCGTGACAAGGGATATTGGAGCCCTTCTGGGCATCACTCCCTGAGCTAGCGCAAAACAAAAGCAATTCAGCTCCGGCGGGAGAACATAAGTCTCCGGAACAGAGAATACAGCCCAATGTGAAGCAAAGGAAGTATTTTACAATCTTTATTCACCACCATTCTGAACATTCTATGCTCAATTTCCTACAGATATTAAAGTTCCCATAAAATGGATGGCACCAGAAATATTCATCAACAATATTTATACAACCAAGTCAGATGTCTGGTCTTTTGGAGTCTTGCTGACAGAGATAGTCACATTTGGTGACATGCCATTCCCAGGTACGATATTCGCTTCTACAGTACTGTGGGAATAGTTGACCTATCCAGCTATTTAATGTTAATATACAGTTTTGTTTATTCAAAGCAATCATATAAATGGATAAAACAAAGTATTTCCCCCCATCCTATTCCATAGCAATCAGCTCTATCTCGTTGAACCATGGTTGACAAGAGAGGTTGAATGTCTTGTTAAGAGGAAAAAGGAGACTTATGTAAGGCTGAGGAAACAAGGTTCAGACAGGGCGTTGGAGGGGTACAAGATAGCCAGGAAGGAACTGAAGAAAGGGATTAGGAGAGCTAAGAGAGGGCATGAACAATCTTTGGCGGGTAGGATCAAGGAAAACCCCAAGGCCTTTTACACATATGTGAGAAATATGAGACTGACTAGAGCGAGGGTAGGTCCGATCAAGGACAGTAGCGGGAGATTGTGTATTGAGTCTGAAGAGATAGGAGAGGTCTTGAACGAGTACTTTTCTTCTGCATTTACAAATGAGAGGGGCCATATTGTTGGAGAGGACAGTGTGAAACAGACCGGTAAGCGCGAGGAAATACTTGTTAGGAAGGAAGATGTGTTGGGCATTTTGAAAAACTTGAGGATAGACAAGTCCCCTGGGCCTGACGGGATATATCCAAGGATTCTATGGGAAGCAAGAGATGAAATTGCAGAGCCGTTGGCAATGATCTTTTCGTCCTCACTGTCAACAGGGGTGGTACCAGGGGATTGGAGAGCGGCGAATGTCGTGCCCATGTTCAAAAAAGGGAATAGGGATAACCCTGGGAATTACAGGCCAGTTAATCTTACTTCGGTGGTCGGCAAAGTCATGGAAAGGGTACTGAAGGATAGGATTTCTGAGCATCTGGAAAGACACTGCTTGATTAGGGATAGCCAGCACGGATTTGTGAGGGGTAGGTCTTGCCTTACAAGTCTTATTGAATTCTTTGAGGAGGTGACCAAGCATGTGGATGAAGGTAAAGCAGTGGATGTAGTGTACATGGATTTTAGTAAGGCATTTGATAAGGTTCCCCATGGTAGGCTTCTGCAGAAAGTAAGGAGGCATGGGATAGTGGGAAATTTGGCCAGTTGGATAACGAACTGGCTAACCGATAGAAGTCAGAGAGTGGTGGTGGATGGCAAATATTCAGCCTGGATCCCAGTTACCAGTGGCATACCGCAGGGATCAGTTCTGGGTCCTCTGCTGTTTGTGATTTTCATTAATGATTTGGATGAGGGAGTTGAAGGGTGGGTCAGTAAATTTGCAGACGATACGAAGATTGGTGGAGTTGTGGATAGTGAGGAGGGCTGTTGTCGGCTGCAAAGAGACATAGATAGGATGCAGAGCTGGGCTGAGAAGTGGCAGATGGAGTTTAACCCTGAAAAGTGTGAGGTTGTCCATTTTGGAAGGACAAATATGAATGCGGAATACAGGGTTAACGGTAGAGTTCTTGGCAATGTGGAGGAGCAGAGAGATCTTGGGGTCTATGTTCATACATCTTTGAAAATTGCCACTCAAGTGGATAGAGCTGTGAAGAAGGCCTATGGTGTGCTAACGTTCATTAACAGAGGGATTGAATTTAAGAGCCGTGAGGTGAAAACTTTGGTAAGGCCACATTTGGAGTACTGTGTACAGTTCTGGTCGCCTCATTTTAGGAAGGATGTGGAAGCTTTGGAAAAGGTGCAAAGGAGATTTACCAGGATGTTGCCTGGAATGGAGAGTAGGTCTTACGAGGAAAGGTTGAGGGTGCTAGGCCTTTTCTCATTAGAACGGAGAAGGATGAGGGGCGACTTGATAGAGGTTTATAAGATGGTCAGGGGAATAGATGAGTAGACAGTCAGAGACTTTTCCCCCGGGTGGAACAAACCATTACAAGGGGACATAAATTTAAGGTGAATGGTGGAAGATATAGGGGGGATGTCAGATGTAGGTTCTTTACCCAGAGAGTAGTGGGGGCATGGAATGCACTGCCTGTGGAAGTAGTCGAGTCGGAAACATTAGGGACCTTCAAGCAGCTATTGGATAGGTACATGGATTACGGTAAAATGATATAGTGTAGATTTATTTATTTGTTCTTAAGGGCAGCACAGTAGCATTGTGGATAGCACAATTGCTTCACAGCTCCAGGGTCCCAGGTTCGATTCCCAGCTTGGGTCACTGTCTGTGCGGAGTCTGCACGTTCTCCCCGTGTGTGCGTGGGTTTCCTCCGGGTGCTCCGGTTTTCTCCCACAGCCCAAAGATGTGCAGGTTAGGTGGATTGGCCATGATAAATTGCCCTTAGTGTCCAAAATTGCCCTTAGTGTTGGGTTGAGGTGTTGACTTTGGGTAGGGTGCTCTTTCCAAGAGCCGGTGCAGACTCAATGGGCTGAATGGCCTCCTTCTGCACTGTAAATTCAATGATAATCTATAATTAATCTAGGACAAAGGTTCGGCACAACATCGTGGGCCGAAGGGCCTGTTCTGTGCTGTATTTTCTATGTTCTATGTTCTATGTTGCTGAATAAATCAGTGTTGCTTACCTGGGTTGTGCAGAAGAATCCCAGGTCAGGATTCCAGAGGAAGGGGGCAATCCAAAGGGAAGTGTTAGCGTTCAAGGATAAGGGCTGCCATTAAATGTTCAAAAGAAGTTCTCGTACCAGCCTCCCCGAACAGGTGCCGGAATGTGGCGACTAGGGGCTTTTCACAGTAACTTCATTTGAAGCCTACTTGTGACAATAAGCGATTTTCATTTCATTTCATTTACAAAAGATGAAAAGCTAGGCTAATGGCTCTCATTTCAGTAGCCAAATGCTCAACAAACAAACTGGGAAAAATCCAGGTTTGTAAAATGTTTTCAATTAACAACCAGCGTGGTATCTAGCAAGACTAACTCATTCAAAAATAAAGTTGCGATTGGTAATGATTCCCTAATATCTTGAGTTTGCTTCTATCCAACAGCCAGCTTCTTGGGTAACTCTTAATTTTGAAGTAGTCATCCAGAACTTTATTCATGTGTATGCCAACTGATGCAGAAAAATTCCAAACAAAGACTCCATCATAATTATTCAGGGAGCTGCTTTCTGGCGCCAAATGCCCTTGGCACAATCACATGCTTTGAAAAAGAAAGCGGACTGGATTCTCCGATTGCCGAAATCGCGTTTGTCGATCAGCCGGAAAATCGACTTTTACGCCGGAATCGGGGGCGACGTCGTTTTTGCGATGCTCCACGCCCTCAAAAATGGCGTTCTTGAAGAACATCACCTGAGGCCCTCCCCCGATGCGCCACACCCGATATGCCGAGTCCTCGACAGCGTCGCTCACGTGTGCTCACACCTTTCGGGGACCTCGCGTGGCGGCTACGGACTGAGTCCAGCGCCTCCACAGTCGGGGGGGGGGGGGGGAGACCGTTGGCAGGCTGGGTCCGTGCACAGCTGACGCCATGTTGCACAGCGCAGCCGCCGCCATGTGCATGAGCGGCCATGGATCCAGCCATTCCGCGGCCATATCCGCAGGTAAAGACGGGGGCTTTATGCTGCGCGGCTGCTAGACACCCACCGGGCGGAGGATCGATGTGGGGCCGGCGTAAGACCAGACGGATCCTGCGGACATAGCCACAGGATCGGAAACTGCTGCCCCTGGTACCTGAACACATGTTTTAGTTAAAACGTGGATTGAAGGTTTTAAGCAAAATCTAAACATTAGAGCAAATTTCCATCTTGGAAAATTTGCATGGGAAGCTTGTTGGGTCGTGTCACCAGCCCCATTTCCCCCTCCCCACCTCCACTGTCCCTATTTCCCCAGTCACCCCAAACCGCCTTCCTCCCCACCTGCATCTTTCCTACTCTGTCGTTTATTCTCTCTCTTAATCCAATCTTTTTATCTTCTTTATTTCTCTGTCAGTACCAGATTTGACAATGAATTCATGCTTTCTAATTTGAACTTCATTTTAAGTCATTCCACTGTTTATTTCACAATCCAATTAGTTAAAGAGATTATATTTTCTTGTCCTTTTCACTCAGACCAGAGATTTGTTTCCCTAATTGCAGTGTTATCAGCCCGCACATCCAGCAACCTAGAGGACAAAAATGATTGTGCTTAGGGTTGCCAGCTAGGGCAAGTCTAACTTACCTAATTATGGGCACAGTAAGAAGTCTTACAACACCAGGTTAAAGTCCAACAGGTTTGTTTTGAATCACTAGTTGTTGGAGCACAGCTCCTTCACCAGGTGAGTGTTACCTAATTATAACCTATTTGCAATTCTAGTTGTTATGCTGGTCGCAATTTTAAATGTTGTTCAACCCAACACAGATATAAATTATGACATTACAACAGAGGGAAGTGGACTAAAAATGTGTTCACATAGTGCCACTTCAAAGCAGTGCCAGTTAAACTACATCCATAACCAGGGGCTTGCTGGCGATTACATGTACTACGTACATGGATTTCTGTTTAGTCTATGTAACACCACTTTAAAGAAGTGCTGAGTGAACAGCTTTTTAGCCCATGGAATCTGGTATATATAGTAAGAACAGAAATTGCTGGAAATACTTAGCTCAGGCAGCACCTATAGAGAGGGAAACAGGGTTCACCTTTCAGGTCAATGATCCATGATCTATCGTAAGTGCTGTAATTGGTATATGGTGGCACATTGGTTGGCACTGATGCCTCTCAGCGGCAGAAACCTAGGTTTGATTCTGGCCTTGGAAGACTGCCTGCATGGAGTTTACATGTTCTCCTATGGGTTTTCTCCCTGTGCTCCAGTTTCCATAAATTCAAGGATGTACAGGTTAGGCGGATTGGCCACGATCAATGCATTGGGTTACGAGGAAAAGGCAAGGGAATGGGCCTAGGTAGAGTGCTGGTTCACAGGGTCAGTGCGGACCCGATGGGCCGAATTCCTCCTTCTGCACTGTAGGGATTCTATGGATATTGCCATATGATATAATTCTTCCCCATTCATGTAAGGCATTTCAAAACTTTGTTTTTGATCTATACCAGATAAAGAGAACACAGAATTTGTTAAAGATTTAATGAATGGAGTCATGCCTCCTCCTGCTGGCTGCCCAGAAAGCTTCCATGATATGATGCTTCAGTGCTGGGAACAGGAATCGGAGAAGAGACCAACATTTAAACAACTGCAAAACACACTAATGAAGTGCAACCCAGTGCCAGAAACAGAAGAATTACGTTGATCAAAATAGAAACTCAGTGATGGGAACAAAGAAATGTCCTTGCATCATATCCTACTCTAATATGCACTAAATCTCAATTTAGCTTTGAACCTTACTCTGTCAAACCCGTCTTGACTTTTTCTTTATCTATTCCATCCCTGCTGATTCTTGGAAGCAAATTGTTGTAAATCTGAGTTCCTCATTTTGTAACAAGGAGTTTTACATTTATGGGAGTCAGACAAAGGAATTCTGCAGCATAAGCAAGATGGAGATAGTCTCATGCTAATCCTTTGTGGATTTTCATCTATAGAAATGATGTAAACTATTGAAAGGCGGCTTTAGAAGTTTGAAAGTACTTGTACAGAGAATAGGAATGTCAATGATCATAATGCCAAATGTTTTAAGGGATTCTGGTGCTTCCTGAATGTTAAAGAGGATGATGGACTACTTATCTACAGTGTGCTGAAGTTACTGAGAAAACACTGAGACTGCTAAACAAACTCGGTAACATCAGAAGGATGAGCCTTCATGTACCGGAGGTGTCACTGCGATATCCAGCAACAACGATGGCCCAATCATTATCAAAAGGAATTATCAAAGAATCCAAAATGTGGAAAAGTCACATCTTTAAATCAATATACAACGAATAGAACGGGCAAAACAATGTGTGGAACTCTGCCATCCTACCCGTGGGAGCAAAAGCCACCTTGCAATTCTACCAATGGCAGGTTAATGGTGGGCTGGTCTTTTCTCTGGGATAAACATAATTTGCATTAATTTGCATCTCATGAATGTTCATGAAAACAGCTGGCTGCAAGAATGCTGTCAGGCTTATCAATCTTGCATCACATCAGGAGGAAATTACATCATAAAACTCAACTGATCAAGAGTTACTTGCACAAGGCAGTCCTCGGTTCGCAAAAGACTTTGAGGCAGTGCAGCAGAGCCCACATGCCATAGTACTGCACTGCTCCTGATGAACTGTCACCACTCAGCCAGGGGCAGATTGGTTCCTGCCCTCCATCTCCATGCCGAGCTGGTCTTCATGGACAGCACAAAGCTGCTGGACCCATGGACCCTCCTGTATCACTGTCTCGGATCAGTACTGCACCTGGGATTGGGGAGTACAGAGTTCTCCTTCCCCCTGGTGCCACGCACCAGTGTCTATCCAGACAGCGCTGTGCTGAAGGACCCATACAATAAAGGACCGAAGTTCAACTAGGTGTGGTGCGATGCGAGGGGGGTGGGGGTGGTGGCCTGACAAAGGTGGGCAATGGGGAAGAAAGGCTATGCAAGGAGTGGAGAGCAAGGGTGTGGGCTCACCCAGGCAGGCAGAGGGGCAAGGAGGTGGATGAAAAAGATGAACAAGGGAAGGGAAGCTGGACCCACATAAGGCTGCTTGAAAAGGGGGTCAAAGGGATAGAACATTTTTTATTAGAAGGGAATGTACAAAGACTCCAGATGCAGTGGACAGAAGTCCAAGTGGGGCATAGGAGCTTGGCAGGTGATGGGTTAGGGGTGAGGGAGGGTAGTTTAATCGAGAAACAGACTTCTTCAGGCTTCTAGCCTTTTTCCTCTGGGTTGCTGACATCCTGCATGGATTGGTGAAGGAGAGAGTGATATGAGTTTGCTGGACTGGTATTTGAATATGGACCTTTGAATCCATCAGCTGACAGTGGGCAAGAAAATCAGCTGCTGGCCCATCAGGAGTTTCGGAGGGGAATTCACTTGTGCACAGTTAATGGAGTTCCAAGCGCAGAATCTGACATTCCAGCCAGTGGGAAAGGCACCACTGGAGCTGCCCACCACCGCACTTAGTCTAAAAATGGGAAAATTCTGCCCAATGAATTGGGTGGACTTCAATTTATCCCTTTCTTAATTGGAACTTATTTGATGTGGACATGAAAGTGAAGATGAGGTACAGTATGACTCTAATTAATGTATGTTACCAAAATCAGTGGATTCTACGGAAAAGAAGGGAATATCTAGAACACGGTAGCACAGTGGTTGGCACAGTAGCACAATGGGCGGCATGGTAGCACAGTGGATAGCACTGTGGCTTCACAGCACTAGGGTCCCAGGTTCGATTCCCCGCTGGGTCACTGTCGGTGCGGAGTCTGCACATTCTCCCCGTGTCTGCGTGGGTTTCCTCCGGGTGCTCCGGTTTCCACCCACAGTCCAAAGGTGTGCAGGTTAGGTGTATTGGCCACGCTAAATTGCCCTTTGTGTACAAAAATGTTAGGTTGGGTTACGGGGATAGGGTCGAGTTATGGGCTTGACTGGGGTGCTCTTTCCAGGGGCCGGTGCAGACTCGATGGGCCAAATGGCCTCCTTCTGCACTGTAAATTCTATGATTCTATGAACATCACCAATGGTAAAGAAATAATGGAAAGCAACGTGTCAGGCCAGGTCTCAAGGCTGAGAATACACCCAATCCGAGGTGTTGCGTGCCAGATATGCTTGATCTTGAGTTGACAAAATCACATGCATTTATCTCTCTCAGCAAGAATCACCATTTCTGGTTTGTGTTAATTTCTTAACCATCCTCTTGTAAATAAATAATTCATTCAGTCAGTTGTCACTCATTTTGACGACCCAATTGTTTTTATGAAGCATAAGGGCTTTCACTGTCTTAATTTCTAACTCATATGTGCTGAGCAGCACTGCTTTTTGCATGTCTGAGCTCACTAAACTGGCAGCAGTCATGTGGCCTTTATATTATTCTAGTCCTGTATCCCCCACTGTTTGAGACTGCACAGCAAATCAAAGATTAACTGCATAGGAACAAAGGCCAACGTGAAGGAATTGATGCACATCAGACAAGTTGCAATGCAACTAGAGCCATTATCAAGTAGATCATTGAACATAGACCATAGAACATTACAGCGCAGTACAGGCCCTTCGGCCTTCGATGTTGCGCCGACCTGTGAGACCACTCTAAAGCCCATCTACACTATTCCCTTATCGTCCATATGTCTATCCAATGACCATTTGAATGCCCTTAGTGTTGGTGAGTCCACTACTGTTGCAGGCAGGGCATTCCACACCCTTACTACTCTCTGAGTAAAGAACCTACCTCTGACATCTGTCTTATATCTATCTCCCCTCACTTAAAAGCTATGTCCCCTCGTGCTAAACATCACCATCAAACGAAAAAGGCTTTCACTGTCCACCCTATCCAATCCTCTGATCATCTCATATGCCTCAATTAAGTCACCTCTTAACCTTCTTCTCACTAACGAAAACAGCCTCAAGTCACTCAGCCTTTCCTCACAAGATCTTCCCTCCATACCAGGCAACATTCTGGTAAATCTCCTCTGCACCATTTCCAATGCTTCCACATCCTTCCTATAATGCGGCGACCAGAACTGCACGCAATACTCCAAATGCGGCTGCACCAGAGTTTTGTACAGCTGCAACATGACCTCATGGCTCCGAAACTCAATCCCTCTACCAATAAAAGCTAACACACCGTTCGCCTTCTTAACAACCCTCTCAACCTCGGTGGCAACTTTCAGGGATCTATGTACATTGACACCGAGATCTCTCTGCTCATCCACACTGCCAAGAATCTTACCATTAGCCCAGTACTCAGTCTTCCTGTTATTCCTTCCAAAATGAGTCACCTCACAGTTTTCTGCATTAAACTCTATTTGTCACTGGGATAGCACATGAAGCTGCCAAAGAAGGGAAGGTTTCAGCAGAGGAAGACTACAATGGGAACAGCATATGTTTAAAGAGCTCTGTGGCTAAACATTCACTGTCAATGTACATAAATAGACATGTGCAGCACCACTCTCAGACCTTCCATCCTCAAATAAATTACACCTATCTAAAGATTGACATTTGTAATAATGGCAACTAGCATTCAAAGATCTTCAGATGGACCTAGAACACTCAATGCAGACAAGAATTTCATAGGAGGAACTGTTTTCACATTCGGCAGTGAGAGAAATAAAAGATTAACTTGTCCTTGAAGATGTGTGGAAATGGGTTAGGGTTGTGACCTGTTGAAGGGTTGTGAAGATCTGGGGCTAAAGTCTCCAGTACCCCAGTCGTCTGTTTCTCAGCGGCACGCTGTTGGCTGGTGGCGGGATTCTCTGTTCCACCAGGAAACCCACAGGCAGGGTGCGCTGTCAGCGGGAACAGAGAATCCCACTGCCAGAGAATTCCGGCCTTGAGCAACTTTACACAGAGTATTTGCTGGGAGGAAACAGCAGCAGGTATGGGGAAGAGGGAGAAGGTGTCACTGGAAAGTCCTGATCGTGCAAGTGCAAGTAGAAGGAGGTGCTGTGAAGTGTTGTCCTGTTTTGTTTGGAGGAATAGAGCGGAAGATGGCCAGCACTGGTGTTTCCTGGTATAGATTTGTGTATAGAGTAAGGGAGATATGAAAGGGAATTTTACAAACGCATTACTGGTGAGATTAAATTTTTTGCTAGAAACAACAGGCGGAATTTGCCATTTGCGACTAGGTCTCATGCTGGGGGCAGGAATGTTGAAGTGATACTCGCTGAAGAGGCCGGGTGTGGGGGACAATCACAACATATCTTCCGGCCCCGACTTCATTCATTATGCACCCAGGGCTTTAATGCAATATTGTGTAGTAGGGCTGGTATAATGGTACACGTCCCTTATCATATCTGGATGGTGTATTGAAAAGGCATCCAACAACTATGACCCACTGTTGAAGAAAGGAGATGGACCTTATGAAAAAGATGTATCTCCTCAATGGAACTGAATCTGGAAGATCCACCTGTAGATACTTCTCTCCCCCCACCTATCACGGTGTATTCCCACGGTCCAGGGTTGCTGGCAGCCTCCATTCCGAACTATAGAGGCAGCCCCAGGCATTGCTCAGGTGATTCCCAATTTCTGCACGGCACGTTGTTCCAGATGTGTTATGCACCGACGCATTTTCCCACTGCCGTCACAGAGAATCAGGCGTGAATGGATGATTCCGGTCGGGCCTTCATTTGCATCCATTAGCGGGTCACAGAGGTGACCAGCAGAGGATCGTGTGGGAAATTCACATGGGAATAAAACCAACTTTTGAACTCCTGCCAAATTCTCCCCACCCCCCTCCCCCACATCACCATTGAACCGACCAGCGGGGCCACAGGGGGATTCTGCCCAACGATTGTGGTAATTATTCTCTCAGCCATGTCTCTCCACTGGTGCAATTTGCCGAAGCCATCACCCATCACAGGAAAAGAGGATCTCCTTCTTTCCACTTAACATTCACTTCCATCTGGAACAAAGTTCCAACTGTCATCTCTGCAGACCAGGAAAAAAAGAATTGGATTATTCACCATTCAAAAGATGAATCCCACCCCCCCAGCCCTCCCACAAAGTGGTACAGTCTACCATTAAATGGCAGCAGCCTTGGCTGATTGGGTGAGCTACCAGAGGCAGCTGGGTTAACAATGTTAGCTCACCCTGAACATCATATCTTGGCATTTTGGCTAAGATCAACTACAGGATTCACCTATCTCATCCATTGCCACCCAGCTGGATGACAGCTGATCCCTGGGATCGGGCAGCTCCCTGACCATTCGCTCCCTGGGGAGTTCCTGCCTCCACCTGATGTGCTGCATGTGTGTGGAGCTCATCAGAGGGTGGCCAAGGAGCCTGACCGCTAACATTACCCACCAAAATTATCGTCTGTGAGATGGTGGATGGTGGAGATTAAAGTAGTGTCGAAACATTGGTGTCTTCCCTGAGTGGTGCTCCGGGGTGTTCTGAGGGTCTGGATGAAGCTCGGCCTGGTGTGATGCTGATCCTGCAAGATAAAAGACATATGTGATCCTGGGAAGGACTGGTCTGTGGGAGAGGGGTGATTCACCTGCTTTAGGGACATCTGTGTTGCATTGACCGCCACATGTTTACCGCATGTTGAACTCATTTGCAGTCACTGCCTCTCCTCAGCCTCCCCTGCGAGATGCAGGGCCCTTTCCTTCCCCTAAAGGGGGGTGTGGACCCAAATGTCTGAGATTTCCCCCCGCATTTTCTGACGGTCGTGTTGTTCATGGGTCGGCTTATCCTTGGAGTCACAGAAAGGACGTACTGGAGGGTCTGTAGCTTATGGCATGTGTGTACAAGGCTTTTGACAAAAGAGGACAATACACGTGTTGGGGTTTGGTTGAGGGTGGGTTGTAAGAGAGATACAGGCAGGTGGGATGTTGTTGGCCTCAAGGGCATTGGGGGCAGATGTGAGGAGTGAGGGACGGGAGTGATGCCAGGGGCACAGATGTGGTAACTCACCTGAGTTGCCCCAAGTTAGTTCATCTTCTCCCTGCATTGCGTGCCAGTCCTCCTGGTGAGACTGATAGCCTCTGCCACCTCATCCCAGGTGCTGTTGAGGAGGGTGGGCTTGAGTCTCCCCACCACCCTGGGGAAGAGGATGCCCCTCCTCTCCTCAATGTAATACCATCAATCTCAGATTCTCAAAATTCGGGGCAGTTCTTCATACAGCACGGTAGCATTGTGGATAGCACAATTGCTTCACAGCTCCAGGGTCCCAGGTTCGATTCCCGGCTTGGGTCACTGTCTGTGCGGAGTCTGCACATCCTCCCCGTGTGTGCGTGGGTTTCCTCCGGGTGCTCCGGTTTCCTCCCACAGTCCAAAGATGTGCAGGTTAGGTGGATTGGCCATGATAAATTGTCCTTAGTGTCCAAAAAAGGATAGGTGGGGTTACTGGGTTACGGGGATAGGGTGGAGGTGTGGACTTGGGTAGGGTGCTCTTTCCAAGGGCCGGTGCAGACTCGATGGGCCGAATGGCCCCCTTCTGCACTGTAAATTCTATGATTCTTGACTGGAATGACAGTCTGCGGTAAGTGGAGCACTTATAAGCAGCTCACGCTTGTGAGGCTCTTTAACGAGAATCCCAGCCCCAGCGCATCAGGCGCCGGGGGGTCAGGAATCGCTTGGATGGCATGTGGGCAGGGTGCTGGCGCATTTGCATGATCTGAATTTTAACTGCACGGTGCTCCTCGTTGTAGTGCCAATTTCCGCAATTTAGTTCTGGTGGAGAACATGCGGCTGGTTTGTCCGTTCGTGAATACCCGGCCGTTTTGGGCTCTCACTTGAGTGGAATGTGACCAGAGAAATCCAGGAAAGCCCTCCAGCGAGCCTCCCGATATCCTCCGTGCCTCCTGGAATTCTCCGACGCCTCTGCAGACATCGGATTCAGAAACCCACCCCAAATGGGCGAGATCCAACGGCCTCCTTCGATTCACTGGCCTCCCCAGGGAGGATGCAGCCAGGCGCCAATCAGTGCTGGTCCAAACAAACGTGGACCAGGCGGAATGGCACCCGGGGAGTCTCCCTGGCATCAGACACACCTGGGTGGTCAGGGTAAGTGTAGGGTGGCTCCCTGGCCCTCCCCCTGGAATGTGGGCACATTGGCACTGCCCAGCTGGCACCTTGGCACTGCCTAGGTGCCCAGATGATGCTGCCAAGCCTGCAGGAGCACTGCCTGGGTGCCAGGGTTGCACTTGAAGGGTGCTCGAGTGCCACGTTGGCACTGCCAAGGGCCAGAGGGAAATGGGGTCCATGCCATTGAAATGAGGGCGGAGGGAGGGGGGTTGAAGGGTGGGAGAGTGCAGGGCAGGTAAGTAGGTGCCTCCAGGAAGTTGGTGGGGGGGGGGGTTTATGGGTGGGGGTCCTGGAAGGGAGGGGGAGCTGTAAGGGACTTGGGGCGGCCTAAAGAGGAGGGACCCCCATGAACCCCACAGTGGGGTACCCTCACTTGGGGGGTATGGGGTAATGCCCATGTGTGGGGGGGGTGACATTGCCCATGGGTGGGGTTTTTTAGGGACCCACAAACTCACTTCGTGATTGTGGTAGCAGAGTTATTACGGTACCTGGTAATGCTGGAATACCATTGGTAGAAATTGTATGCTTCCTATTGGTCAAGCTGTATGGTAGCTCCACCCTGCTAGGCGGGGCATAAGAGCCCGTGCCGCCCCAGCAGTCTTCATTCTGAACCTGAGCTGCTGGGTGAAACATTTAGCTTATTAAAGCCTTCAGTTGGACTACAACCTCGCTTTAGTGGTCATTGATCGTGCATCAATTTAATAAGCTAGATTTAAAAGGATGGAGCTCCGAATCAAGCCGGAGTGTCTGCAACTCAGCCCCCACGTGGCAAACTCAGCGGCAATCTTCAAGCACTGGCTGGCGTGTTTTAAAGAATATCTCGGGACGGCCGAAAACACACCCACGGGAGAACAGAAAATGCAAGTCCTGCACTCGAGGGTGAGCCCGGAGATTTACACCCTCATCGAGGAAGGGAAGACTTCGATGCAGCAATAGAGCTGCTAAAAGGACATTATATTCACCCGGTAAACCAGGTCTACGCCCGACACCTGCTAGCAACGAGGCGACAAATCCCTGGGGAATCGCTGGAAGAATTCTACCGTGCACTCCTGGTGTTGAGGAGAAACTGCAGCTGCCCGCACGTTTGGGCGAGCGAACACACTGAACTCTTGGTCCGGGACGCTTTCGTGGCAGGTATGCTGTCCTCCCAAATCCGCCAGCGATTGCTGGAAAAGGACACTCTAGGTCTCAAGGAGGCACGGGCCCTTTCAGGCTCCCTGGATGTGGCCTCCAGAAACGCCCACGCTTACGTTCCCAATCGTGGGGCAGCCCCCTGGGCAGCGTGGAACCCCTCCGCAGCCGACCCCGAGACATCCCCCATCCTCCCACAAGCTTGTGCTGCAAGGCGGCCTGGCAACCCCAGAGAGCCCCGCTGCTACTTATGCGGGAGTGCCAAGCACCCCCGCCAGCGCTGCCCAGCCCGCGCATCCACCTGCAAGGGATGCGGTAAAAAGGGCCATTTCGTGGGGGTATGCCAGGCCCGTGCGGTTGCCGTGGTCTCCGGCGGTGAATGCGGACCACCACCACAAACCTCTCCACGGTCCCCATGCGGCCAGCGGGCGCCGCCACCTTCCTACTCCAGGGCCACTTGCGGCCCCCGGGCGCCGTCATCTTGTCCCGCGGACGCCACATTAGATGGACGGGTGCTGCCATTTTGTGCACCCCCAGCCATGTGCGACCAATGGGAGCCGCCATCTTGGATGGACCCTCAGGACCCCAGCTCGGCTGACCATACACTGCCCAAAGAGAACACTCAACTGCTGCGATTAGCCTCGGTGACTCTGGATCAGTCCCGGACTCGAACACTCTCAACTGCTACAACCGACTGTATTTATCAACGGGCACGAGACGTCCTGCCTAATCGACTCTGGGAGCACGGAGAGCTTCATACACCCTGACACGGTAAGGCGCTGTTCTCTCCTCATCCACCCCATTAATCAAAAAATCTCACTGGCCTCCGGTTCACACTCAGTAGAGATAAAGGGGTTTTGTGTAGCAAACCTCACAGTCCAGGGACGGGAGTTTAAAAATTACCGGCTCTACGTCCTGCCCCACCTCTGCGCAGCCACACTCCTAGGTTTAGACTTCCAGTGTAATCTCCAAAGTCTAACTTTCAAATTCGGCGGCCCTATACCCCTCCTCACTGTCTGCGGCCTCGCGACCCTTAAGGTCGACCCGCCTTCCCTGTTTGCAAACCTCACCCCGGATTGCAAACCCGTCGCCACCAGGAGCAGACGCTACAGTGCCCAGGACCGGATCTTTATTAGGTCAGAGGTCCAAAGGCTACTGAGGGAAGGAGTCATTGAAGCTAGCAACAGCCCCTGGAGAGCTCAAGTAGTGGTGGTAAAGACCGGGGAGAAACATAGGATGGTCATCGACTACAGTCAGACCATCAACAAGTTTACGCAGCTGGACGCGGACCCTCTCCCCTGCATATCTGACCTGGTAAACAGGATCGCGCACTGTAAGGTCTTCTCCACCGTGGATCTCAAGTCTGCCTACCACCAGCTCTCCATCCGCACTAGTGACCGCAAATACATTGCCTTCGAAGCAGACGGGCGGCTCTATCGCTTCTTAAGGGCTCCCTTTGGCGTCACTAACGGGGTCTCGGGCTTCCAGCGTGAGATGGACCGAATGGTTGACCGGTAAGGTATACGGGCAACATTCCCGTATCTCGATAATGGCACCATCTGCGGCCACGACCAGCAGGACCACGACACCAACCTCCGAAAATTCTTCCAGACCGCAAAGACCCTTAACCTTACAGACAACAAGGATAAATGCGTGTTTAGCACCGACCGTCTAGCCAGCCTCGGCTACGTAGTGCGAAATGGAGTTATAAGCCCCCACCCTGAGCGCATGCGCCCTGTTATGGTGTTCCCCCTCCCTCACTGCTCCAAGGCCCTGAAGCGCTGCCTCGAGTTTTTCAGTTACTACGCCGAGTGGGTCCCCAACTATGCTGATAAGGCCCGTCCCCTGATCCAATCCACAGCTTTTCCCCTGTCGATAGAGGCCCGCCAGGCCTTCAGCCGCATCAAAGCGGACATTGCAAAGGCCACGATGCACGCCATCGACGAGTCCCTCCCCTTCCAGGTCGAGAGTGACGCGTCTGACGTAGCTCTGGCGGCCACCCTCAACCAAGCGGGCAGGCCCGTGGCCTTCTTCTCACGTACCCTCCATGCTTCCGAAATCCGCCACTCCTCAGTCGAAAAAGAGGCCCAGGCCATAGTAGAAGCTGTGCAACATTGGAGGCATTACCTGGCTGACAGGAGATTCACTCTCCTCACTGACCAACGGTCGGTTGCTTTCATGTTCGATAATGCACAGCGGGGCAAAATAAAAAACGATAAGATCTTGCGGTGGAGGATCGAACTCTCCACCTACAACTACGAGATCTTGTATCGTCCCGGGAAGCTAAACGAGCCTCCTGACGCCCTGTCCCGCGGCACATGTGCCACCGCACAAGTGGACCGCCTCCGAGCCCTCCACGAGGACCTCTGCCACCTGGGGGTCACTCGCTTTTTCCACTTCATCAAGACCCGCAACCTGCCCTACTCCATCGAGGAGGTCAGGACAGCCACCAAGGACTGCCAAATCTGCGCGGAGTGCAAACCGCATTTCTACCGGCCAGAGAAAGCGCACCTGATAAAGGCTTCCCGTCCCTTTGAACGCCTCAGCATGGACTTCAAAGGCCCCCTCCCCTCCACCGACCGCAACACATACTTCCTGAACGTGATTGACGAGTACTCCCGGTTCCCATTCGCCATCCCCTGCCCCAACATGACCGCAACCACCGTCATCAAGGCCCTCCATAGCATCTTTGCACTGTTCGGGTTCCCCGCCAACATACACAGTGATATTGGGTCCTCCTTTATGAGCGACGAACTGCGCCAATTCCTGCTCAGCAAGGGCATCGCCTGGAGCAGGACAACCAGTTACAACCCCCGGGATAACGGACCGGTAGAGAGGGAGAACGGAACGGTCTGGAAGACCGTCCTACTGGCCCTACGGTCCAGGAATCTCCCAGTCTCCCGCTGGCAGGAAGTCCTCCCGGATGCCCTTCACTCCATCCGGTCACTGCTTTGTACCACAACCAACCAGACACCTCATGAACATCTCCTTGTCTTCCCCAGGAAGTCCTCCTTTGGGATCTCGCTCCTGACCTGGCTGGCAGCTCCCGGAGCCATCCTGCACCGAAAACACGTGCGGGCGCACAAGTCGGACCCGTTGGTCGAGAGGGTTCATCTGCTCCATGCTAACCCCCAGTACGCCTACGTAGCGTACCCCAATAGCTGTCAAGATACAGTCTCCCTACGAGACCTGGCGCCCGCTGGAGCCCCACGCACACCCCAGCCACCAGTCCCACCCTCGCCTCCAGCAGGGCACCTTACAGGAGGATCGGTCCTTCCGCCGTCCCCGTCTAGGCCCCCCCACCCACCGACGCACCCCGCAGGCGCTCCCTTCCCAGGTCAACCGTTTTCCCCATCAGCGCCGTCTCGGGGTGTTGAAGCTGCCACAGAGATCGAGGTCACGCTCCCGGAGTCACAGATGCCCGAGCCTCCTCCGGAGTCACCACCGAAGCTCCGACGATCACAGAGGACGACCAGGGCCCCCGATCGACTGATTGCTTCATTTTAAATTGTAAATTTAAAGCATAAATTGTAAATTGTTACGAGAATTGTAAGTAGTTACAAAACGCTCTACGGAGGTATTACGGTACCTCCATAACTAATTCTACCACGTTGCCATGTTTGTAGTATCAGGCCACCACCCCCACCAGTCTCTTTTTTAACAGGGGGTGAATGTGGTAGTGGAGGTATTACGGTACCTGGTAATGCTGGAACACCATTGGTAGAAATTGTATGCTTCCTATTGGTCAAGCTGTATGGCAGCTCCGCCCTGCTAGGCGGGGTATAAGAGTCCGTGCCGCCCCAGCAGCCTTCATTCTGTACCTGAGCTGCTGGGGGAAACATCTAGCTTATTAAAGCCTTCAGTTGGACTACAACCTCGCTTTAGTGGTCATTGATCGTGCATCAGTGATCGGCACCCTTTCAAAATGGCGGCCCGATCTCTGAGTTTAGCTCCCCAGTGCTAAAAAGAATTCTAAATGTGGCATTAACCGGTGAGAAACTCCCCAGGACCCAAAAAAGTGCCATTGAAAACTGGTGGGGAACTCACCGGCAGATCCGGCAGGAAACTCCCTGAAAAACTCACCACAAATTAACAGACATTTGGGGGGGAGAATTAGCCCCAAGTGTTGATGCCGGGGCAGGATTCGTGGACTTCTGTGACAGCAAAACTGACGCCGCACCTGGACCGATTCTGTGACTGTTGAGGGGCTAGCACCAGCACCACTTGGAACACAATCCATTCCAGTAAGAAACGGCGCCAGATTCACCAGGTTCGCGATTGACACTCAGGAGGCTGACAAGCTGCAGCTGCGTATGCCCACTGCAGTCCCCACACACACCATCCCAGCCAACAAGATGGCAGCAAGACGCGTGGCACCACACTTCGCCGACGCTGAGCCCGAGGCACTCCTGGACGCGGTGGAGGAGAGGTAGGCCACCCTCTACCCTGGCCCGGGAAGGAGGCTGCCAGCCGCCGTTGGGCACAGGCGGCAGAGGCGGTCAACGCCATGAGTATCACCGTCCGGAGCAGCCTGCAGGCCCAGAAAAAACTGCACAGTCTCCTCAGCACGGCCAGGGTGAGTAGGCAGCACTCTGCCCCTGGCACCAACTCCCGTTCCACATGCTCGTGACACCCCTCCACCCCCACCAGGAATAGTGGCCAAACCCCTGCCCTGCACCACATGCCGGCACCCATACCAGCTGCTATGTCCGAGCGCCCTGGCCATTGAAGCCACCAGCTACACACCACCTTGGTTATATGCCTTGGACTGTCTAACACTGTTGTTTTCTGTTTATCGCGCACCCCCTCCTCCCCCCAGCAGAAGGCCACTTAACTGCTGGGAGCGGGAGAAAACTGGAGAAGGACTGCCGGACCTGTGGCCCCTCACCGTGACAGGGCAGTGGGCCCTGGACATTGTCAGCGGGCAAGAAGAAAGAGAAGTCGCCGATGTTATATTACTGGGTTCAATAATATGTATCATTACTAGTTGCTGTATATCCAGATAGTCTGACGGTGTGATCCTGAAGAAACCACGAGTCTTCAACTTAAAGCAAACTAATTTATTAAGTAACAATTAATTATAATTGAGTTTGACACTCTACAGAACTATCACTAGTAATCAAGTAACTAAATATTAATGTATTAACTGATTCAAAACTACACGTGCTAACTATGCTGTGATCTATCTATCATACACTACTGCTGTCTAGTCACTCCTGGGTTGAAAGAGACCAAGATCCTCTGGGAGCTGATACTTATAGTGGGATCCAGTGGTGCCCTCTAGTGGTAGTGTTACAGTTAGCTGGTATAATTAACCCTTTAGTTATCTACATATATACATATCATTACAACCGGGGTGGTGGTCGGCCACCGGCGAGGAAGTGAGACCCTGCTGAGTTGCGATTCCCTATGACACGTGTGTCACCCCCCCCCCACCACCTCCACACAGTCCTCACCCCCACCCTCACCCTCACCCCCACCGCACCTTCACCCCGACACTCACCCCCACACCAACCTCACCCCCACCCTCACCCTCACCTCCACACCGCCCTCAGCCCCACAACACCTTCACCCCTACACTCACCCCCACACCAACCTCACCTCCTCCCTCATCCCCACCCTCTCCAGTCCGTGGTCTGATCATGTGTCTTGTCTTGTGTCTTGCAGGACCAGATGGTGATGGGGAGGGTTCCTTCTGGTGTCCTCTCCCCATTGCCAGTGTCACAACCTGAGTTCCCCCCCCCCCATGTGCTGACCAACGACAAGGGCACAGACACGGATGCGAGCCATTTTATACCTGTGACTGCATACACCCCAGAGCTCAAGTCCGGGGATGACAGTGATTTCCCGTCACAGCTGTCTCCAACATCCTCCACCATCCCAGAGACACTCACCTCAGTTGGGTATGTTGGTGAAGAGGCTCCTGGGACTCACTCTGCTGTGTACCACACAGTTGCTCCGGTACAGCAGGTAGACATAAGCATTCCAAGGAGGCGGATAGTCGGAGGATAGGCCGACCCCAGGGACTGGCTGCCATCCGGACGGGTTTCAGGCTTCTGGAACGGACAGTCCCATCGATCGTGGAGTTGCAGTCGTAGAGCCAGGACCTACATGAGGGATTGCCGGAGAGAATTCAGCACATCCAGGTGCAGTTGGAGGAGTCCAACCGCATACAGGAGCAGGAGGTGGTGCTAAACATTTGTGCCACCCAGCCCAACACCGCATGGGTGGCATCCGCAGTGGAGGCCTTGGGGGCGAGGCTTTGGCTATGAATCAGCATGTCCAAGGCCTGGGGCATTTTATGCAGGCACTGGCCGAGGCCCAGGATAGGGTTGGTGCGCCAGAGCCACCTAGACATTGCAGCAGCATTTCTGAGCATGACCCAGTCACAGAAGGCCAGGCTGAGAACATCAGCGGCACTGCCCAGGCACTGGCCGACATGGCGCAGAGACAGAGGGAGGTGGCCCAGTCCCAGACGGAGATGGTGCAGTCACTGGCTGATGTTGGCAGTCACTGGGGCTGGTGTAGCTGAGGGCTAAAGAGCTGGCTTTTAAAGCAGACCAAGGCAGGCCAGCAGCACGGTTCAATTCCCGTACCAGCATCCCCGAACAGGGGCCGGAATGTGGCGACTAGGGGTTTTTCACAGTAACTTCATTTGAAGCCTACTTGTGACAATAAGCGATTTTCATTTCATTTCATGTGACACAAACCCAGAAGATGGTGGCACAGTCACAACGTGATGTGGCGCAGTCCCAGACGGTGGTAGTCTATTCCCTGTGCTCCATGACCGTGAGCATGCAGACCCTGGTCGAGACCACAGCGGGCCTCCAGGACTGCCCGTGCCAGTGGTAGGGAGCCTCAGGGGATAGCTCCGCTTGCACCACCGTCCCATGGAATAGCCCGGGGGTCAATGGGCACTCCAAGGGAGAAGGAGATGATGGGGCCCATGCCGGTGACTCCCACCCCAGCACTTCAAACTCTCCACCCCCAACCCCTCCCCCCCAAGCCTGGTGCATCTGGTGGGCAGTGGGCAGAACAGAGTGACACTACGCCACCTGGGACGCCCGAGCTGCACACCCGCCAACAGGGACCCAGGTCGCAGGGCGGTAATCACAGCAGGCTGCCTCCACTCCTGCTGTACCATCTGAGGATCCACCTACACATAGTATTAGGGCCTGTAAGGCCAGAAAGTTAGACACCGGCTAATTTGCCACGGGTGCAGGGCACAGTTTAATTATAGGGGCTAGGGCACAAATCTGGATATACATTGCCACATCAAACACCTGCTCACACTGTTACAACCTTCCTCGGTGCTCTGTCAGATGGGTGTGAGGAGTGCGGTGGTCTGGGCTGGCCAGAGTGAGCGGGGCGGGGGGGTGTGCAGGTGTTGTGGGTGGCCTGGGATCCCCACCCTCCCGTGCCTGCCTGGGTCACACGTCTTCATCCTCACCCTCCCCCACATCCTCCTCATCAAACGAGGCCTTGCATTCATCCTCCTGCTCTAGCATGTCGCTACTCTGCTAAGCGATGTGGTGGAGGACGCAGCAGGCTGCCACAATGCGGACGACACTCTCAGCATCATACTGGAGAGCCCCCCCCCATTGCAGTCCAGGCACCTGACACTGAAGTACCTCAATCACACACCTGGTTGTGGCATGGGCGTCATTGTAGCGGACCTCCACCTCGGCCTGTGGCCTCCAGATAGGCGCCATCAGCCACGGCCGCAGCAGATAACCCGTATCGCCCAGGAGCCAAGCAGCAGCCTGGTCGTCTCGAACATGTCAGGGATCGCCGAGTGTGCCATGATGAAGGGCATCATGCACACTGCCCGGGTATCGGGTGCAGACGTGCATGATGCGCATCTGGAGGTCACACACCAGTTGCACATTCATCGAGTGGAACCGCTTTATAATAATAATAATCTTTATTATTGTCACAAGTTGGCTTACATTCATAGAATCATAGAATTTACAGTGCAGAAGGAGGCCATTCGGCCCATCGAGTCTGCACCGGGCCGACAAACAACACCCTACTGAAGCCCACGTATCTACCCTATCCCCGTAGCCCAGTAACCCCCACTTAACATTTTTTGGACACTAAGGGCAATTTAGCATGGCCAATCCACCTAATCTGCACTTTGGACAGTGAGAGGAAACCGGAGCACCCGGAGGAAAACCACGCAGACATGAGGAGAACGTACAGACTCCACACAGACAGTGTCCCAGCAGGGAATCAAACCTGGGACCCTGGAGCTGTGAAGCAACATTGCTAACCACTATGCTACCATGCTGCAATGAAGTTACTGTGAAAATACTCTAGTCTCTGCACTCGGGCGCCTGTTCAGGTACACAGAGGGAGAATTCAGAATGTCCAATTCACCTAACAAGCACATCTTTCGGGACTTGTGGGAGGAAACCGGAGCGTCTGGAGGAAACCCACACAGACACGGGGAGAAAGTGCAGTCTCCGCACAGTGACCCAAGCGGGAATGGAACCTGGGACCCTGGTGTTGTGAAGTGCTAACCACTGTGCTACCCTGCTGCCTTGTGATGAGTGACCTATCATCTGCAGGTGCTCGTAGGGCAACATGCATCCCATTGATCACCCCCCAGATCTGGGGCATCTCAGTGATGCTGGCGAACCTCAGTGCCCGGGCCTCCTGGTTTGCTCTGTCCACGTTTAAATGGATGTATTGTGTCGACCGGGCATATAGGGCCTCCGTGAGGGTGCAGATGCATCTGTGTAACAGGTTCTGTGAGATCCCGGACAGATCCTAACTTGGCACCTGGAAGGTCCTCATGGCGTAAAGGTTCAGGGCGACCATCACCTTGACAGCGGGTGTCCTCCCCCATTCTCCCATGGTGCCAGGTGAGCCATGGTCTGGCAGATGCGCACTATCTCTTTGCTCAGCACCTGCTTCCTGTTTCTCTGGAGCACACCCCAGCTCGTACAGCTGCAGTGTATCCCCCAGGGCTGTGGCGACTAGGAGCAAGGCCACCATTGCCGGTTGGATTCCAATATTCACTGTGTGCAGGGGTCGAAAGGCCGACA
Source organism: Scyliorhinus torazame (assembly GCF_047496885.1). Lineage (NCBI taxonomy): Eukaryota > Metazoa > Chordata > Chondrichthyes > Carcharhiniformes > Scyliorhinidae > Scyliorhinus > Scyliorhinus torazame. Next base: position 194,403,675 of record NC_092710.1, on the reverse strand, counting down.
TGTTAGCACCCCTGCCCAATGAGGTCCAGCGGCTTACACGATGGCCCATGTTGACACTGCGGACCCTGCCACCACATGGCCCCATTCCATTATCCCTGCACCTCTGGCCCTGGTGCTTATCCCTGCTGCCAGGGGTACCATCAGCTGCCACTGCCCTTACTAGCAGTAGCGGTACCCTCCCAGGCCCCCGTCTGTTGCACCCCCTGAAGGGGCTATTGTTTGCGTTGCCCATGGGTGGACTGCGTGATGCCCTGCCGGCGGGTGGCGGCCAGTTGGAGGGGGACGGTATGACAGAGAGTGGGGTAGGGGCTGTGGTGGGAGAACCCATACAGCTGGTATCACCCTGCAGAACCATTGGCCAAGTTGGGTAGCCCGGGACTGCGCAGCAAGATAGCTGCCTTACAACCACGACAAAGACGGTCCATGCCTGGACACGGACCCAGTTCCATTGGGGGGGGGGTCACCCTGGCCCCACGGCCCCTTCCCCCCATCACCACCACCACCCCCTCCCTCCCTCCCCTCTCACAACCAGCCAGCCAGGCCATGTCAGGACCGTCAGCCATGGTGTGCCTCTCCGTGTCCTACCTCCTCTCCCTCATCAGCCACTGTTTCTTGATTTTTAAAAGCACAAATGAACCGCGCCGTTGGGAATTCCCCTCCTTGGGGCGGAGAATCCTGGAGGCCCCTGAGAGTACTGGGTCAGGTCCGCTAATAATATGCCAACAGTGTTTACTGTACGTGCGGAGTGGAACGCATTGACACTACTGTCAAGGCACTGGAGAATTGCGATTTGGCATGAAACCGCCACCCAACTTGATTTCAGCGTCAAAATGGATTCTCCGCCGCATCACTTTTCCCGATTCCGGCATCGACCGACGGAGAATCCTGCCCATAATCCTGTACAATTTTTTAAAAATTTGTTCATGGGTTGTGGCCATCACTGGCTGGGCCAGCATTTATTGCCCATCCCCGAGGTCATTTATGAGTCAACCACATTGCTGTAGATCTGGGGCGGAATTCTCCGCAATCGGCGCGATGTCCGCCGACCGGCGCCAAAAATGGCGCCAATCAGTCCGGCATCGCGCCGCCCCAAAGATGCAGAAGCCTCCGCATCTTGAGGGGCCGAGCCCTAACCTTGAGGGGCTAGGCCCGAGCCGGACTGATTTCCGCCCCGCCAGCTGGCGGGAAAGGCCTTTGGTGCCCCGCCAGCTGGCGCGGAAATGACATTGCCGGGCGGCGCATGCGCGGGAGCATCAGCAACCGCTCACGGCATCCCCGCGCATGCGCAGTGGAGGGGGTCACTTCCGCCTCCGCTATAGTGGAGACCATGGCGAAGGCGGAAGGAAAAGAGTGCCCCCACGGCACAGGCCCGCCCGCGGATCGGTGGGCCCCGATCGCGAGCCAGGCCACCGTGGGGGCACACCCTGGGGCCAGATGGCCCCGCACCCCCCACCAGGACCCCGGAGCCCGCCCGCGCGGGGACAAGGTGGCGCGGGCGGGCTCCGGGGTCCTGGTGGGGGGTGCGGGGCCATCTGGCCCCTGGGTGTGCCCCCACGGTGGCCTGGCTCGCGATCGGGGCCCACCGATCCGCGGGCGGGCCTGTGCCGTGGGGGCACACCCAGGGGCCAGATGGCCCCGCACCCCCCACCAGGACCCCGGAGCCCGCCCGCGCCACCTTGTCCCGCCGGTAAGAGAGGTGGTTTGATTCTCGCCGGCTGGGACAGGCATTCCAGCAGCGGGACTTCGGCCCATCGCGGGCCAGAGAATCGCCGGGGGAGGGCCCGCCAACCGGCGCGGCGCGATCCCCACCCCGCCGAATATTAGGTGCCGGAGAATTCGGCAACCGGCGGGGGGGGGGGTTTCACGCCAGCCCCCGGCGATTCTCCGACCCGGCGGGGGGTCGGTGAATCCCGCCCCTGGAGTCACACGTTGGCCTGACCAGGTATTTCCTTCCCTCAAAGGACATTCACATTGTCATTGCCACACAAACAAAAAAGGTTTAGTTAAAAGCTTTTCCTGAAATGGCGCTTCATAACTTAACAAGTTCATGATTATGGTTATAGAACTGATGTGATGGTTTGCATTGTGAGAATAGACATCGTTTATTCAAATGGAAGCTTTCAGCAAACTGGAGGTGAAGTCTAAATGGGGCAATCATCAGAACATCCGCAGTACTAATGCAGCATGCTGTTTCTAGGTGTGTACTGGCAAAATATATTTTAAGAGTACACCACACACAATACAGATCGAAATCGTAATGAAACATTCTGAAAATTCCTTTCTTGGGAAGTACTAACCAAACCCCACTGTCAAAGAGACATTTCAAAAAATACTTAATACTTTTTTCTATGCCTTGTCTCCCTTTCTCCAGTGATTCACATTGTTACCACTAAAATGTTTCATGAATACCTAATTTCCTGTAAAGATTTTTGAATAGAGCCGCCATAAACTATATAGAGAGTTCATTTTAACACTCAGGCATGGAATTTTGCTCCCAGGTTGGGAGCTCCGAAATGGGACATTTCCAGGCTCTGCCAATGCAGCCTGGGCGAATGAGACCCAAAAGGTTGCATTTTCATTCTGGGAGCACTGGCTGGATTAGAGGTTGGGCCCGCCGCCCCCAGAGCGAGTGCAAGGACTGCTGGGCGAGGAGGCAGGTTGAGCCGAAACCCTGACACTGTGCACCGGGTGCACTTTGTTGAAATTATTGAAAAAATAAACAAAAAGAGCAACCCTCCAGCCGTCGCCCACCCACACCGCCCACATACTTCCTGTGCCCCATTCAAGCCATCCAATGCCAACTCATTCCCACCATCATTGCCTCTCATACCCTCCATATTCTCCTCTACCCACTCCCCATTGGCCTTCATATCCCTTATACCACCTTTTGCCTGTGGCCACCCCCTTGAACCTCATATCCTCCATGTCCCTTTATGCTCTCCATTCATCCCCATCGCACTGTATAGCCCCTATACCAATTTAATGCCAACTCATGGCCACCATCATTTACCCTTTTCCCTTAACCCCTCCGTTATAACTCACCTACTGTCCACAATGGATAAACCTCAAGGGCCACGCTGGCATCAAATAATGGACAGTATTCCCCACCTTCCAGCCACGTGTTTCTCGGCAGCACAACGTTCGCTGGCAGCGGGATTCTCTGCGCCCGCCGCTGTCAATGTAAGCTTGGACAATCTATGCCACTAAAAGGTTTTAAAGTTCATGAACATTTAGTGGGAAATCACTGTGCAACCTAGAGCAATTTGTGTTTGGATGTGAATCAGTGTATAAATGCAAATAAAGAGCAACATCGTTTTAATTTGAAATTTCAAAATAGTGCATAAATCGCCACAAACATACTGTCACTTTTAGGAACTGTCTGCTGATGTGTCCTCTATTTAGAATAAATTACCACTCAAAATAATTAGCTGAAGCAAAAAAAAAAAATCAGCATAAGCAATTATAGTTTTTGTTTAGAACTGGTCAGGCACTGCAATATGTGATATAACGTGAAACATAATGAAAATACAATGCACATGCTCTCAATGTTGCTTTTGGAAACCAAGACACAACAGTTCAGGCACATAGCGTGGTAAGTTTCAAGATGGCAAGTTCAAGATAAGTTTCCAAATGCATCTCCATCATAATGAACATGTTTCGACCAAATGAACAAGAGGTCCGGCGAAGATGCACCAATCAGAACTGCTGGGGGGGGGGTTTTACTGGAGCAGGGAATGTCCATCATAATTTGTGAAAGGCACTTTTATTTACATTTTCCCAGGGATTCCTTCTGATCGCGCGATCCTGTTAGCACGAGAATACAGTTTTCCGAAATTCAGCCTCAATGATAGCTCAGCTCGGGTCAAGCACAAGTCTTCTGGATTTTTGATGCAGTCTTAACCATAGAAAATTGGATGTGACAGAGAAATGTTTTAAGACCCAGTGATTCACTCTAAATTACAAATATTCTCAGCTAAATATGAAGGAAAAAGTGGTGCATTATTTGAGCTCCCTGATAAATCAACTATTCTGTTCACTAGCCCAAGGCGGTGCTTGTAGCTAAGTACATTGGTACTGTCCTTCTGTGGCTGTATAGAAGTCCTCCAGAATACTCTGTAAATATTCAAATGTGGGTCTCTCTTCTGGAACCTTTTTCCAGCATTTAACCATGATATCGTAGAGTTCATCCGGGCAATGGTCAGGACATGGCATTCGATAGTCACGGTCTAAATTCCGAATCACTTCAGGATTGCTCATCCCTGCAGAAACAGGACAGCCAATAAATACCTTGTAGAACAACTGCTCCAGCATCTCACATGAGCAAAACAAAATGACATCTGAATTCAGGCTCCGAATGTCTCCAATCAATCAGATTTCATAAATGTCATCACTGAATGGATGCTGAAAAGTCAGCCCAGAAAAGGTGGCCCGAGATGGGAGTTGTTATGTTCCGTGGTTTCCCCGATGATGAAGCCACACAGAACATATATGTGTTAAACCAGAACAATGATGTCTTGTTAAACGCATGGGAAGATAACTAATAGGTCTATATACAAACAAAGTTATTCAAGTTCCTAGGGAGCTACTATAAGTGCGACTGTCCTACTACCCATCATACTATCAGCGGCCCAGTCACGCTAGTCACACGATGTATGTCTGGTGCCACCCACTGGCAGGAGGTCATACCTGTGATTACATACATTGATGAACCGCTTTATACATTTGTACAGTTATATACAAATATACATTTATGCATATCACCACAAGGTGAGCTCGCTATCCGCCCTTATCTCAACCCTGACTCAAATCCCAATAGATTTCAGTGCATTGCAAATTCATTGTGTTTAAATGAGAGTGGGCGAAGGGGCAATGGTGGCAAATGGCAAACTGGTCAAAACCCCTGCCTCAAAAACCAAGAGTTTCAGGACTATCACCTCTTCAGGTAGTCCAATTATGAAAAATGAGTGTTTGAGGACATGAGCATCAGTGTTAACAGTATTTTTGATAGTTACTATTTTTAAAAATAGTAACTAACTTCTCTCCAAGTTATTTTGCATGAAATATTTATACAAATTGACTGCAGTGAACTGTCATGTGTTTAACACTGTCATGTTTTCATTTTTCTTAGCTTCACACAAATATGTTTTCACTATATTGCACTTGATGCTAAGTATGAAGAAAATACACATGTGAAACTCAATGCAATATTTTTTCAATGTATAATGTATTACATCAGGATGAGGTGGGTTGAGGGATCACATCTGTTACACTTACTACAGCCAGGGAAAATTATTCACCAATCATTCAGTTTGTAATGGTGAATAAATGGACTGCATTCTGGATATTACTGAGAAGAATTTGGTTTCAATGCTCAGTTTGGGGTATCTTTCTTTTCTGAAGAACACAGTGAAATGTGAAATAGGGAACAATCTTTTGGTCCCTCAATGTTCATGGAACTCACTGATTCGCATTTTCATCAAGCAGGACCTTGCAGCAGGAGGGGAGCTATTCAATTCCGGAGCGAGTTTATTTTCCCAATATCAACACTTTGAATTGATTGATGTCCAATAGTAATTTTCAGTACATCTTTGAATAGAAAGTCTAATGTTCCATTGCATCATAAACACCGGCATGGACTGGTTGCGCCTATTGCTGTGCCGTTTAACCTTTGTAATCTGAGGGGGATGAAATGAGTGAGGTAAACTAAACAGAAAATGCCTAAATCACACCAGCCACATTATATTGCCTGCAGAGAGTAGGGTTTCATTTGAAAGAATTAGGCAGATGTGTATTTATATAGCACTTTCATGACCACAGGATGTCTCAAAGCACTTACAGCTAAAGGAGTACTTTTGAAACGTAATCACTGTGGTAATGTAGAAAATGCAGCAGGGCCCAGCAAACTCTCGCAAACAGTAATGTGACAAATGACCAGATAATTTGTTTACGCGATGTTCATCCAGAGGCAAATATTGGGCAGGACACGGGAGATAATTTCCCTAGTGTTGATCGAAATAGCTTCATGGAGTATTTTACATTCACCCAAGCGAGCAAATGATGCCTCAGTTTCATGTCTCATCCAAAAGACGACACAGAGTGCTGCACTAGATGGCGTATCAGCCTTGATTTTTGTGCTCAAGCAAAACTTTCTTTGTATCAAAGGTTAAAAAGAGATTTGTTGGAGGTATTCACAATTATGAAGGGTTTTCATAATGCATCACAGGGGTTGCAGCACTGGTCAGTGAGCTGGCAACTGGAGGGCTAAGATGTATTAATCACTGCCAAAACAAAGGGAGCAGGTAGGAGAGAGTTTTATAAAAGCGCGGTGGCATATTAGTACTGACAAAAGCAGTCGTGAAAGACAAATCCATTTCCATAAAGAGAATGGACAAATAGTTGAGAAGGAAAAATAAAGAGATATGGGGTGGGATTCTCCCATTCGGCGGCAGAGTGTCCACGCCGTCGGAAACGGCATCGTGTTTCACGACGGCATGAACGGGCCGCTGGGAGTACCGATTCTGGCCCCTACAGGGGGCCAGCACGGCGCTGGAGCGGTTCACGCCACTCCAGCCTCCCTTCCTGGCACGAACTGTGTGCCATGGAATCCGCACATGCGCAGTGGCACCGACACCAACCCGCGCATGCACGGTGGCCTCCCTCAATGCGCTGGCCCCGACGGAACATGGCGTGGGAGTTCAGGGGCCGGCGCGAAAGAAAATAGGCCCGGGGAGCGAGAGGCCAGCCCGCCGATCGGTGGGCCCCGATCGTGGACCAGGCCACATCGGAGGCCCCCCCAGGTTCGGAGCCCCCCCACCCCCCCCCTGGGTTCGGAGCCCCCCACTCCACAGTCTGCCCCTGACCCGCCGGCTGCGAGCAGGTCTGGACGGCGCCGGCAGGACTCTGCCTTTTTAGAGCAGCCGCTCGGCCAGCCTGGCCGCGTACAGCGGCCCGCGACCGGCGCCGCGCCAAATGCGGAGAATCGTGTGCTGGCATTGGGGCGGCGTGGTCCGGTTGCTGGGATTCTCCGGCCCGGCCCCGGGCTGGGAGAATCCCGCCCATGGAAAAGTGTAGGGAAGTACAGTTTTATACAGCTTTTGGGCCAGATTCAACTGCAGGAAAACAGAGACTGGTTTCAGGAGCATTGAGCGCTCCCGCTATTCGGTGGCACTTTGCCATTTCTTTTGGCCTCGGCAAGGAACTACCCATCGAGGCTGCACTTACATCATTTCCTACACTGACAAGCTCAGCTCGCCAGTACAGGAAGATGACTCATCGATAGGTGCACCATTTTTAAAGGCAGCCCCGATCTTATTGACCTCTCCTCAGCTACCTCACCGCTACTGGACCCCCCCCCCCCCGCACCCAATGTACCTCTTCCGGGGTCATCAAGCCCACCCCCTCATCCCATCTCTTATGGGCAAGGCACCCCAGGCCTGACCCCTGGCACAAGCAACCTGGCACCTTGACACTCTGGCAGCATCCCTGCCAGCTGGACACCTGACAGTGCCCGGGTGGCATTGCCATGGTGCCTGGGTGGCAGTGCCAAGTTTCCCGGGTGCCAGCGGGAATTGGGGGGTACCACCTTCCCAATGCCCCACTACCTGGGGGGGGGGTCTCTAATTGCGTGGGAAACCACCCCAGGTGCCGTTACGCCAGGTACGCACCTGTGGAAACGAGTGCTAAACGGCGCACTGGTGAGGTCTCACAGGGGCGCCATTAGGTCCCGGGTACCAGGAGAATCCGGCGGACATCTCGCCAGATGAGGGAGGGATCCAGATCGCGACATTCCACATGATTCAACGGTCTCGTCGCATCATCAGGTTGGGGGCAACAAGGCCGATAAAAATCGTCCTTTGTCTCCTTATTTAAGGAAGAATATCATTGCATTTAAAGCAGTTCAGAGAAGGTTCACTTGACTGATTCCTGGGATGAGGGGTTATCTTAACAGGAAAGGTTGGTCAGGTTTTGCCTCCAGCCATTGGAATTCAGAAGGAGAGGTGAGCTTATTCAAGCTTAAAAGATCCTGAAGAGACTTGACAGAGAATGTTGGGAGCATGTCTCCTTTGAGGGGAATCTAAAGTTGGGAGGCACAGTTTAAAAAAAAGGTCTCCCATTTAAGATGCTCGAAGAACTTTTTTCTCTCAGAATATCATTAGCCTGTGGAGTTCACTACCACAGAGAAAAGTGAAGGCTGGGTCATTGAATATATTCAAGGCTGCTGTGTTAGACAAGTTTTTGATTAGCAAGAGGGAAAGGGGTATGGGGAGTGGACAGGAAGGTAGTGTTGAGGCTAAGATCAGATCAGCCATGGTCTTATTGAATGGCAGAGCTGGTTCAAGGGGCCAAAATACCTACTCCTGCAGCTAATGTTTGTTTTCCTGTGAAATGAAACTAAGTGGAGAATAAGGTTAGACAGAGATGCCACAGGCACATTGGATTAAATTGCTTCATTTGTGCTGCAAAATCCAACCTGTAGGCAGATATTTGCTGTATCGTGTATTGTATGACTGCACATGGACAATGGAGTTCTTCATTTGTTTATTTTTACAAATGTAATGTATCTAATTTTTTTTTTCTCCAATTAAGGGACAATTTAGCGAGGCCAATCCACCTACCCTGCACATCTTTGGGTTGTGCGGGCGAAACCCACGCAGACACGGGGAGAATATGCAAACTCCACACGGACAGTGACTTGGAGCCGAGATCGAACCCGGGTCCTTAGTGCCGTGATACAGCAGTGCTAACTACTGTGCCACCATGCCGCCCGGCATTCTATATTCCAGAATATCCTGCACAAAAAGTCTTAGATATCCAGACACACACTTCAATCTGTGGTCTAACGGAGCCGAGAATAGTATCTATATTGCAGGCTTTGATATCAAAACCTGAACCTGTTTTAAGGTGCTGTTTCAGCTCCAGCTGAAGTGGACATGTCACTAATGCAGCATTAAATCAGTCATTTAATGAGTCGCACTTGGAATGCTATTCAACCGCTCAATCGTCAGGTTTTGGGGGACTGGTTTAGCTCAGTTAGTTGGATAGCTGGTTTGTGATGTAGAACAAGTCCAACAGTACGGGTTCAATTCCTGTACCGGCTGAGGTTATTCATGAAGGCCTCACCTCTTCAACCTTGCCCCTTGCCTGAGCTGTGGTGATCCTCAGGTTAAATCACCACCAGTTGGCTCCCTCCCTCAAAGGGAAAAGCAGCTATGGTTTTCTGGGACTATGATGACTTTACTTTAGTAGGGTTTTCAGATTGACTGCACACTGTCACTGCTTTCAGTTCAATGTAAAAAAATGCTACATTAAGGCCATAAAATGCTAATATTCTAGTGAAATCCCACACTACCTGGATATGGTACTCTTCCAAATGTTACAATTTCTGTTAAAAGTATTCCAAAGGACCAGACATCGGACTTGATTGTGAATGTGCCATAATTAATAGCCTCTGGTGCTGTCCATTTGATCGGGAATTTAGCACCTGTGAAGAAAGAAAAATTACAATGAAACCAAATTCTGCGCCCCCCCCCCCCCCCCCCCCCCCAACACAGTTCGCACTGCATTCTCTGAAGGATTTGCCTCATTAGACCTGCATTATGTGTAGGACTTGTGAGCAAGTGCAAGATGCCTATTAAGCCAGCTAAGCTAAAGCTTTTCTTTCCCACTACCAGTGAAGGTAGCTGGGTATCAAACTGGAGTGAGAGCCTGGGTGAATCTATCACCTCCACAGTACGTATATTGTGCCAATGCAGCTGAGGACATTAATACAGAACAAATCAATGTCCAGTCGGAGGTGTCCCTGGCCTGTATAGCTCAGTTACACACCAAAAAATGAACTGACCCACTGAAACACAGATGAGCTTATATTTTAATAAGCAGAATGACAATTATCTTCTCCTTGAGAGGTGTTTCAACAGGAAGACTCAGCAACCGGATAGTGTGTATCTGATAAACTGAAACATTTGAGGTGTGTTTTTTAATTAAAATTTTGTGTATATTAAAAAGAGCATAATTTTCCAAAACAATGCCAGTAGCAGATATACTACCTGTCACCACAGCACGCTAGAAAATTGTGGGTATGTTGCCTGCGATCATTTGATACACGCTACCAGCTGCTAACAAACCTATCTGAAATACGTATGAAAGGTTAGCTATAGTGGATTAACGTCACTATCCAATTTCAAATTGGACATTATCATGTGAGAGTACCTTTAAGAAATGGGTGTTTATAAATGGGTGTGTATATAAATATCTGTAGTGAGAGTACCTTTAAGAAATGGGTGTTTCTTACTGCAGTGATGTCAGAGAGTGGGTGGAGCTGGGCTGTCTGTCAGCTTTTTACTTTCGTTTTTGAGCAGGCTGCAGGGTGTGTTTTAGTTTCGTTTTCAGTGTTGGAGCTGAAGCCAGACCAAGCAGGTGTACTGCTGTTCTCTCAGCCATCAAAAGTCTATTTATGATGAATTCAGAATTATAAATGTTCTCAGTAGTGAATGTAAACCTAATGTCCTTCTGTTGAAAGGTGTTTTAAGTCTTATCGATGTTAAAAGGAAAGCTTAAAGGATTACTTAGTGTTGTATTCTTTGGGGGTTGTATTTGAATTAATGGTTGCTAAGATGTTCACTGTATGTTTCAAAGAGGTTAACATGAGTTTATAGAATAAACATTGTTTTGTTTTAAAAAATACTTGTCCTTTTCTGCTGTATCACACCTGTAGAGTGGGCTGTGTGCTCCCCATACCACAATCTATTAAAAGTTGTGGGACAGGTGAACTCCATGATACACTTTGGGGTTCTCTAAACCCTGGCCCATAACAACATTAACATTCAGAGTCTATTTTTAGGAGAATAAACCCATTTGCCCTCCTTTCCTAAGCTCACTTTTCCATTTCTATTATCTCTAAACACTCTTCAGGTCTTCCCATTCATCTCTCAGTTTGCAGACTGATTCACAAGCGTGCTTTCCCACTCACTGCATCTTTATGTCTTCCTTTGAGTCTTCTCACACAGCAGTTTCCTTTCCTGACACAGCTTTTCTTTTGCTAACAGTTCGGTCAAACATGCTGCACCATGCTTCCTGTGGCCTTGTTCAGGACCGTTGTTAAAAGGTGGGTTTGGACCTTGTGGTGCTGATACTGTCGTTCAATCGCTGGCGCACATAGTTGCTGTCTGCAGTCCACATCAGCTGTCTTCATTGCATAAGTGAACATCAATTGATTTGCATAATTTATTTGTGCACCAGCTCATCTCTCATGATGTACGGGAGACCAGGACAGGATTATCTGGCAGCATCAGCCAGTTTCCTGCTGGCAGAGAAGGATCATTGAGCACAGCACGGGGCGGGGGAGAACGGCAATATACTGTTCTAAATAGATAGTGAGTTGCTGAGGAACTTGTGAGTTGTAGGAGCCACATAATTGGATGGCTAGCTCATTTAAATAGAATGTGAGGCTGTAAAGAGACTCGCACACAACTTGTCAGCAGGCCACATTGAAGCGCCTCAAATATGTTGCAGGTCTCAAGCCTTCAGAGAGGAACATCTGATATACTTTAGGTCATCAGACATCCACTGGTGCAATATTCACCCATGTATCAAACCAGTGTTTTACATTTTAAAATACTCCACAATTAATCCACTCAGGTTTGGTATGGAGAACAATCCTTACTTAGAATAATCATGTATAGGAAGCATAAGACTCCATTGACGACAGGCCACTGTTCCAAGAATTTTTTTAAAAATATAAATTTAGAGTACCCAATTCATTTTTTCTAACTAAGAGGCATTTAGCGTGGCCAATCCACCGAGCCTGCACATCTTTTGGGTTGTGGGGGCGAAACCCACGCAAACACGGGGAGAATGTCCAAACTCCACATGGGCAGTGACCCACAGCCGGGATTGAACCTGAGACCTCGGCGCCGTGAGACAGCAGTGCTAACAACTGCGCCACCGTGCTGCCCAACCTGTTCCAAGAATAACTAGCTCTGGAAATAAACTGAAGTCTGCCACTAGGTATGGGAAGAGAATTGGATTAAGACCCCGTTAATCTCTAGCCCTCAGGTCTCCACTTCACAAAGATACATTTTGGGAAGCTGTCCTTTCAATGTGAAGTCTTCTTTGACAGAAACATGAGTTGAAGAATTAAAAATAGAGTTCATTAAGTTCATAGAGTGTGGCTTTAACTGGAGCAGAAAACATGCTGTAGCAATTGGCTCCATGAAGTTGATGGAAAGAAAGATCAGGTGGGGTATTAGCAGTCAGTCAATTTGCTGAAAAATAAAACCATCCGTCAAGCATCTCAAACAGTGGACCATCTGTGATACATTCTCCATATGGCAGAAAGACTTTCTCCCTGCCAGTGGTTGGCACAAGATGATGTGCTACTACACTTGATCAAAATACCTTTCAGTAACGTTCATACGTAATGTACAGCAGAGTCATGGAAACACCACCACCTGGAAGTTCTCCTCCAAACCACTCACCATCCTGACTTGGAAATAGAGCATCGTTCTTCACTGTCGCTGGTTCAAAATCCTGGAACACTCTCCATAACAGCCCAGTGGGTGTACCTATACCACATGGACTGTAGCATTTAAAAAAGGCAGCTCACCAGCACCTTCTCAAGAGAAATTAGGGATGAGCAATAAATGCTGGCCTAGCCAGTGGTGTCCACATTCCATGAATAAATTAGAACAATGACTTAATGGACAATGGGGAAGTGGAGTTAATGGAATTGGGGAAGTGGAGTTAGCGGGAATATAGGTGGAGTGGGGCTAATGGGAATATGGGGAAATGGAGTTAATGGACAATGGGGAAACTGAGTTATTGAGAACGGGGGAAATCAAATTAATAGGAACATGAGGACGTGGCGTTTTTGAGACGGAGGAAGTGGAGTTAATGAGACAATGTGGGAAGTGGAAGTGAAGGATAATGGGGCAATGGAGTTGAAGGGACTATGGGAAATGGAGTTAATGGGAATATGGGGAGTGGAGTTAATGGGACAGATGAGCTTCAGAACCTCTGAAAAGAAAAAGGATGCTAAATGCATTATGTACACTATTCATTCAAAGGCCTTAAAAACACACATCTCATTGAGAATGTGTAAATCCATAGCAATGACTCACCTTCACGTGCTGTGTATTCACTATCTATAAGCCTGGCAAGGCCAAAGTCTGCAATTTTGCAGACCAATGTATCTGCCACTAGAATATTGGCAGCTCGCAGGTCCCTGTGGATGTAGTTTTTCTGTTCAATATATGCCATTCCTTCTGCAATCTGAAAAAAAAACATTCCAGTGTCTGAAAGAATAATTCTTACAATCATTAGTCTTCAATGCATTTCTTGATATATTGTCAGACTTGGGATAATCTCCTCCCATTGACACAATGCTTGTCAGGCCAATTCCCCATCAAATTCCTTGCTGCTGAGAGATTAAACCTATGAATTAAACCCCACAAATCACACTCCAGGTCTGCAAACCCCTGGACATCCCTTGCTGGAGATGCCAGATCAAAGGACAGCACAAATCGTCTCTCACCCCCTTAACATTGGTTGGAGACTATTTCACTTGCAACTATGTCAGCTCATGGTAAATATGATGTGGGTGATTTTCCTGCAAACAACCTGTATTGATTTGTGTAAATGCTGGTGCACTCACATATCTGCTAGTCCGATCACTTCTCCTTATGTATCGTGCTGCGTTGTCTTATTCCATATCATATGAAAATTCTTGCTCTGACTCACGACGAATCGTGCTCAGCATCTTCAGAGATTTTTACGCACCTTCTTTTAATTTTTGCGGTCCCCACCGTGCCTCTCAATTCCTACTCAATTGGTGTAACCATTTCCTCTGATCAACTCGATATATTGTTCTTAAGCAAGTGCACTAAAGGTTACTAGTCTCAAATGCAGTGTTTTACCAGGTCTTGTAATTAAACCATTGATAATAATCTGTCTTGCAGAGGCAAGTTTATTTTTTTTCCTGAACTATCCAATCCAAAGATGTGCAGGTTAGGTGGATTGGCCACGGTAAATTGCCCTTAGTGTCCAAAAATGCCCTTAGTGTTGGGTGGGATTACTGGGTTATGGGGATTAGGGTGGAGGTATTGACCTTGGGTGGAGTGCTCTTTCCAAGAGCCGGTGCAGGCTCGATGGGCCGAATGGCCTCCTTCTGCACTGTAAATTCTATGAAACTGTATTCCTGATCAAAATCCTGGACCCCTCGCCCTCACAGTGCTGGAGGAGCACACAGCATTACCTCGACTGCAGTGGTTCAAGAAGACAGGTCATCATGACCTTCTCAAGGGAAATGGGGGATGAGCAATAAATTTAGCAATGACATGGGTACATCCCGTGAGCGAATAAATATCAAACATCATACTATGGCCTTGGCTAAAGCAGTGTATTTCCTTTTCACACACGGCTCCCAATTGATTTGTTGCTTAATGTATCTCCAGGACTTCACCCAGGCTTATTCAGATATAGGACATTCCGAGAGCTGGGATTCAACAGTGTACCCTCTACTCCCACTTTCCAGTGAGAGAAGGCAAGCACATATTGCAATTATTCCAGTATCCACAGGCATGTGGAATAGTTTTTTTAAAGTATTTTTACTCCATAAACTTTCAACATTTTGACAATTTGCACCAAACCCCAAAACTCCCCTACCCATTAAGCCCCCATCTCCCCCACTCCTTCATCAGCAGTCAACTGTAACCAACTCCCCAACATGCAAAATAAACAAACCCCAACTACTGTAGAACCCGTTACTACGCCCCCCCCACCAAGAGCAAATTTCACTTTTTCCAGGGCCAAAACCTCCAGTGGGTCCCCCCGCCGCCAAGGCACAGGGTGGAGAAGCTGACCTCCATCCCAACAAGACCCACCCACGAGCAATCAGCAAGGCGAAGGCTGAAACATCTGCCCCGTATCGGCCTGCAGCTCCGGTCGATCCAACATCCTGAATATGGTTTCTAGGGGACCGGACCCTACATTCACCAGGCTCCACATCCACATGCAGAACCACCAAAATGGTGCTGAAAACCGTCCTCCTAAACCTTTCCAACTTCAGGCAGGCCCAAAACATATGTACATGGTTCACAGGGCCCCTCCAATATTGCTCACAGACATCCTCCAACAGTCGGCTCATCCAACTGTGCACCGGGGATAAAAACGAATATTCCTGGTCCCTCGGGTGTAAAATTCTCCACAGGTCCACACCACTCCCCTCACCCCCCTCACGAGCTTGGCCAATGCCTTCAGGCCCCCCAATGGTGTCAGCAAGCGCGGCTGGGATCTGTCCACCCTCGGCTCCAACATTATGTTCCAAACCCATTACCCACTATCAACTCATGGGTATCCAGATTCAGAATGGTTCCCAACATTCTCTTTGCGAACCCCGCATCATCCCAATTGGGTCCATATACGCTTACGAGTGCCACCAACCTCCCCTCCAATTGCACCCGTAACGATCACATACTTGTCCCCCTATTTCCCCATCACCGTCTCCATCTGGAACCTCACCTGCGTGCCCACAAAATCGCCACCCCCGAGTCCTACTATCAAACCCAGAATGAAAAATGGCTGACTCACCCTTTCCTAAGCCTCATCTGATCATTCCCCCTCAGGCGGGTCTCTCGCACCATTGCCACATCAGCTTTTAAATTCTTCAAATGGGTAAAAGCTCTCGCTCTCCCCCGTCACATTCCAAGTCACCAATCTGACTGGCGGTCTCTCACCCTGCCCCACATGTCCAAAATCCACCTCCCCACCTCCCTTAAACCAAGAAACAATATAGAACCACCACCCATTAGGAAAAACAAGTACACATGTAAATAAACCCCCCCCCCATTTAAGAGACAGAAACAAAACCCCAATCCAAGTAGAAAACCCTCAATAAGACAATCCCCGTCCCACCAACCAAGTCCAATTCCCAATTTTCATCTCAGTCCCAGTCCTTCAGCCTTAATGAACACCTCTGCTGTCTCCAGAGCCGGCAAAATAAAAGTCCTTCGAGATGTGAGTCCCTCCCAACTTCGCTGGGTGGACCACTCCAAATCTCACTCTGCTGCCGTACGATGCCGCCTTCACTGGTCCACAGGCCGCCCACCTTCTCGGCAGCTCCGCCGTCAGCTCTTGGTGTATTCGTATACCAACGCCTTCCCACTTCACCTCCCGGCTCTGCTTCGCCCAGCTCAAAACCTCCTTCACGTGGAAGCTGTGGAAGCAGACGATGACCGTCCTTGGTGGCTCATTCGCTTCAGGCTTCGGCCTGAGAAACCGCTGTGTTCTGTCCAACTCGTAACAGGAGGGTTCTTCCCTCCCCATTAACTCCACAAACATCTTTGCAAAGTACTCAGTCGGCCTCGGGCCCACCACACACTTGGGCAGATCCACGATTCTTAGATTTTGCCTCCTCGACCTGTTCTTCAGGTTCTCCACCTTGGCTCTGAGACCTTTGTTGGTCTCACCACCTTCTGAAGCTCCTCACCCTTTGAGGCAAACTGGTTGCTGTGCTGCGACAGTGCCTTCTCCACCCGACTGACGTTTTTGTCACTGCCACCTTTACTGGGTGCCTCTGCCACCGACTCTTTAAGCTAATTCATCATCTCCCTCCGAAGTACCTCCAAATGTTTGGCAAACAGCCACTCGAACTCCACCGACATCACCGCTGTGAGGGGAGCAGCCCCTCCCGACGATCCAGCCCCCGCCATCTTTCTTCCTGCGGGACTCACAGCAACACTTACCGGCAGAATTTCACTCGCCCCCTTCTTTCCAGAAACCTTCTTCTGGGACTTCGATATTCCCCAACCTCCTTAATATTTCCCACATCACCTCATCCAAAAACAGTGCCTGAGAACTAGCATAAAAGTCCAAAAACCAGAGACTCTAGCAAGAGCCACCTAACGTGCGACCTCCACCTACATGTCACCACCCAAAGTCCCTGTGGAATAGTTTTAATAGAACAATCGGTCCTCTGGCATTGTTTAAAGCATTTTTTTTTCTTATGGTTCAAGAGCTTAACCTCCACTCCTCAATCAGAAAGGGTCTCGCATTTGTAAAGTCAATGAGCTAAAGAAGGATATCATATAGAAGTGCCCAAAAACAGGTGAATTTTGCAGGAGGTCTTAAAGCACAGGAGGGGTCCATAGAGACAAATAGAGTTTAAGGAGAGATTGCCAGACTGTGCATCTGAGGCAGCTGAAGGCAAAGCTACTAACGATTGGTTAGTGAGGAGAAAGATGTGAGAAAGCATAAGACAGAGAGTATAGGGAGAAGGTTCTAAAAGATTACAGAGGCAGGGAGGGGCGAGATCCTTGAGGAATGCCAGCTTGGAGAACACGAGTTATAGGCCTGGATGTTCATCGAGTTGGGCCGACTCCAGAAGCTTTTCAAAATGGCAGATGGGACGTGATTCCAGGGTTCCCACCTCCATTCTCACCGCTTGCAATTTTGATGGTGAGGGATAAACATGCAGACAGCAACACTGCACCCTGCATTCTAGACATGCTGGTTCCATTGTAGGGGTAGTTATCTCAGATCCACCATTTCAAGTCTTGCCATTGTCATTATATGTTTCATTGGTTTTATACATACTGTGTGAACGGGTATGGGGATTGCCAGGGGCATAGAAGAAACATGGTGGATCAGAGGGGGAATGAGGGATATTATGGCATGTGGGAGATAGCAGGCTTGGAAGGGGTAATAAAGCCAGAAAGTGCTGAAAAAACCCAGTAGGTCTGGCATCATATATGGAGAGAGAAGCTGAGTTAACATTTCAGGTTTGATATGACTTTTCTTTGGAACTGAAGAGGCAGAAATGCGCTGGGTTTTGAAAAAGGGAGAGGGCCAGGTAGAGAAAAAGGGAATGTTAGGGATAGCTTAAAAGGCAGGGAAGATTAAACTACAATGGTGTAATGGAACAAAAGGAAAAAGAAAGTGGGAATGTAGTAATAAATGAACAAAGCATTGGTCCGAAGTCGGTGTTAATAGCAGAATAAAGGTCTGCGAGGTCTGAAAGTAAAGTGGCAGACTGTGTTAATAGCAGAATAAAGGTCAGTGTTGACCTGCAAACAATACATGAGTACAGGCTACAGACTGGTACAAGGATAGTAAAAAGGTTATGGTCTGAAGTTGTTGACCTCAATGTTGAATCCAGAAGGTATATTCAGAAGTTGAGGTGCTTTTTCTCCAGCTTGCTTCACTGGAACATTGTTGTGTGCCGAGGACAGAAAGGTGAGTATAATAATAATCTTTGTTGTCACAAGCAGGCTTACATTAACACTGCAATGAAGTTACTGTGAAAAGCCTCTAGTCGCCACATTCCGGCACCTGTTTGGGTACACAGGGGGAGAAGTCAGAATGTCCAAATTACCTAACAGCACGTCTTTTGGGACTTGTGTGAGGAAACCGGAGCACCCGGAGGAAACCCAAGCAGACTTGGGGAGAATGTGTAGACTCCGCACAGACAGTGACCCAAGTTGGGAGTCGAACCTGGGACCCTGGCGCTGTGACGCCATAGTGCTATCCACTATGGTTCCGTGCTGCCCACATGTATAACAGCAAGTCATTGAAAGGGCATGGGAAATGGGTGGAAAGGTGAGAGATTGTAAAGGTTGGAAGCTAGAGGGCCTCTAAAACAACTAGGCCAAAGTACCAGGGAAGCAAGACGAGGCTTCTAACCAAATTGTAGCTTAAAAGCAAGTTGCAAGAGGGATAAAAACAGTGTGAAATGAGATATTGATAGGTTAAGTAAGTGGGCAAAAAAGTTAGCCAACGGAGTATAATGTGGGAACTGTGAAGTTCAGAACAAACAAAGAGTGCTATTTAAATGGATAAAAACTGCAAAAAGCTGAAACACAAGGGACTTGGGGGTACTTGTGTACAAAACACAGACAGCTAGCACACCGGTACAGCAGGTAATCAGGAAGGCTAATGGAATGTTGGTCCTTATTTCAAGGGTGTTGGAGTTTAAGTGTAGGGAGGTCTTGCTGCAACTGTAAAAGGTACTGGTGATACCAGGTCTGGAGTACTGCGAACAGCTTTGGTTCCCTTATTTAAGGAAATATATTATTTCATTGGAGGCGGTTCAGAGAAGGTTCACTAGGATGATCCCTGGTATGGAGGGATTGTCTTATGAGCAAACGTTAAACAGGTTGCAACTCTAGAAGAATGAGACGTGATCTCATTGAAACGCACAGGATTCTTAAGAGGCTTGACAGGGTAAATGCTGAGAGGATGTTTTCTCTCATGGGACAGTCTAGAGCCAGAGGGCATCGTTTCAGAATAAAGATGCTAATTTAAGACCAAGATGAGGAGGAATTTCTTCTCTCAGAGGGTTATGAATCTATGGAACTCTCTTCCATCGAGAGATCTGGAGGAAGAGGATATTTGTGGTTGAGATAGATAGATTCTTGATCAGTAAGGGAATCAAGGGTTACGGGATATGGCAGGCAAGTCGTTATGAGGAATGTCGGATTAGCCATGATCCTATAGAATGGCGAAGCAGGCTCGAGGGGCTGAACGGCCTACTCCTGTTCCTATTTCTTATGGTCTTAACCAGCCCACACCTCGGCATTTGCATGCCTCCACGGCCACATCCGAACTGCTTCCGGTTTTGGTGGATCCGAATCAGTCCTGCCCCCATCTTCCTAAAGCAAAAAGAGTACATGCAGCGGCCATTTCCACAGAGAGGGGTCTGCCGAGTCTGGAAATTCCCTGTTAACGAACATCCTGTCCAGTCTGGACTGACAAAGGCACAGATGAAATTTCAGTGGAAAATATGCCATGGTAGAGGCAGAGCCAGGCAACACGATCAAGGCCAAAGTCGGCAGTTAATGCGGTGAAGTGGATATGCGATTGAAATTCAACTTGGAGGTTGAATAAGAAACTCATGTTACAAATAGTTTGGTTCGGGCGGCACGATGGCGCAGTGGTTAGCACTGCTGCCTCATGGCGCCGAGGACCCGGTTTCAATTCCGGCCCCAGGTCACTGTCCGTGTGGAGTTTGCACATTCTCCCCGTGTCTGCGTGGATCTCACCCCCACAACCCAAAGATGTACAGGGTAAGTTTATATGCAACGCTAAATTGCCCCTCAATTGGTACTCTACTTTTAGTTTTTCTGCCAGAGCTAGGTCTTGACTATCTGGCAGACGTCACTTTGCACTGGCATCAACAGCTTATTTTTCTAGTTGAGCATAATTTAATACCACAAAAAACAAATTAATTGGTCATTCATTTCATTGCTGTTTGTGGCATCCTGTCTTTTGAAAACTTGCTGCTTAATGCTGATAAAAGAATTTACTTTTAGCCAAAGGAAATCTTTGGGGACTGTCTGAAATATATAACGTAGTACAGTATTTGGTAGGCAACTCATCTTCTCAAGGGCAATAAATGTTGGCCTTGTCAATGATGCTCACAACCCATGAATGAACAAAAACATTTACATCATTTTGTTGCCACTCAAGCCTCATTCTTGCCTTTCCTTAGAGTTCACTAAAGAAGTCACTGCCTTAAAACCTCATCCTGTAGCTTTTCTATGAATGTGCTGTTGTTTTCTTCAAAAGGAGAATCATTCATTACTTAAATCCAAGCATTACAATACTTTATGACAGATGGTCAAATTTCATCCAGAGTTCAAGAGCTTTTCTGTTGCCACATCAACCAATTTGGTAAATACAATGGAGTTCCATGTTTTGGACCATCAGCACTGAGAACTCTGCCACTCTGCAAACCATCGACAACGCGTTTCAAAATATTAAATGGACAGATGTCTGGAGTATTTTACTTCTTTACCTTAAAAAAAATGTGTTTATCACAGTGGAAAATAGAAGCAATTAATTCATTTCCTCTGCTGATCTCACAATTGATAGGAAGCAGTAAAGCAGTAACAGCATTCTCTGACTGACCACATCTTCCTAAATCTGCACCTTATCTCACTGGCAGTATACATCTAATTTTAGCAACATTGCAAACTATAGATAGATTAACCCTTTTTTTCATATATAGGGCAATTTTAGTACTCGATTGAAAGTAAACTTTCAGTGGATTCAAGAATTATAAAAAATATTCTTTAATTCCTATTTCTCACAATGTTAACCTGTTTAAATCACTCATTGACCACAATTGTGGGTGTCTGTCTGTCTCCCACTCCTACCCTGCACCCCTGACTATCAACAGCTGTAATAGTTAATTGACATGAACTAACTCTCGCCCCCACTCTCCACCCCCAGAAACCGACAACAGCTGGAGCATGATACATACGTGAATTACACTAAATATGTTGGGCTAATGGAAAATGTCATGTTCGAAGTGCAAAGAGATCTGACTGCAAGCATAGTTGAAGTCAGAACTTTGAAAATCTTATCTGTAAAGCAGGAAATCACCAACAGCCAAGAGGAAAATGAAGATTGTTCCTTATAGAAACTATTTGGACCACCAAGCCTGGCTATTTTGTTACATCAACCTCACCTTATCACTTCTGACTATATCCGGCAATCCATTCACCCTCATTTTAAGTTGCATTTACACTGCGATTGATGAGATGTTACATCCAGCAGTAAAATGCTATTTGCTTTTTCCACAGCCACCTCACATCGTTGGCGTAGTTTCAATAAGTAGCCCACTTATATACCCCAGGTCTTCTAGTATAAGGGTCTGGCAAATGTTGAGTTAATGTGGGACTGAGCCCACAACAGGACATTGACAGGATGCAGAGCTGGGCTGAGAAGTGGCAGATGGAGTTCAACCTTGATAAATATGGTGTTTCATTTTGGAAGGTTGCATTTGAATGCTGAATACAGGGTTAAAGGCAAGATTCTTGGAAGTGTGGAGGAACAGAGGGATCTTGGGGTCCACGTACATAGATCCCTCAAAGTTGCCACCCATGTTGATAGGATTGTTAAAAAGGCATATGGTGTGTTGGCGTTCATTAACAGGGGGATTGAGTTTAACAGCCGCGAGGTTTTGCTGCAGCTTTATAAAACCCTAGTTAGACACCACTTGGAATATTGTGTCCAGTTCTGGTCGCCTCATTATAGGGAAGGATGTGGATGATTTGGAGAGGATACAGAGGAGATTTACCAGGATGCTGCCTGGACTGGAGGGCATGTCTTATGAAGAAAGGTTGAGGGAACTAGGGCTTTTCTCACTAGACGAAGAAGGCAGAGAGGTGACTTGATAAAGGTGTACAAGGTGATGCGAGGCATGGCTAGAGTGGATAACCAGAGACTTTTCCCCAGGGTGGAAATGGCTGTCACGAGGGGACATAATTTTAAGGTGATTGGAGGAAGGTATAGGGGAGATGTCAGAGGTAGGTTCTTTACACAGAGAGTGGTGGGTGTGTGGAATGCACTGCCAGCAGAGGTGGTGGAGTCAGGGTCATTTGGGACATTTAAGCGACTCTTAGACAAGCACATGGACAGCAATAAATTGAAGGTGTGTAGGTTAGGTTGATCTTAGATTAGGATAAATGGTCGGCACAACATCGTGGGCTGAAGGGCCTGTACTGTGCTGTACTGTTCTATGGTCCATCTTCTATAGTGATGTAAGAGGGTACATGGCCCAGACCTTGGGTCAGTGTGGTGTCAAGCAGGGATGTTAAGCTTCTTTAAAATATATACTTACAAGTAGTTACCATGGATCTTTTTTTTGGGTATCAGAGCAGCCAGAGCTACACATGGGGAAGAGGGCCGACAGCCTACCTTTCGCTTCCCTAATCGCACGCCGGAGAATCCTGCTCGGCTGGCGATCGGCAGCTCCACCCACATCTGCAGACTGGCTCGCTGACCTCTCGGAATTTCTCCACCTGGAGAAGATTAAATATGCCATCCGAGCGTCGGAGGAAGGCTTCCTAAATGCATGGGGGCAGTTTGTCAACCTGTTCCAGAACCTGTTCGAGGCCAGCAACAACGAATAGGATGGGGAAACGGGAAAGTTAGAAAGAAAAGAGAGAGGAAAAAAAATAATAAAGACCGGGGGGGGGTAGAGGAGATAAGGCTGGAGGGGCATGAAAGGGACAACGCGGGAGGGAGGGAGCAACCCCCACCCCCCACCAAACACAGGGGAAATACAGCCGAAGTTGACAGGGGAAGAAAAGAAAGGGGGGGGACGAAGGGGAGAGGAAGGGGGGAAACCCGCCCCAAATAAAACTGACCATGGGGCACACAAGGGGGGTGGGGTGGGAGGGACCTCACGCGAGCCAGAGGGCGGCAGAATGTAAATAGGGGAAATTAAGGGCAGGACATAATACATAATACTGTATAATACAGTAAATAAACACCGCCAACAATGTACATAACTGTTTATAAATTTTGAAAATGCCAATAAAAAGATTTTTAAAAAACACTTCCAACACAATTTGGACGAACCCAAGGCACAAAATGGGTATCTTTGGAGGAATAGAGTTTGAAGATACATCGCTTCAGGCCTAAATAAAAAGTCCGAAGAAGGGCAAGTGAACATACTTCTTTACTCTACAGGGCCAATTGCAGACAACATCATTGCAAGACAGAGCATTAATGAGTCATTCACCAAATCTGAAGAGGTTTTAAAACGTTTTGACATTTATTTCAAAAAAATATGAGAATCTGTTGATTCCTTCATAAATGATCTCTACAGGATGGCAGAGTGTAGCAGTGGGTGCCAAAGGCGATTCGCTCTTTGACCACCTACGAGCTAAAGATGATCTAACCTTAGACAAGGCAATCCAGAAAGTTTGAATGCCTGAACTATGCAAGCAATACAGGAGAAACGTAAGGAGGGGAAGAGTAAAATATGGAACATAAGCCAACCCTCAGCAGAGTTTATCAGGTTATTCAGAGATAATCCACATCATGACAGCAATCCCTGAACCGTCCAGCAGAGCAACCTTGCCAACTCTGCAGTGCAAAGTGCGCTCACTGGAGAGATCAGCGTGTCCTGTGAGTACAGCCCTTTTATTGTAACGGAATTTCACACATGGGAAAACTGGGCAGGTCAAAACTCCAGAAACACACAGAAGGCCCAAAATGCACTAATCCACAATGTCAAGACCGAAAACCCAAAAGACAGAAAACATGGGGCTGGATTCTCCGCCCCGCCGCGCCACATTTCTGCCCCGACCGGCCGGCGGGATTCCCCGTTACGCCGGCAGGTCAATGCGGTTTCCCATTGTGGGGCAGCCCCACGCCGTCGGGAAACCCCCGGGTGTCGGCAAAATGGAGAATCCCGCCGATGGTTCTTGGGTGATGCCAAGGATTGTGGTTCTTCATTTTGGAATGCTGACATCCTTGCAAATGGTCGCCTAACAAATTTTAAATTAGATTCAGGTGCCAGCATAAAAATCCTGTCAGACAAGGGACCATGGTGCCAAGAAGGCTTTGAACAACGGACAAACCACTTTACAATTCAGGAGAAATCCGACTTCCAGTCATTGGCATGATCCTGTAACCACTGCAATGGCTGCAAACAGACCTTTGAGCTGATGTACATCACCTGTAACCAGCTTTTCTCTCTCTTGAGCAGGGACAGCTGCATAGTTTTGGATCTCCTCCAAACAGCAGAAGATGTCAAAACTACTACTGTCATTAGCCAACCACACCTGCACAGTCCTGAGTAGCCAAAAGCTAAAGAGTTTTCAAACTAGGACTTCAGGTTTGACCTCTCTTCTCTCTCTGCAGAGCAAGTTGTCCCATTCTCATTACAGATCTCAGAAAACTCCCAGTGGTCAGACCAGCCTACCAACCATGTGATAACCACAATGCCTCCAGTGGAAGCGGTAACAGAGAATGATCAGCAGTCCAAAATGCCTCAACCTCTAGCTACAAAGGTGGTACAGTTGCTCAACTCAGCAACCACCATGCACATACTGCAGCTACAGCCAACATGTCATGACCACAAGAGCTGTCAGAACCTGGTGGAAGTGTCCCACCATCAGCAACAACTAACACGAGGTGAGAATACCACTTCTCTTGCAGTGGGAACGCTCTTCCTCAGCCACAGAGGGCATCACGATGGCCCACACAGTGAAAGCACAGTGGAGATGTATACAATGTTCGTCCAGCCCACAAGAAATGATTTACAGTAGCAAACACTGATCAACGCAACTGCTTAACCAACCCAGCTACTGTTCAACATGAAGCAATGAAAGCACACTCAAATGCCAGTCTAACCTCCAAGTCAACAGAACAGCAAATTAGATATGGAAGGGTTATAAGACTTTCAGACTACCTGAACCTGTAAATTCAAGGAATTGAAGTGGGGAAAAGGGTATAATAGTGCAGTAGAGATAATGCTGTAATAGCAATAGTGTAGTAACAACAATGTAAATGCATGAGACTGATAACAATGTAAGACATGAAGTAAACTTGTGTCACTTCACATACATTGGATAGAGGCTTTGGGGGATGTTTAGTATAAGGGTCTGGCACATATCAAGTTAATGTGGGACTGAGTACAGGACCATCCACACAGTGATATAGCAAGGCACATGACCTAGACCTGTGTGGCGTTCAACAGCGACATATGAAGACCTTGCCATAGAGAGACTCCTTGTCTGTACCCTTTACTGCATATACATATATAATTACAGGTAGTCAATAAAGTTTTGTTGTTAATCTACTGAAGAATACAAAGACTTCTTTAAGTGACAGTGGTCAGCGATTTAACGGAAAGGTACTAAGTGTGGTAGCGAGTGGGACGTGCCGTGGGCTTCCTGACACTTGGGCTGGCGAGGCCATCACCGCTATAAAACGTTAATTGGTCCAATTATTGAGTCGCCACGGGCTTCATGCCACAAATAACTGTCCCGTCGGCTGATTCACTGGGACCGCGCTTGCCAACCCCTTGCTAACAAGGGAGAGCAGCACTTACGCCGCTCCTGCACAGCTAACCCCACACAGCTGGCAGCCATGCCACCGAGGAGACAAGCCCCAAGATTCAGGGATGCTGACCTGGCCAGACTGTTAGATGCAGTCGAAATCAGACATGCCCCACCCATGCCCAGCACCATTCCGTACCCCGACCCACCCAGGTCCAGCAGTGCCGCCGACGCCACCCACCCCTAGTCCCCATCCACCCCCACACTCCCCATTCCCTCCATACTCCCCATCGTCCCCCCCCACTGAAACACCCCCTCACCCCCTCTGTGTGCCCGCAGGAGAAGTGCCCACAACAGGTAGGATAGGGTCCATATGGGTGGCGGGGTGCCAGATATCAGAGTCCTCACTCCCTACAAGAAATGGTCTCTGGGATTCGCAGGCTGGCCGAGGACAGATCTGTTAGCGACGTAGAAGTTGGCGTACGGCGCAAAGGTGAGGTTCCACCAGCCCCCACCCAGATGACCTGTCACACGTGTTGTTAATGCCGTACAGATTGACCCATCCGCCCAACTGACCACATGTACATTCTCCATAGGACCCTCATCTAACGGTGCCGGTCCAGCCGAGGTGGTCCCAGTCTCATTGGAAGGCCCTCCGAAGCACGTCCAGATCACTGGGGGAGGTGTCCCAGTCTCAGGTGGGCACAGCCAAGGCACTGTAGAGCATGTCCCAGTCTCATTGGAAGGCATTGCCAAGGCTCTCTGAAGCACATTGCGGTCACTGGGGGAGGTGTACCAATCGCGGGTGGACATTGCCAGGGCTGAGGGATGACAGGGTGGGGGGAATGACTGACCAGGCCACGTCCTATGTGAAGCAGGCGAGGATGAGGGTCTCCCTGGTCCTCTGGGTTTGCTGGACCCTCGCCGCTGCCCCCTGTCCTCCATCCTCCAGCTGGTCCTGCGGGTCCTTCCCAGGCTCTTCCTTCAGCCCCTCTTGGTCTGGTGCCTCCTCATTCTCATCCACCTCCTTGGAGATGGTCACATATTCCTCACACTCCGCCTCCAACACGTCGCCCTGCTGCTGTGCCAGATTGTGGAGGGCAGACCACAACAAAGCAGGCGGCCCTCTGGGGGATCTGCTGTAGTGCACCATCAGTGAATCCAAGCATCAGAACCACATTTTGAGGAGCCCGATGCGCCGCTCAATCATAGCCACATGGGCTTCATTGTATTGGGTCTCAGCGGGTGCACCTTATCCCCCAAAACCGACTGCATCAGGATGTAGCTGTCGTGCACGCTCCCTGGGAAGTGTGCACACCCATGCATGATCTTCATGCGGTGGTCACTTCCCAGGGAGCGTGCACGACAGCTACATCCTGATGCAGTCAGTTCAGGGAGTGGAACCCCTTCCTGCTGATGTAGGGAATTCCCTGATGGCCCGGTGAGCACAAGAGGACTTGCGTGCCATCCACTACTCCCTGGACCTGGGGGATCTCGCCGATGGTGGAGAATCCTGTTGCCCAGGCATCCTATTGGGTCTGGTCCATGTCAAAGTTTATACAGTTCGCTGCCCGGGCAAACAGGGCATCCGTGATCTCACCGATGTACTTTTGGTCTATAGCTGGCGAGATACCACACAAGTCCCCGCTCAAACCCTGGAATGATCCTGAGGCATAGAGGTTCAGGGCTGCGATTACCTTGATGTCGACCGGGAGCGGGTATCCTCCTCCTCCACATGATGTCAAGTCCACGAGGACATGGCACAAGTGCTGCACCGTCTCTTTTGTTGAGGCAGAGATCCTGCGGCACACGCTGTCTGTCATCTGTTTGAAAGACCAGTGACCCTGTACACCTTGGGCCTCCTCCTCTGGGTCCCTCCCTAGCCTGATGTGGGCCATGTCCTCAAGGTGTGAGGCGGGGCCTTGCACATGGGCCGCCGCCTTGAGCCTCTGTCGACACTGCTGCCACCGCCTTCTCCGGCGTCTGGCTAACTGGCTTGCCAGCAGCCCCACAAGGGCAGCTTCTGTCGGGTTCAAGATATCATCCATTCTGTGTAATATCTGGAAGGAATTGGAGAGGGTGTAAGACTGGCAACTCCGGGTCTTCCACCCCGGGACCCTCCGTTCCCCCATTGTTCGCCCCCCTCCCCCCACACTCCCTGTCATCCAAAACACCCTGCCCACACACCTCCGGCTGCAGTGGGGCTCCCTGCTCACCGGACCACATACTTTGTACCTCAGACACCCACAGCGTGACTGAGTGGCATTGCTCGGCTGGCATGGGCACTGCCAAGGTGCCAGACTGGCAGTGCCAAGGTGCCCAGGTGTCAGCAGGGGTGCCAGGGTATCAGTGTGCCCAGAGACCATTGGAGTCTCCAATGGCTGGGGGAACTCCCTAGGTGCCAATACAACTGGTCCATGTTTGTGTGGCCCAGTCCTAAATGGCGCCTTGTCGAGACCTGGGGCGGGATTCTTCCCTACCCGGCGGGGCGGGAGGTTCCGGCCTAATGGAGTGGCGGGAACCACACCGGCGTCGGGCCGCTCCAAAGGTGCGGAAGTCTCCGCACCTTTTGGGGCCAAGTCCTCAACTTGAGGGGCTAGGCCCGGAGCGGTTTCCGCTCCACCGGCTGGCGGGAAAGGCCTTTGGCGCCACGCCAGCCGGGGCCGAAAGGTCTTCGACGGGCGACTCGGGTCCGCGCATGCGCAGGAGCGTCAGCGGCTACTGACGTCATCCCCGCATATGCGCAGGGGAGGAGGTCTCTTCCGCCTCCGCCATAGTGAAGACAATGGCGAAGGCGGAATAAAAAGAGTGCCCCCACGGCACAGGCCCGCCCGTGGATCGGTGGGCCCCGATCGCGGGCCAGGCCACCGTGGAGGCTCCCCCCGGGGCCAGATCGCCCCGCGCCCCCCCCCCAGGACCCCGGAGCCCGCCCGCGCCGCCTTGTCCCGCCGTTCAAAAGGTGGTTTAATCCATGCTGGGAGAATACAGCGTAGACATATATAAATGAGCTCAATGGATCATTGAAATATGCTGATCTAGTTCACGTCCAGCAACGTCTCGCGAGATTCAACAGTCTCATCCTGTTACCAAGTCGAGGCAATGAGGCCGGTAAATCCTGCCCTGTATGTCAATTAAGCACAGAAAATAGTCAGGTCAGGTAGCTACAGTGTGAGCCAGTGAGTGTTCACAAGTGCCAGTCATGGTGATGGAGCAAAGTAAAACAGAAGTAAGAAATATAAAATAATCTCAGCAGACTTACCTGTGCAGACATGTCAATTAACTTTGTTAGCTGCATCTTACTTCCTTCGGCTGTCTTTAAGAAGTCCAGCAAACTACCTGCAGCAGTATAGGACACATGGTCAAATCACATGAAAGCCATCATCATTGATAAAAGAGGAAGAGAACACACACTCCATTCACTAAACCTTCAATTTACTTCAGCCAGGTAGAAAGTGTGAAGTGCAATTTTAGAAAGTAATCAAAAAGAGGATATTGTCAAACCCAAATTCATTGCAAAATGAATTGTGGCAAAAAAATTGGACTTCATTGAACCCATAAGGATCATCTCAGGAGTAATCCAGTCAACAAACATAAATTGGCTACCTGTGGTCATTGCAGTACAAATCCATCATGTCGTTCGCACAGCACGGTTGCTGGAAAAAGTGCACAAACATCCGGACCTGCCATTGGTAGAAGACATCGCCCACCCACCTATCAAACACCTCATGTCAGGGTGGTCAATCTGGACCAACCTACTCGAGATAGGAGTTCCACTGCGGACTTGTAGAAGGAACTGTGGCACAGCACCACCACCAACATAGGCTGGAATCAGCTCTTGGTTGATGATCCCACATTGGAAATTCCAGGCTTCGACCTCCCGCACGGCAAGTGGGTCAAACTGAATAGGAGTCGGACCCTGCCGCAACAACCTCCTCCCGCACAGCAAATGGGTCAAACTGAACAGGTTCCACACTGGAGTCGGACCCTGCCGCAACAACCTCTTCCATTGAGGACACCGTGACTCACCCCTATGCAACAGTGGCAAAGTGCAAATCATGGTGCATATAATCGGGGCAGCATGGTAGTATTGTGGATAGCTCAATTGCTTCACAGCTCCAGGGTCCCAGGTTCGATTCCGGCTTGGGTCACTGTCTGTGCGGAGTCTGCACATCCTTCCCGTTTGTGCGTGGGTTTCCTCCGGGTGCTCGGGTTTCCTCCCACAGTCCAAAGATGTGCAGGTTAGGTGGATTGGCCATGATAAATTGCTCTTAGTGTCCAAAATTGCCCTTAGTGTTGGGTGGGGTTACTGAGTTACGGGGATAGGGTGGAGGTGTTGACCTTGGGTAGGGTGCTCTTTCCAAGAGCCGGTGCAGACTCAACGGGCTGAATGGCCTCCTTCTGCACTGTAAATTCTATGATAATCTATGATAATCGTCAAGTGCCCTGACCTGTGCTTCAGAGGTGGTCTCACTGCCCTACACCAGGCTGATGAGGAGCCGGCCAACAGACTGAAGATATTCAAATTTGACAGCTAGCTGTTCATCAGTGCATACGATAATAGTAACAGTCACAGCAGAAAACATGCACAACAAAGGCCAATTCTGAGAACCACTGCACCCAATAGGACGCCTGAAAGATGTCCCAGCAGATATTGGGTGAAGCCATTTCTCTGCTCTTCTTGTCAGTCACCTACAGCAGATGCCAATCCCCTTGCATTTGTAAATGAAGAGCCTAACACCTGCAGCACGGTGGCACAGTGGTTAATAATAATAATCGCTTATTGTCACAAGTAGGCTTCAATGAAGTTACTGTGAAAAGCCCCGAGTCGCATTCCCGCATAGCCACATTCCGGCGCCTGTTCGGGGACGTTGGTACGGGAATTGAACCCGCGCTGCTGGCATTGTTCTGCATTACAAGCCAGCTGTTTAGTCCACTGTGCTAAACCAGCTACCTCACAGCGTCAGGGACCCAAGTTCAATTTCGACCTTGGGAGATAGTCTGTGTGGAGTTTGCACTTTCTCCACATGTCTGTGTGGGTTTCCTCCGGGAGCTCCGGTTTTCCCCCCACAGTTAAAGATGTGTGGGTGCTAAATTGCCCCTTGGAGTCCAGGAATGTGCAGGTTGCGTTACGGCGATAGGGCAGGGTGGACGGGGGAAGTGGACCCTGGGCGAGTCCTCTTTTGGAGGATGAATACAAACTCGATGGGCCGAACGGGATTCTATGGCTGTGGAGATGTGACAGGTGCCGACAGATAAACCAAATAATGTTAATGGTCTAATTTTGTGCCTCACAGTTAGGACGCATGCTCTGTGCCCAAAGCCAATTTTGGGCTTATAAATGGGCCTACAGGAATTTCCATCCCATTATCTAAAATGTTGTGCAAGATTATGGAGAAATAATAGATACCCTATTCAATTTCATTTGAAAATGAAATACATGTATATACCTATTCATAAAAAAAACATGTTCATTTGTCAAACTAATTTTTATAGATAGTAAAATTTTAATTTACAAATGTATGGCAGGAGATTGCATTGAATATGCAGTCAGGTGCCTTGATCTCCTTGTAAACATTGCAGAGATTATATCATGTTTTTCAGTGTGAGATATTGAAGACTAGAAGTAACATGACTGGAATTAAAATCAGACATGGACCGGGATTCTCCGACCCTGCGTCGGGTCGGAGAATCCCCGGGGGGATGTGAGAATCTCGCTCCGACGCTGGCTTCCGCATTCTCCGGCGCCGATTCTCGGGTGCCCGCAGGATTCCCGCCGCGCCGGTCGGAGGCCGTTGACAACGGCCCCCCCCCGGCGATTCTCCGGGCCCTGATGGGCCGAATGGCTGACGAGTTTGGCCGAGTCCCGCCGTCGTGGGTTACTCAGGTCCCACACAGCGGGACCTGGACGTTGAGTATGCCTTCTGGAGGGGGGGTGGGGGGATCCGGCCCTGGGGGCCCCCCCACAGTGGCCTGGCCCGCGATCGGGGCCTACTGATCGGTGGGCAGGTTGGTTCCGTGGGGGCCTATTTTACTCCGCGCCGGGCCCCTTTAGGGCTCCGCCATATTGCCCGGGTGCCAGCGCGGAGAAGGGAACCCCCGCGCATGCGCGTAAATACGCTGGCCGTTCTGCGCATGCGCGAACTCGCGCGGGCTGTTCCGCACCGGCTGGAGCTGCGGAGACCACTCAGGCGCCAACTTTGCCCTCTAGGAAGGGGAGAATTTGTCACTTTCGGGAACCGTTGACGCTGGAGTGGTTGGCGCCGGTTTTCATGCTGGCGTGGGGACATAGCCCCAATATTAGAGAATCCCGCCCCATGAGCAGTAGAGGCTCCTTCATTAAATGTTTTTAAGATAAAGATAGATAGTTTTTTGAAGAATAAAGGGATTAAGGGTTATGGTGTTCGGGCCGGAAAGTGGAGCTGAGTCCACAAAAGATCAGCCATGATCTCATTGAATGGTGGAGCAGGCTCGAGGGGCCAGATGGCCTACTCCTGCTCCTAGTTCTTATGATATAAAGGGAACCCTCCAGCATGAAACTGTTTTGTGGAAAATTTTATGTATGACATTGCTACATATTTACATCTGGAGCCTTGATTTTATTTTTTTGGGCCAATACTTTGAAAGTATTATTTGGTTTTGTGTACACCACAATTGGCATAAATTAAAAAACACTTTAGTAACCCTTTATGATCACCTTGAGCTTCTGCCTGCTTGCAATTTTAATTCCTCACCCTACATCTGGGGCGAAATTGTCCATTATCGGCGGAAAGTCCGCCGATCGGCGCAAAAAACGGCGCAAATCCCACTTGCGTCACGTCATAAAAATGGGCCGATAGTCTGCGGCCCGAAATGGGCTAGCAGCGACGTAACGGGATCCGAGCTTGCGCAGTGGTGTGACGGCTCATAAGGCCGCGCAGTACCCCCCCACCCGACCGGAACAGCCGACCACAACACCCGACTTGATGGCTGGCCATCGCTCAGCCCCGAGGTTCGAGTCACGCGATGTGGAGGTGCTCCTGGACGCGGTGGAGCAGAGGAGGGACGCCCTGTATCCCGGGCACGGCCGCAGAGTTGCCCCACGCCACAGCCGGCGTCTGTGGAGGGAGGTGGCAGAGGCCGCCACCGCTGTGGCCCTAACACCACGGACAGGCACCCAGTGCCACAAGAAGGTGAACGACCTCGTCAGAGCAGGCAGTGTGAGCCTCCCCCGTATCCCCCATATCCCCCCTCCCCCGTATCACCCATATCCCCCCCTCCCCCATATCCCCCCTCCCCCATATCCCCCCTCCCCATATCCCCCCCTCCCCCATATCCCCCATATTCCCCCCTCCCCCATATCCCCCCTCCCCCATATCCCCCCCTCCCCCATATCCCCCCTCCCCCATGTCCCCCTCCCCCATATCCCCCATATCCCCCATATTCCCCCCTCCCCCATATTCCCCCTCCCCCATATCCCCCATATCCCCCTCCCCCATATCCCCCCTCCCCCATATCCCCCATATCCCCCCTCCCCCATATCCCCCTCCCCCATAGCCCCCATATCCCCCCTCCCCCATATCCCCCATATCCCCCCTCCCCCATATCCCCCCTCCCCCATATCCCCCCTCCCCCATATCCCCCATATCCCCCCTCCCCCATATCCCCCATATTCCCCCCTCCCCCATATCCCCCCTCCCTCATATCCCCCATATCCCCCCTCCCCCATATCCCCCCTCCCCCATATCCCCCTCCCCCATATCCCCCATATCCCCCCTCCCCCATATCCCCCATATCCCCCCTCCCCCATATCCCCCTCCCCCATATCCCCCATATCCTCCCTCCCCCATATCCCCCCTCCCCCATATCCCCCCTCCCCATATCCCCCATATCCCCCCTCCCCCATATCCCCCCTCCCCCATATCCCCCATATTCCCCCCTCCCCCATATCCCCCCTCCCCCATATCCCCCCTCCCCCATATCCCCCCTCCCCCATATCCCCCCTCCCCCATATCCCCCATATTCCCCCCTCCCCCATATCCCCCCTCCCCATATCCCCCATATCCCCCCTCCCCCATATCCCCAAGTGAATCCAGCCCTAACCTTAACCTCTGCAATGCACGCGCAGCCGATGGCGTGCATTCATATACCTGCCTAACACTGTTGCCTTTTACCCCTGCCACCACCCCCCCCCCCCCAGGAGAAGCGTGCACACAACAATAGGGAGCATGTGAGGACTGGAGGAGGGCCCGCTGATGAGAGGCCACTGACCGTACACGAGGAAAGGGCCCTGGAACTGGCTGGCGGACCTGAGGACCGGGAGGTTGCTGATGCAGAGGTCGGGGCCCCACGAGCAAGTGAGCCACCAACAGCCCGTCCCCATATCCCCCCTCCCCGAAATCCCCCTCCCCCGTATCACCTGATCACTGCCTGATGTCTAACCATGCATGCTTCATTGTGTATCGCAGGACCAAACGTCCAGGCACCCATCCCCGCAGATGCAGACCGCCCGCAGGATGCCCCTCGGAGACCACAGGAGACGGAGAGACCCGCACCCTCCAGCATGCGACGCCCGCAGGATGCCCCTCGGAGACCACGGGAGACGGGGAGACCCGAACCCTCCAGCATGCGACGCCCGCAGGATGCCCCTCGGAGACCACGGGAGACGGAGAGACCCGAACCCTCCAGCATGCGACGCCCGCAGGATGCCCCTCGGAGACCACGGGAGACGGAGAGACCCGGACCCTCCAGCATGCGACGCCCGCAGGATGCCCCTCGCACACCACGGGAGACGGAGAGACCTGGAGCAACAGGGAGACGACACCCCCGTCACGTGCGGGAGCGACCACCCAGCGATGAGGGGGGCAGCCACAGGCCCCCGTCACATCCGAGCCAGGACACCACTACCCAGGACACCACTATCCAGGACACCCCTACCCGGGACACCACTACCCAGGACACCCCTACCCGGGACACCACTACCCGGGACAGCACTACCCGGGACAGCACTACCCGGGACAGCACTACCCAGGACACCCCTACCCGGGAAGACGAAATACCGGACAGTGACTCAGAGTGGATGGGTGGAGACGAACCCCCACCCCAAAGTGCCATGGACTCAGAGTGGGACGAAGAGCACGACACAACGCCACTGCTGTCACCAACACCCTCCACCATCGCAGAAACACTCACCACGGTTGGGCACTTTAGTGATGAGGCGTCTGGTACACTCACTGGTGCGCACAACACAGCCGTCCCGGTACAGCAGGTGGAGGTAGGAGCAGCAGAGGGACCGGGCGGTCGGAGGGCAGCCCAGGCCAAGCGAACATCTGCCGCCCAGATGGATCCCGGGTTCCTGCAGTTACCACACCCACACATAGATCCGATGCAACCACCGACACGGAGACGAGCGAATAGGGTGACGGGTGGCTTGCGGCGGCTGCGGTCGCAGGTGGAGGAGTCCACCCGCGTCCAGGAGCTGGGAGTGGTCCCGGTCATGCGTGCCACCCAGGCTGACACCGCACGGGTGGCGTCCGCGGTGGAGGCAATGGGTGCGACGGTGTCAGACATGGGGAACGGTTTGCGAGGCCTGGGGCCTTCCGTGCAGGCGGCGTCTGTGGCCCAGGAAATGGCTGCCCTCTCACAGGAGGCCATGAGCCAGTGCCAGCGCCAGATGGCAGAGGCGCTCAACGCCATAGCCCAGTCTCAGCAGGCCATGGCCCAGTCTCAGCAGGCCATGGCCCAGTCTCAGCAGGCCATAGCCCAGTCTCTGCAGGCCATGGCCCAGTCTCTGCAGGCCATGGCCCAGTCTCAGCAGGCCATCGCTGAGGGCATCGGCGCCAGTGGCCATGTGCGAGCTGGCGTCGCACTGTCGCAGACAGGGTTCGACAACCCCCTGGGCTCCATGGCTGCAAACCTGCAGAACCCTGTCGATACCAGCACGGGCCTCCAGGACTGGCAGCGCCAGATGTCGGGGGCGCGTCGGATGGCCAGTCCGTTCGCATCCCCCACCCATGTAGAGGCCTGGGGGCCATCGGGCACCCCGAGGGAGGAGGAGGTGGTGTGGTCCATCCCGGCTCCCTCTGTAGGGGAGGTCCCGGTACACCGCGACACCTCGGACTCCCCCCCTTCCGTCCCAGGTGCATCGGGTGGGCAACGGGCAGGACAGGCTGGCAGCTCGCCATCCCAGTCGCCCGGGCCGCAGCCTGGCCCATCTAGGCCAGGACGCCCCAGGAAACGGCCGCCAAAGGGATCCAGTGTCAGAGGGCAGGAATCACAGGAGTCCACCTCCAGTTCTGCTGTACCGTCTGGGGAACCACGTAGACGTAGTCAAAGGGCCCGTAAGGCCAAACAATTAGACACTGAGTAAGTTGGCACGGGTGCAGGGCACAGATGAGTTTTAGGGGCTAGGGCACGTGCATGAACTCCTTTGGTTATTAAAGTCAATGTTACACCTACCGAAGCTGCCTTTGTGCTCTGTCCAAAGTGTGCGGGGGTGTCATGTACGTTGAGCGCAAGTGTGTGTGTGAGGGGTGGTCTTACCTCAGCCCCAGGTGAGTCTGCCCCCTTCCCCCTGGGCCGCCGTTGTCATGGTGTGCGGTCTGTGGCTATACTACCCGATTCCCACGCCCATCTAGTCAGTGAAGCGGGCGTCTATCAGTCTGTCCCGTGCCCGCTGGGCCAGCCGGTAACGGTGGACAGCCACCCGCCTGTGTCTACCCCGTCTGCCCTGACCATTGCCCCCATCCCCCTCATCTGGGGAGGACTGGGCCTCTTCCTGCTGCTCCTCCACTCCGCCCTCCTCTGCCTGCGGCACATCGCCCCTCTGCTGGGCTATGTTGTGCAGGACGCAGCACACCACAATGATGCGGCCGACCCTATCTGACCGATACTGGAGGGCGCCCCCAGAGAGGTCCAGGCACCTGAAACGCATCTTCAGCACGCCAAAGCACCTCTCGATCACTCCCCTTGTCGCTACATGGGCATCATTGTAGCGGTTCTCCGCCTCATTGCGTGGCCTCCGTATAGGCGTCATCAGCCACGATCGCAATGGGTAGCCCCTGTCGCCCAGCAACCAGCCCCTCAGCCGGGGATGGCGTCCCTCGTACATGCCGGGGATGGATGACCGCGACAACACGAATGAGTCGTGTACACTGCCTGGGTGACGGGCGCAGACGTGCAGGATCATCATGCGGTGGTCGCAGACCACCTGTACGTTCATTGAATAGGTCCCCTTCCTATTAGTGAACACGGCCCTGTTCTCTGCAGGTGGCCGCACGGCGACGTGCATCCCATCGATCGCGCCCTGGACCATGGGGAACCCGGCAACGGCAGAGAAGCCCACGGCCCGGGCATCATGGCTGGCCCGGTCCACGGGGAAGCGGATGTAGCGGTGCGCCATGGCATAAAGGGCATCTGTCACTGCCCGGATGCACCGATGCACCGATGTCTGCGATATGCCGGACAGGTCCCCACTCGGTGCCTGGAATGACCCCGTTGCATAAAAGTTCAGGGCCACCGTAACCTTGACGGACACGGGGAGAGGGTGTCCCCCGCCAGTGCCACGCGGTGACAGGTGTGCCAGCAGGTGGCAGATGTGTGCCACGGTTTCCCGGCTCATCCGGAGTCTCCTCCTGCATTCCCGGTCCGTGAGGTCCTGGTATGACTGCCGGGGCCGGTACACACGAGGCGCCCTCGGGTGCCTCCGTTGCCGTGGGGCCGCGACGTCCTCCTCCCCCTCCTCGTCCTGTCGGTCAGGTGTCCCTCCAGCCTGGGCGGCTGCCGCCTGCCCCTCTGCGGCAGCATGCGCCGCCTCTCTGGCACGCTCCTCCTCCTCCTCCTCCTCATCCAGGGCAACATAGACATCGGCGGACTTTCCGCCGATAATGGACAACCTCCACCCCGGCACGGACCCCCCCCCCCAACCTCCACCCCGGCACGGACCCCCCCCAACCCCAACCTGCACCCCGGCACGGACCCCCCCCCAACCTCCACCCCGGCACGGACCCCCCCCCCAACCTCCACCCCGGCACGGACCCCCCCCCAACCTCCACCCCGGCACGGACCCCCTCCCCAACCTCCACCACGGCACGGACCCCCCCCCCCAACCTCCACCCCGGCACGGACCCCCTCCCCAACCTCCACCCCGGCACGGACCCCCTCCCCCAACCTCCACCCCGGCACGGACCCCCCCCCCCAACCTCCACCCCGGCACGGACCCCCTCCCCAACCTCCACCCCGGCACGGAACCCCCCCCCCCAACCTCCACCCCGGCACGGACCCCCCCCCAACCCCCAACCTCCACCCCGGCACGGACCCCCCTCCCCAACCTCCACCCCGGCACGGACCCCCCCCCAACCTCCACCCCGGCACGGACCCCCCCCCCAACCTCCACCCCGGCACGGACCCCCACCCCCCATCACCCACCCCGGCACGGACCCCCTCCCCAACCTCCACCCCGGCACGGAACCCCCCCCCCCCAACCTCCACCCCGGCACGGACCCCCCCCCCAACCTCCACCCCGGCACGGACCCCCCCCCAACCCCCAACCTCCACCCCGGCACGGACCCCCCCCCCCAACCTCCACCCCGGCACGGACCCCCCCCCCCATCACCCACCCCGGCACGGACCCCAACCCCCAACCTCCACCCCGGCACGGACCCCCTCCCGGCACTCCCCCGGAGCCCAGCCTACTCTAACCACCGCCCCCCCCCCCCCCCCGCCGCACACACACACAAGCCGAGACACACCTCTCCTCACGCAATCAGTCTGCGGCCACGCCATTTCCTGCCCAGAGCCAACCCCCCAGGCCGTCACTCACCTCCTCGCTGGTCGGCGTGAGCTTGGAGCACCGGGTCACGCCGATGAAAAGGAGGTTTGATTCACGTCGACGTAAACGGTCATCACGTCGACGGGACTTCGGCCCATCCGGAAGGGAGAATATCAGCAGGCCGAAAATCGGCTGCCTTGCGCAG
Organism: Scyliorhinus torazame; assembly: GCF_047496885.1. NCBI lineage: Eukaryota > Metazoa > Chordata > Chondrichthyes > Carcharhiniformes > Scyliorhinidae > Scyliorhinus > Scyliorhinus torazame. The sequence continues at coordinate 194,364,935 of NC_092710.1, read as the reverse complement.
ACCCGTGACATTCTCCGCGGCAGCGGCGCCATTAACGCCCCGCCGACTTTTCTCCCTTCGGAGACTTCGGCGGGGGCGGGGGCGGGATTCACGGCGGCCAACGGCCATTCTCCGACCCGGCGGGGGGTCGGAGAATGACGCCCCTGATCACTGTGCACTTGTCCTCCTACGCTGTTTCAATTAAGTTTAATGAAGCTCAAGGAACAGCAACTCATCCTTTTATTGGGGATGTTACGGCCTTCTGGGTTCAACATCAAGTTCAAAAATTTCAGACCATGGTCATTGCTCCCACTTCTTCAGACATTAAACATTGGTAATGATTCTGATGTAGTCATTTGCACTTCCTCTAAACTGGTCTTTAATTTCTTCACTTGTCCCACTTTCCCCTCCTTTTCCCTTGCAACACCATCATCCCTTCTGTTTCTTAATCGGTTCTACGTTCCATCCCATTGATCGTCCCTGTTATTCTTTCCTCTCCTCTCCCTGCTTAAAACCTGTGACAGCTCTAACACTTTCCAGCTCTGACAAAAGGTCATTGATCTGAAGCATTAATTCTGTTTCTCTTACCATAGGTTGTGCCTAACCGGCTGAATATTTCCAGCAGTTTTGTTTTTATTTGAGGCCCGATGTCATTAAAACGTGCTGAGAAGTTAATTTCCAAAAATTATGGCCAAAATTCTCCGTCCTCGTTTGTGGCTGGGATTTCCAGGCGCCGCTGGAAGTGAGTGGAGATTTGCCTGAAACGACAAATTTTCCGTTCTCACTCACAACGGGTCCCGCCATGGATGGGATCGGGAATCCAACCCATCTTAATTGGAAGCACTAAAAAAAAGTAAAATACTGCAAATGCTGGAAATCTGAAATAAAAATAGAAAATGCTGGAAAAACTCAGTACATCTGTGAAGACAGGGGGTGGAGTAGGTGAGAAAAATAGGTCAAGGATAGGTGGGCGCTCAAGAGAGATTTGACAAAGATGTCGTGGACACAAGACAAAGTGAGTGTTAATAACAGTGTTAAAGATTAAAGCTGGATCTAATAGTGACCAAAGGGTCTGACAGCAGAATGTGTTGGTTGCAGAATAAGGGTTGTCGTTCTCTGAAAGCAAAACATAAGAACACGTTACAGACTTGCCCTGTGGGGGGGGGAGTGGGTTGGGAAAAGTTAATACCAAAATGGAGGACAGAGTTCATGGCCTGAAGGTGTTGAACACAATGTTAGGTCCAAAAGGTTGTAAAGTCCCTAATCAGAAGATGAGGTGCTGTTCCTCCAGTTTGCGTTGGGCTCCACTGGAACACTGTCACAGGCTGGGGGACAAAATGTGGACATGGGAGCAAGATGGTGAATTGAAATGTCAAGCGACAGGAAGGTCGGGATCACATTTGTGGACTGAGCAAAGGTGTTCCGCAAAACGGTCACCCAGGCTGCACTTAGTTTCCCCAATGAAGAGGAGACTGCAGTGTGAGCAGCAAATACAGCAGACTAAGGAAGTGCAACTGAATCGCTGCTTCACCTGAAAGGAGTGTTTGGAGCCTTGGACGGTGAGGAGGGAGGAGTTAAAGAGGCAGATGTTGCACTTTCTGTGATTGTGTGGGATAGTGCCATGGGAAGGGGTGAGGTGTTGCGAGTGATAGAGGAGCAGACCAGGGTGTCAAGGAGGGAACAGCTCCGCTGGAATATTAACTTGGAGGTGAGGGGAACATAAAGAACAAAGAACAAAGAAAAGTACAGCACAGGAACAGACCCTTCGGCCCTCCAAGCCTGTGCCAACCATGCTGCCCGTCTAAACTAAAATCTTCTATACTTCCGGGGTCCGTATCCCTCTATTCCCATCCTAGAGGGATACGGGCCCTGGAAGTGTAGAAGATTTTACATGTGATTGGTGATGGCATCATGCTGGAGTTGGCAGAAATATTGAAGATTTATTCTTTGAATGCGGAGGCTGGTGGGGTGAAAAGTGAGGACAAGGGGGATTCTACCATTGTTCTTGGAGTGAGGGAAAGGGCTGAGGGCAGAGCTGTGGGAAGTGGGTTGGACAAGCTTGAGGGCCCGAGCAACTACAGTGTGGGGACCATTGCTCAGAACAAAGAAGACATGTCAGAAATGCTGTTTTGGAAGGTAGCATCATCAGAATAGATGCGACGAAGGGAGAGATGTTGGGAGAATGGAATGGAGCACTTACAGGAAGCAGGATGTGAAGAGGTGTAGTTGTGGGAGTAGGTGGGCTTGTGATAAATATTGGTCGACAGTATTAAAGCCATTACATTTTTGTCTCTCTTTAGCTCTGAAGTGGTCATACAGGTTTGAAACGGTTAACTCTGTTTCTCTCTCCACAGATGCTCCGAGCTACTGAGTTTTTCCAGGATTTTCTGATTGTAATTAATTGGATCTGCCCTTTGGATAAATATTACATCCAGTTGATCCTAATTTTAGACATCCCCATGCAGGGGGGGGAAGGAAGACACACACCCATGTAAGGCTGAAACATTTGTTTGGTCAGTAAAAAGTACAGTGAAGCATGGGACAAGCAGGCCTGGCAGACATGTTGGCACATGTGTGGATGCATGGATGAACGCAATTGTACATGTGAGCAACAGCCGCTTTTAAAAAAAACAAGAATCAAAAACCAAGCTTTCACTTTCCAGTTACAAATATTACACTGTCAAAACAAAACAGTTTACTCCAAAATTCTGTACCAATGTACACATAATCACACAAGTGTATTTGCACTGGATAGATATTAGAAAGCAGTGTCATTACTGTACCTTTTGCCATATATTCTGTTACTATGTATATGGGTTCTTTTGTCACAACGGCGTACAGCTCGACCAACTTGCCATGTCGAAGTTCTTTCATTAGGTTGGCTTCTGCCAGGAATGCTTCAGGAGACATGCTACCCTCCTTCAGCATTTTAACAGCAACCTTCACATTGTCCTTGTAGTAACCTGTGATTATAACAAAAATAAATAGTCCTAAAGGTCACAATTTAATTATTTCTTGTATGGCTACTTTTTCCCAGACTAAGGGAGTTACACACTTTTCAAAAGGTTTTAAGATCAGGGCCCTTAAACATCATGGGAAAAGTTTGATTTAATACATTAGGCAGTAAGTGATGCAGCAATGAGGTCTTAATCTAAAACACTGGTTTGGCCCTTGTTTAGCACGAGACATCGGGTGCAATGTACAAGAATGGGGACAGAGTCCCATAGTGCATGAGATTAACCAGATGTTTCCCAGCGCTCGGAGCACCGAGAAACACCCCGCTATCTAACACCCATCTGGGTAGATCAGGGGTCTCAGCGGGGAACTCCCCGATGAGGCTGCATTTTGCCCCGTTTTCTGCACTGAGGAGCTCTGCTCACTGGAACACCTCAGTGCAGCACTAAATCCAGACTTTCGAACAGGCATATCTCATTAACACAACAGCCATTCTGTTTCATCAACGTAACCAAACAAAGACCTTGTCAAAAGTGTAATCAGAAAGTCTAAATTTGTGACTGTGCTAGAGCAATACCCATTCACCTCTGCATCCAGGGTTTGAAACCAGACCAAACTAGATGGATGTTTGTATTCTCTGTTGCCACGAGGGTCCTAACCAAATTGTGTGGTAGTCAATCCAGCTCCAATTGGTAGCTGGTCCAGAATATTAAATTATCCATACAGAGTAATTAAGCTCAAAATGAGAACTTCAGTCAGGGTGGTCATAGATGGGGTAGGGCATTGTCAGACCTCTGTAAGCAGAAGTTTGGACAGAGTACTTCAACAGATCTATAATAAATGTGACCCAGAACTGCATAATACTGACACAAAGGGGCAATTAAATTGAGGGGTATAACTAAAATATAGAGGACGCCACTAATTCCAGGAAGACATAAACTGGCTTGCAGAGTGGGTAAATAAATAATAAATAAAATAAATAGAATTACACAAAATAGGCAGCAGAGAACAAGACATTCAACCCAATTGGTCTGTGCTAACGTTCATACACAACACAAATCTCCTATTCCATTTACCACATCTCAGCATTTCACCATATCTTTCTATTCCATTTTCTCTCAATCATTCATCTAGTTTCTTTCTGAAAGCTTCTTAGCTATCTGCCGCACCCACATCCTGTGGTCGTGAGTTCCACACACTAACCAGTGGCGATTAAGGAAATTTAACCGAGTTTTCTTCTTGGATTTATTAGTGGGCACGATAATACGGACTCTTCACACCTGACTCGGCGACGCAATGAGGTCGGTAAATCCCGCAAGAGGCGTCTTGTGAGATTTACAATGCTCGGGACGCCTCGCAAGATCTAATGAAATCTCGCAAGACGTCGCGATCTGGACTGCAACCTCACTGGGATCCTGATTTGCACATTCACTGAGCAGTTAGGATCACTTGAATATGTCTGTGCTGGAGTACCTCTTCCTGCAAGAAACTAAGCTAAGTACAGCCCCGGTGGGGACAGAGTTCTGAGGTCCTAAAAAGAAACAGAGTCCGGGTCGTTAGTGCTGAGAAATACCCCTCTAAACGCACTTGAAACTGAACTCTTTTTTTTGTTAAAACGCACCCAGTATCTTTTTGAGACCTCCCTGTGCTTCAATGTCCTTTTTAACTAGAGAACGGAACTGTACACAGTATTCAAAGCGTAGCCTGGCCAGTGTGCAACTCGAGATGCTTTGCTGACTTGCAATGTCGCTTTTAATGATTTGTTCAACTGTATCCCGAGATCGCTTTGCTCCTTTACCCCTTTCAGTTTCTTATTTTCTAAGATTTGGTGATTTTTCTGTTTTTACTACCAAAGTGAACCACTTTGTGTCTGTTTATGTTAAAATTGGGGCGAAATGCGGCGCAGTGGTTAGCACTGGGACTGCGGCACTGAGGACCCGGGTTCGAGTCCCGGCTCTGAGTCACTGTCCGAGTGGAGTTTATATATTCTCCCCATGACTGCGTGGGTTTCACCCCCACAACCAAAGATGCGCAGGTTAGGTGGATTGGCCACGCTAAATTGGCCCTTCATTGGAAAAAATAAATAATTGGGTACTCTAAATTTATTTTTAAAAAGTTTATGTGAAAATTCATTTCAAATACTTAACTGCTTACTTTGCAAGTTTTTTAACTCTATTACACTTTATTTATTCCCTGTGTTAGCTATGCCAACACGCTCCACCCCCTAGTTTTGTGTCATCTGTAAATTTTTATTTTGAGTTACTTATTCCAAAGCCCAAATATTTAATGTAATTGATGAATAAGTGGTCCCAGCGCTGATCTTTGTGAAACATTGGTTTCTACCTTACTGAATAACTACCCTTTGCCAACACTCTCCATTGTACATTTTAAAATCAACTAGTTATCTATTCAAGTATTTGTCCCTTGCCTCTGTATGCCTTAACGTTTCGAATGAACCTACCATGAGAATGGGGTTCAATATCACAAAGTATGAAGTTATTCCCTCTGGGAAAGGCAAGTAAAGAGATCTGGGACTGCAGGATTATAGGCCGGAACATTCAGTTCTGGCTTGGGAAACCAGCTGCTGGTTTAGTTTTGAATCCACGACTGCAAAGTACATTCAGGCCATCCTGAGTTTTAAAGAGCCAGGCTAATTAATGGGAGAAAGTGGGCCAGCTCCGGATGCTGCGGGGGATGGTTGGGAGGAAGGTCAATGGATGGCCCTTCATCACTGACACATAGACAACGCCACAAGCAAGGGGGAGCTGCGGATTGATAGCGCAGAAAGAGTTCAGTTTTTTTCAAACTTCAAATGGTCTGTCTGACTATGATCATGGGATGGCTAAGGAATGCAGCTGCCTGGCTGTCATTGTGGGTTAGGGGAAACCTTCCACGACCCACTTCACTTTCAGAATTCCCGTGCCAAGCCCACCACATTGGCCTGAATGTGGTCCAGAGGGAAAATTTCAATCAGCACAGAGACGGGGGTCTTACTATGAGCCCCATGAGCCAAATACCACCCCGTCAGTCTACTCTACACTCATTCAAACATGGACAAAAGAGCAGAGTGCCAGAGGTGAGTTGAGTGTGACAATCCTTGGCATAAAGGCAGTATTTGACCAAGTGTGGCATCAAGGGGCCATGGCAAAATTGGGGTCAATGGTAATTGGCAGGAACCCTCCCCAAGTTGGAGTCATATCTGGCACAAAGGAAGTTTGTTGTGGTGGTTGGAGATCAATAATCTCAGCTCCAGGACATGACCGCAGGAGTTCCTCAGGACACTTTCCTAGGCCCAACCATCTTTAGCTGCTTCATCAATTACCTCCCTTCCACCAAAAGGTCAGAAGTAGGGATGTTTGCAGCTGACTGCACAATGTTCAGCACCATTTGCGACTCATCAGATAATGAAGCAGTCCATGTGCAAATGCAGCAAGAGCTGGACAATATCCAGGCTTGGGCTGACAAGTGGCAGGTTACATTCATGCCACACAAGTGCCAGGCAATAAGCATCTCCAACAAGAGGAGATCTAACCACCCTTGACATTCAATGGTATCACCATCGCTGAATCCCCCACGATCAACATCCTGGGTTTACATTGATCAGAAACTGAACTGGACTAGCCAGATGAATACTGTGGCTACCAGAGCAGGTTAAAGGCGAGGAACCCTGCGGTGAGTAACTCACCTCCTGACCCCCCCAAAGCCTGTCCACTCTCAACAAGGCACAAGTCAGGAGTCACATGGAATATTCTCCACTTGGCTGGATGAGAGCAGCGCCAACAACACTCAAGAAGCTCGACATTATCCAGGAGAAAGCAGCCACTTGATTACTACCCTTCCACAAACATTCAACCCCTCCATTATCGATGAATAGTGGCAGCCGTGTGTGCCATCTACAAGATGAACTGCAGGAACTCACCAAGGTTTCATAGAGAGCACCTTCCAAATCCACGGCCACTACCATCTAGAAGGACAAGAGCAGCAGATACCTGGGAACCACAACACCAAGAAGGTCCCCTCCAAGTTACTCACCATCCTGACTTGGAAATATATCGCCGTTCCTTCACTGTCGCTTGGTCAAAATCCAGGAACTCCCTCCCTAATAGCAGTGAGGGTGTACCTCTCCCTCAGGGGTTGCAGTGTTTCAGGAAGGCAACTCACCACCACCTTCTTAAGGACAACTGGGGATGGGCAATAAATGTCCAGCGAAGCCAGCGAAGTCCACATCCCTTTAATTGTCAAAATTGTCTTGGATTGACTGCTTACCAATTGCCCCTTGTTGAAACTGGCTCAAGGTTGAGATCATGGTATTGCTGATGAAGTGGGAGCAGCCCCGAAGATATTCCTGGCCTGTCCTGCCAAAGCCAAACTCAATTGGAAAAGCAGGAGGGATATGACAAATGGTGCAGCATTCCTGAATTGGACAGTGGGAAATCAGCATGGTTCCTGCTTCTCATCGCTATGTGGTGACTCCCCACTGGGAAAGTACATGGATGGATACTGTGTGAAAGCAGAGTCTGCTTCAAGTGTCAGGGAACCAAACAGGCAATGACTGTCAGAACTCTGGTGTAACACTGACCAATCAGGCAAAATATATTGCCTATGGAACCAAATCCTAGTGAGAGATATGTTCGCAGAACGGGTAGGAAAGTTGGACGGAATTATTTCCTTAAAAACAACAGAGCTGCTAATGCTCTTGTGAGTTATACTGCAGGCTAGATGAAGAATCAAAACAGGAATGTCTTGGCAGTGGCAATTCTCTCCAAGAATTTTACCTTACCTTTGTGCCATGAAAATGATTGTAGTGTGACTAAGGCATTGGAATTAAATGTAACAAATATATCATTATTATGCCATAATAGCTTTGGAAACTCAACAGAATTACATACATTTACACCTTCTGGACAATAATTTACATTACTATATATATATTCCACATTTCAGCCCTATGGAGAGGAGACAGCAAATCTGCAAAATTCACCAAAAGCAATGACGAACCCCCAGCCCCACAGGGGGATGTGAAAGATCTTCCTTCTTGCCCCAATTGACAAGATATTTATGGAAATGACCTGCAGTATTCAACAGCTCAAAATGAACCATTCAAATGATAATCGTTTGGACAAAAGTCCTTGATTTTAAAGATAGCTCTCCAGGTGAGCCAATCCTGGCCGATGGACAGGAGACAGAGAATTGGGATAAATGGGTCTTTTCTGGACGGCAAGATGTAACTGGTGAAGTGACACAGGGTTCAGTCCTTGGGGCCCCAGCTAGTTACAATCTATATCAACGACTTGGATACAGGGATAGAAGATTCTATATCCAAATTTGCAGACAACACAAATATAGGTGGGACAGTAAGTTGCAATGAGGAAACAAGAATCTAACAATTGGTCATAGATAGGTTAGGCGTGTGGGCCAAAATGTGGCAGGTGGAGTTTAAATATTTCTTTATTCTCCTCCTTTTTCACATTTTCTCCCAAATTTACACCCACCAACAATAAACAATAATCCGTAACAAATATGTCAATCCACATGTCAATAACAACGATCCCATCCTTCCACCAAACCCCAAACAGTAATCCGCATGTTCACATAAACAAATAACGAAAAGGAGTCAGGAATCACCCACAGTCACCATCAACACACACCGCCCCCCCTCCCCCCAACCCTCCCACCCACCCCCCCAACTAATGTTCGATGTTATCCGGTTCTTGAAAGTGCATAATGAATAATGCCCATGAATTGTAGAACCCCTCCATCCTTCCCCTCAGTTCAAACGTAACCTTCTCAAGAGTCAAGAATTCCAACAGGTCCCCCTGCCACACCAGGGCACAGGGTGGAGAGGTTGCTCTCCAACCTATCAGGATCCGCCTTCGGGCGATCAACGAGAAGAAGGCTACAACATCTGCCTCCGCGCCCGTTTCTAACCCTAGTTTGTCCGACACCCCGAATATGGCCTCCCGGGGGCCTGGGTCCAGTTTCACGTGCACCACTTTAGAAATTACCCTAAAAACCTCCGTCCAGTAAACCTCTAGCTTTGGACAGGACCAAAACATATGAACATGATTAGCGCCCCCCCCCCCCCCCCCCCCCCCCCCCCGCAACGTTCACAAACATCTTCTACTCCTTCAAAGAATCAGCTCATCCTCGCCCTCGTGAGGTGTGCTCTGTATACCACCTTGAGCTGTATGAGCCCCAACCTCATGCATGAGGTGGAGGCACTCACTCTCCGGAGCACCTCACACCAGAACTCCTCCTCCATATCCTCTCCCAACTCTTCCTCCCACTTTGCTTTGATCCCTTCCAGTGGTGCCTTCTCCTCTTCCAAAATAGCTCCGCAAACCGCTGACACTACCCCCTTCTCCAGTTCCCACTGTCGTCAGCACCTCCTCCAGCAATGTGGAGGCCGGCTCCTCCGGGAAGTCCTGTATCTCCTTTCTGGAAAAATCTCGAACCTGCATGTATCTAAACATTTCCCCCTTGGCAGATGGAGTTTAACGTGGGTAAGTGTGAGGTCATGCATTTTGGTCAGAAAAATGGGACAGCAACTTATTATCTAAATGAGGAGAGACTTCGGGGTGCTCTGTTGCAGAGGGATCTGGGTGTCCTCGTACACGAGTCACAGAAAACTGGCATGCAACTGCAGCAGGTAAGAAGGAAAGCGAAAGGAATGTTGGCATCGAAGCTAAAGGAATTGAGTATGAAAGTAAGGAAGTGTTTGAACCATACAAGGCATTGGTGAGACCGCACCTGGAATACTGTGCAGTTTTCGGTCCGCTTATTTGAGGAAAGATGTGGTGGCATTGAAGGTAGTTCAGAGGAGGCTCATTAGGTTGATTCGAGAGATGAGGGGTTTGTCATATGAGGAGAGATTGAACAGTTTAGGCCAATATGCTCTCGAGTTTAGAAGGATGAGGGAAGTTTAAATTGAGGTACACAAGATGATAAAAGGTATGGACACGTAGACATGGAGTGCTTGCTTCCTCTTGTGGGGCATTCTAGAACGAGAGGTCATAGTATTAGGATATGGGGTAGCAAATTTAAAACAGAGTTGAGGAGAAACAACTTCTTCCAAAGGGTTGTAAATCTGTGGAATTCGCTACCCCCAATGCGGTGGATGCTGGGATAATGATTAAATTTAAAGAGGAGCTAACAGCTTTTTAATTGGTAATGGGTTGAAGAGTTATGGAGAATTGGCAGGATGGTGGAGTTAAGGCCAGCCATCATCAGATGGTGGAAGAGACTTGATGGGCGAAGTGGCCTAATCCTGCTCCTATATCTTATGAACTTATAATTGAGTTATAGTTAGAATATAAAATTATGATTGCATTATTGGCAGTTGGAGAGAGATCACATGACCAGACAAAATCTTTTGTGTGGTTTTAAGCACTTGGGTTTCTCAGTAGAACAAAATTAGCAGTTGGGCTAAGTGGAGTTCCTGCCTCTCTATCTCTAACAAGCTTGGACTCTGTCCACGTCTCCATTCTGCAGTGGACTCAACTTCACAGCAGCAACTCCCAGAGAACAGTAAAAAACAGCTGCCGCTTTAAATCTCCTCAGCACTGAAAACAAGACAACCAGATATCGCCTGCAGCTCACAGATAATCCAAACTACGAACCGTGAAATTATTTTATTTCTTACGAAGTATGATTTGGCTAAATCAATCATCCCTTACCCTGTAACCTGTATTTTTATGTATGAACTTCCAATGTGTGTGGGAAGTTGGAGATTATTTATATATTTTTTACCCCGGTCAATTTTAGCGTAATAAAACTAATTTCCTTCTTTGCTAAACTCAAGAAAATCTGTCAGACTAGTTTTCTGATCACAGTATGTAAACGATAAATCCACGCTAAATTGTCAAAGATATCCTTTACTTAAAAAACACCCTGTTACAGTCACAAGCGAAGAGGAATAAGGAAGGAATCCTATGACTCCTTCTCATTTGATTGTAACAATTCCCTTTGAGGCAATATCAATAAACATGACTTTTCTGTCACTATTTCACAATGAAGGAAATAAGCTCTCTATATCACATCTGACCAGAAAATGTCCCAATACCTGCAAAGGACTGATTAGTGTACAAAAGCATGTCTGATATTAGTGTTCAAATGTGTTTGGGTGATAATCCCACTATTTTAACAGAGGTGACAAACATGTTTATTTTAAGCTTTTCTTGATTTAGATTTTTGTCAAAGGCTAAAGATAGTTAGATCATCGTTATAAACATAAAGTCCAAACATTTTTTGAAAATATTTACATTAAAAAATCACAATAGGAGAATAAATGAGATGAGGGGCATAATTTCCATCCCGCCAGTCCCGTTTTGCAGCACGGCGCGCCCCCGCCGGCAGCGGGATTCTCCATTCCCGCAGCCGGCCAATGCGGTTTGCCATTGTGGCCATCCCACGCCGTCGGGAAAACCGCGGGCTTGGGTGCACTACCGGCGAAACGGATGATCCCACCGACGGAGAATCCTGCAGCAGGATTTTAAACTCCAGACTCACATACCTTACGGCATCATTTAAAATCTTGCACTGAACTATAAATATAAGCAATTATTCACTGTTAAATATTTCATTCCTTGTGCAATTACTGTTGATAAGAATTGTGGATTCCCTTCACCCTTCAAGTGGTAGTGCCACTTTGTTTGTATCATGGAAATATGTGAATCAACCACTAACCATATAAGCTGAATATCATGATTTATAAGCAGAGCTTGTGGCTTTTGCATTCTTCTATTTCTAGGTATATGCTTAAGAAACCCTACCGTACTGTTATACACAGGAAATAAAATCAATAAGAGACAAACAATATTTTTTTTAAATGGTCAAGTAAACTACCACGTAGTGACTGATCACAGCTCTTGCTCCTTTTGTTTTTTTATTTAACATTTACAGTGTTTTTCCATGGTTACTGCCAAAGTTACAGTAATCAATCAGAAAACCAGAAGCAATTACACCTGAAATGCATCATGCGGTCTGAGGTGTTGTAAAAGCATGACATACATGTATCCACCCTTACCCACATGCACATCAATCTAGCATTTCCATTTCAAGCACTGCCTGTCATAATGGTCTCTTAATGAGACTATCAAATTCATTTAGATCTTCTGTGGACTCAGGTTCACTGCTGCTGCTACAGTTGGGAATTTCAATGATGGGTTATTTTGAGCAGCTGCCATAACGGAGAAACAATTGAGAAACCATCACACTACTTGCTGTGTTTCATAGGCCACCAACTAGTGAGAAGGATAATAGGAAGCAGATTTGCAGGGAAAATTCAGAGGTGAAAAAATTATAGCATAGTAATAATTGGGGACTTCTATTCTAACAAAGACAGGGAAAATAATAGTGTAAAGGGTAGAGATAGGGAGGAGTTTCGGAAATGTGTTAAGGAGGTATTTCTTGATCAGTATGTTTCCAGCCACTGAGGAATGAGATATTGCTGGGTGTGCTTCTGGACAATGAGGAGTATTAAGTAAATCAAGTGTCAATTGGGGAACATTTAGGGAACAGTGATCATTACATAATAAGATTTAGATTAGCTATGGAAAAGGACAGAGCAATCCAGAGTAAAAGTAACTTTGGCCAAGGTTTTCCAGGCCTGTTGTGGGTGGAACCCATTGCAGGGGATGTGGCGGTCCAGCCAAAAGTTCATTGCCTTTCTGTGGGACCGGCTGAACCCATTGATGGGGAGAGGGGTGGACACTGAAAACCCCATCTTTATTTGTAGGAATGCCAATATCAGTGGGATGAGAACCAATCTGGACCTGGTTAACTGGAACCTTTAAAGCAGAGATGGTTTGCGTACAGGTAAGGTACATAGCCACAAGGAAAGTTCGGTCAACCAAATACAGAGCTCACTGGGTGATGAAAGTGATAGAAAATAAGATGAAGTAGAAACACACAGATGTCAGACAGATAATATAAGAACTGGGCTGAATATAGAAATTTTTATAATAATCGCTTATTGTCACAAGTAGGCTTCAATAAAGTTACTGTGAAAAGCCCCTAGTTGCCACATTCCGGCACCTTTTCGGGAAGGCCGGTACGGGAATTGAACCTACGCTGCTGCCTTGTTCTGTATTACAAGCCAGCTGTTTAGCCCACTGTGCTAAATGAGCCCCTAATCTATCTCTTCAGTATGCCGAATGCCTTCTTTTTTTCTTTAAAAAAAAAATTTTAAGTTTATTTTTATGAAAAAATTTAGAGTACCCAATTCATTTTTTCCAATTAAGGGGCAATTTAGCGTGTTCAATCCACCTAGCTTGCACATCCGAATGCCTTCTTGACCACCTTATCCACATGCGTTGCCACTTTCAGTGATCGGTGGACATGCATGTCCAGATCTCTCTGCCTGTCAATACTCGCAAGTGTTCTATAATTTATTGTGTAATTCCTACATCCATCAGGCCTTCCAAAATGTATTACCTCACACTTGTCCAGATTAAACTCCATCTATTTCTCCACCCAAGACTCAAATCAGTTTATATCCTGCTGTATCTTCCGCCAATCCTCTTCACTATCCGCAACTCCACCAATTTTGTGTCATCTGCCAACTTACTAATCAGACCAACTACATTTTCTTCCAAATCATTTATATACACCACGTACAACAAAGGCCCCAGAACTGATCCCTGTGGAACGCCACTAGTCACAGCCTTCCATTCAGAAAAGCACCCTTCTACTGCTACCCTCTGTCTTTCGTGCCCAAGCCAGTTCTGTTTCCAACTTGCCAGCTCTCCTCTGATCCCATGTGACTTCACCTTTTGCACCAGTCTACCATGAGGTACCTTGTCAAAGGCTTTACTGAAGTCCATGTATACAACATCTACTGACTTTCCCTCATCTATCATCTTTGTCACTTCCTCGAAAAACCCAATCAAATTAGTGAGGCACGACCTCCCCTTCACAAAACCATGATGTCCATCATTAATAAGTCCATGGACTATCTCTAAGAATCTTTTCCTGTCACTGTTGTCAAACTGACTGGCCTGTAGTTTTTTAGGTTTATGCTGACACCCTTTTTTGAACAAGAATGCAATATTTTCAGTCTTCCGGTACCACCACTGTATCTAAGGAGGATTGGGAGATTATGGCCAGTATAATATTAAAGCCAGACCTCCCAGCACATTCTCTTTACGAACTTTTAACCATCAAGAATCTCAGCTACCTCTTCTTCGCTAGGAATTTGGCAGCATTTTATTCTTTGTTAAAGACAGATGCAAAGTACTCATTTAATACCTCAGCCATGCTGTCTGCCTCCATAAGAAGAACTCCTCTATGGATCCCTAATCTTCCCAGGCCTTGATTTTACGAGCTCTTTACTATTTATTTGCAGGAGACTTTTGGATTCTCTTTTATATTAGTCGTCAGTCCCTACTCTTTCTTTGCCCCTCGTCCTTTCTTTTCTATTTCCCAATATCTCATTGCGAAATCACACTTGAGGCTGATGCACCTTGACTTAGAATGCACAAGTAAGGATTGATCAGGCTAAATAATCCACTGCTGTTTTCGATCATTGAAGAATGTTTTGTATATCGCTGTTTCCTAGTTTTAAGCGGATTTCCTCTTTGGTTTTTAAATGTGCCAATGAAGAAAATAAATTATTTTATCATAAGGAATAATAAATTATTCTGGTCTGCATATAGTACTTTGTTGAATTCTACAAAATAATATTATAAATGCAAATGAAAATTATTTGCAGCATCAATTAAATTGGTTTTGAACTCAAAAAACAGGTTTCATGTGGAAGGTAATATTCTGCAAGATTTATGTAAGGTTGGAATTCCTGTGAGTGATCATATCATTCAAACTCATTTTGATTAAATGTCTTCTCCACCATTTCTTTGGAGGCCTTAATCCACTTAAAATAAATAGGATACCTGCTCCTGTAAAATGTCAGCAATAAGAATTTGATAGGAATATGTTAAGAATTGCTGGAGACATTCCCATCTCATGTGTTCGAGAAAGTAGACAGGTGGGAGCTGTATATTGAGGCAGCGACTTCTGCATCTTTCCAACAATGCAACACAGAAGCAGTAATGTATAGGTCTGGAAAAGACCACTTTGATCTGATGCACGATCAATTGCACAGAGACGAGAGTTGAATACAACTGAGGCTTTATTACTCTAAGATGGCCTTTATTGGTAGAGGGATTGAGTTCCGGAGTCAGGAGGTCATGTTGCAGCTGTACAGAACTCTGGTACGGCCGCATTTGGAGTATTGCATACAGTTCTGGTCACCGCATTATAGGAAGGACGTGGAGACTTTGGAGCGGGTGCAGAGGAGATTTACCAGGATGTTGCCTGGTATGGAGGGAAAATCTTATGAGGAAAGGCTAATGGACTTGAGGTTGTTTTCGTTGGAGAGAAGAAGGTTAAGAGGAGACTTAATAGAGGCATACAAAATGATCAGAGGGTTGGATAGGGTGGACAGTAAGAGCCTTCTCCCGCGGATGGAAATGGCTGGCACGAGGGGACATAGCTTTAAACTGAGGGGTAATAGATATAGGACAGAGGTCAGAGGTAGGTTCTTTACGCAAAGAGTAGTGAGGCCGTGGAATGCCCTACCTGCTACAGTAGTGAACTCGCCAACATTGAGGGCATTTAAAAGTTTATTGGATAAACATATGGATGATAATGGCATAGTGTAGGTTAGATGGCTTTTGTTTCGGTGCAACATCGTGGGCCGAAGGGCCTGTACTGCGCTGTATTGCTCTATGTTCTATGTTCTATGTGTGGCCTCCTACAGCAGCTGGTGAAATGGCTGCTGTATAGGGAGCACACATATTTATACTCCGCCTACTGGGCGGAGCCAGCAGGCAGGGACTACCCCCGTACCTGTAGTACAGGGTCTTACCACACATTTTCAATTATGTACAACAGTGGTGATTACCACATTCACCCCCTGTTAAAATTGAGTCCGGCGGGGCTGGTGAAGAACTATATACAGAGGAAGTTTAATATACAGAAGCAAATAAAAAATATTTCTTTCTGAAGTCCAGTACAAGGTGGTTTGATAGTCCCGAACCAATTATAGATTTAGCCGGTCCGGGGCCTTGATGTGGCGTTGGGGGCGACGCATTGGTGGTGGCGATTCCGGTGTTGGTCTGGTCCTCGGTGACTCCGGGAGCATGACAAAATCCTCTTCATCCTCGGGCGTGGGCAGGGGGAGGACCGATGGTCCTGGAGGGTGCGCCGGGGGAGGAGGGATGGAGCCGGTCCGGAGGGGTGTGTGTGTGGAACCTGCTGGTGCCAGGTCCCTGAGGGAGACAGTATCCTGGCGGCCGTCGGGGTATGCTACGTAGGCATACTGGGGGTTAGTGTGGAGTAACTGCACCCTTTCAACCAACGGGTCCGCCTTGTGGAGTCGGACGTGCCTACGGAGGAGTACGGGTCCTGGAGCTGCGAGCCAAGTCGGGAGCGACACCCCGGATGTGGACTTCCTGGGGGAGGCAAAGAGACGTTCATGGGATGTGTCGTTAATGGCGGTGCATAGTAGCGACCGAATGGAGTGCAGTGCATCTGGGAGGACCTCCTGCCAGCAGGAGGCCGGGAGATTTCTGGACCGTAGGGCCAGTTGGTGGCCCTCCAGACCATCCCGTTCTCCCTCTCTACCTGCCCATTTCCCCGGGGGTTATAGCTGGTCGTCCTGCTGGAGGCGATACCCCTGAGCACCCCGATGACCCCTGGGCTGGTTTAGCACAGGGCTAAAGAGCTGGCTTTTAAAGACCAAGCCAGGCCAGCAGCGCGGTTCAATTCCCGTACCAGCCTCCCCGAACAGGCGCCGGCATGCGGCGACTAGGGGCTTTTCACAGTAACTTAATTTGAAGCCTACTTGTGACAATAAGCGATTTTCATTTGATTTTTTTTTTCATTTCTGCAGGAACTGATGTAGCTCATCACTCATGAATGAGGATCCCCTGTCACTGTGGATGTAGGCGGGGATGCCGAACAGCGCGAAGATTTTGTTGAGGGCTTTGATGACGGTGGCAGATGTCATATCGGGGCATGTGATGGCGAAGAGCGTGGTCGTCTGCTGGGCGTAATTCTCTTTCAGTAGCGCCATGGCTTTGTCGTAGTTCGGCATGTCCTGGATAAGAGGAAAGACGTTGGAGCTCAGCTGCGAGTAGAGTATCTGGATCTTCTGATCTTCCGGGATTGGGTCTGGTGCAGACCTGCTGTAAGCTTCGAAACAAGATGGCCAGTGTTGAAAGTCCTTTTTGGCGTCGCTTGATTGCGAATCCAGCTGCAGGCGATCCGGCTTGATGCGGAGGTCCATCTTCTGAAAATCTTAGAGCAATAAATTGATGCACGATCAATTGCACAGAGGCAAGAGTTGAATACAACTGAGGCTTTATTACTCTAAGATGTGTGGCCTCCTACAGCAGCTGGCGAAATGGCTGCTGTATAGGGAGCACAGATATTTATACTCCGCCTACTGGGCGGAGCCAGCAGGCAGGGACTACCCCTGTACCTGTAGTACAGGGTCTTACCACACATCTTCTAATATGTACAACAGTGGTGATTACCACAGGATCCAACTGGCCAAGTTCATAGTTCAAAGATAGAACATATACTAATAGCCTAAGCTTAGATGATAGTTTCAACTAAGGTATGTCCAATTCCCTCTGAGAAAAATCTCTCAGCGTTAATGGCCTCTCTGGGCAATACATTCCAAACATTCACCACCCTCTGTTTGATCGAAGTACAGTGTATTTGAACTCATCTGCTGAGGCCTTCGCAGTGTGCAGATCCTGAGATTTTTGTTGAGACATCTGTTTAAAAAAAATCTGAGAAATCCAAAACCTGAAAAGCACAGAAAGTCTTCCATGCCCAGAAGGGCAGTATAGAATAGATTTCTGATGCAAAATCAATCGTCAGAGTATTCCAACTCTAGTTTTCATGGTACACCCATACAACAAGAGTGCCGTACGTCCATCTTTAACATAATTAAATATTCCAAAACATGTCAAAGCAGGAATATTAGACACCATTTGACACTTGGCCACAATGGGAAATACTAACAAATTCTTGGTTAAAAGGATAGGTTTTAACGAGAATCCTAAAGGAAGAAAGAAAGGTGGAAGGCCAGAGAGGTTTATCGAGGGAATTCCAGGCCATGGTACCTTGACATCTGAAGAAGGTATGGCATCCAAAGGTAAAGCTGAGAAAATCAGGGATGTGCAAGAGGCCGGAATTGGAGGAACCTACAGTCTTGTACAGCTGGAGGAAGATTCTAGAGCTAGACAGGGCATGGAGAGATTTGAAAACAAAGGGGAACAATTAAAACTGTGATGATGCTTAACCAGAAGGCAATGTAGACCATCAAGCATGCTGGTGATGTCGAGTGTACAGAATTTGGTGCAAACCCTGATATGGGCAGCAGGGTTTTGGATGTGTTCAAGTTTATAGAGAGTGCAAGTGGGAGGCTGCGGCCCAGAGTCATTAAAAGATAACAGAGGCATGATGAGCATTTTAGTAGCAGATGAACTGATTGGAGGGACCTGGGAAGTGGGCAACACCGCAGGAGTGGAAGGAGTCAATTTTGGTGATGGGGAAGATACGGGTTCAGAAGTTCAGGGTCAAATAGAAAAAGTAGATTATTAATTATTGTCATCAAAAAGCCTATTTATGATACAAAAAGAAAGTGAGTCAAAACCAGTTACAGGAAGTGACCTTATTGTAGGTGGGAGGAACCTATCAGTCACTCAGTTTCCCAACTAAATGCGTTACGTTTATCAACGGTTTTGTCAAATCGAAAATGATCATTTTTGATGCCCTAAATAAGTTTGAAGTTTAAAGTAATTCACTTCCTTTAGAATCACTCCCCAAAATATTACTCAATGTAATTTTGAAAAGGGAGTCAACAAATAATCCAAAGAAATTTTCCAAATAATACTAATTATCCTGTATTTGGATAATTCTCATTAAACAAAAAATTATCTAATTCAGATCACTCTGGGTGTACAAATTATTGACATTATACTATTCAAAATAATACATTTATCAATCTACAGATCACACCAGTGACTATTTATGACTGAAATGTTACGCGAGTGTCAAAACTTCATTAATCAGCAGGATCGGAGGTTTTGAATGAGTAATGGCTTGGTGCATTTACGCTCTCAGTAACGGATAGAATCAATCTTTTCAGATTTGTGTGCTTACTTACATCCTTACTTTTGAGATCCTAATGTTACAATTTTTCAGCTTCCCTACCTGAATCATCATTTTACAGAATGATACTCCTGGCAGGATGCCCATTCACCAGGGAAATCAAAATGGAAAAAAATCATGGAAAGAGCCTGCATGGACTGTCAATAAGTATTCCCACTGGCTAAGGCTTAAAAACCAGGAATGTAAAATTGTCTTCGCTGTTTGCTGAAAAGTGTATTGATCCATCAGTAATCTAAAAATTTTATCTAAGCCATTATCTGCTGCATTAACTGCCAAGGTGTTCCACAAATTGACAACCTTTTAGAGAAAAAACATGTTATTTAGATAAACATTTCAGTCCTGCTTGCTGAAGCTGTAAGGTTACATTCCAACTTGGATTTGGTCTGGAACAGTGAGGTGACTCATAGTGGGGCATGGTGGGATATGCAGCAGCAGTGATTGAAGCACATTTATGGAATGCCCAGGAAACCCTTGGAAACCATCTCAGTGGAAGAACAGGAACTTACTGCATGACCAGAGACCAAGAGCACGGTAGCACAGTGGTTAGCACAATTGCTTCACAGCTCCAGCGTCCCAGGTTCGATTCCCGGCTGGGTCACTGTCTGTGCGGAGTCTGCACATTTTCCCCGTGTCTGTGTGGGTTTCCTCCGGGTGCTCCGGTTTCCTCCCACAGCCCAAAGACGTGCGGGTTAGGTGGATTGGCCATGCTAAATTGTCCTTAGTGTCCAAACAAAAGAAAGGTTAAGTGGGAGTTACTGGGTTATGGGGATAGGGTAGATAGGTGGGCTTGAGTAGGGTGCTCTTTCCAAGAGCCGGTGCAGACTCGATGGGTCAAATGGTCTGCTTCTGCACTGTAAATTCTATGATTCTATATTCCTCACCCGCTGACCCCAAGGCCTGAATTGGAAAGAAGGCCGCCATCCGGGTGTTTTATGAGACAATAAAAACTTAAATTGTGTATTGCCTTTGGGGTAGTAAAATGTCCCAAGGTACTACCTACGAGGGTAATCAGACAAAAAATACACATTGAATCAAAGAATTATGGGTCATAACCAGTTGACTGATTAAAGTGAAAGATTGTAAACAGAGTTTTATGGGAAGAGCAAGTAGCAGAGGAGTTTAGGATGGGAATTCCAGAGCTTAGGCATAAGAGCCGTAGGCAGGGCTGCCAATGGTGTGGCAAAGGACATTGGAAAGCAATAGAAGCCAATAGTGGAAAAACACAACAATTTCAGAGGGTTGTGAGATTGCAGGAGGTTAGAGAGATTGGGAGGGACCAGGTCATGGAACGATTGGAAAAAAGGAATAGAATTCTCCCAATTTGTGACTAAGTGCTATGGGGGCAGGAATGCCGGTCAGTGGGAAAACATGCCAAATCTTCCAGCCGCAACCTCATTAATTATGCACCTGGGTGTTTCACCTTCTTCAGTGGCAGGGCAAGCCTGGATGATGCATAGTCTGCCATTGTGTCTGTGTGCCATGCTGAAAAGACACCCCAAATCACTGACCCACCATTGAAGAAAGAAGGTGAACCTTCTGAATGTGAAAATACATCTCCAAGAGCACTCTGAGAGCGAAAAATTACCTCCTTAGAATGAAGATGGATCTCCTGGAACATGCCAAGGCTTGAAGACAGGCCTTCTCATGGACACCTTAGCTGAAAGATCCACCTGCAGAACCTTCCCTGACCCACTGCTGTGGCATTCTGGGGCACAGGGTTCCAGGCGGTCACCATCCTGAACTCCAGAGGCAGCCCCAGGCATTGTTCAGATGAGCCTCAACAACTACACGGCAGGTTGTTCTGAATGTCTTTCAGATCAACATGTTTTCTTGCCAGCATCACGAAGAATCTGACGTGGGGGCGTCAGGCCTTCATCTGCAAACCAATGATGGGATGCAAATGAGGTTCACACCAGCCTCTGGCAGGTTTTCTGACCTGCGATGGCCTATCAGCGTTTTATCACACTGTAAATTCACTCCGACGTGAAACCCATTTCTGGCATTCCTGCCACATTCTCCCACCATGCCTGCCATCAAATAGGTCGGCAGGGGGCTTGGGAGAATTCTATCCAAGTAATAAAATATGAAAATTCTCCACCTCACGACGCTGCAGACACGAACCACGATTGGGTGGAGAATCAGGAGTACAACCAAAATCAAGGTCCAGGCCCGGCACCGATTCAGGCGACTTGCTCCAGTCCCTCTTGGTTACGATAACGAAGCTTGCGCCATACTGTGAGCCCAGAATTTGCATGCATTTAAATGTGATTAGCGGGCTGGACACATTGGCCGGGATTATCTCAGCCCACGCTGGGTCGGTGAATCGCTGGGCTGGGTGCGAATCACTCGACGACGCCGGTCCGCCGATTCTCCGGTGAGTGGAGAATCGGCGCCATTGGCACCAGCGTGATCGGCACGGCGCTGGCCGGGGGCCGCTCTCATTTGAGGCCGGTATCGGCAGCTGGAGCGGCGTGGGTTTCTCCAGTGCCGTGCTGGCCCCTTGTAGGGCTCAGAATTGCTGCTCCTGGGGGCCTGTTGATGCCGTCGTAAAACGCGACGGCGTTTACGACGGCGTCAACACTTAGCCTCAGGATCAGAGAATCCTGCCCATTATGCTCCCTTCTTCCGCGATGGTCCATGCCAATCAGGTGGAGGTCTTGTGGGTGTGAATTACTACAAGTATTTACAAATGTGAACTGTGTGCCATGGCTGCGGAGGGGCTAAAAAAACACTGAAAAACCATTGAAAACTGTCGGGCATGCTGGCTGCCCAGGCTGGGGACAGTAGCGGGTAGTGACTTGGCGCCAAGTCTGTGGACTTGGGGTATACCCCTCAGGAATGTGGTGGCTTGGCTCAGACCACCAGTGCTGCAGTCTATCCTTTAAATGCCCCTTTGGTGCTACTCACAGGTTCCTAGCTATTAACACTAATGAGTACTGCCTGTGTCCTTTAAATGCTCACAAAACCTCTGGTCATCTGGGAACCCATCCAGGCCACCCCTCTGGACACCCTCATACCCCAGCTGTATCATCAAGAGCCAAGCTCAATCAGGAGCTGACCAGGTGTTGACACTCCTCAGAAGCGCTGCTCCATTGCAGAGGAAGCAGACCTCACCCCAACCAAAGGACACCCGCACCACAGCATGCTAGAATTTCAAATTCAGATTGAGCGAGAGAAGATAAAGTGCCATACTGGAGTTTTAGCGTTGGGCAGAGGTAATCATACAGTCCTGAGGAAAGAGTTGGCCCAAGTAGACTGGGCACAAATAATTGAGGGTAGGCCAGTTGAGGAACAATGGCAGATGTTAAACAGCTCTCAATGAAGTACATTCCCGGAGAGGAAGTGCAATTGTAAAAGGTTCAGCAAAAGGCTACTTTAAGTAAAATCTAAAGCGCTAAGATGAACTATGAAAGGAAACTAGCAGAAAACAAACCAAAAGCTTCTAATAATAATAATCTTTATTGTCACAAGTAGGCTTACATTAACACTGCAATGAAGTTACTGTGAAAAGCCCCTAGTCGCCACATTCCGGCGCCTGTTCGGGCACACAGAGGGAGAATTCAGAATGTCCAATTCACCTAACAGCACGAGTTTCGGGACTTGTGAGAGAAAACCGGAGCACCCGGAGGAAACCCACGCAGACACAGGGAGAATGTGCAGACTCCGCACAGCCAGTGACCCAAGTGGGAATCAAACCTGGGACCCTGGTGCTGTGAAGCAACAGTGCTAAGTATATAAAGAGGAAGAGAATGGCTGAAGTAAATGTTGGCCCTTTACTGGTGAGGTAATAATGACGGAGGCACTGAACCAATATTTTACCTCTGTCTTCTTGGTGGAAGATAAAAAATTTCCAAAAACTACATTTAATGCAGAGAAACTTGGTGCAATAACCATCACTAGGGAGATAGTATTGAATAAGCTGATGGGATTAAGGGCAGATAAGTCTCCAGGACCTGTTGGCCTGCACCCTAAGGTATTAAGGGAGGTGGCAGCAGAGATAGGGGATGCATTGGCTATGATATTTCAGAATTCCTTGGATTCTGGAAAGGTCCTAGTAGATTGGAAACACATTAACGTGACGCCCCTATTCTAAAAGGGAGAAAGGCAAAAAGTAGGAAACCATAGACAGATAACTTGACCTCTGTGGTGGGGAAGTTGCTGAAATCAATCATTAAGGAGGAGATGGGCAGTACGGTGGCACAGTGGTTAGCACTGCTGTCTCAGGGCGCCGAGGTCCCAGGGTCGATCCCAGCTCTGGGTCACTGTTCATGTGGAGTTTGCACATTCTCCCCGTGTATGCGTGGGTTTCACCCCCACCACCCAAAGATGTGCAGAGTAGGTGGATTGGCCACGCTAAATTGCCCCTTAATTGGAAAAAATGATTTGGGCACTCTAAATTTATTTATTTTTAAAATTAAGGAGGAGATGACCGAACATTTGGAAAAACAAAGCTGAATCCAGCATTGTCAGCATAGTTTTAGGAAAGGTAAGTCATGCTTGTCAAATGTGCTTTAGTCCTTTGAAGACTTAACCAGCCGGACTAGGAGGGGCAGCAGGAACAGCCCGGGGACCACCCGTGGGACCAGCCAGAGAATGGAGGACAGGCGGCAGCGATGACGGTCTGGCATGCCCGGAAAACCAGTGAGGCCATCATCCTCGCCTGCTATTCATTGGACATGGCATCGTCTGTCGACTCTCCCCCTTTTCCACCCTCCCAAGGTCTTATACATCACTCCAGGGTGATGGGCCTATGTCGGCACAGTCAGCGGGTCAATATACAAAGCAGGAGGGCGATGATAATCTGCTGTGAGCTGAGCTCTGAAGCTCCTTAATCTATGCCATAGTCTAACTCCAGTGTCTGCTGACAGGGTACACTCACACCCATCACCTGCGTGTGGTATGCCTTGGGGGGAGGCCTATGTCTAGGATAGTGAGCCCGGAGGGTTGGGCATGCAGCTGGCCCACAGTGTGGAATAATGTGACGGAGACTTCAAGGGCTTAACGTGTTTAAGTTGGACAATCATGACCCCGACTGTCCCGAGCCCGCGATGGTGCCATCCCCACTCTCCCCCAATGCCATCTCAGTGATCCTTGATCTACTTAGTCGTCCGTGCGCTTTCGCTATGTTTACGTGTGTCCCCAGGATGCACATCAGAGGTTGAAGTAGCCTGCTGTTTACCATGTCCTGTGACCTTTGATGTCGGTCTGGGGCCGGAGGTGCTCGCCCGACGTGCCGGTGGCACTGGCTTCTCCGACTCCAATACGCGCCACTGGCAAGGTGGGGGGGGGGGGGGGGCGACTGGACTTGATAGGCAGGTGACCGCCGTTTTCACCCTGTAGGGAGGCACGTGTTGGCCTCCAGCGCTCCCTCCTCCCGGTTAGTGCTCGTAGGGCCCTGGGGTGAGGTTGTGATGGAGGGGCAGCTGGATTGAGCTCCGGGTGCCCTTGCATCATCTGGCTCTGCCAGCCCTGGTGATTTCACATTGCCTGCACCATGGTGTCGATGCCCTCAGCGAAGCCTCTCTGTGACCCCGCCAATATCCACCTGTCTCTGGAACACAGTCCTCAGCAACCGGGACATGCTCTGGAACTCTTCGGCAAAGCCCACCTGAGACTGAGACATGCTCTGCAGCACCTCGGCAAAGACCACCTGCATCAGGGACACGTTCCCCAACGACTTGGACATGTTGTCTAGATCCTCAGCCATGGCCGTCACTGACTGAGCAACGCATTGGACATCACCGCCCGTAGTCTTTGGGACTCTTCCAATTGGGTATGGACCACTGGAGTGTCGCTGACGTCCTCACTGAACTCAGCCTCACCCTAGCGACTGCATCAGCTCCGGGATCGCCTGGTCCAGAGACTCGACATCTGACTGGGACCCAGTTGGGTCCTGGGATCCAGCAGATCTCCGACTGCTGTCTCCCCTGGATGTTTCTGCCTCCACGTGATATGCATCAGCAACTGCATGGTACTCAGCAGATGCCCCAGTGCCCCAGAAGCCTGCCCACTATGTTCACCCAATGAGGTGTCTGTCTCTGCGCTGGTGGAAGGTGGGGATGACAGGTATGACGTTTTGATGATGGCATCCTCGGAGCTGTCCTCGGAGGTGTTCTCTTGCATCCAGCCTGTTGTGGGCCAACGTCTCCTGCGGGGTCTCAGAGGAGGCATCATGAGCCACACACTGCAAGCTTCGCAGTGGGTGGGGGGCAGCATGGACACCGATGCTGGACATGGATGGGGGGGGTGCCGGTGGGTACCATGGTATGCTGTGGCACAGATGGGGTATTGTGCTGGGGGGGTTGGGGAAGTGCTAAGTGCAGGGTCATCGGGGTAGGGGCGGCCTGGGATGACGGGACGCTGCCAACTCACTCGTACGGTCCGGTGGAGATCGTTTAACTTCTTGTGGCATTGGGCGGCGGTCCTCCTACGCCCCGAGCTGACGGCCTCTGCAACTGCATCCCAGGTGGCACTGGCTGCTCTGTGGCTGACCATCCGAGACCCTTGGGGGAACAGGGTGTTCCTTCTGGACTGCATCGTGTCCATCAGTCTGACCAGGTCGGCATCTCCAAATCGTGGCGCGTGTCTGCCCGGTGGCATGGCTGCGATCAGTTTACGACCTGTTCCCCCTCGCTCGCGGGGAGCTGCCGAGCACAGTCCCAGTGAATCAGCTGGCGGGACAGTCTCTTCCGGCTAGAAGCCCGTGGGTCATCATTAAGTGACCTAATTACATGTAGGTGACGGCCTCGCTGGGACAGCCATCCCAAAACACCTGGTTTTTCCCGCTCGCTACCACACTTAGAAACCTTTAGATTCGACCGCGCCCAGCATTTCCCAAATTTCGGCAATTAAAATCATGGGCTGAATTCTCCGCACGCTGATGCCGAAATCGCACCAGAAGTATGAAAAAGGTAGTGCTTCACACTTGTGTTAATCTGAGTTTAAAGGTTGAGTAATTCAATCACTGGTGAGGCCACAACTTCACTAGTGTGTGCAATTCTAGTCACCACATTACAGAAAGGACACAATTGCTCTGGAGAGAGTGCAAAGGAGGTTTACAAGAATGTTGCTAGGGCTAGAAAAGTGTAGCTATGAGGAGAGATTTATAGGCTGGGGTGACTTAGTTGAGGTGTACAAAATTATGAGGGGAAGAAGTCGGGTGGACAGGATAAAATAGTTTCCCTTGGCAGGGAATTCTAGAACCAGGGGACATAGATTCGAGATAATTGGCAAAAGGTGTAGAGGTGACATGAGGAAGAACCTTTTTACGCAGCGGGTAGCGGGAGCCTGCAATTCACTGCCCAGGTTGGTGTGGAAGCAGAGACCCTAAACTCTTTATAAAAATACCTGGACCTGCACCTAAGGTGCTCCAAGCTACAGGGCTATGGGCCGGGTGCAGCAAAGTGGAATCAGAAAGGGCACCTGGGTGCCTTCAGGCTGGCATGGACAAGATGGGCTGAATGGCCTCCTTCTGTGCTGTAACTTTTCTATGGTTCTAACTCAGAATTTGTTCTCTATCCCAGTCACCCATCAGAACCAGTTTTAGCTTTGTTACATTCCATTGATTAGCATTCCATTGCTAAAAACAAACAAGTGCTATTATTTTCCTTACTGAAAGCATTGGCAAGATAAACAGCGAGTAGAATAATTGGAACTAATTTCTATCTGCTTTGTGGCTGCAGAACACGTGTGGCAAGTCTCTGCCACATTCGTACTGCCCGGATATTACCAGTGGTTTCTACAATGCATACATTGCTTGTGCCCAGAATATGTATTGTGCTGATGAGGAAGGAATAACACCAACATATCTCCACCATCTCTCTTTCCTGGCAAAGTTACTGCAGTGGAGTAGGAGGTGCTCCAAGAAAATTGCTGCCACGGCAAAACAATAGAAGTTCAACTACAAAGTTTTTCCCCATCAGAAACTGATACCGAAATAACAGATTTGCTTATCAATAAATCCTATTGATTTCATTACTTACCCAGCCAAACCTCTCCAAACTGTCCAGCGCCCAGTTTATTTAACATCTTCAAGGATTCTCTTGGGATTTCCCACTCATCAGGCCACCATGGCTTCCGGGGAATCAGCATTGGACATGGTTTAATCAGACGTTGGCACAATCCATCGGAATTTTCTGAAGAAATAATATCGGTGGTCAGTCACCTAAGACATTCCTGTATGATTAGAGTGAGGTTTGTGTTTTATTGGCTGCATATACTTACTTGCATAATACAAAACAAGTTTTTGTAAAGTGGTAAATGTGGCTCTAGGAGTGATATAATAACCACCATTGTCAAGGGTTCTAATCTTGTAGTGCTTCACTATTTCTCCATGTTTCGAGTCATAGTCCCTCACAGAAAGTGAAAAGGAACCTACACAAGACAGCAAAAGAGATGGTTAAACCTTTAATGAGTCAAATGCGATCAAATAAACAATAGAATTTTACCATAACGAAGACCCGTCTTCACATTCAGTGGCACTACCACCAAGATAAATGGGATAGATTTTGAACAGATCTAACAACTCAAGACTGGGCAACCATGAGGCAGCAGCAGAATTGTATTCAACCACAATCTGTAACTTACGGCCACTCTACCATTACCACCAAACCAGGGGATTAACTCTGGTTCAATGAAGAGTGCAGGAGAGCATGCCAGGAGCAGCACCAGGCATACCAAAAAATGAGCTGGCAACCTGGTGAAGCTACAATGTAGGACTACTTGTGTGTAAACAGCATAAGCAGCAAGTAATAGACAGAGCTAAGTGATACCACAACCAACGGATCAGATCGAAGATCTGCAGTCCTGCCACATCCAGTTGTGAATGATGGTGGAAAATTAAACAACTCACTGGAGGACTAGGCTTCGCAAATGCCCTCATCCTCAATGATGCAGAAGCCCAGCACATATGTACAAAATACAAGCATTTGCAACAATCTCCATCCAAAAGTGATGAGTGTATGACCCATCTGGGCCTCCTCCAGAGGGCACCAGAATCGCAGATGCCAGTCTTCAGCCAATTTGATTCTCTCAACGTGACATCAAGAAGTGGCTGAAGACATTGGATACTCCAAATGCTATGGGCCCTTCCAATATTTCAGCAATAAGTCCTGAAGACTTGTTCTCCAGAACTTGCTGCACCCCTACCAAACTATTCCAGTACTGCTACAGCACTGGCATCTACCCGGCAATGTGGAAAATTGCACAGGTATATCCTGTACACAAAAATCAGGACAAATCCAACCCAGGAATTTCCTGCTCCATCAGTCTACTCTTGTTCATCAGTAAAATGAAGGGGGTCATCAACAGTGCTGTCAAGCAGCACTTACTCAGCAATAACCTGCTTGCTGATGCTCAGTTTGGGTTCCGCCAAGGTCACTTATAGCAACGTTGGTTCAAACATGGACAAAAGAGCTGAATGCCAGAGGTGAGATGAGAGTGACTGTACTTGACATCAAGGTTGCATTTGACTGAGTATGGTATCAAGAAGCCCTAGAAAAACTGGAGTTAATGGTAATCGTGGGGATACCCTCCGCTGTTTGGAATTATACCTGGCACAAAGGATCATGGTTATGGTTGTTGGAGGTCAATCATTTCAGTTCAGGACATCACTGCAGAAGTTCATCAGGGTGTCTTAGGCCCAAACATCTTCAGCTACTTCATTAATGAAGGTCAGAAGTGGGGATGTTCACTAATGATTGCACAATATTCAGCACCATTTGTGACTTTTCAGGTAATGAAGCAATCCATGTCCAATTACAGCACAACCTGGACAATGTCGAGGCTTGGGCAAACAAATGACAGTAACATTCGTGCCATACAAGTGCCAGGCAATGATTATCTCCAGCAAGGAATAATCTAACCATCACCCTGTGACATTCAATGGCATTGCCTCACTGACACCCACACAATCAACACCCTGGAGGTTGGCCACAAACTGAACGCCGGCTACCGAATTCTCCGGCGCCGTTTTTTGGCGGGGGCAGGGATCACGTTGCGCCGGTGGGGGCCGTTGGCAATGCCCCCCCCCGGCGATTCTCCGGGCCCCGTATGGCCGAGCGGCCGCCAGTTTTTGGCCAGTCCCGCCGGCATGAAATAAACAAGGTCCATACCGGTTGGACCTGGCTCTGTGGGTGGCCTGTGGAGTCCTCGGGGGTGCGGGGGGATCCGGCCCCCGGGAGGGCCCCCCACGGTGGCCTGGCCCACAATCGGGGCCCACCGATCTGCCGGCGGGCCTGTGCCGTGGGGGCACTCTTTCCCTCCGCGCCGGCCTCTGCAAAGCTTCGCCATGTCCGGCGCGGAGAAGAAACCCCATGCGCGGGGATCACATCAGCGGTTCTGCACATGCGCCAGAACACGCTGGCGCTCCTGTGCATGCGCCAACTCGCTCGGCGCCAGTTGGAGTGGCGCCAACCACTCCAGCACCAGCCTAGCCCCTGGAAGTGCGGAGGATTCCGCAACTTCTGGGCGGCCCGACGCCGGAGTGGTTCATGCCACTCTTTGGCGCCGGTACAGCCCGCCCGCCGGTTGGGGGAGAATCCCGGCCAAGGTTCCTTCGTCAGCATCCGTCAAACTCATGACAATTACCTTCTAGAAGGACAAGGGAAGCAGACTCATGGGAGGCCTACCACCTGGAGGTCCCACCACCCCCCAAGCCACTCACCGCACTAACTTGGAAATATATTGCCATTCCTTCACTGTCGCTGGCTCAAAATCATGGAACTCCCTCCATAATAGCACTGTGTGTGCCCTACACCACATGGACTGCAGCAGTTTAAGAAGGCAGCACAACACCACCTTCTTAGGGGCAATTAGGAATGGGAATTAAATGCTGGCCAAGGCAGCAACAACCACATCCGATGAGTGAATTATTACAAATGCATTTATATAGCTACTCTCATGGCCTTAGAATTCCCCACAGTGCTTAAATTTAATTAGGTACTTCTGAAATGTAGGGTCAGATTTTTGAGGAGTTGTGTAGACTCCAGGGTGCATTAAAACTGGCAGGTGGGACCTGCATCTGGAAGTGTCACCAACATTTCCGACAGATATAATTTTTGCTTGTATGTGAAAAGGGGTGGGATGTGACGCACACACATGCTGGAAACTCAAACTCAGCAGGGCAATTTGAACGGGATTGGGAAGCCCGGTGAGGCCTCTCGGGACATCTACCAGCTTATCGCGCTCCTGTTCGGTTGCGCCCAAACAAGTGCGTGATGCGGCTGGTAAATGCTGGGAGAGTCCTCCTGCAGGCTTCCCAACAGCCAGTAAGCCTCACGAGATCTACCCAGACCTTGTGAGGCATCACAATCAGGGTCCCACCCACAATGAGTGGGACCAAGCCGCGTACACCTAAGTAAGTTTAAAACCCGCTTAAGCATGCTGACTCGGGCACCCGGCATCAACCAGCCTACCCAGGGAGCTCTCAGCCGGGTGAGAACTCAGTGCTGGTCCATTACACTTGGAGTATAGTGTTCAATTCTGGTCACCACACTACCAGAAGGATGTGGAGGCTTTAGAGAGGGTGCAGAAGAGATTTACCAGGATGTTGCCTTGTATGGAGGGCATTAGCTATGAAGTTGAATAAACTCGGTTTGTTCTCACTGGAACGACGGAGGTTGAGGGGCGACCTGATAGAGGTCTACAAAATTATGAGGGGCATAGACAGAGTGGATAGTCAGAGACTTTTTCCCCAGGGTAGAGGGGTCAATTACTAGGGGGCATAGGTTTAAAGTGCGAGGGGCAAGGTTTAGAGGAGATGTGCGAGGTAAGTTTTTTACACAGAGGGTAGTGGGTACCTGGAACTCGCTACCAGAGGAGGTGGTGGAAGCAGGGACGATAGTGACGTTTAAGGGGCATCTTGACAAATACATGAATACGATGTGAATGGAGGGATACAGACCCCGGAAGTGTAGAAGATTTTAATTTATACGGGCAGCATGGTCGGCACAGGGTTGGAGGGCAGAAGGGCCTGTTCCTGTGCTGTACTTTTCTTTGTTCACACAAATGTGGACCACGCGGAACAGCACCCAAGGGGTCTCCCAAGCCATCGGAAGCCCCTGGGCAATCAGGGACAGTGCAGGGTGGCCCCCGGCCCTCCCCCTGGAATGCTGGCACTGTCAGGCTGGCACCTTTGAACTGCCACACTGACACTGCCAAGGTGCTGGGTGGCACTGCAAAGTCAGAAGCAACACTGCCAAGGTGCCAGGGTGCCCAGGTGCCAGGGTGCCACTGCCATGGGTCAGGGCCTGAGGTGGGCCATGCCCGTGAAAGGAGAGTGGAGGAAGGGTATGAAGGCTGTGGGGTGCAGGGCTGGTATGAGAGGGCCTACGGAAGGGGAGGCCCAAAAGGGGGTGTGGGAAGGCCTGAAAAGAGAGGCCCTCAGCGACTCCATAGCAGGGTGTCATCACTTTCATAGAATTTACAGCGCAGAAGGAGGCCACTCAGCCCATCGAGCCTGACTGGCTCCTGGAAAGAGCACCCCACCCAAGGCCAACACCTCCACCCCATCCCCACAACCCAGTAACCCCACCCAACACTAAGGGCAATTTTGGACACTAAGGGCAATTTATCATGGCCAATCCACCTAACCTGCACATCGTTGGACTGTGGGAGGAAACCGGAGCACCCGGAGGAAACCCACGCATACACGGAGAGGATGTGCAGACTCCGCACAGACAGTGACCCAAGCCGGAATCGAACCTGGGACCCTGGAGCTGTGAAGCAATTGTGCTATCCACAATGCTACCGTGCTGCCCACTTGAGGGGGGGGGGGGGGTAATGCCCATGTGTGTTGGTTGATATTGCCCATGTGTAGGGGGTGAGGGGGACCCACAAGTCCCTTTGAGATCGGGACACCTTTTTAAAATGTGCCCCAATCTCTGAGGAGCCAGCCTGGCCACGAGTTCCCCTGTGATGAAAATAATTCTAAGTGTTGGCTTGACTGTGGAGAATCTCCCCAGAGCCCAAAAAAGTGACTAAGTGTGAAACTCCCAGAAAACCTGCCACAAATGACACTTAGAAACATCTGCATTAGATCACGCCCCTTGTCTCTTGAAGGGCGGAAAAGGTACATAGAAGTTCCAAGGTGTCCAGTTATTCAGGTGGCAAGTCCTAATTGAAATAAAGCTCCTTGCGTGTGTCAACAAGTTTGGAAAAAACATTTTCTAGCAGTTTCAATGACTGACATCCCCTTAAGGGCTATCATTATAGCATTGTTAAGAGCTGGCTGCTTTCCAAAATGTATCATTTTCACAGTGGGGTTTTGACAGCGTGGGAAGATGGGGTGCTATTGAAAATTCACAGTTTGATTAACATTTAAAAGAGGTTATTGTTTTTTTAAATAAATTTAGAGTACCCAATTATTTTTTTTCCAATTAAGGGGCAATTTAGCGTGGCCAATCCACCTAACTTGCACATCTTTGGGTTGTGGGGGTGAAATCCACACAGAGACGGGGAGAATTTGCAAACTCCACACAGTGACCGGGGGCCCAGATCGAACCCGGGTCTTCAGCCCCGTCAGCAACAGTGCTAACCACTGCACCACCGTGCTGCCCGACAAAGAGGTTATTGGAGTATCGATGTCTTTGGTGTGTGCTTATGAATACAGATGTTTTATAAAGGATTAAGTGCTTGATAGGGTTTAAAAATATTCAATGGGCTATTATGAATGGGGCTGTCTTTAATGTGGTGAACTCTGTATTTAGATTTTATTTAATTTCATTTCAGCATGGCTCCTGAGGTGTCCCATGGTAGAAACAGGATGAATTGACATTGAGGGTGTAGGGCACCATGGGTGTAAATGGGGGATATGAGTTGATGTGGAGAGTATGAGGGGCCATTGGTGGGTGGGGGCATGGGTTAGCATGTCTTAGCATATATGAGGAATGTGGATTTGTTGCAGAGATGAGGGGATGTGAGAAATGTGACGAATGAAGGAATTTATGCATTGCGCAATTTAAGGTTGAAAACCTTGGATTAGAGTGTGGTCGACTGCTGTTTTTTTTAAATTATTCTATTTTGCAGGTTCTGGAAGCTTTTAGCACACAGTAAGTGAAATTAACAGAGGATTATGTTTTTCAGTCTGGGCTAATGCACTGTTGATTGACTGAAAATAGTCCCTGGGGAGTTAATTTGCTTTCTGTCCCTGGAAAGTTTATTTGATTTTTAGCTTGGGGAGATGATGTCAGTGGTGGATGGAGCTCCGAGACAGCGAGATTTTGAAAATATTTTTGGGAGAGAAGAGTTTAATTCTGATCTGGCGGGATGGCATGGTGGCGCAGTGGTTATCTCTGCTGCCTCATGGCACCAAAGACCTGGGTTCAAATAAAGGCCCTGGGTCACTGTCCATGTGGAGATTGCACATTCTCCCCATGTCTGCGTGGATTTCACTCCCAGAACCCAAAGATGTGCAGAGTGGGTGGATTGGCCACGCTAAATTGCCCCTTAATTGGGAAAAAAAGTCTGATCTGGTGTAGCCATCTGGGACGGCCACTTCCAACTAGGTGCAGAGTAACTTGCAAAGACTGGCGGGTAAAATGACAAGCCAAGATTCAGGCAGGCTCAGAGCCTGAAATGCATATTTGCCAGAAATTCCGTCAAATTAGCATTGTAACAGGGCCGATTAGCATTAGATGGCCCATCTTCATGAAAACAAAGGACTTGTATTCCAGCAACCGGGACAGTCCTGGACACTTCGGCGCCACTCCCTGTCCAAGGGAAACGCAAACGGGGTCAGTGAACGCTTGGGACACGTCCAGCCATCCAGATCCCCGCCCACTTATTGGTTAAGGAATCGAACGGAGTGATCAGGGATCACCCAATTAGTAAGGCCCAAATCGAAGGACCGCCCAAAAGAGCACGAAAACCCCCAAGTATAAAGGAAGAGTTCGCCATATGCTCGCTCTCTTTTGGCCTTGGTACCCCGGTCACGGCCATTGCCAATCGCAGCAACACCAGAAGAAAGTTCGAGTTCAACGCCCACTACCAGATGGATGAGCCCAGCTGAGCAGCAGTTACCACTTCGAACCCGAGAGATCCACAATTGAACAGCGGCCACTGTTTTCTGACCTAAGCCGGGTGCCTGAAGCTAAGTACAGGTTGTCTTGGTTGATAGGTGTAGTTAACTAGTAGTGTTTATGGTGCATGACTAATTGTATAAATAAAGTACCCTTGACCTTGAACTAACTAACTGGTGTTTGGCTCTTTGATCGATAGCCGGTTGAAACTTGTGGTGGTATCATTTGATACCTGGCAACTCTAAGCATTTCTACATAGACAATATAGAAAGAAGGCAAATTCACTGATTGCCATAATTGGAACAGAGCCACAGAAAGCACAGAGAAAAGAGTATAGGAAAGAAAGCACAACACTGGCAACTCTTGTTATTTTTTAAACCACAAGTAAAGACAGTTGTCTTTCCCAATAGGATGGTTTAAAAAAAAGAGTAATAATATTTGAAGCGGAGCAGTCTTGTCTGAAGACAAGGAAGAGGCTGAAACAACTCAGTTGAAGCAGTTATTTGAAGATGTTCAGAAAGAGTCTTCAGGGGTTTTAACTGGGGCCAAGAATCTGTTCATACAGCAAGTATTACTTTATGCCATGCTGGTTTTAAGCTGCATTAAGAGCTGGTATGTTTCTTTTCTTGTCGTTTAATGGGGAATTGTGCAGTAGTGCTAAAGGAGTAATTGTAAGTCGTTCTTTTCAGGTGTAAAGTTAGTTTAATATTGTATTCATAATAAAGTTTTCTTTTAAAATACCAAATACCTATTGTTTCATGCAATCACTCCTGGAGCAAATCATTCTTTCCGCACAGTCTTACAAAATGAACTAAAATATTGGAGTTTCGGTCCAGTATCCAAGCCACTGTTGGGGCCTGGTCTGTGACCTTAATAGAAGTGATGGCTAGAGGGCCTAGTGTGCAAGAAAACAAATGGGGCAATTACTCAGTAAACCGAGGTGGGTCTCTTAAACTGTCTCAGCACCTGGCAGCCCCTGTGGCTGCCGCCAATGTAGGTCGATGCGAGCTAACCCAACCCCATCCCACACCTGGACCCCTGGGTGAAACTTGTGCCATGAAGGGCACTTTCTCGTGAGGTGGGTGTGCTAGGCCGGCCGATTTCCTGACTTGATCTATCAGCCTCGGGAGTAAAATTCTAGCCCGTAATCACTGTTGCTCAACTAATTTTGCACACAGCAAGGTCTCACAACAATGTGGGTTATGTTCTCACTCCAGGGGAGTGATACAAAAATCCACAAGTTGTTGACTCAAAGGTGAGACCACTACAACTAAATCAAAGCTGCCTGCTTGAAATAACAATATTGTGAGAGTTAACATTCTTGCAGATTCTCAGGCACAAAAGAAAATCTAAATAATAGTATTTCAATTTACAGAACCTTAAAAACTCACTTTTCTGATTATTAGAGAAAACCTATGAAATGTTTAGTTCTCAACCAGATATGTTTGAAGGTCCAACTAACTATTCTAATCTAAAGATGTGAAAAGGTATTTATTTTAGCAAACATCCAAAATAGAAACACGGCCCATAACTTCCAGTTTCTGCAGGGTTGCATTTAGGGGGCAATTCAGGGGCAATTTAATAAGTTTATTACGTGTATCCTGCAGCTATATCCAAGGATATATAGGCCGGGATTCACCAATATCGCGGCCAAGTGTTGACGCCAGTGTCAAAACCGGCACGAGCGACGCCGGTGTTACCGGGCCTCCAGGCCCAGTAATTCTCCTCTTCTTCGGGGGCTAGAATGGCGCCGGAGTGCTGTGCGCTGCTCCGCCGCTGAAAGCCAGCCCAACACGGCCGGCGTGGGTCAGCGCATGTGCGCCACAGCCGGCGTAGATCCGTGCATGTGCACCATGGCTGTCTCCTCACCGGCGTATGCGCGTGGTTGCCGTCTCTGCGCTGGCGCAGAGCAACATGTCGGCGACCAAACAGCGGGCCCGATCGCGGGCCTGGACCCTGTGGAGGTCCCTCCCGGAGTCAGACCCCCCCGTCGGGACGTCCACATCAGCCGTGGGTTCGGGTTCCCGCCGGGTGGTACCAGGTCTGAACCATGCCGGAGGGACTCGGAGGAACTCAGTGGGAGTTTGGCCCGTCGCGCGAGGAGTGGCCCCCGACGGGCGCAATGGCAACCGCACGGGCTCAATTGGCGCCGATTCCCCAGTCACCGGAGAATTGGTGGCCCGGCGTTGGAGCGGCGTGGCGGGATTCTCATGCCCCCCCAGCGATTCTCTGACCCGGCGCGGGCTCGGAGAATCGCTGACATAGTTTTCCATTGTGAGTCACTCGCTGTCACATTAATGTCACATTAAAGTTTCTGACGCTAATCTGTATAAAGCACATTGATAAATTACCAACCTTTATTAGTTTCACTCTCTCGGATTAGAAAAGTTCCTAACTTATTGCCTGGTGATAACAATTGCCTCTCAGCATCTTTGCGGGTTATTTCTCTGAAGAACCATCTGAAAATTGGTAAACAGGAAACCGTTAATGCATGTTTAGCTTGACTCAGTTGATAACAGTCCCTCTCTTGTTGTGCATAGCACTGAGAAAACCTTATCCTGTCTATCCACAACAGTCAGCCATATTGAACTAACTTTATTTGCACCTCCCCAACAGAGAGGGCAGCAGAGAGAGCAATGTAACAAAATGCCCAGTTCTTGCAATATGCTAAATACGCTGAATCTTCCATGTACATAATTTCACAGAATACAATATGACTAAAACAATATCAACATCCCTGGAATTGAACAGGTTGAATTGCATATTTCTTGCTACTTTAATCAAAGCTAAAACATACATGACCAATACTGCCAGAGTAGTTTACATGTAAAAATATTTTTCCTTAACATCAGCATGTATTTAACAAAAATATCATCATTTGACAAGAAATAATGAAAAGAACAATTTCCTTCTTCACTCCTTCGTACATACTTTCATTTAATCCATCTGACTTTTGAAAATTCTGTCTTTTATCTTTTCCAAATGTAAGAATTCCGCCAAATCACTCACCCACCCAGCTGCTTTGGGTGGCTGCAGAGCCCACCACCTTAACAAGATTCCTCTCCGGGCTATCAGGGAGGCAAAGGCCAATAATATATTAGCCTCTCTCCCCATCTGCACTCCCAGTTCGTACGACATCCCGAATATCACCACACACGGGCTCGGGGCCACCTTCACTCCCAAAATCTCTGACATAACCCCTGAAAAAGCCTCCGAAAACGACACTAAATTCGGGCAAGGCCAGAACATGTGAGTATGGTTTGCCGGCCCCCTTGAACACCGCCCACATTTATCCTGCATCTCCAGAATTAAAACGACTCATCCACGATATTGTCATGTGCACTCTATGCGCCACTTTAAATTGAGATAGGTTCAACCTTGCACAAGAGGAGGGCCTCGCTCTATACCCCCACTTCAAATACAACCCCCGTCCCCGTCCCCCCAGCTCCTCCTCACACTTCCATTTTGTCGTGTTGGGTGCTCTGCTACACAGACGAACAACACGGTTGCGGAAGGTACAACTCAGTTTTATTACTAACAGTATTAACATTTGTAAACTGGTTACTGTGGTTCGTTGATTACCCTCTAACCTGTGGACCCAGCCCTAACACTATCTTGGCGAGGTACTCAGCACATGGTGAATGTCTGAGTGGCTTGCTGTGAGCTCTGTGCCCTGAGCTGTCTCCTGCTGGAATGAATCGGAAGTGTCATGTTCCTCGTTGTATAGTGTGTCTGCTCTTGCTTGTGATTGGCTGTGATGTTGCGTGTGTATCGATTGGTCCGTTGATCTGTCCATCAGTGTGTATGTGTGTTTGCACCATGATGTTTATCTGAATATCTGACATCCCCCCTTTTTTTACAAGAATATGTGCCTATGTGGTAATAAATATGGATGTGTACTGAGTGCAGCTAAATGTTTGTGTGTGCAATATCTACAACATGTACATGAGGCTAAACTATATACATAGGAAGGTGTCAGGTGCAACATAGCAATGAGGTTGTACCATTAACAAAACAAGTGTAAACATCAGGCATCAAAAACGAACTCCTGTAATGACAAAAGAGAAACATATTAACCTAGTGGCATAAAACTTTTAGTGAGACCAATGTTCAAACAGGCTCATAAGTCCAGCCTAGTAGATGGGCGACGAATTCGGGTTGACCGCCTCAAGGATGGGTCAGGAACCACCGGCTGAGGAAAGGGCCTGGACACAGGCAGCAGAGGAATGGGCATGGTGGCAGGAAGCTCCACAAATTCGACATCAGGAACAACAGGAGGGTGTGGCACCGGCGTATGATCACGTAGCGAGCGCGGAAGCAGGCGAAGAGCCCGCCGATTGCGCCGGCGAATGGAGCCATCAGGCATGCGAACCAGGAACGAGCGGGGAGCCACGCGTTGGAGAACTTCGGCAGTTGGTGACCAGCCACCTTCCAGCAGGTGGATGCAGACGTTGTCTCCAGGTGCCAAGGCAGGAAGATCAGTTGCCCGAATGTCATGTGCCACCTTCTGCTGTGCACGCTGCTGTCGCATCCTTGGCAGTACTGGAATGTGGTCGAGTGTAGGGACAAGAATGGATGGCACAGTGGTCCTGAGGGCGCGACCCATCAACAGCTGGGCTGGTGAGAGGCCAGTGGCTAGTGGGGCCAAGCGATAGGCGAGCAGGGCTAAGCAGAAATCCGATCCGGCAGCAGCAGCCTTGCAGAGGAGCCGCTTGACGATATGAACGCCCTTTTCCGCCTTGCCATTTGACTGGGGATGCAGAGGGCTGGACATCACGTGTGTGAAGCCATACGAAACAGCAAAAGAAGACCATTCTTGGCTTGCAAAACAGGTCCCATTGTCCGACATGACAGTAATCGGAATGCCATGTCGAGCGAAGGTGTCTTTGCAGGCCCTTATGACATCGGACGATGTTAAATCGTGCAGGCGTATGACCTCTGGATAATTTGAAAAGTAATCTATGATGATTACGTAGTCCCTGCCAAGCGCATGAAAGAGGTCCACACCCACCTTCGACCAGGGGTACGTCACCAACTCATGGGGCTGAAGCGTTTTGGGGGGTTGCGCCGGCTGAAACCTTTGGCAGGTGGGGCAGTGGAGCACCATGTTGGCGATGTCGTCGCCGATGCCCGGCCAGTACACAGCATCTCGGGCCCTCCGTCTGCACTTCTCAACCCCGAGATGGCCTCGTGCAGTTGGTCGAGGACCAGCTTGTGCATGCTGTGTGGAATTATAATCCGGTCCAGCTTTAGGAGGACACCGTCAATGACGGCCAAGTCGTCTCGGACATTGTAGAATTGTGGGCACTGTCCTTTAAGCCACCCTCCCGTCATGTGGCGCATCACACGTTGAAGAAGGGGGTCAGCCGCAGTCTCCCAGCGAATACGGGCCAGACTTCAATCGTCAGCTGGCAGATTGGCCGATGTGAAGGCCACATGCGCTTCGACCTGACAGACGAACCCCTCCGAATCGGGCGGTATGCTTACTGCTCTGGATAGGGCATCCGCAATGATGAGGTCCTTACCCGGGGTGTAGACCAGTTGGAAGTCGTACCTCCGGAGCTTGAGTAGGATGCGCTGGAGGCGAGGGGTCATCTCATTCAGGTCTTTATGTATGATGCTGACCAGGGGACAATGGTCGGTTTCCACTGTAAAAACTGGGGGAGACCATACACGTAATCGTGGAACTTGTCTATTCCGGTCAACAAGCCCAGGCACTCCTTCTCAATCTGCGCATAGCGCTGTTCTGTGGGGGTCATAGGCGAGGCCCGCGAGGCATAGGCGACCGGGGCCCATGATGCAGTGTCGTCCCGTTGCAGGAGTACCGCCCCAATGCCGGACTGGCTGGCATCAGTCGAGAACTTCATATCCCGAGAGGTGTCGAAGAACGCCAAGACCGGGGCTGTGGTGAGCTTAATTTTGAGCTCCTCCCATTCCTACTGGTGTGCGGGCAGCCACTGGAACTCCGTGGACTTCTTGACGAGGTGGCGAAGAGCCGTTGTGTGGGAGGCAAGGTTGGGAATGAACTTCCCCAGGAAGTTGACCATGCCTAGAAATCGTAGCACTGCTTTCTTGTCTGCCGGCTGCGGCATGGCTGTAATGGCGCTCACTTTGTCTGCATCTGGACGCATTCCAGACCGGGATATGTGGTCCCCCAGAAACTTTAGCTCAGTTTGGCAAAAGGAGCACTTTGCTCGGTTGAGGAGCAGGCCGTGTTCCCATATCCGCGCGAAGACACGCTGGAGACGACTGATGTGCTCCTGTGGTGTGGTGGACCAGATGATGACGTCGTCAACATAGACGCACACCCCTTCGATGCCCTCCATCATCTGTTCCATGATTCTATGGAAGACCTCGGATGCCGAGATGATGCCAAACGGCATTCTGTCATAGCAGAACCTGCCGAAAGGAATGTTGATGGTGCCCAGCTTTCGGCTGGACTGATCCAGTTGGATCTGCCAAAAACCCTTCGAGGCATGAAGCTTTGTGAAAATTTTAGCCCGGGCCATTTCGCTCGTGATCTCCTCCCGTTTGGGTATGGGGTAGTGTTCCCTCATGATGTTGTTGTTCAGGTCTTTCGGGTCGATGCAGATCCGGAGTTCGCCAGAGGGCTTTTTAAAGCACACCATGAAGCTGACCCATGGCGTGGGTTCCGTGACCCGGGAAAGCACTCCTTGGTCGTGGAGATCCTGCAGCTGCTGCTTGAGGAGGTCTTTGAGTGGCGCTGGGACTCTACGAGGTGCGTGAATGACCGGGGTGGCATCCGGTTTGAGCCGTATTCTGTAGGTATAGGGCAGTGTGCCCATGCCTTCAAATGTCTCCTGGTTGTGGGCGAGGAGCGAGTGGAGCTGCGCCCTAAATTCAGCATCCGGGAAGTCTGATGTGCCTTCTGGAGACAGAGCGTGTACCCGCTGAACGAGGTGGAGAACCTTGCACGCCTTTGCGCCTAGCAGTGAGTCCTTTGATGAACCAACAATCTCAAAGGACAGTGTGGCCTTATACGCATTGTGCGTCACCTGGAGCTGGCAGGATCACATGGCCGGGATAACATTTCCGTTATAGTCGACCGTCTTACAACGGGATGGCAGAATTGGTGGTCTGACCTTCAAGGCGTAGAAGGCTGACCATGCTATCAGGTTGGCGGAGGCAACAATGTCCAGATGGAATGTGATTGGTGATCGGTTGACCGTTCGGGTGGGACACCATTCATCACCCGGATTGACACTGTTCACTGGCATCGGCTGGTGGGTCCTGCTTGGAGACATCCGGTTCCTGTCGATGACCGCAACGCGGAAGGCTTGTATCGCCGGTCTGTACATCGTCCGGGTATGATTCGGAGTATGGAGGCTGAATGGTCCGGACGTCCCTGCGAGGCTGTCGGAATTGGGGAGCGTTGGCAGGTTGAGCTGCTCGGCAGCAGGCAGCGAAGTGGCCCATCTTGCCACAGCGGAGGCATTGTCGGTTCTTTGCTGGACATCGCCGCTTTAAATGTGCGGATCCACAGTTGCCGCACGTCGTGACGTCATGGCGTTCGTTGCGCCATCGTGCATGCGCAGTTCGGTCCTGCGTAGAGCGCGCCTGCGCGTCACGTCCCTCTGCGTCGACGTCTCTTTTAGCCCGTACAAGCGCGGGAGGCCGCGAAAAGCGAGCGAAATGTCCGCCCCCGTCTGGGCCAAGGGCCGGGAGGAACTCGATAGACTGGACCCGCTTGGCCTCGTAGGACCCCTGCCCTGCCAATTCGGCCGCGTAGGACCCCTGCCGTGCCGAATCGGCCGCTTGGAATTGGGAGTAGTGGCTGGTCACGTTTTCATGGAGGACGCAGGCTTCGATGGTGGTGGCTAGGGTGAGACTTTTTATCTTGAGGAGCTGCTGGCGTAGGACGCCCGAGGTGACCCCAAAAACTATCTGGTCTTGAATCATGGAATCGGAGGTGGCCGTGTAACCGCAGGACTGCGCAAGGATACGGAGGTGAGTAAGAACATAAGAACTAGAAGCAGGAGTAGGCCATCTGGCCCCTCGAGCCTGCTCCGCCATTCAATGAGATCATGGCTGATCTTTTGTGGACTCAGCTCCACTTTCCAGCCCAAACACCATAACCCTTAATCCCTTTATTCTTCAAAAAATTATCTATCTTTATCTTGAAAACATTTAATGAAGGAGCCTCTATTGCTTCACTGGGCAAAGAATTCCATAGATTCACAACCCTTTGGGTGAAGAAGTTCCTCCTAAACTCAGTCCTAAATCTACTTCCCCTTATTTTGAGGCTATGCCCCCTAGTTCTGCTTTCACCCGCCAGTGGAAACAACCTGCCCGCATCTATTCTATCTATTCCCTTCATAATTTTATATCTTTCTATAAGATCCCCCCTCATCCTTCTAAATTCCAATGAGTACAGTCCCAGTCTACTCAACCTCTCCTCGTAATCCAACCCCTTCGGCTCTGGGATTAACCGAGTGAATCTCCTCTGCACACCCTCCAGTGCCAGTACGTCCTTTCTCAAGTAAGGAGACCAAAACTGAACACACTACTCCAGGTGTGGTCTCACTAACACCTTATACAATTGCAGCATAGCCTCCCTAGTCTTAAACTCCATCCCTCTAGCAATGAAAGACAAAATTCCATTTGCCTTCTTAATCACCTGTTGCACCTGTAAACCAACTTTTTGCGACTCATGCACTAGCACACCCAGGTCTCTCTGCACAGCAGCATGTTTTAATATTTTATCATTTAAATAATAATCCCTTTTGCTGTTATTCCTACCAAAATGGATAACCTCACATTTGTCAACATTGTATTCCATCTGCCAGACCCTAGCCCATTCACTTAGCCTATCCAAATCCCTCTGCAGACTTCCCGTATCCTCTGCACTTTTTGCTTTACCACTTATCTTAGTGTCGTCTGCAAACTTGGACACATTGCCCTTGGTCCCCAACTCCAAATCATCTATGTAAATTGTGAACAGTTGTGGGCCCAACACTGTTCCCTGAGGGACACCACTAGCTACTGATTGCCAACCAGAGAAACACCCATTAAACCCCACTCTTTGCTTTCTATTAATTAACCAATCCTCTATCCATGCTACTACTTAACCCTAAATGCCATGCATCTTATCTTATGCAGCAACCTTTTGTGTGGCACCTTGTCAAAGGCTTTCTGGAAATCCAGATATACCACATCCATTGGCTCCCCATTATCTACCGCACTGGTAATGTCCTCAAAAAATTCGACTAAATTAGTTAGGCACGACCTGCCCTTTATGAACCCATGCTGCGTCTGCCCAATGGGACAATTTCCATTCAGATGCCTCGCTATTTCTTCCTTGATGATAGATTCCAGCATCTTCCCTACTACCGAAGTTAAGCTCACTGGCCTATAATTACCCGCTTTCTGCCTACCTCCTTTTTTAAACAGTGGTGTCACGTTTGCTCATTTCCAATCCGCCGGGAGCACCCCAGAGTCTAGTGAATTTTGGTAAATTATCATTAGTGCATTTGCAATTTCCCTAGCCATCTCTTTTAGCACTCTGGGATGCATTCCATCAGGGCCAGGAGATTTGTCTACCTTTCGCCCCATTAGCTTGCCCATCACTTCCTCCTTGGTGATAACAATCCTCTCAAGGTCCTCACCTGTCATAGCCTCATTTCCATCAGTCACTGGCATGTTATTTGTGTCTTCCACTGTGAAGACCGACCCAAAATACCTGTTCAGTTCCTCAGCCATTTCCTCATCTCCCATTATTAAATCTCCCTCCTCATCCTCTAAAGGACCAATATTTACCTTAGCCACTCTTTCTTGTTTTATATATTTGTAGAAACGTTTACTATCTGTTTTTATATTCTGAGCAAGTTTACTCTCATAATCTATCTTACTCTTCTTTATAGCTTTTTTAGTAGCTTTCTGTTGCCCCCTAAAGATTTCCCAGTCCTCTAGTCTCCCACTAATCTTTGCTACTTTGTATGCTTTTTCCTTCAATTTGATACTCTCCCTTATTTCCTTAGATATCCACGGGCGATTTTCCCTCTTTCTACCGTCCTTCCTTTTTGTTGGTATAAACCTTTGCTAAGCACTGTGAAAAATCGCTTGGAAGGTTCTCCACTGTTCCTCAACTGTTTCACCATAAAGTCTTTGCTCCCAGTCTACCTT
The DNA here is from genome assembly GCF_047496885.1 of Scyliorhinus torazame. Taxonomy (NCBI): domain Eukaryota; kingdom Metazoa; phylum Chordata; class Chondrichthyes; order Carcharhiniformes; family Scyliorhinidae; genus Scyliorhinus; species Scyliorhinus torazame. The sequence goes on along the minus strand of NC_092710.1, from coordinate 194,320,656 downwards.
AGTTAGTTCTTCTCTCATCCCATTATAATCTCCTTTGTTTAAGCACAAAACACTAGTGCTTGATTTCACCTTCTCACCCTCCATCTGTATTTTAAATTCCACCATATTGTGATCGCTCCTTCCGAGAGAATCCCTAACTATGAGATCCTGAATCAATCCTGTCTCATTACACAGGACCAGATCTTGGACCGCTTGTTCCCTCGTAGGTTCCATTACATACTGTTCTAGGAAACTATCGCGGATACATTCGATAAGCTCCTCCTCAAGGCTGCCTTGACCGACCTGGTTAAACCAATCAACATGTAGATTAAAATCCCCCATGATAACTGCTGTACCATTTCTACATGCATCAGTTATTTCTTTGTTGATTGCCTGCTTCACCATAATGTTACTATTTGGTGGCCTATAGACTACTCCTATCAGTGACTTTTTCGCCTTACTATTCCTGATTTCCACCCAAATGGATTCAACTTTATCCTCCGTAGCACCGATGTCATCCCTTACTGTTGCCCGGATGTCATCCTTAAATAACAGAGCTACACCACCTCCCTTACCATCCATTCTGTCCTTCCGAATAGTTTGATACCCTCGGATATTTAACTCCCAGTCGTGACCATCCTTTAACCATGTTTCAGTAATGGCCACTAAATCATAGTCATTCACGATGATTTGCGCCATCAACTCATTTACCTTATTCCGAATACTACGAGCATTCAGGTAAAGTACACTTATGTTGGCTTTTTTACCTCTTGTTCTGAACCTTAACACCTCGATCAGTAACCTCTCCTAAGTTATATTTCCTCTTAACCTTTCTCCTCATTTTCCTTGTCGTTGAACCCATATCTTCATGTAACAACCTGCCGCGTCGCTTACCATTAATGTTTTCACTTCCCGTTTTATTCCTTTCAGTATTCCTGGTCCTATTCACTGAGCTCCCCTCAGTCACTGTACCTTGTACTATCGCCCTTTTTGATTTTTGACTATGGCTTCTCTGCCTTACATGTAAGGAAGGATTGAAAAGGCTCATCCTTACCCTGCAGGCGCTGCTGGAAGAGGTATCTCTCGAAACTCTCGTTCACTTCGACGCTGAAGTGTTGCTCGAGTTTGAGAAGGACCGTCTTGTCCTTCGTCTTGTCCTCACCTTCCGCGAACACCAGGGAGTTGTAGATGTGGATGATGGCGTGTTGCCCTGCCGTGGAGAGGAGGAGGGCGATTTTCCTGGTGTCCGAAGCATTCTCCCTTTCTGTGGCTTCTAGGAAGAACTGGAAGCGCTGTTTGAAAAACTTCCAGTTAACCCCGAGGTTTCCAGCGATTTGGAGCGGCTGCGGCAGGCTGATGGTGTCCATGGCGCAGGATAGCGGATTCTTGAGGATGCGTAGGTAGGTCTCACAGGTACTGGGTTCCAATCCTGGTACTATGTCGTGTGGGTGCTCTGCTACACAGACGAACCAACACGGTTGCGGAAGGTACAACTCAGTTTTATTACCAACAGTATTAACATTTGTAAACTGGTTACTGTGGTTCGTTGATTACCCTCTAACCTGTGGACCCAGCCCTAACACTATCTTGGAGAGGCACTCAGCACATGGTGAATGTCTGAGTGGCTTGCTGTGAGCTCTGTGCCCTGAGCTGTCTCCTGCTGGAATAAATCAGAAGTGTCGTGTTCCCCGTTTTATAGTGTGTCTGCTCTTGCTTGTGATTGGCTGTGATGTTGCGTGTGTATTGATTGGTCCATTGATCTGTCCATCAGTGTGTATGTGTGTTTGCATCATGATGTTTATCTGAATATCATGACACATTTTACCTCCTCCACCGAGGCCCTCTCCCTCTCCATTAGCTCCCCATAGATATCGGAAACCCTACCTTCGCGTATCTCACCCTAAGACTCAATCTTTTCAAGCAACAACGGGGGTGGCAACTTCGGAAAAATGGCCAGCTCCTTCCTCACAAAGTCCCTAATTTGCAAATACCAAAACTCATTATTCCTCAGCAACTCAAATCTCTCCACAACTCTGCCAACACTGCAAACCTGCCCTCCACGAACAAATTCCTCAATCTCTCTATTCCCTCCCGCTCCCATGCCCTGAATGTTGAGTCCAACCCTGCTGGAATAAATCTATGATTATCAGCACAGTAGCACAAGTGGATAGCACTGTGGCTTCACAGCACCAGAGTCCCAGGTTCGATTCCCAGCTTGGATCACTGTCTGTGCGGAGTCTGCACGTTCTCTCCGTGTCTGTGTGGGTTTCCTCCGGGTGCTCCGGTTTCCTCCCACAGTCCAAAGATATGCAGGTTAGGTGGATTGGCCATGATAAATTGCCCTTAGTGACCAAAAGGTTAGGAGGGGTTATTGGGTTACGGGGATAGGGTGGAAGTGAGGGCTTAAGTGGGCGGTGCAGATTCGATGGGCTGAATGGCCTCCTTCTGCACTGTATGTTCTATATTCTATCACAAAGCGGCTCCCTCAGCGATATGTCTTCAAACCTAAAATGTTGCCCTTACTGATTGCAGACTCTGGGCAATGCAAACACCTCAGGGCTCACGGAGTACTTGGCCAGTGAGAACAGAAGAGGCACCAACACCAGTGCCCTCAAGCCCGTTCCCCTGCACAAAGCCTCCTCCATCCGTCCCCACACCAATTGTTCCCCCCATGACCCACTTCCAAACCTTCTCAACATTCGCTGCCCAATAATAATTCAGCAAATTCAACAAAGCCAACCGTCCCCTCCACCTGTCCCTCTCCAAAAACTCCCTCCGAACCCGAGGTACCGCCCTTCTGTCTATCCCCCCCAAAAAAACACTTCGGCAAAAAAATTGGGAGACTCTGAAAAACAAACAGAAACTTCATCATCGTCCCAGTAATGAATAGCAGATCTAGCTAAAGGTTGCCCTTTAACCTTTGAAGCTGCCTCCATAAACTACAGATGTACGAACCATAACCCCCATCCCTCATGAAAATGGTGTGTGGGTTCAGGGCAGAAATTCCGAATTTGAGCCTCCAGTGCCATTTTCACCATGACGGCAAGCCTCTCCATTTGTGCAAAAATTCAGGCCTTTGACTCCATACTCAAAAATATCTCTGAGATAAACTGTGGACCATAATCTGACACCAATATCATCAGTTGCAAAACCACATCTCAAAAGCTCAACACTTTTGGTGCTTGTGGTATTGGATGTAGATTCAATATTTATCCACTTTTTATAGCTATCATCCAAAATAAAGTATTCTTTCCCTTCAACTTCAAATAAATCAACATGCACATGTTCCCATTGTTTTCTTGTGTTTGACTATGGAACAAAAGGAACCTTGGTTAGATCCTGGGCGGGAGTCTCCGGCTGTCCGCTGGTGGCGGGATTCTCTGGTGGCCAGCAGAGCACCCTGCCCTTGGGTTTCCCAGCAGCGTGGGATGATTTCATTGGGAAATCTGATTAACATAAGTCGGGAATAGAGAATTCTCCCGCCAGCGAACAGTGCGCCAATTTTTCCGTCTACACTAGCAGCAGCAGCAGGGCGGACTCATGATAGAGAATCCCTGCCCAATCTTCAATCTGAGACACACTTCACAACTTTCACCAACTCTTCAAATATCTCTATCAAACTTTGGGACCAAGCATTAGTTTCTCGCTACTGCCTTCATTATGGCTATCCCTTTGTGCATGTTATGAAGTTCCTCTAACAATACCTCTCTAAACCCTGGTGGAATAATGAGTCTTAAATCACATAGAAGCCAATTTTGATCTACACTCAGTTAATTTTGACATGTGAAACACTCCTGGAATTTCTTGTCATCATAGTCAGCTATTCATGATAGAATTGAGCACTTCACTGAGCACCACACCACAGCAAGTCTCTTCACTAATTTCCCTGGCAAATATTCGTTTTTAACTGATGTAATTTGCAGGTAACTCAGTAGCTAAAAACAAATCAGTGTTTACCACCATGAAGCAATACTTGTGCTTTTTAACTTTGATGCCACACTCACGATTTAGAACTTTATTTAACTTTAAAATGTATTCTTTATTTATCTTACTGCTAATCCAAATGTCAATTGAGGAGCAGCATACTTCCTTCACCCACTTAGTACCTGATCCATAATGCTCTTGAACATTGTGAGAGCAGTAGACACCCCAAATGATAACATTGCATACTGGTGCAGCCCTTTGTATGAAATAATGATAAGCACTTCAATACTCTTGTCAGCTAATGCTAATAGCAAATATGCATTTGACAAATCTATCTTACTGAACACCTTTCAATTGGCTACATTAGAAAACAAATCTTTATGGATAGGCAGTGAGTATTATTTTCTATCCCCTTATTTACTATTTGTTTTAATCTCCATAAATCCAAATTGACCCATCTGCATTTTGAATTACCCCAATAGGTGCAGCCCATTCAATGCTCTTCGCCTTAATTTTCCCTGTTCTTTTAATCTATTCAGCTAGATATTACTGCTTCTGTTTGTAAGGAACTGGCGAAGGCTTACAAAATGTCAACTGTACATTGTCCTTTATCTTGACTTCAGCCTTGTGATGCCGAATTTTATCTTTTGGTCTTCCTTGCTCAAAGATCACACCACGCTCTCTTATTACTTCCTCAATGACAGACGTGCTCTTACTGATCCTTACTGCAAATAACTCTGCTCAGTTTAACTGTATCTGAAGCTAATTCAACTCCCAGTGCAAACTCATTCTTAGTCATGCTATAATATGAGTCCAGAATCTCATTAGTTCCAGAATAGTCCATAGTACTGAGGGTAACATTGGTTAAACACCACCTCAAACACATCTGCTCCGATCATGGTGAGGAAAACATTTACTTTATCTTCATCTCGTATTGTATTTGCTTCCGACCAAATGTGTAAGCTTTGTTTGTCCGTTTGCACGATGGCAATCCTCTTTGATAGGACTGAATCCCCCCACTGTCCCCAAATATGCCTTCAGTGCCATTTTTTTCAATTGCATATTGTGCTGACTCACTGAATACGATGTGCACATGGGCCTGGATTCTCCGAGCCTCAGCACCACAATCGCGCTTGATGCGGGGCCGGAGAATGGGTGTCAGACCCACGATCGGGTCCGACGTCGCTCCCACGATTCTCCGGGGATCGGAAAATTGCCGCCAATCGCGCGTGCATGATCGACGCGACTCTGGTCAGGGGCCATTGAAAGAGGCCCCCGCGGCGATTCTCGGCTGACAACTGGCCGAGTACCCGCCGGCGTTGTTCACTCATGGTTCCACCTGGCGGGATCTTGGACTGGCAGCTGCGGACTCAGTCCGCGGCCGCCCTGGTGGGGGCGCGGGGGCATCCGTCGCCAGGGGGGCCCTCTCTGCCTGTTTAGATGTATATTAAAGATCACATGTCACTATTTTAGAAGAGTATGCTGATCAGCAGTTTGCAAATATCTTTGCTAACATTATTGCTGTGTGCAAAATTGCTGTCCCATTTCCTCCAGTGACTGCATATCAAAATGAATTTAGCTATTTTTGGATATTTCTGAGGGACACAAATAGATACTTTGTAATCTAAAGTCTACCAGCTTAGATTTCAGGGTATAGTATAACCGTTCACCGAAAACCATTCAGGCTTTCTATTTCAAGTATTACAATTTATTTAAAATCTATTGTTTTATACAATTATACTGAACAAAGCTCCCTGACTAGATTGCTGCTAGCATGATTAAAAAGGGCAATAAAAGAATATGCCTACTAACATTAACAAATAATTAACATGTCAATGGCACATTTATCTCGGTATTCTAATGAAGGCACATTTAAATACCTAAATCTTTTCTACAATTTGCAACCGTTTTAGGTTTGATTTATACAATAGGAGGCAACTTGCAAATGCTACACCTTGTATTTATACTGAGGTTGATTCCAAGAAAGATATTTATGCAGAGTAATTCCCGATGTTGATGAGATGATGCCAGGGAACCTGGGGTGTCATTCTCCGACCCCCCGCCGGGTCGGAGAATGGCCGTTGGCCGCCGTGAATTCCGCCCCCGCCGAAGTCTCCGATACCGGAGATTGGGCAGGGGCGGGAATCAGGCCGCGCCGGTTGGCGGGACCCCCCGCTCAATTCTCCGGCCCGGATGGGCCGAAGTCCCGCCCAGAAATTGCCTGTCCCGCCGGCGTAAATCAAAGCTGGTATTTACCGGCGGGACCAGGGGTTCTGGGGGGGGCGCGCGGTGATCTGACCCCGGGGGGTGCCCCCACGGTGGCCTGGCCCGCGATCGGGCCCACCGATCCGCGGGCGGGCCTGTGCCGTGGGGGCACTCTTTCCCTTCCGCCTCCGCCACGGCCTCCACCATGGCGGAGGCGGAAGAGACTCTCCCCACTGCGCATGCGCGGGAAACTGTCGGCGGCCGCTGACGCTCCCGCGCATTTCCGCACCAGCTGGCGGGGCAACAAACGACATTTCCGCCAGCTGGCGGGGCAACAAACGCCATTTCCGCCAGCTGGCGGGGCGGAAATCCCTCCGGTGCCGGCCTAGCCCCTCAATGTTGGGGCTCGGCCCCCAAAGATGCGGAGCATTCCGCACCTTTGGGCCGGCGCGATGCCCGTCTGATTGGCGCCGTTTTTGGCGCCAGTCGGCGGACATCGCGCCGTTGGGGGAGAATTTCGCCCCTGGTTTCTGCTTTGCATTGTACAAACCAAAGGTTCACCATTACATCATTACAAAGAATTGCAAAGTATTTGCAACACAGAAACAGATCACAACCAGGTGTTTATGCTCGAGAGGAGCCTCCACTCACCTACCTCATCTAACCCTATCAACATACCCCCCCATCCATTTCTCCTTCATGTGCTTATCCAACTTCCTCTTAGGCATCCATGCTGATCATCTCAACTATTCCCTGCAGTAGTGACTTCAATTATCTAACCACTCTGTGGTATTGCACATTGTGCAACACACATGTCCCTATGGCAAACTTCCACATAGTCAAACGTGCGTAAGTTTACAATTCAGCCATGACTACAATTCTGACAAAGAATATTTTCCCAAAGCAACTAACTTATCATTTCTCGTGGACCTGCTGTGGCTTCCTAGTATTTTCTATTTTTATTTTGGTCAACTTCTATTCCTGTTCGACTGCACATAAATTGAAGAAAAACACCTGTGGGACATCAGAGGTAAAATGTGAATAATGAGACTGGACAGGGAACTCAAAAACAACAAAACAGGTTGTGATTGCTTTACAAATGTAAATATTCAAATTTCACAGCTTCATAGGTCTTTTCAGGACATTTTCAATACCTCCCGCATTAAAGACTGATCCAGGAGGTGTGATTGCAGGAGATTGGGGTGGAGGACTAGATTGGATTGAGGATTGGCTGACTGACAGACAGCAGAGGGTCGGGATAAATGGGTCCTTGTCTGGGCTGGTGAACTGTTAATAGTGGGGTTCCACAGGGCTCAATCCTCAGACCTCAACTGTTCACAATTTTTATAAATGATCTACAAGCAGGGACAAAGAGTAATATAGCAAAATTTGAGGATGATACTAAAATAGGCGGGAAACCAGGCAGTGAAGAGGAGATACAGATTTTACAGACGGATATAGATAGGCGAGGAGATTGGGTCAAAACTTGGCAGATAAGAGTTTAATGTAGATAATTGTGAGATTATCCACTTTGGCCAAAAAACTAGAAAGGCAAATTTTTATCTAATTGGAAAGCAGATTCAAAATGCATCTGGGCGGAGGGATCTGGGTGTCTTTGTTCATGAATCGCAGAAAGTCAGTTTGCAGGTACAGCATGTAATTAAAAAGGCAAATGGGATGTTGTGTGTATTGCAAAAAGACTGGAATATAAAAGTAGAGAAGTGTTGTTGCAATTGTACAGGTGTTGGTGAGAGCACATTTGGAGTATTCTGTCTAGTATCGGTCTCCTTATTTTTGGCAGCATTGGAGGCAGTTCAGAGTGTCATGATACGCAGACATGCAGATAATGATATACAGACAGGCAGCTCATGAACACAGAGAACAGGACATGACCAATGAGCAGGCAGGACACTCAGGGGTGGTATCTCACTATAAAAGGCACGAGGCACTCACACTCCACCTCTTTCCACTGATGAACATCTATAGAGTGAGTCAGGGTACAGTAACACACCTCCAGCACGTGGCTAAGAGCTAGTCTGGTTCAGTCAGACAGAGTAACCACACTTAGGTTGGCAGAGAGTTGAACTCGTAGAGAACTGTGCTAACTGTGCTACTGGTTCAATAAATCAGACTGAACTAACTTCAAGGTCTGGAGTATCTCTTGGTTAAAGCTGCATGCAGTTGCAGTCTGTGTTATCCCAGAGTACATAACACGACATGCTACCAGGAGACTGCTTACTCTAGGTGGTTTACCTCAGTCCGTTCCATGACGACCAGCAAATGTATCCCAGAACCATGGAGAAGATTCAGGCTCCTCACCACCATAGGCAATCCGGCAATCTCAGTGCCAACTGGTGGACATTCAAGCAAAAGTTTCTGCTGTACATCAAAGCTTCCGCCTGCTAGCGCTGTCCTGCAACTTTGGTGATATTGCTGACTCCATGATCAGAGACCAAATCGTTTTTGGAGTTCACTCTGATCCTCTGTGAGAGCAGCTACTGAAATTCAAGCATATGACCCTGCCAATTGCGATTGAAACATGCAGAGTGCATGAGCACGCCAATAATCGCTATGCCATGTACAAATCGGCTGAAAATGAGAAACTTGCCTCCCACGAGGCAGAGAGTGTGCAGGCCATCTCCCGGATGCAGCGCCTCAGCATTGATGAAAGCGGCCATTTTGCGCGCTTTTCCCGGGGCCCCACGCATGTGCGATGCGAATGGGATAAAGAAGCGGCCGACATCCGCACTGCGCATGTGCGACGACGCGCGGAGCGTCAGGAAGCCGACGTCATGACATGCTCGAACTGCGGCAACGACCACTTAAGGAAACACTGCCCTGCAAGAGGCAGGCGATGTTTAAACTGCGGGAAGCCTGGACACTATGCAGCCTTGTGCAGGTCTGCACCACCAGTCAGGGGCCAGCGCTCCCAATTCCGACGACGGCGAGTTCAGAGTGTGCAACAACGATTACAGGATTCTGATCCTGGCAACACAACAGGTCCAGAGGAAGAATGCCTGGACTGCCTACTGTGTGGGCATCATTACCAAATGTGAATATGCCACATCCAACTCATCACAAAATCAATCCATCCTCGCTGTGGATTCTGCGGACGAATGGCGTGCGGTGATGCAGGTCAACCACTGCTCCATCCAGTTTAAGCTGGACACAGGTGCTTCTGCCAACCTCCTCTCACAGGCAGATTTCAAACGCATCAAGAAGCCCCGCAAGGTCCTTCCAGCAGCCTGCAGGCTCCTGGACTACAACGGAAATGCCATCATGGCACTGGGATCCTGCCATCTACTCGTCTCCAACCGGAGCACCAATGCACGGTAACGTTTTGAAATTGTCAAGCCAGACAGGGCATCCCTACTTGGCACGCAGACCTGCAAGCAGCTGAACCTCGTGCAGCGAGTTTACACAACAACATCCTCCAATGTGGATCTTCAGGCCGGCATTGACGACATCCTCGCTCAGTATCCAGATGTGTTCGACGGGATGGGCACGCTGCCATATCGATACAAGATTCTGCTAGGACCTGATGCCAAGCCAGTGGTCCACGCACCACGCCGAGTCCCGGCTCCGCTGAGGGAGCGCCTGAAAGCACAGCTCATGGATCTTCAGCAACAGGGCATCATTTCCAAGGGAACCGAACCAACTGACTGGGTCAGCTCGATGGTATGTGTTAAAAAGCCTTCGGGAGACCTGCGCACCTGCATTGATCTCAAGGATCTCAATAAGAATATAATGCATGAACACTACCTCATCCCGAAGCGGGAGGAACTCACCAGTGAGATGGCACACGCACGTTTTTTCACCAAGTTAGATACGTCACATGGATTTTGGCAAATCCAGCGGGATGAGTCCAGCAGAAGGCTTTGCACCTTCCACACACTGTTTGGCAGATACTGCTATAATCGCATGCTGTTTGGCATTGTCCCAGCATCGGAGATCTTCCATTGCAGCATGGAGAAGGTGATGGAGGGCATTTAAGGGGTTCGTGTGTATGTGGACGACATCATCATATGGTCCACAACCCCTGAAGAGCATGTTTCCCATCTCCAGCAGGTATTCCACCGTGTCCATGCCAATGGCCTGAAGCTGAACAGGTCCAAATGTTGCTTTGGCATGTCGACACTCAAGTACCTAGGTGACCAGATCTCTCAGCAGGGTGTGCGCCCGGACACAGACAAGGTCAAGGCCATCAAAGCCATGAAGGTCCTTGAAGACAAGAGGGCGGTGTTGCGCTTCCTGGGCATGGTCAATTTTCTGGCAAGTTCATCGCAAGCCTGGCCTCACACACCACGGACCTATGAAACCTGGTGAAAACGTCCATTGCCTTTGAGTGGAAGGCAGCACATCAGGCAGAGTGGTTAGAGTTGAAAGCCAAGCTCACCACTGCACCCGTCTTGGTATTTTTCGACCCAGACAGGGAGACGAAGATCTCGACAGATGCGAGCCAGGATGGCATCGGTGCGGTGCTGCTTCAACGCGATGACACTTCATCCTGGGCACCGGTAGCCTACGCATCAAGGACTATGATGCCCACTGAAACAAGGTATGCGCAAATAGAGAAGGAATGCCTGGGTCTTCTCACTGGCATTCTCAATTTTCACGACTATGTCTACGGCCTGCCGACATTCACTGTCGAGACGGATCATAGGCCTCTGGTCCACATTATCCACAAGGTCCTGAACGACATGACACTTCGGTTGCAGCGCATCCTCCTCAAACTCAGAAGGTATGACTTTGACTTAGTGTACACGCCTGGCAAGGAGCTCATCATCGCTGATGCATTGTCCCGCTCCATCACGTTGCCTAGTGAACCGCTGGAAATCATCCGGCAGATTGAATCACAGGTGCAGCTGTGTGCTAGCACCCTCCCGGCATCTGATGAGAAAGTGGTTCGTATCCACGAGGAAACAGCCAAAGATCCCCTCTTGCAGCGTGTCATGCACCACCTCGCCAATGGCTGGCAGAATGGGCAGTGCCCTCAATTTTATAATGTAAAGGACGACCTTACAGTGATTGATGGTATCCTCCTCAAGCTGGACCGGATTGTCATTCCACTCAGTCTCCAGAGCTTGGTGCTCCGCCAGATCCATGAGGGACATCTGGGCGTCGAGAAGTGCAGACGCAGAGCCAGGCAGGCTGTCTACTGGCCCGGTATTAGCCAGGATTTCTCGAACATGGTCCTCAACTGTGCAACCTGTCAACACTTCCAGCCAGCGCAGAGCAAGGAGACGCTCCAGCAGCATGAAATCGAGACCTCCCCGTGGTCCAAGGTTGGCATCGACCTCTTTCGTGCGAATGGTCGTGACTACATGTTGATTATTGACTATTTCTCCAATTACCCTGAAGTCGTGAAGCTCTCAGACCTCACAACTCGGACCGTCATCAAGGCCTGTAAGGAGACGTTCTCCAGGCATGGTATCCCACTCACTGTCATGAGTGACAATGGCCCGTACTTTAACAGCCACGAATGGTCTATGTTTGCCAAGTCATACCATTTCAAACAGGTCACTTCCAGCCCACACTATCCGCAGTCCAATGGGAAGGTTGAAAAAGGGGTGCACATTGTGAAACAGCTCATCTGTAAGGCCGCGGATTCTGCTTCTGACATCTACCTCACACTGCTTGCGTACAGGGCGACCCTACTGTCCACTGGCATGTCGCCGGCTCAATTCCTGATAAACAGGGACCTGCGAATGACACTTCCAGCCATACACTTGCCCAACCTGGATCACCTCTGGTGCTGCAGAAGGTGCAGCAGCTCTGAAACCAGCAAAAGCAGGGCTATGATGCTCATGCCACCAATTTGCCCGTGTTATCCCCGGCAGACACTGTCAGGATCAAGATACCGGATGGTGGCTGGTCTGCCCCAGCTGTCGTTGTTCGACAGGCTGTGCCCCACCCCTATGTTGTACGTATGGCTGATGGTTCTCTTGTGCGACGAAACAGACGGGCACTGCGCAAACTTGCCTGCCCGCAACCGCTTTCTTCCCCGTTTCCGTCTGTTGTTTTGCCACCAACTGATACCTCGAACTATGAACCTGCCAAGGCGCCGTCTCCGGCGGTCGGCAAGGATCAGATGCAAGCCCCAGAGACTGGACTTATGAACATTTGTTTTGTTTGCTATGTTCTGTTTTCTCACATTAGACAGCTGTCTTCACATGTAACTACATTCACATATGCCAACAAAACATTTTTAAAAAGGGGAGCTGGCATGATATGCAGACATGCAGATAATGATATACAGACAGGCACAGCCAGGCAGCTCATGAACACAGAGAACAGGACATGACCAATGAGCAGGCAGGACACTCGGGTGGTATCTCACTATAAAAGGCACGAGGCACTCACACTCCGCCTCTTTCCACTGATGAACATCTACAGCGTGAGTCAGGGTGTGTGTACAGTATCACACCTCCAGCACGTGGCTAAGAGCTAGTCTGGTTCAGTCAGACAGAGTAACCACTTAGGTTAGCAGAGAGTCGAACTCATAGAGAACTGTGCTAACTGTGCCACTGGTTCAATAAATCAGATTGAACTAACTTCAAGGTCTGGTGTATCTTTTGGTTAAAGCTGCATCCAGTTGCAGCCTGTGTTATCCCAGAATACATAACACGACACAGAGGAGATTCAGCAGATTGATTAAGGGGACGAAAGGTTGTCGTATGGGGAGAACTAAAACAGTTTGGGCTCATATTCGCTGGAGGATGGGAGGGGATCTGATCAAGGTATATAAGATACTAAAAGTAATTGATAAAATAAACGTAGACCAAATGTTCCCCCTTGTAGGGCAATCTAGAACTAAAGGTTACAGATATAGGGTGAGGGGCGGCTGACTTAGAACTGCGATGAGGAGGAACTATTTCTCGCAGAGGCTGGTGAATGTGTGGAACCCGCTGCCCCATAGTGCGGAGGAATCTGAGTCATTAAATGGTTTCAGGAAGGCGATAGATATATTGCTGATTTTTAAAATGTGTTAAAGGGATATGGGGAACAGGTAGGGAGTTGGATTTGAGACCAGGAAGAGATCAGCCATGATCTAATTGAATGGCGGAGCAGGCTCGAAGGGCTGAATTGCCTCATTCTGCTCCTAATTCCTATGTTCCTCATGATTACTGCTGTAACTGTTTTCGACCAAGAATGGAAATGATGATACAGAATAGAAATATGAAGAAGTCGCACTCAACAACATGAATTGATTTAAAAAAATTTAAAATTTACTTTTCCACTTCTAACGAAGCCACGCTTGCCAGAAAGTTACTGGGCGCGAATCCTTCTTTTCCCGAAATCAATGACCTTGTCTTCCACCAGTCTCCCTCTCTGGAAAGAAAAGTGAGAAAAATTACATTACTTTTGGGATGATTGTGAAAATGTTTTCGTAAGGGATATTAGAATATTCACCTATAGAGTTAAAGCTATTATCATATGGTGATGTTAATCTTTTCCTCCATTTGTGTTTAATCCGTAGTAAGGAGGACGCATAGACGAGGGTAGAAATTAACGAACAAGGTTTATTACCATACAGATCAAAACTCCTCCACTCCCCTCAGGTCTCCTTCCCCAAACTGCACCCAGGTCAGGGTTTTTAATGTGAGATGGGGTTCTCCTTGTTAAGGGGAAGCTCCGCCCTCTTAGAGGGGCAGTTCATATTCCAATGAGGTCATGGGAAACCATATGGTCCTAGTCCCAGGACCTCCATTGGGGTTATGACACTCCTCCCCCCAAGTACGCAACAATGTCCACATCCATAAGTATGTGCGCCGGGTCTTTTGACCACTTAGATCGCGGACGACGTTCAGGCGCAGACGTTGCAGGAGAGCGGCGTTTGCATGATGAGCGTCTGGGCGGAGATGGCATTGCAGGTACGGCCACCAGAGCCAGCACAGGTGCCCCTGGTGGTGGTGAAACATGCATCTCAGTTCAGAGTCGGAGCTAGGTGGTTCCTCATCCGGCTTCTCGGTATCCTCAAAAACAACCTCTGGATCCTCGACAGCCGGTGGAGCCAGAGGTGGCAGCAGTATCAGGGGCAGCTGGGGTAGTCGCGAAGAAGCGGCGCTGGGACATCTGAATTAACAGCCGGTAAGACTAAAGTATCTGGTACGTCGCCTCGGAGGTGGTCCACGTGGCGAATAGACTTGCAGCCCTGTTCCCATATTCGGTAGGAAACGGGTCACGTTTTCGCCAACACGACGCCCAGGATCCAAACGGCTCTGTTGCCAAAGTGCCGGACGTGTACCGCGTCTTCTAGAGCGAACACGGGCAGTGGCTTGCTGCAGTCTGTGCCTGCCTCGGTGAGCATGGCAGACTTTCCCATTAATATCAGAAAAGATGAGACTTAACCATGTGCGGAGGCAACACCCCATCAACATCTCGGCTGGCGTGATGCCTGTCGCGTCATGCAGGACTATGCAGTAACAGAATAAGAACCGGCTAAGCAGGTCTCTCAGGAACCCAATATCTGCTTCTTCATTCCAAGCTCGAATGTTTGCACTGCCCGCTCAGCCAACAATTTGAAGCCGAGTGGTACAGGTGGTCCCCACATGACGGATTCCGTTGGCGGATATGAATGCCGCAAATTCTGCACTTATTAAAGCCGTACCATTGTCTGACACCAGCACCTTGGGTATCCCATGCGTGCTAAAAATGTGCCGGAGTTTCTCAATGGTGTCCCGGGCTGTCGTCGCCTGTGTCTTGAGAACTTCCATCCACTTGGAGTAGGCATCGACGAGGATGAGTATCATAGAGCCCTGAAAGGGGTCCGCAAAATATATATGGATATGAGACCACCAGTCAATCTGGCCAATCCCATGGGTGGAGCGGGCTACAGGGGGCAACCTCTGGTGGGTCTGACACTGGACGCAGCGCTGGGCCTCTAGCCGATGTCCGCGTCGATGCCGGGCCATAAAACGTAGCTATGAGCTAACGTTTTCATCCTGGACTCCCCTGGGTGCCCATTGTGGAGGTCCATCAAGAGCAGAGCGCACTCATGTTCGGGGACCACCATGCAGGTCCCCCAAAGGGGTATTCTATCCTCTATGCTCAGCTCCTGCATCTTCGTGGTGTAAGCCTTCAGGTCCTGCATTAAAGCACGGTGCTGAGCCCCATACTGCACCATGTGGTGGACGCGTGATAGCTATGGGTCCATCTAGGTCCACCCTCGAATGCAGGATGCCGTAACTGGTAAGAAGTCCATAAAATGGGGGGTGGCTATGATCTCACCGGCCACCTCTGGTGTAGGTAGCCTCATTGGCAGAGACAGATGGTTTCACGCATCCGCGTGGGAAACCTGGGAGTGGTGTTCCAGAACATAATTATCTGCTGTTAGCGGCAGTGCTCATTGCTGGAAGCGGGCAGCAGCAATGGGGGGGAATCGTCCAATCTTCCTTGAAGAGCCCAAGGAGGCGTGTGGGCCAGCACGGCCCCAACCATACGGAGAAGCATCGCAGGTCAACAGGAGTGGTCTTGTCAGGTCGAAGCCGTTAGCTGTGCCTGGGCCCACTCCCAGCATTGCCCCTTTTTTAAACAGACAGTGGAGGGGGGCTAAATGGTGGCCAGGTTCGAGAGGAAATTGCCATAGTAATTGGCGAGGCCTAGGAATGATCAGAGTTCCGTCAGGCCACCTGGCACGTGGGCCTGCCGAGTTGCCTCTACCTTTTCTTCCACCGGGTGCAAATCATAGCAGTCAACATGGTAGCCGAGGTTCCATACCTCGGTGGTGTTGAAGACACACTTCTCCTGCCAGAGGCAGACGCCGCCCTCTTCAAAGTGCCTCAGTACCTCGGCCAGGTTTTGCAGATGCTGCTGATTGGACGAGCTGTTGATCAAGACGTCGTCCAGATAGACCATCATGCGAGGTAGGCCTCGCAGGATATTGCCCATTACGCGCTGGAAAATTATGCACACAGAGGAAACCTCAAAGGGCAGGTGGGTGTATTCATATAGCCCCCAGTGTGTGTTCATGGTGCTGAAACATCTGGACTCAGGGGGCCAGGACCAGCTGGAGGTAAGCGTAACTCATGTCAGGTTTCGTAAATGTGCAACCCCCTCTCAGCTTCGAGTAAAGATCCTTGGGATAGAGGACAGGTGTGCGAGGTGTGTGGGGGGGGCAGCAAACCATGTCCATATGTTTTGGGCATGTCCGAAACTTATGGGATTCTGGCAGGGTTTTGCAGATGTCATGTTTACGGTGCTAAAAACAATGGTGGTGTTGAGTCAAAAGTTGCCGATTTTTGGAATATCGGAAGATCCGTGAGTCCAGGGGCGAGAGAGATTGACGTCTTGGCCTTTGCCTCCTTGGTAGCCCATGACAGATATTGCTAGCGGGAGGGACTCGAAGCCTTCAAAATCAGAGATCTGGGTTAACGACATGGCTGGGTTTCTCAGACTTGAGAAAATTAAGTTAATCTTAAGAGGGTCAATTCTAGGGTTCGTCCGGAGGTGACAGCCATTTGTCGACTTCTTCGGGGGAAACTAAACTGTCAGCAGAGGCAAGAAAAGGGGTGGGGGGGGGTGGGGGGGGGGAGTTAGGCTATTTTCTGTTCAGGGTAGGTGGGATTAGCGAGGGATGGAAATGTTTTTATGCACTATGTTTACATTTGTATTTGAAAAAAGAAAATGAAAATTGCTTATTGTCACAAGTAGGCTTCAATGAAGTTACTGTGAAAAGCCCCTAGTCGCCACATTCCAGTGCTTGTTCAGGGAGGCTGGTATGGGAATTGAACCATGCTGCTGGCCTGCCTTGGTCTGCTTTAAAAGCCAGCGATTTAGCCCAGTGTGCTAAACCAGCCTCTGTTTTTTGTACTATTTATTGTTAGTATTATGAAATTATAAATACCTTAATAAAATGGTTTACAAAAAAAAAAGATCCTTGATCCGAGGGAACAGATAGCGGTCCAGCCAAGACACATGGTTGAACTTCATCTTTTCGTCCCCACATAAGCACTCTGATCCATCGGGCTTCATGACTGGGACAACCGGTGCTGCCCAGTCGGAGAACTACAACGGGCAAATGGTGCCCAAACTCTCCATCCGCTCCAATTCAGCATCGACCTTGGGTCACAGGGCATAGGGAACAGGTCGGATCAGAAATAGCACAGTTGAACCGTTGGGTCCATGTTTATTCAGGCCACCTCGCCTTTCATAGTGCCGAACCTCTCTTGGAATACCGACGGAATCTGGTCAGAACTCCTTCAGGGCCATGTGAGAGCCTATGGCACACCTGCTGCCAATCCAGTTGTAGGTGGCCTTACCAGTCATGTCCCAGCAAGCTCGGACCACACCCATGGACCACCACTAGAGGAAGACGTGCAGATTATTGACCATACTCTAACAGAACAGTTAAAGTGCCCGCTATTGCTAGCGGTCCCCCCGTACAAATGGCCAACCGCACATTAGTGTCCATCAGCGCCAGTGATTGAAGGGCAGACTGAATGCAGTCAAACGTATGGCAACAGACTACAGACACTGCTACCCCATGCAGATGGGGTGCCCATCAACTTGTAGTGAGATCTGGATGGGCGCCACTCTCGGCGAGCCACGCAGTGCAACTGCTGGTAGCTGCTGTCAATGTCTTCCACATAGATTATGGGGATAGGGTTGAGATGTGGGCTTATGTAGGGTGCTTTTTCTAAGGGCCAGTGCAGACTCGATGGGCCGAATGGTCTCCTTCTCACTGTAGTGATTCTAGGAATAAGCCCTGTCATGGAGGGATTGGTTGGGCCTGGTGGGTTGGCGGACGGGTAGATCCTCATGGGGCCCCTGTTCCCCTGGTGCCTGTGACCTGTTGCAGCCCCCAGGCATATGATGTCCAAACTCTCCATCTGGTCCAATTCTGTGTCTACCTTGGGTCATAGGGGTGTACGGAACAGACGCGGCTCGGAAGTAACGCAGTTGAGCCGTTTGGTCCATGCTTATTCGGGCCACTTTGCCTTTGATGATGCCCAATCCATCCTGTAATACATGGTCAGTGGTCATATTCCTTCTCTTCAAGGTCAGGAGTTAACGCCGACGGAGCTCCTGGCCTCTGCTATGGTGGCTCGTATTCCTCATGTAGGTGCCCCACTGCCGGGGGCCAGCTTCCTCAGTTCTAGCCGAGCGTGATTGGCAATCGCCTTGGCATCCCAGACTGAGCACCTTCATTGCCTAGAGTTCCTAGACCCCTTGTCCGGCGCTTTCTCTGGAGATGGCTATCTCCACCACGGGTTGCAGGTCCAAGTGAGCCTCAACTAGTTATTTGTTCTGCGTGGCTGCACCGCACATATCAAGTGGTCCCAGAGCATCCCATTTAATGTTACTCCAAATATGCTCCAGTTTTGGAGGTGGGCCTTGAAGTCACTCATCGACTCAGCTTACAATTAGCGGTGGTTTCGGCTCGAAATCCTCCCGCACTAAAGCCACTGGGGCAGCGAACGACCGGGTATCTGGGAGACCGGGTGAGTCAGGCTTTTTATCACCGTTTGTCTCTCATCGCCGATAATAGCATTCGTCTTAACAAAATATTACATACTTTCAACTTATTGTCCCCAATTGTCTGTACCTGCATTGAATCATAGAATGTACTGTGCAGAAGGAGGCCATTCGGACCATCAAGTCAGCACCAGCCCCTGGCAAGAGCACCCTACTTAAGCCCACATCTCCATCCTATCCCCATAACCCCACCTCACCTTTTTTGGACACTAAGGGCAATTTATCATGGCCAATCCACCTAACCTTCACATCTTTGGACTGTGGGAGGAAACCGGAGCACCCGGAGGAAACCCACGCAGACACGGGGAGAATGTGCAGACTCCGCACAGACAGTGACCCAAGCCAGGAATCGAACCTGGGGCTGTGGAGCTGTGAACCAACAGCGCTAACCACTGTGCTACCGTGCCGCTACCATGTCACTGGAATGGCTCCAGCTTTCCTTTGTGAAGTATTTCGGTGGTCAGTAGAGGGGCTTCCTGAGGCCCAGACAAGGTGAATCAGGCATGTAGCAACCGTTGTCAATGGCAGCTCCACTGAATCCTCGTGGCCAGTGTAATAACCGCAGTAAGCAGGACGCATATGTTATGGGCCAGGGTTTAGAGAATCCCAAAGTGTATCATGGAGTTCACCTGACCCACAACTTTTAATAGATTGTGGTATGGGGAGCACACGGCTCACTCTACAGGTATGATACAGCAGAAAATGGACCAGTGGTTTTTAAAACAAAACAATGTTTATTCTATGAACTTAAGTTAACCTTTGTAAAACAAACAGTGAACATCTTAGCAACCAGTAAATCAAATACACCCCCCAAAGAATAAAACACTAAGTAATCTGTATGCTTAACAAAAGGCTTAACAAACCTCCAAACTGGAGCACATCAGGGTTTACATTCAAGACTGAAAACATTTATACTTCTTCTGAATTCACCAAATGATCTATAGATAGTCTTTGGATGGCAGAGATCAACAGCAGTGCAGCTCACAGACACACCCAAGCTTTTTTCAAACTGAAACTAAAAAAGCAGAAGTGGAGCTCAGCTCCACCCACACTCTGACATCACTCCAGTAACATGAGCCGCTCCATTTCTTAAAGGTACATTTCTTAAACACTCATTTCTTAAACGGTACTCTCACATGATACATAGATGATAGGTAGAGATTAACGAGTAATATTTATTGCAATACAAATCCAAACATCTCTACTTCCCTAAGGGTCTCTTCCTGACCTGCACCCAGGCCAGTTTTTTTATCTATGTTGGGGCTCTCCCTATTAAGGGGAAGCCTCGCCCCCTTAAAGGTGCAGTTTATATTCTGAGGAAGTCATGGAAAATTGTATGGTCCTGATCCCGGGGCCTCCATTGGGCTTATAATAAATTGTATCAGATACCTTGTTGCAACTGTTGTGAAACTTATCCTCCAGGAAATCTTCTAAAATAAAGTAAACATTTGGGGTATATTTGTGGCGTAAATCTTTATCTCTGTTCTTCAAAGCACCCAAGATAAGGCAAGCTCCAATTCCACTTGACTCAGTTACGAGCTGCTATGTGAAATTTATCATGTAAGATATATCAATTCTTGAACAGGTGGCCTCTTGAAGACAGCACCGAACATCACCATCCTTCCTCCCTTACTTATTTTTTTCTAAATACACTATAGCATTTTATCTATAGTACCTCAGCAGTCAAGCCTTCTGGGCACTTAGCTGTACAAGGAAAACAAGTCAACAGTTTAAGCTGTTTTTTTTGTTGAAAAGTGGCCTGGGTTTTGGATTCTATTTTAGTAGGATTTAGTTTGCTTGCTTAACTTGTATATTTTTTTGAGTCTGTATTCTGCAGGTTAACAAAGTCACACTGTCATTTTGTACTAACGCCTGATATAATAGAAGCCATTTTGTGATTTGAACACCTGCTGCCAAATTATGCAATATTTTAGTATACTAAACAGCAGTATTGTAAAGTAGAAAGCGATCAGCATCAGATGATTATTAGAAGTACCTCAATTACACTGTAGTGAATGAATAAGTAATAATTAGATAGTGAATGAAAGTTGGATTATACCTATTTCTGTTTTTCCTATGAATATTTCTATGTTAGGATCTAAGGGTGGAAATCTCCCATGTTGCTGCCGGTGGGTTGAATGGCGAGCAGGTGGGTGGGGGGAGCGGTGAAGTCGGTAGGTGACTCATAAATTGATTTTACACCAGCATGAATTTCCCGCGGGGATCTTCCACTGGTGCCTGCCATAGCAGATCAAGTAACCTACTGGAGGCCGGCGTGAGACTGATTAACACACCAGCAATCACCCATGCCCAATTCTCCAGGCAGCACCAACAGGAAAACATACTGGTACTAAACATGGATGGAACAATGTGGCATGCAGGTATCGGAACCCACCTGAACAATACCTGGGCTGCCTCTCGAGTGCAGAATGAAGGTTGCTGGCAACCCTGGACCCCAGGTTGGGGGATTTGGCCTGGAAGAGGTTCATCTTGCAGCCTCAAAATATTCCTGCATATCTACCTGCTATCACAGGAGGTCCACCTTCATTTTCAGGCGGTCCATTTAGCTTTCTTTAATAATGGGTCAGTGATGTTGAACCCATTTTCAATAAGTCGCCTGGATGCGATGACGGACTACGCACCATCAGACTTGCCCCACCACGGCATGTGGTACAAACCCCCTAAAATACCACAGCAGTGGGAGGGGGGGGGGGGGGAATCTGCAGGTGGCGCTTACAGACTCGGTGTCTTGGAGGGGTCCATTTTACAGTTTCAGAATGTTCCTGGCGATCCATTAGCACTGGGCTAAATCGCTGGCTTTTAAAGCAGACCAAGGCAGGCCAACAGCAAGGTTCAATTCCGTACCAGCCTCCCGAACAGGTGCCGGAATGTGGCGACTAGGGGCTTTTCACAGTAACTTCATTTGAAGCCTACTTGTGACAATAAGCGATTTTCATTTCATTTTCATTTCATTACATTTCATTTTCATTTCCTTTCTCAGGAGCTCTATCTTTTGGCCTCAGAGTGCTCCCGGAAATCTTTGTTCATTTTCAGAAGGTCCACGGCCTTTCTTCAATAGTGGGTCAGTGACATTGGCGCCTTGTCAATATGATGCCCAGATAAGACAGCAGACTATGCGTAAGCAGGCCTGCCCCGCCTTGCAAATACGGCACCATGTTTAGCACAGCATAATCAATTAGGTCGGGACCAGAAAATCTGGCGCATTTTCCAACTGGCCTCTGCAGCGGGAAGCACTCCACGTTCCTGCCCTGCCACGGGACTTAGTCCCAGGGTGGGAGAATTCCACCCGGGCTCTTTACTTGCGTTAAGTGTATAGATCAAATGACCTACAGATCCAAAGAGGCTCACTTCCCTCCAGTCCCACACCACCTATCATGAGAACATCTATTTGACTTGATTTGATTTGATTTATTATTGTCACATTTATTAGTATACAGCGAAAAGTGTTGTTTTTTGCGTGCGATACAGACAACACATACCGCATATGGGGAAGGAAAGAGAGACTACAGAATGTAATGTTACTGTCATAACTAGGATGTAGAGAAAAGATCAACTTAATACGAGGTAGGTCCATTCAGCGATGGTCCTGGCAGCAGGTATGAAGCTGTTCTTGAGTCGGTTGGTACGCGACCTCAAACTTTTGTATCTTTTTCCTGACGGAAGAAGGTGAAAGAGAGTATGTCAGGGGTGCGTGGGTCCTTAATTATGCTGGTTGCCTTTCCGAGGCAGCGCGAATTATAGACAGAGTCAATGGATGGGAGGCTGGTTTGCGTGATGGACTGGGCTACATTCATGACCTTTTGTAGTTTCCTGCGGTCTTGGGCAGGACAGGAACCATACCAAGCTGTGATACAACCAGAAAGAATGCTTTCAATGATGCATCTGTAAAAGTTGGTGAGAGTCGTAGCTGACATGCCAAATTTCCTTTGTCTTCTGAGAGTAACGTATATAAGCACCAATGGGCGCAATCTAACGGCTGCTTCGCACCCGACTCGGGACACAATGCAGTCGTTGAGTCTCATGAGAGACCTTTTGCGAGAGTTACCCGGCATGCCATGCCTCCCGAGATCTAACGGGATCCCGTGAGACGCCACGATCCTGCCCACAATGGGCAGGACCTAAATATGTCTCCGCCAGAGCTAACCAGCACCCGGGATCTAACAGTGTTGCCAAGGATACTCCAGCCAGGCTCCATTTAGCACTGGTCTCCACTGGGGGGGGGGGGGGGGGGGGGGGCTCCTGGGCCCTCCCAGGCAATTGGAGGCCCCCAGGTGGTCGGCCTTTTGGCAGGGTGGCACCCTGGCACTGCTGAAAGATCCAAGCGGATAAAATTGATGCAGATATTGTAGTCCCAACTTTCCTCAGTACAATGAGGTTGTAAACCTTCAACCTCCTGCGAAGTTTGCTGCAGCCAAAAAACATCATGCTACAAATCTTCTGATGAGATTGTGGAGATATTGCAGGGCCACTTCTCCTAAGTCTATGGTCATCGCCGAGAGGTTCTATAAACCTAAAGAAGCCTTTAGAAGTCGAGATCTCTCTGGAATTAGCAGCTTAGGAAGCCCAACATTTAAGTTTGAGCACTAAAACCTAACTAAAATATCGGCTGAGGCCCGAACACAGAGACAGGTTCAAAACTGACACCGATGTGGAAAAACTGGTTACGCAGCAGCAGATGCAAAATGCAGGAATTGTGGTGGAAAGAGGCAAATCAAACTTGCTTGTTGGAGATAGAAAGAAGTTCCAAACTATAAAAAGCAAGAACCAAGTGCATCAAATGGAAACCGAATAGAGGAAAGAATATCCACATGGTACAAAAAGGCACAGTAAAATCACAGTCTGATGATGAACTGTCACTGAATGTACTGGTCATTGCGGGCGCAATGAACCATTACTGGGTCACTCCTTTACCGGACAGACAACTGGTGAAAATGGAGGTGGACACTGGTGCAGCTGTTTGGTGCCAAAACTGTTCACCAAGAGAAACTACAACATATCACCATAAAACCCTCAAACATATACTGGGGAAATTGTGCCATTGACGGACCATATCAATGTAAATGAGCAGCTAAACAGACTTATCCCTGCACGTCATTGAAGGTAACTATCCAGCCCTACTGAAGAGAACCTGGCTGGAGAGAATCGAGCTAAACTGTGCCAAGGTGAATCCCATGTTCAAGTCTGAAGTAGCGGTGATTTGAAAGAAACATGCCATCGTCTTTAATGGAGAGCTGGGAAGCATGAAAGAGATCTTAGTCAGGCTAAGGATAAAGGATGAAAGCCAAGCAAGCTGCTTAAAGCCGATATCAATGCTGTACCCCATCAGGTTTAAGGTCGAGACAGAATTAGAGAGACTGGTCAAGGCAGGGGTCCTCGGACCTGTTAATGTAAGTGATTGGGCCATGCCCATAGTACCCGTGATGAAGAAAAATGGTTTGGAACACATGTGACAATTTTAAAGTCACTATCAATCCGATACTATGTGCCTTTAACTGATGATTTATTTGCAGGGTTGGTTGGAGGCCAGCATTTTAGTAAAGTTTAGTCCTTAATCAAACTTCTCTCCAGATGAATAATCCAGATTCACAACAATATTTGACAATCATGAGATACAAAGGGTGATTCAGATATAAAGGACTTCCATTTAGCATCACATCCACACCTGCATCATTTCAACCTGTCGTGGATCAAATTCTAAGCAGGCCAGGAGGAGTCCAGTGCTACTTAGATAATATATTAGTTACAGGAAAGAATGATGTGGAGATGCCGGCGTTGGACTGGGGTGAGCACAGTACAAAGTCTTACAACACCAGGTTAAAGTCCAACAGGTTTGTTTCGATGTCACTAGCTTTCGGAGCGCTGCTCCTTCCTCAGGTGAATGAAGAGGTATGTTCCAGAAACACATATATAGACAAATTCAAAGATGCCAAACAATGCTAGGAATGCGACCATTAGCAGGTGATTAAATCTTTACAGATCCAGAGATGGGGTAACCCCAGGTTAAAGAGGTGTGAATTGTGTCAAGCCAGGACAGTTGGTAGGATTTCGCAGGCCAGATGGTGGGGGATGAATGTAATGCGACATGAATCCCAGGTCCCGGTTGAGGCCGTACTCATGTGTGCGGAACTTGGCCATAAGTTTCTGCTCGTCGATTCTGCGTTGTCGCGGGTCCTGAAGGCCGCCTTGGAGAACGCTTACCCGGAGATCAGAGGTGAATGCCCTTGACTGCTGAAGTGTTCCCCGACTGGAAGGGAACATTCCTGCCTGGTGATTGTTGCGCGATGTCCGTTCATTCGTTGTCGCAGCGTCTGCATGGTCTCGCCAATGTACCACGCTTCGGGACATCCTTTCCTGCAGCGTATGAGGTAGACGACGTTGGCCGAGTCGCACGAGTATGTACCGCGTACCTGGTGGGTGGTGTTCTCACGTGTAATGGTGGTATCCATGTCGATGATCTGGCACGTCTTGCAGAGATTGCCATGACAGGGTTGTGTGGTGTCGTGGTCACTGTTCTGAAGACTGGGTAGTTTGCTGCAAACAATGGTTCGTTTGAGGTTGCGCGGTTGTTTGAAGGCAAGTAGTGGGGGGGTGGGGATGACCTTGGCAAGATGTTCATCGTCATCAATGACGTGTTGAAGGCTGTGAAGAAGATGACTTAAGTTTCTCCGCTCCGGGGAAGTACTGGACGACGAAGCAGCCAGAGCAGTGGCACCACGGCTGGCTCTGATGTTCAGAAGGGAGGGTCAAAGCGCAGAAGAGTAATAGTAATAGGGGACTCTATAGTCAGGGGCACAGATAGGCGCTTCTGTGGACGTGAAAGAGACTCCAGGATGGTATGTTGCCTCCCTGGTGCCAGGGTCCAGGATGTCTCCGAATGGGTAGAGGGAATCCTGAAGGGGGAGGGCAAACAGGCAGAGGTCGTTGTACATATTGGTACTAACGACATAGGCAGGAAGGGGCATGAGGTCCTGCAGCAGGAGTTCAGGGAGCTAGGCAGAAAGTTAAAAGACAGGACCTCGAGGGTTGTAATCTCGGGATTACTCCCTGTGCCACGTGCCAGTGAGGCTAGAAATAGGAAGATAGAGCAGACAAACACGTGGCTAAACAGCTGGTGTAGGAGGGAGGGTTTCCGTTATCTGGACCACTGGGAGCTCTTCCGGGGCAGGTGTGACCTGTATAAGATGGACGGGTTGCATCTAAACCGGAGAGGCATAAATATCCTGGCCGCGAGGTTTGCTAGTGTCACACGGGAGGGTTTAAACTAGTATGGCAGGGGGGTGGGCACGGGAGCAATAGGTCAGAAGGTGAGGGCATTGAGGGAGAACTAGGGAATAGGGACAGTGTGGCTCTGAGGCAGAGCAGACGGGGAGAAGTTGTTGAACACAGCGGGTCTGGTGGCCTGAAGTGCATATGTTTTAATGCAAGGAGCATTACGGGTAAGGCAGATGAACTTAGAGCTTGGATTACTACTTGGAACTATGATGTTGTTGCCATTACAGAGACCTGGTTGAGGGAAGGGCAGGATTGGCAGCTAAACGTTCCAGGATTTAGATGTTTCAGGCGGGATAGAGGGGGATGTAAAAGGGGAGGCGGAGTTGCGCTACTTGTTCGGGAGAATATCACAGCTATACTGCGAGAGGACACCTCCGAGGGCAGTGAGGCTATATGGGTAGAAATCAGGAATAAGAAGGGTGCAGTCACAATGTTGGGGGTATACTACAGGCCTCCCAACAGCCAGCGGGAGATGGAGGAGCAGATAGGTAGACAGATTTTGGAAAAGAGTAAAAACAACAGGGTTGTGGTGATGGGAGACTTCAACTTCCCCAATATTGACTGGGACTCACTTAGTGCCAGGGGCTTAGACGGGGCGGAGTTTGTAAGGAGCATCCAGGAGGGCTTCTTAAAACAATATGTAAACAGTCCAACTAGGAAAGGGGCGGTACTGGACCTGGTATTGGGGAATGAGCCCGGCCAGGTGGTAGATGTTTCAGTAGGGGAGCATTTCGGTAACAGTGACCACAATTCAGTAAGTTTTAAAGTACTGGTGGACAAAGATAAGAGTGGTCCGAGGATGAATGTGCTAAATTGGGGGAAGGCTAATTATAACAATATTAGGCGGGAACTGAAGAACATAGATTGGGGGCGGATGTTTGAGGGCAAATCAACATCTGACATGTGGGAGGCTTTCAAGTGTCAGTTGAAAGGAATACAGGACAGGCATGTTCCTGTGAGGAAGAAAGATAAATACGGCAATTTTCGGGAACCTTGGATGACGAGTGATATTGTAGGCCTCGTCAAAAAGAAAAAGGAGGCATTTGTCAGGGCTAAAAGGCTGGGAACAGACGAAGCCTGTGTGGCATATAAGGAAAGTAGGAAGGAGCTTAAGCAAGGAGTCAGGAGGGCTAGAAGGGGTCACGAAAAGTCATTGGCAAATAGGGTTAAGGAAAATCCCAAGGCTTTTTACACGTACATAAAAAGCAAGAGGGTAGCCAGGGAAAGGGTTGGCCCACTGAAGGATAGGCAAGGGAATCTATGTGTGGAGCCAGAGGAAATGGGCGAGGTACTAAATGAATACTTTGCATCAGTATTCACCAAAGAGAAGGAATTGGTAGATGTTGAGTCTGGAGAAGGGGGTGTAGATAGCCTGGGTCACATTGTGATCCAAAAAGACGAGGTGTTGGGTGTCTTAAAAAATATTAAGGTAGATAAGTCCCCAGGGCCGGATGGGATCTACCCCAGAATACTGAAGGAGGCTGGAGAGGAAATTGCTGAGGCCTTGACAGAAATCTTTGGATCCTTGCTGTCTTCAGGGGATGTCCCGGAGGACTGGAGAATAGCCAATGTTGTTCCTCTGTTTAAGAAGGGTAGCAAGGATAATCCCGGGAACTACAGGCCGGTGAGCCTTACTTCAGTGGTAGGGAAATTACTGGAGAGAATTCTTCGAGACAGGATCTACTCCCATTTGGAAGCAAATGGACGTATTAGTGAGAGGCAGCACGGTTTTGTGAAGGGAAGGTCGTGTCTCACTAACTTGATAGAGTTTTTCGAGGAGGTCACTAAGATGATTGATGCAGGTAGGGCAGTAGATGTTGTCTATATGGACTTCAGTAAGGCCTTTGACAAGGTCCCTCATGGTAGACTAGTACAAAAGGTGAAGTCACACGGGATCAGGGGTGAACTGGCAAGGTGGATACAGAACTGGCTAGGCCATAGAAGGCAGAGGGTAGCAATGGAAGGATGCTTTTCTCATTGGAGGGCTGTGACCAGTGGTGTTCCACAGGGATCAGTGCTGGGACCTTTGCTCTTTGTAATATATATAAATGATTTGGAGGAAAATGTAACTGGTCTGATTAGTAAGTTTGCAGACGACACACAGGTTGGTGGAATTGCGGATAGCGATGAGGACTGTCTGAGGATACAGCAGGATTTAGATTGTCTGGAGACTTGGGCGGAGAGATGGCAGATGGAGTTTAATCCGGACAAATGTGAGGTAATGCATTTTGGAAGGGCTAATGCAGGTAGGGAATATACAGTGAATGGTAGAACCCTCAAGAGTATTGAAAGTCAAAGAGATCTAGGAGTACAGGTCCACAGGTTATTGAAAGGGGCAACACAGGTGGAGAAGGTAGTCAAGAAGGCATACGGCATGCTTGCCTTCATTGGCCGGGGCATTGAGTATAAGAATTGGCAAGTCATGTTGCAGCTGTATAGAACCTTAGTTAGGCCACACTTGGAGTATAGTGTTCAATTCTGGTCGCCACACTACCAGAAGGATGTGGAGGCTTTAGAGAGGGTGCAGAAGAGATTTACCAGAATGTTGCCTGGTATGGAGGGCATAAACTATGAGGAGCGATTGAATAAACTCGGTTTGTTCTCACTGGAACGAAGGAGGTTGAGGGGCGACCTGATAGAGGTATACAAAATTATGAGGGGCATAGACAGAGTGGATAGTCAGAGGCTTTTCCCCAGGGTAGAGGGGTCAATTACTAGGGGGCATAGGTTTAAGGTGAGAGGGGCAAAGTTTAGAGTAGATGTACGAGGCAAGTTTTTTACGCAGAGGGTAGTGGGTGCCTGGAACTCACTACCGGAGGAGGTAGTGGAAGCAGGGACGATAGGGACATTTAAGGGGCATCTTGACAAATATATGAATAGGATGGGAATAGAAGGATACGGACCCAGGAAGTGTAGAAGATTGTAGTTTTGTCGGGCAGTATGGTCGGCACGGGCTTGGAGGGCCGAAGGGCCTGTTCCTGTGCTGTACATTTCTTTGTTCTTTGTTCTTTGTTCTTTGAAGGGTATTCTGTCGGTTGTGTCCCATGTTTGTCTTCTGAGGAGGTCGGTCCGGTTTTTCGCTGTGTTTCTGGAACACACATCTTCATTCACCTGAGGAAGGAGCAGCGCTCCGAAAGCTAGTGACATCGAAACAGACCTGTTGGACTTTAACCAGGAAAGAATGAAGAAGAGCATTTTCAAAATTTAGATGCCACACACCAGAGGCTAAATGATTATGGACAAGTGCGGAGTGATAAATGTGAATTCTTCAAATCTTCTATTGAATACCTGGGGCGCGTCTTAGATGAAGAAGGACTGCAAAAATTGGCTTGGCAGGTAAAAGCCATAACTGAGGCACCTGCACCTCAAAAACAAAATCAAACGCTATAATTTTCAGACTTATTAAGCTATTATGGAAGGTTTGTTCATAATCTAGAAACTTTCTCAAGCTTTTGTACAATTTATTGTGTCAAAACAAGAAATAGAAATGGGTGGATCAGTGCGAGAAGACCTCGGTACAAGCTAAAGAGGCATTACTAAAGTCGGAAGTCCTGACACACTTTACTCTGAAGTTACCATTGCAACTTTCTTGTGACGCATCACCTTATGGAGTGGGAGCTGTGGTTTCTCATATAATACCCAATGGTGAAGTGAAACCAATAGCATTTGCATCAAGGTCCTTGAACAAAGCAGAAATCAACTATGCACAGATGGAGAAGGAAGATCGAGGCATCATTTTTGGAATCAAACATTTTTACCAATACCTATTTGAAGGAAATTTACTTTACTAAGAGATTATTCACCACTGACAACAATACTTTGGCCGCACAACGGTATTCCAGCTCTAACAGCGTTCCAGCTGCAGAGATGGGCATTGCTGTTGTCAACACAATAAAATATTGTAAATTAAATCGCCCTGGGAACACTGGTGGACTCTTTAGGTTACCTTTATCTCTGGAGTCATTAATGAATATTCTAGTGGTAATATTTTCTATTTTGAAGAAGTTGATAACACTCCTGTAACCACAGGAGAAGTTGAGAAGTATGCCACAAATAATCCACTACCATCCACAGAAACCCTACAGTGCAGAAGGAGGCCACTTGGCCCATGGGGTCTGCACCGACCCTCCGAAAGAGCACCCTGCCTAGGCGCAATCCCCTGACCTATCCCCACCTGATGTTTGGACACTTAGGGGTAATTTATCATGGCCAATCCACCTAACCTGCACATCTTTGGACTGTGGGAGGAAACCGGAGCACCCGGAGGAAACCCACGCAGTCATGGGGAGAACGTGCAAACTCGACACATAACAGTCAGCTGAGATCGGAATTGAACTTGGGTCCCTTGCTCTGTGAGGCAGCAGTGCTAAGAAGTTATGGACCTGCTGCTTCGTTGCAAGACCATGGGAGCAAACCCAGAGTTGAAGCCATATGTTATTGAAAGACTCGAACTATCCGTACACGCTGATTGTCTCCGCTGGGGAATGCGGGTCATAAATCCGCCATTGTTAAGGAAGGTTAGGTGGATTGGCCACACTAAATTGCCCCTTAGTGTCCAAAACAGTTAGGTGGGGTTACTGGGTTACGTGGATGGGGTGGAGATGTGGGCTTAAGTTGGGTGCTCTTTCCAAAGGCCAGGGCAGACTCGATGGGCCGAATGGCTTCTGCACTGTAAATTCTATGATTCTATGAAACATCCGAAACCCACTTCATGAAGGTTATTGTGGGATAGGAAGAGTGAAGGAGATAGCCAGAACATATTTTTGGTGGCCAGGGCTCGATAGCAAAAATCGAAGAGAAGGCAGGCACTTGCAGCCATTACACCCATAGGCCGGGATTCTCCGACCTCCCACCAGGTCGGAGAATCGCCGGGGGGGGGGGCGGCGTAAATACCGCCCCGCCGCTCCGACACCGGCCACCATATTCCCATATTCTCTGGCATTAAAAAGATCGCGCCGACGCAATGGGCCCCGGAGCTATTCCAAATCTCCGGCCCGGATAGGCCGACGTGACCACAGGTCACGGTGGCAGAAATCAAACAACCCTTTGAACAGCGTCAACCAGTCATGCTGGCCTACGCCGGCGAGCGCGGAGGTAGGGGTCGGCGTGGGCCGGCCACCGGAGTGGAGATGGCACGGCCGTAGGGGGGGGGGCTGCGGGTGCCGGTGGAAGGTGCTCCCCAGGTCTGAGGGTGCGTGCCGGTGATCGTGGTCGGTGCCGGGGGGGGGGGGGGGGGGGGCGTGGGGAGAGGGTGCTGGGGATGGGAGTGCCAGGGAGGGGGGGGGGGGGTGCTAGGGATGTGTGTGCCGAGGATGGGAGTGCCGGGGTGGGGGTTTGCAGGGGTGTGGGGCTCTGGGGATGGGAGTGCCGGGGAGGAGGGGTGCTTGGGAGTGCCGAGGATGGGAGTGCCGGGGAGGTGGGGGGGGTGCTGGGGATGGGAGTGCCGAGGATGGGAGTGCCGGGAAGGGGGGGTGGTTGGGGAGGGGGTATTCCGGGAATGGAAATGCCGGGGAGGGGGGGTGCTGGGGATGGGAGTGCCGAGGATGGGAGTGCCGGGGAGGGGGGGTGCTGGGGAGGGGAGTGCCGGGGAGGGGGGGTGGTTGGGGAGGGGGGTTGCTGGGGATGGGAGTGCCGGGGAGGGGGGGTGCTGGGGATGGGAGTGCCGAGGATGGGAGTGCCGGGGAGAGGGGGGAGGGGGGGGCAGGGAGGGGGGATGGCTGGGGAGGGTGAGTGCCGGGGATGGGAGTGCCGGGGGGGTGGGGGGAGTGGCTGGGGATGGGAGTGCTGGGGAGGAGAGGTGCCGGGGATGGGAGTGCTGGGAGGGGGAGTGCCGGGGAGGGAGAGGGCCGGGGATGGGAGTGGGGGAGAGAGGGGGCCGGGGATGGGGAGTGCTGGGGCAGGGGTGTTCCGGGGACTGGGAGTGCCGGGGATGGAAGTGCCGGGGGGTATGGGGGGGGGGGCACCTGGTTGCGGAGAGGGGTATGGGCAACGATGACATGTCATCTATCCCCAACCCCCACCTGCTGCAGACCATTATTTTTGGGCATCACCCAGCGATGTTGGCCGCCTTGCCAGGAGCCGCTCTTCTACATGTTGCCCTGTGGGAGCTGGAGCAGGAGCATGCCAGGGAGGCGGCGGAGGCTGCCGCAGAGGAGCGTGCCCCAGGCACATTTGAAATGGCTTGTGTTTCATTGCAAGAACCTCTAATGTAAAGGGGGAGGAAAGTGTTATGTATTCATGCTGTTCTTAGTTAGAACAAAGTCACTTTAAGAGTCCGATCACGTGACGTATTAATGATGTCATCAGCCTTCTGGGCAGGAAAACGGGCAGTCTATCTTTACAACCTGTTGAGTAAACACCTTTCCAATAAAGCTTCTGTTTTTTGTACCTTCATGGTCTGCACGCTTATCTTAAAAAATACGGCAATAATTACTTCTGTGGTTCACGGGTCTTCAACAACACACCATGTGGAGGAATAGGGAATCATAAGCAGAAACTTCAGTTATTATGTATTTTAAGTCGCACGTTTGGTCAGTCTTACAGTTGTAATGATGGCAATGGGAACAGCTTTGCCACCATTACAACTGCAAAATCTGGACCAATATTTCTCACCAATTGCACTGTATAAATACTGCACCCAGAGCTAATGGAGCAATATTAACGAAGTACCACTCCTGCATTATGCTGGCAGGTTTTCACATTATATGATGTAGCCTACCTTAAAGTGGTTAACAAATGGCATCATTATCATCATCTTCTACATTATCACGACAGGTTAAGAATTACTTTTCAAAGGCTTTGGAAGCTGTTGTTTTTATTTAACCAAAAAAAGAAAGTAACTACATTTACTTACTCTGTTAGGACAATCAGTTGTTCTCCTTTCTTAAACCCCAGATCACGTTCACTTGTTGGTTCATAGTCGTGCAATGCTACAACTCTCTTCTCAGCTGGAAGAAATCAAGAAATGAATTCTAATAGAAAAGAAAATTGCTGCGTATGCTGGAATCGGAAACAAAAACAGAAAATACTGGACAATCTCAGCAGGTCTGACAGCATCTGTGGATAGAAAAGGGAGCTAATGTTTTGAGTCTGGATGACCGTTTACTGTAGGATACTGTTAAAATAGACTCCATTTACTGTAGGACAGAGTCATCCAGAGTCAAAACGTTATCTCCCTTTTCTCTCCACAGATGCTGTCAGACCTGCGAAGGAATGAATTTTGCTGAGTTGTGAAATGGTTTGCTGATGGTCTGATAAACACTCTAATATCCAGTTTAGTAAGAAAATGGTTGCATCTTTATTTTTAATTACTACTGTCTTAACCCTCAGTTGCTACAAATATGCTTTTACTTGCAAAACATTCACTGGATTGACAGCATGGACATTTTGTGGTGTTAATAAAATCAACAACACAATTAACACTTGTAACATCCAAACATGTGAAAATAAATATTTTGTATGCATTCAGTTTAGAAAGGATGACTACCTGTTAGGATACTGGGAAAGATTCTCTGGCCTCCCCGCAGCACGTTTCTTAGTGGCGGGAGGCGGCCTACCGTTGGGTGCTGGTGAGGTCTTCTGGTCCAGCTACTGTTAAAGGGGTTCCCCATTGACTCTACACCATGTCACCAGAAGATGAAAGACTTTAGGAACAAAGGCAAAGGAGCAGGAGTAGGCCACTCAATCCTTCAAGCCTGCACTGCCATTCAATATGATCATGGCTGACCATCGACTTCAATGCCTTTTTCCCCACACTATCCCCATATCGCTTTATGCCATTGGTACTTAGAAATCTGTTAATCTCTGCTTTAAACACGCTCAATAACTGAGCTGCCACAGCGTACCTTTCTTCATTTGAACTGCTGATAGATTATCAGGGCATATTTTCACGTCCTGCCATCAAAGCAGTAGAATCTTTTTTTTTAAATTTAATTTAGTTGTTAGCCAGATCTTGGTAGAAAGTTAGAGGGATGGCAGGGAAGGGAGTGCAATATTCCTCCTGCAGGATGTTTGAGGTGAAGGATGCCGTTAGTGTCCCTGCTGATTTTACCTGCAGGAAGTGCTGCCATCTCCAGCTCCTCCAAGACCGAGTTAGGGAACTGGAGCTGGAGTTGGAAGAACTTCGGATCATTCGGGAGGCAGAGGGGGTCATAGATAGCAGCTTCAGGGAATTAGTTACACCAAAGATTGGAGATAGATGGGTAACTGTAAGAGGGACTGGGAAGAAGCAGTCAGTGCAGGGATCCCCTGCGGTCATTCCCCTGAGAAACAAGTATACCGCTTTGGATACTTGTGGGGGGGACGACTTACCAGGGGTAAGCCATGGGGTATGGGCCTCTGGCACGGAGTCTGTCCCTGTTGCTCAGAAGGGAAGGGGGGAGAGGAGCAGAGCATTAGTAATTGGGGACTCGATAGTCAGGGGCACAGATAGGAGATTTTGTGGGAGCGTGAGAGACTCACGTTTGGTATGTTGCCTCCCAGGTGCAAGGGTACGTGATGTCTCGGATCGTGTTTTCCGGGTCCTTAGGGGGGAGGGGGAGCAGCCCCAAGTCGTGGTCCACATTGGTACTAACGACATAGGTAGGAAAGGGGACAAGGATGTCAGGCAGGCTTTCAGGGAGCTAGGATGGAAGCTCAGAACTAGAACAAACAGAGTTGTTATCTCTGGGTTGTTGCCCGTGCCACGTGATAGTGAGATGAGGAATAGGGAGAGAGAGCAATTAAACACGTGGCTACAGGGATAGTACAGGCGGGAGGGATTCAGATTTCTGGATAACTGGGGCTCTTTCTGGGGAAGGTGGGACCTCTACAGACAGGATGGTCTACATCTGAACCTGAGGGGCACAAATATCCTTGGGGGGGAGATTTTTTAGTGCTCTTTGGGGGGGTTTAAACTAATGCAGCAGGGGCATGGGAACCTGGATTGTAGTTTTAGGGTAAGGGAGAATGAGAGTATAGAGGTCAGGAGCTCAGATTTGACGTCGCAGGAGGGGGCCAGTGTTTGAAGTGTGTCCACTTCAATGCCAGGAGTATACGAAATAAGGTAGGGGAACTGGCAGCATGGGTTGGTACCTGGGACTTCGATGTTGTGGCCATTTTGGAGACATGGATAGAGCAGGGACAGGAATGGATGTTGCAGGTTCCGGGGTTTAGGTGTTTTAGTAAGCTCAGAGAAGGAGGGGGAGGTGTGGCGCTGCTCGTCAAGAGCAGTATTACGGTGGCGGAGAGGATGCTAGATGGGGACTCATCTTCCGAGGTAGTATGGGCTGAGGTTAGAAACATGAAAGGAGAGGTCACACTGTTGGGAGTCTTCTATAGGCCTCCAAATAGTTCTAGGGATGTAGAGGAAAGGATGGCGAGGATGATCCTGGATAAGAGCGAAAGTAACAGGGTAGTTATTATGGGAGACTTTAACTTTCCAAATATTGACTGGAAAAGATATAGTTCGAGTACATTAGATGGGTCGTTTTTTGTACAGTGTGTGCAGGAGGGTTTCCTGACACAATATGTTGACAGGCCAACAAGAGGCGAGGCCACGTTGGATTTGGTTTTGGGTAATGAACCAGGCCAGGTGTTGGATTTGGAGGTAGGAGAGCACTTTGGGGACAGTGACCACAATTCGGTGACGTTTACGTTAATGATGGAAAGGGATAAGTATACACCGAAGGGCAAGAGTTATAGCTGGGGGAAGGGCAATTATGATGCCATTAGACGTGACTTGGGGGGGGATAAGGTGGAGAAGTAGGCTGCAAGTGTTGGGCACACTGGATAAGTGGAGCTTGTTCAAGGATCAGCTACTGCGTGTTCTTGATAAGTATGTACCGGTCAGGCAGGGAGGAAGGCGTCGAGCGAGGGAACCGTGGTTTACCAAAGAAGTGGAATCTCTTGTTAAGAGGAAGAAGGAGGCCTATGTGAAGATGAGGTGTGAAGTTTCAGTTGGGGCGATGGATAGTTACAAGGTAGCGAGGAAGGATCTAAAGAGAGAGCTAAGACGAGCAAGGAGGGGACATGAGAAGTATTTGGCAGGTAGGATCAAGGAAAACCCAAAAGCTTTCTATAGGTATGTCAGGAATAAGCGAATGACTAGGGAAAGAGTAGGACCAGTCAAGGACAGGGATGGGAAGTTGTGTGTGGAGTCTGAAGAGATAGGCGAGATACTAAATGAATATTTTTCGTCAGTATTCACTCAGGAAAAAGATAATGTTGTGGAGGAGAATGCTGAGACCCAGGCTAATAGAATAGATGGCATTGAGGTACGTAGGGAAGAGGTGTTGGCAATTCTGGACAGGCTGAAAATAGATAAGTCCCCGGGTCCTGATGGGATTTATCCTAGGATTCTCTGGGAGGCCAGGGAAGAGATTGCTGGACCTTTGGCTTTGATTTTTATGTCATCATTGGCTACAGGAATAGTGCCAGAGGACTGGAGGATAGCAAATGTGGTCCCTTTGTTCAAAAAGGGGAGCAGAGACAACCCCGACAACTATAGACCGGTGAGCCTCACGTCTGTAGTGGGTAAAGTCTTGGAGGGGATTATAAGAGACAAGATTTATAATCATCTAGATAGGAATAATATGATCAGGGATAGTCAGCATGGCTTTGTGAAGGGTAGGTCATGCCTCACAAACCTTATCGAGTTCTTTGAGAAGGTGACTGAACAGGTAGACGAGGGTAGAGCAGTTGATGTGGTGTATATGGATTTCAGCAAAGCGTTTGATAAGGTTCCCCACGGTAGGCTATTGCAGAAAATACGGAGGCTGGGGATTGAGGGTGATTTAGAGATGTGGATCAGAAATTGGCTAGCTGGAAGAAGACAGAGGGTGGTGGTTGATGGGAAATGTTCAGAATGGAGTTCAGTTACAAGTGGAGTACCACAAGGATCTGTTCTGGGGCCGTTGCTGTTTGTCATTTTTATCAATGACCTAGAGGAAGGCGCAGAAGGGTGGGTGAGTAAATTTGCCGACGATACTAAAGTCGGTGGTGTTGTCGATAGTGTGGAAGGATGTTGCAGGTTACAGAGGGATATAGATAAGCTGCAGAGCTGGGCTGAGAGGTGGCAAATGGAGTTTAATGTAGAGAAGTGTGAGGTGATTCACTTTGGAAGGAATAACAGGAATGCGGAATATTTGGCTAATGGTAAAGTTCTTGGAAGTGTGGATGAGCAGAGGGATCTAGGTGTCCATGTACATAGATCCCTGAAAGTTGCCACCCAGGTTGATAGGGTTGTGAAGAAGGCCTATGGAGTGTTGGCCTTTATTGGTTGAGGGATTGAGTTCCGGAGTCAGGAGGTCATGTTGCAGCTGTACAGAACTCTGGTATGGCCGCATTTGGAGTATTGCGTACAGTTCTGGTCACCGTATTATAGGAAGGACGTGGAGGCTTTGGAGAGAGTGCAGAGGAGATTTACCAGGATGTTGCCTGGTATGGAGGGAAAATCTTATGAGGAAAGGCTGATGGACTTGAGGTTGCTTTCGTTGGAGAGAAGAAGGTTAAGAGGAGACTTAATAGAGGCATACAAAATGATCAGGGGGTTAGATAGGGTGGACAGTGAGAGCCTTCTCCCGCGGATGGAAATGGCTGGCACGAGGAGACATAGCTTTAAACTGAGGGGTAATAGATATAGGACAGAGGTCAGAGGTAGGTTCTTTACGCAAAGAGTAGTGAGGCCGTGGAATGCCCTACCTGCTACAGTAGTGAACTCGCCAACATTGAGGGCATTTAAAAGTTTATTGGATAAACATATGGATGATAATGGCATAGTGTAGGTTAGATGGCTTTTGTTTCGGTGCAACATCGTGGGCCGAAGGGCCTGTACTGCGCTGTATCGTTCTATGTTCTATGTTCTATTAATCTAATCATGTCACCAACCTCGTGCAGGGTCTTTTTTGGTGCTAACCCTGATTTATTAGTCACCACACTGAAGCCTGCCGAAGGATGACGAGCCAGAAGGGCTCTGCAGTTAGACAAAATGGCAACACAACCCCAGTCCCAGATGCCTTGCCCCTGAATTCAGCAGGTAAATGTGCAGCTGCCTTCAAGCAGATCCAATTTTCATTACTGGGATTTCCAAAACACAACTCATGGGCTTTAGACTTTTGAGGAAAAGATCTAAAGCTGCCAGAGTTATTTGGAGAGGTAAGGTACACTTTAGGAGAGATAAAGTACTCCTTATCAGATGTTAGGTGTCTTTGGGAGAGGTAAGGTACTCTTTAGGAGAGGAACAATAACCTTTGGGTGATTTCAGGTGACCTTCAGAAGAAGTCTGGTACCCGTTTGGGATTGTTAAGTATGGACATGAATGTGCACTAAAAGTGGATAAGCTTTGAGGAACAGTCGAGCTATTAAGTCATTTAAATCCCCAGGCCCTTTAAATCTTTCGGCAAAAAAATCCAATCTGTAGGTGAAAAAAATCAGTGCTTGCTATTTTACTGTTCATTGACGTAAGAATTAGTGCTGCTTGAGTAGTTCCATAAGCGACATTATCATAGTGGCAGACCGATAAATTCACAATTTAGTGATCGGTAGTGGTTATAAAGTGATTAGCTGTCTTTGATGTGGGGATCTGAATACAAATATATAGGGGAATTTCATAGGGGATTAAATACTTGAAGGAAATGTTTGTTATTATAAGGGATTAGACACTTGAAGGATTAAATCTTAGCAACAAGAGTATATTCTTTAATGGGGTTAATATGAATTGGCAGAAAGTTGGCACAGAAACTATAAAGGGCATGAGGTGGAGGGGGGCAGGGGTTGGCATGGAGGGTATAACAAGCCACTCAGTACACAAAGAAGAGAAACAATCTTACCCTGCGAGTGTTCAAATGATGAAACCTGATTATCAAAGTGAACCTGTAAAAGATGTAAATAGTTTTTTTGGAGGCAGTTCCTCAGTAAAATTATTTTACAGTTAAATGAACATGGATAATAATCTTTATTGTCACAAATAGGCTAACATAAACACTGCAATAAAGTTACCATGGAAATCCCCTAGTCGCCACATTCCGGCGCCTGTTCGGGTACACAGAGGGAGAATTGTGAATGTCCAAATTACCTAACAAGTACGTCTTTCGGGACTTGTGGGAGGAAACCGGAGCACCCGGAGGAAACCCACAAAGACACAGGGAGAATGTGCAGACTCCACACAGACAGTGACCCAAGCTGGGAATCGAACCCAGGTCCCTGGAGCTGTGAAGCAACAGTGCTAACCACTGTGCTATCGTGCCGCCGAATGGATGATCCATTCAAGTGACTGAAATGTCAAAAATTGGTATTTCAAATACAAATGGAAACCCAAAATAATCTTGAGGTAGTTTTCATAGTTGAGGTCTTGGGCTGGATTCTCCGTCCCACTGCGCCACATTTCTGTTTCACCCCGCCGGCGGGATGCTCCGTGACACCGGCTGGTCAAGGGGCTGCCGGCAAAACGGAGAATCCCGCCAGCGGAGAATCCGGCCCCTTGTATCTAGTGCTGAAATATTGATGGTCAAAAATAATTTAGCACGAAGAAAGAAAAATAACTTGCATTTTCTTAGTGCTTTTCGCAAGCTCAGGATATACTGAAACATTTTACAGATACTGAAGTATTTTTCAAAATGCACTTACTATTGTAGGAAATATTTGCACAGCAAGATTTCACAAACAGCACTGGGATAATGACCAGGTAACCTGTTTTACTTTTGTTGGTTGAATAATAGATTTGGGCAGAATACTGGTGGGAACTGCTGTGCTCTTTTTCAAAATGTTCCGTGGGATATTTTAACAGAGAAAGCAGTTTTGGGTTGCTACTACACTGAGGTGCCAGCCTGGATTGTGTATTTAAATTACACAGAATGCCACTTAAACTTACAACCTTCGGACTCAAAGATAAGAATGCCATGGAGCCATGGTTGACATTTTAAAGTGACAGTTTATGCAAGTCAGGGGCGTCATTCTCCGACCCCCCGCCGGGTCGGAGAATGGCCGTTGGCCGCCGTGAATCCCGCCCCCGCCCCCGCCGAAGTCTCCGAAGGGAGAAAAGTCGGCGGGGCGTTAATGGCGCCGCTGCCGCGGAGAATGTCACGGGTCTGCGCAAGGCAGCCAATTTTCGGCCTGCCGATATTCTCCCTTCCGGATGGGCCGAAGTCCCGTCGACGTGATGACCGTTCACGTCGACGTGAATCAAACCTCCTTTTCATCGGCGTGACCCGGTGCTCCAGGCTCACGCCGACCAGCGAGGAGGTGAGTGACGGCCTGGGGGGTTGGCTCTGGGCATGAAATGGCGTGGCCGCAGACTGATTGCCTGAGGAGAGGTGTGTCTCGGCTTGTGTGTGTGTGCGGCGGGGGCGGGGGGGGGGGGGGTGGTTAGAGTAGGCTGGGCTCCGGGGGAGTGCCGGGAGGGGGTCCGTGCCGGGGTGGAGGTTGGGGGTTGTGGAGGGGGTCCGTGCCGGGGTGGAGGTTGGGGGGGGTCCGTGCTGGGGTGGAGGTTGGGGGTTGGGGAGGGGGTCCGTGCCGGGGTGGAGGTTGGGGGGGGGTCCGTGCTGGGGTGGAGGTTGGGGGGGGGTCCGTGCCGGGGTGGAGGTTGGGGGTTGGGGAGGGGGTCCGTGCCGGGGTGGAGGTTGGGGGTTGGGGAGGGGGGCCGTGCCGGGGTGGAGGTTGGGGGGGGGTCCGTGCCGGGGTGGGTGATGGGAGGGCAAATGAGTTGGTCCACCTGGCCAGGTGCCAGCCTCCAACAGTTGGACCCATGCGGTCCATGCCACCTGGCTGGGGGGAGGAGGGGATATGGGCAATGATGACATGTCGTCGTTCCCCTCCCCCCCACCAGGCCGTCATGTTTTCAGACCATCCAGCGATGTTGGCCGCCGTGGTGGCAGCCGCTCATGTCTATGTTGCCCTGGATGAGGAGGAGGAGGAGGAGGAGGAGGAGGAGCGTGCCAGAGAGGCGGCGCAGGCTGCCGCAGAGGGGCAGGCGGCAGCCGCCCAGGCTGGAGGGACACCTGACCGACAGCACGAGGAGGGGGAGGAGGACGTCGAGGCCCCACGGCAACGGAGGCACCCGAGGGCGCCCCGTGTGTACCGGCCCCAGCAGTCATACCAGGACCTCACGGACCGGGAATGCAGGAGGAGACTCCGGATGAGCCGGGAAACCGTGGCACACATCTGCCACCTGCTGGCACACCTGTCACCGCGTGGCACTGGCGGGGGACACCCTCTACCCGTGTCCGTCAAGGTTACGGTGGCCCTGAACTTTTATGCAACGGGGTCATTCCAGGCACCGAGTGGGGACCTGTCCGGCATATCGCAGACATCGGTGCATCGGTGCATCCGGGCAGTGACAGATGCCCTTTATGCCATGGCGCACCGCTACATCCGCTTCCCCGTGGACCGGGCCAGCCAAGATGCCCGGGCCGTGGGCTTCTCTGCCGTTGCCGGGTTCCCCATGGTCCAGGGCGCGATCGATGGGATGCACGTCGCCGTGCGGCCACCTGCAGATAACAGGGCCGTGTTCACTAATAGGAAGGGGACCTATTCGATGAACGTACAGGTGGTCTGCGACCACCGCATGATGATCCTGCACGTCTGCGC
Organism: Scyliorhinus torazame; assembly: GCF_047496885.1. NCBI lineage: Eukaryota > Metazoa > Chordata > Chondrichthyes > Carcharhiniformes > Scyliorhinidae > Scyliorhinus > Scyliorhinus torazame. The sequence goes on along the minus strand of NC_092710.1, from coordinate 194,279,217 downwards.
CCGTCACCCAGGCAGTGTACACGACTCATTCGTGTTGTCGCGGTCATCCATCCCCGGCATGTACGAGGGACGCCATCCCCGGCTGAGGGGCTGGTTGCTGGGCGACAGGGGCTACCCATTGCGATCGTGGCTGATGACGCCTATACGGAGGCCACGCAATGAGGCGGAGAACCGCTACAATGATGCCCATGTAGCGACAAGGGGAGTGATCGAGAGGTGCTTTGGCGTGCTGAAGATGCGTTTCAGGTGCCTGGACCTCTCTGGGGGCGCCCTCCAGTATCGGTCAGATAGGGTCGGCCGCATCATTGTGGTGTGCTGCGTCCTGCACAACATAGCCCAGCAGAGGGGCGATGTGCCGCAGGCAGAGGAGGGCGGAGTGGAGGAGCAGCAGGAAGAGGCCCAGTCCTCCCCAGATGAGGGGGATGGGGGCAATGGTCAGGGCAGACGGGGTAGACACAGACGGGTGGCTGTCCACCGTTACCGGCTGGCCCAGCGGGCACGGGACAGACTGATAGACGCCCGCTTCACTGACTAGATGGGCGTGGGAATCGGGTAGTATGGCCACAGACCGCACACCATGACAACAGCCGACCACCCACACCCCCCACCCATCCACCCACCCAGCACCCTCACCCCCCTCCCCAACCCCACACACCCCACCCGCATGCACACCACCCCCCCACTCCCAATTGCCGATCCACCGGCGGCACAACGGGCCGGGCTCACCCAGTTGCGGGTGGACGCGTGTCTATCGCAGGCCATGGAGAATGATGACAACCCGCCTCCGATGAGCTCCTGGCTCTACATCGTTGGACTATGTCTGACCCATGGCCACAGTACCACCATCCACCCGGACCATCCCTGCATGCGGCTGTGACACTGCAGCGCACGGTCCCGTCCTCTGCCCGGGGGATGTTGATGGCGGCCCAGGGGGAAGGGGGCAGACTCACCTGGGGCTGAGGTAAGACCACCCCTCACACACACACTTGCGCTCAACGTACATGACACCCCCGCACACTTTGGACAGAGCACAAAGGCAGCTTCGGTAGGTGTAACATTGACTTTAATAACCAAAGGAGTTCATGCACGTGCCCTAGCGCCTAAAACTCATCTGTGCCCTGCACCCGTGCCAACTTACTCAGTGTCTAATTGTTTGGCCTTACGGGCCCTTTGACTACGTCTACGTGGTTCCCCAGACGGTACAGCAGAACTGGAGGTGGACTCCTGTGATTCCTGCCCTCTGACACTGGATCCCTTTGGCGGCCGTTTCCTGGGGCGTCCTGGCCTAGATGGGCCAGGCTGCGGCCCGGGCGACTGGGATGGCGAGCTGCCAGCCTGTCCTGCCCGTTGCCCACCCGATGCACCTGGGACGGAAGGGGGGGGAGTCCGAGGTGTCGCGGTGTACCGGGACCTCCCCTACAGAGGGAGCCGGGACGGACCACACCACCTCCTCCTCCCTCGGGGTGCCCGATGGCCCCCAGGCCTCTACATGGGTGGGGGATGCGAACGGACTGGCCATCCGACACGCCCCCGACATCTGGCGCTGCCAGTCCTGGAGGCCTGTGCTGGTATCGACAGGGGTCTGCAGGTTTGCAGCCATGGAGCCCAGGGGGTTGTGAACCCTGTCTGCGACAGTGCGACGCCAGCTCGCACATGGGCACTGGCGCCGATGCCCTCAGTGATGGCCTGCTGAGACTGGGCCATGGCCTGCAGAGATTGGGCCATGGCCTGCAGAGACTGGGCTATGGCCTGCTGAGACTGGGCCATGGCCTGCTGAGACTGGGCCATGGCCTGCTGAGACTGGGCTATGGCGTGCTGAGACTGGGCTATGGCGTTGAGCGCCTCTGCCATCTGGCGCTGGCACTGGCTCATGGCCTCCTGTGAGAGGGCAGCCATTTCCTGGGCCACAGACGCCGCCTGCACGGAAGGCCCCAGGCCTCGCAAACCGTTCCCCATGTCTGACACCGTCGCATCCATTGCCTCCACCGCGGACGCCACCCGTGCGGTGTCAGCCTGGGTGGCACGCATGACCGGGACCACTCCCAGCTCCTGGACGCGGGTGGACTCCTCCACCTGCGACCGCAGCCGCCGCAAGCCACCCGTCACCCTATTCGCTCGTCTCCGTGTCGGTGGTTGCATCGGATCTATGTGTGGGTGTGGTAACTGCAGGAACCCGGGATCCATCTGGGCGGCAGATGTTCGCTTGGCCTGGGCTGCCCTCCGACCGCCCGGTCCCTCTGCTGCTCCTACCTCCACCTGCTGTACCGGGACGGCTGTGTTGTGCGCACCAGTGAGTGTACCAGACGCCTCATCACTAAAGTGCCCAACCGTGGTGAGTGTTTCTGCGATGGTGGAGGGTGTTGGTGACAGCAGTGGCGTTGTGTCGTGCTCTTCGTCCCACTCTGAGTCCATGGCACTTTGGGGTGGGGGTTCGTCTCCACCCATCCACTCTGAGTCACTGTCCGGTATTTCGTCTTCCCGGGTAGTGCTGTCCCGGGTAGTGCTGTCCCGGGTAGTGCTGTCCCGGGTAGTGCTGTCCCGGGTAGTGGTGTCCCGGGTAGGGGTGTCCTGGGTAGTGGTGTCCCGGGTAGGGGTGTCCTGGATAGTGGTGTCCTGGGTAGTGGTGTCCTGGCTCGGATGTGACGGGGGCCTGTGGCTGCCCCCCTCATCGCTGGGTGGTCGCTCCCGCACGTGACGGGGGTGTCGTCTCCCTGTTGCTCCAGGTCTCTCCGTCTCCCGTGGTCTCCGAGGGGCATCCTGCGGGCGTCGCATGCTGGAGGGTTCGGGTCTCTCCGTCTCCCGTGGTCTACGAGGGGCATCCTGCGGGCGTCGCATGCTGGAGGGTTCGGGTCTCTCCGTCTCCCGTGGTCTCCGAGGGGCATCCTGCGGGCGTCGCATGCTGGAGGGTTCGGGTCTCTCCGTCTCCCGTGGTCTCCGAGGGGCATCCTGCGGGCGTCGCATGCTGGAGGGTTCGGGTCTCTCCGTCTCCCGTGGTCTCCGAGGGGCATCCTGCGGGCGTCGCATGCTGGAGGGTTCGGGTCTCTCCGTCTCCCGTGGTCTCCGAGGGGCATCCTGCGGGCGTCGCATGCTGGAGGGTGCGGGTCTCTCCGTCTCCCGTGGTCTCCGAGGGGCATCCTGCGGGCGGTCTGCATCTGCGGGGATGGGTGCCTGGACGTTTGGTCCTGCGATACACAATGAAGCATGCATGGTTAGACATCAGGCAGTGATCAGGTGATACGGGAGAGGGGGATATAGGGGAGGGGGGATATGGGGACGGGCTGTTGGTGGCTCACTTGCTCGTGGGGCCCCGACCTCTGCATCAGCAACCTCCCGGTCCTCAGGTCCGCCAGCCAGTTCCAGGGCCCTTTCCTCGTGTACGGTCAGTGGCCTCTCATCAGCGGGCCCTCCTCCAGTCCTCACATGCTCCCTATTGTTGTGTGCGCGCTTCTCCTGGGGGGTGGGGGGGGGGTGGCAGGGGTAAAAGGCAACAGTGTTAGGCAGGTATATGAATGCACGCCATCGGTTGCGCGTGCATTGCAGAGGTTAAGGTTAGGGCTGGATTCACTTGGGGATATGGGGGATATGGGGGATATGGGGGAGGGGGGATATGGGGGAGGGGGGATATGGGGGATATGGGGGAGGGGGGATATGGGGGATATGGGGGAGGGGGGAATATGGGGGATATGGTGGAGGGGGGATATGGGGGAGGGGGGATATGGGGGAGGGGGGAATATGGGGGATATGGGGGAGGGGGGATATGGGGGAGGGGGGAATATGGGGGATATGGGGGAGGGGGGATATGGGGGATATGGGGGAGGGGGGATATGGGGGATATGGGGGAGGGGGGATATGTGGGAGGGGGGATATGGGGGAGGGGGGATATGGGGAATATGGGGGAGGGGGGATATGGGGGATATGGGGGAGGGGGATATGGGGGAGGGGGGAATATGGGGGATATGGGGGAGGGGGGATATGGGGGAGGGGGGATATGGGGGAGGGGGGATATGGGGGATATGGGGGAGGGGGGATATGGGGGAGGGGGGGATATGGGGGAGGGGGCATATGGGGGAGGGGGGATATGGGGGATATGGGGGATATGGGGAGGAGGGGATATGGGGGAGGGGGGATATGGGGGAGGGGGGGATTTGGGAGAGAGGGGATATGGGGGATATGGGGGACGCTCACCCTGCCTGCTCTGACGAGGTCGTTCACCTTCTTGTGGCACTGGGTGCCTGTCCGTGGTGTTAGGGCCACAGCGGTGACGGCCTCTGCCACCTCCCTCCACAGACGCCGGCTGTGGCGTGGGGCAACTCTGCGGCCGTGCCCGGGATACAGGGCGTCCCTCCTCTGCTCCACCGCATCCAGGAGCGCCTCCACATCGCGTGACTCGAACCTCGGGGCTGAGCGACGGCCAGCCATCAAGTCGGGTGTTGCGGTCGGCTGTTCCGGTCGGGTGGGGGGGAGCTGCGCGGCCTTATGAGCCGTCAAGCCGTGCAGCGCGTATGACGCTGCACGGCGTGAACCACTGCGCAAGCGCGGATCCCGTTACGTCGCTGCTAGCCCATTTCGGGCCGCAGACTATCGGCCCATTTTTATGACGTGACGCAAGTGGGATTTGCGCCGTTTTTTGCGCCGATCGGCGGAGTTTCCGCCGATAACGGAGAATTTCGCCCCAGAAGAGACAAAATAAAAGTCAAAATATCAATAAAGTATGTTTAAAATTGATGCTATCCAAAAAGTGTTCAGGTTATTTCTACGAGATGTATATTTGTTATGGAGAATGATAAGGCGAGGAACCCTTTTCCATGCTGCTCAAATATGCCCATTAAGTCAACAAAATGGATGTAGGGCCTTTTTTGTCATCGCCAAAGAAAGTCAGGGCTCAAAACACTGTGAACTCTTTTGTTTTTCAGAGAAAAACAATTTATCTCTCTCTTCCCAATCTCACACCATTTGGCAGGTTGAGAAGGACTTAGGACCTAGCCAAGGTTGGAGTTCCCACTGTGAGAACAACTGGAAAATTGTAATTTCTCCCACACACCATTTTTGTGTGATTATGTGGGGTTTCGGAAGCCTTAAAAATACATCTCCTTAGAGAGGTTGTAACTACTAGGGAAGGTTGCTAAGATTTTGAGAACATTCCGAAAGGCAAGTGTAATTTTTTTGACACCTTCTTCATATGTCACACTTGGATGCTGTATTGCAATGTAGATGTATTGTTAAAGCAGCGATTCATCATAGGATTCTGTCCTGCAAAGGTAAGTGGGTAGCACAGTGGTTAGCCCTGTTGCTTCACAGCTCCAGGGTCCCAAGTTCGATTCCCGGCTTGGGTCACTGTCTGTGTGGAGTCTGCATATTCTCCCCGTGTCTGCGAGGGTTTCCTCTGGGTGCTCCGGTTTCCTCCCACAAGTCTCGAAAGACGTGCTGTTTGGTAATTTGGACATTCTGAACTCTCCCTCTGTGTACTCGAACAGACGCCGTGTGGCGACTCGGGGCTTTTCTCAGTAACTTCATTGCCGTGTTAATGTAAGCCTACTTGTGACAATAAAGATTATTATTATTATTAGTTGACCCTTACACTAAGCAGCATGTTGTTCTTGTTGTCATGCATTTCAGTACTTTTCCAATTGTCAAAAATGCCACAATGTGTTAAAAATGTCAAAGAAAAGTCTTGTCAGTCTCTGCTGGCGTGTTTTATATTGTGATTTAAATCGGATCGCAGCTCTGGCTGTTTAAAAAACTCTGGGCGTCATTCTCCGACCCCCCGCCGGGTCGGAGAATGGCCGTTGGCCGCCGTGAATCCCGCCCCCGCCCCCGCCGAAGTCTCCGAAGGGAGAAAAGTCGGCGGGGCGCTAATGGCGCCGCTGCCACGGAGAATGTCACGGGTCTGCGCAAGGCAGCCGATTTTCGGCCTGCCGATATTCTCCCTTGCGGATGGGCCGAAGTCCCGTCGACGTGATGACCGTTCACGTCGACGTGAATTAAACCTCCTTTTCATCGGCGTGACCCGGTGCTCCAGGCTCACGCCGACCAGCGAGGAGGTGAGTGACGGCCTGGGGGGTTGGCTCTGGGCAGGAAATGGCGTTGCCGCAGACTGATTGCGTGAGGAGAGGTGTGTCTCGGCTTGTGTGTGTGTGTGCGGCGGGGGGGTGGTTAGAGTAGGCTGGGCTCCGGGGGAGTGCCGGGAGGGGGTCCGTGCTGGGGTGGAGGTTGGGGGGGGGGGGGGTCCGTGCTGGGGTGGAGGTTGGGGGGGGGGTCCGTGCTGGGGTGGAGGTTGGGGGTTGGGGGGGTCCATGCTGGGGTGGAGGTTGGGGGGGGTCCGTGCTGGGGTGGAGGTTGGGGGGGGGTCCGTGCTGGGGTGGAGGTTGGGGGTGGGGTCCGTGCCGGGGAGGAGGTTGGGGGGGTCCGTGCTGGGGTGGAGGTTGGGGGGGGGGGTCCGTGCTGGGGTGGAGGTTGGGGGGGGGGGGTCCGTGCTGGGGTGGAGGTTGGGGGTTGGGGCGGGTCCGTGCTGGGGTGGAGGTTGGGGGGGGGTCCGTGCTGGGGTGGAGGTTGGGGGGGGTCCGTGCTGGGGTGGAGGTTGGGGGTTGGGGAGGGGGTCCGTGCCGGGGTGGAGGTTGGGGGGTGGAGGTTGGGGGGGGGGTCCGTGCTGGGGTGGAGGTTGGGGGTGGGGGGGGTCCGTGCTGGGGTGGAGGTTGGGGGTTGGGGAGGGGGTCCGTGCCGGGGTGGAGGTTGGGGGGGGGGGTCCGTGCTGGGGTGGAAGTAGGGGGGGGGGTCCGTGCTGGGGTGGAGGTTGGGGGGGGGGGTCCGTGCTGGGGTGGAGGTTGGGGGTTGGGGAGGGGGTCCGTGCCGGGGTGGAGGTTGGGGGGGGGGTCCGTGCTGGGGTGGAAGTAGGGGGGGGTCCGTGCTGGGGTGGAGGTTGGGGGGGGGGGGGGTCCGTGCCGGGGTGGGTGATGGGAGGGCAAATGAGTTGGTCCACCTGGCCAGGTGCCAGCCTCCAACAGTTGGACCCATGCGGTCCATGCCACCTGGCTGGGTGGAGGAGGGGATATGGGCAATGATGACATGTCGTCGTTCCCCTCCCCCCCCACCAGGCCGTCATGTTTTCAGACCATCCAGCGATGTTGACCGCCGTGGTGGCAGCCGCTCATGTCTATGTTGCCCTGGATGAGGAGGAGGAGCGTGCCAGAGAGGCGGCGCAGGCTGCCGCAGAGGGGCAGGCGGCAGCCGCCCAGGCTGGAGGGACACCTGACCGACAGGACGAGGAGGGGGAGGAGGACGTTGCGGCCCCACGGCAACGGAGGCACCCGAGGGCGCCCCGTGTGTACCGGCCCCGGCAGTCATACCAGGACCTCACGGACCGGGAATGCAGGAGGAGACTCCGGATGAGCCGGGAAACCGTGGCACACATCTGCCACCTGCTTCACACCTGTCACCGCGTGGCACTGGCGGGGGACACCCGCTCCCCGTGTCCGTCAAGGTTACGGTGGCCCTGAACTTTTATGCAACGGGGTCATTCCAGGCACCGAGTGGGGACCTGTCCGGCATATCGCAGACATCGGTGCATCGGTGCATCTGGGCAGTGACAGATGCCCTTTATGCCATGGCGCACCGCTACATCCGCTTCCCCGTGGACCGGGCCAGCCAAGATGCCCGGGCCGTGGGCTTCTCTGCCGTTGCGGGGTTCCCCATGGTCCATGGCGCGATCGATGGGATGCACGTCGCGGTGCGGCCACCTGCAGAGAACAGGGCCGTGTTCACTAATAGGAAGGGGACCTATTCGATGAACGTACAGGTGGTCTGCGACCACCGCATGATGATCCTGCACGTCTGCGCCCGTCACCCAGGCAGTGTACATGACTCATTCGTATTGTCGCGGTCATCCATCCCCGGCATGTACGAGGGACGCCATCCCCGGCTGAGGGGCTGGTTGCTGGGCGACAGGGGCTACCCATTGCGATCGTGGCTGATGACGCCTATACGGAGGCCACGCAATGAGGCGGAGAACCGCTACAAAGATGCCCATGTAGCGACAAGGGGAGTGATCGAGAGGTGCTTTGGCGTGCTGAAGATGCGTTTCAGGTGCCTGGACCTCTCTGGGGGCGCCCTCCAGTATCGGTCAGATAGGGTCGGCCGCATCATTGTGGTGTGCTGCGTCCTGCACAACATAGCCCAGCAGAGGGGCGATGTGCCGCAGACAGAGGAGGGCGGAGTGGAGGAGCAGCAGGAAGAGGCGCAGTCCTCCCCAGATGAGGGGGATGGGGGCAATGGTCAGGGCAGACGGGCGGGTGGCTGTCCACCGTTACCGGCTGGCCCAGCGGGCACGGGACAGACTGATAGACGCCCGCTTCACTGACTAGATGGGCGTGGGAATCGGGTAGTATGGCCACAGACCGCACACCATGGCAACAGCCGACCACCCACACCCCCCACCCATCCACCCACCCAGCACCCTCACCCCCCTCCCCAACCCCACACACCCCACCCGCATGCACACCACCCCCCACCCCCAATTGCCGATCCACCGGCGGCACAACGGGCCTGGCTCACCCAGTTGCGGGTGGACGCGTGTCTATCGCAGGCCATGGAGGATGATGACAACCCGCCTCCGATGAGCTCCTGGCTCTACATCGTTGGACTATGCCTGACCCATGGCCACAGTACCACCATCCACCCGGACCATCCCTGCATGCGGCTGTGACCCTGCATGCGGCTGTGACACTGCAGCGCACGGTCCCGTCCTCTGCCCGGGGGATGTTGATGGCGGCCCAGGGGGAAGGGGGCAGACTCACCTGGGGCTGAGGTAAGACCACCCGTCACACACACACTTGCGCTCAACGTACATGACACGCATCGCACACTTTGGACAGAGCACAAAGGCAGCTTCGGTAGGTGTAACATTGACTTTAATAACCAAAGGAGTTCATGCACGTGCCCTAGCCCCTAAAACTCATCTGTGCCCTGCACCCGTGCCAACTTACTCAGTGTCTAATTGTTTGGCCTTACGGGCCCTTTGACTACGTCTACGTGGTTCCCCAGACGGTACAGCAGAACTGGAGGTGGACTCCTGTGATTCCTGCCCTCTGACACTGGATCCCTTTGGCGGCCGTTTCCTGGGGCGTCCTGGCCTAGATGGGCCAGGCTGCGGCCCAGGCGACTGGGATGGCTAGCTGCCAGCCTGTCCTGCCCGTTGCCCACCCGATGCACCTGGGACGGAAGGGGGGGAGTCCGAGGTGTCGCGGTGTACCGGGACCTCCCCTACAGAGGGAGCAGGGACGGACCACACCACCTCCTCCTCCCTCGGGGTGCCCGATGGCCCCCAGGCCTCTACATGGGTGGGGGATGCGAATGGACTGGCCATCCGACGCGCCCCCAACATCTGGCGCTGCCAGTCCTGGAGGCCCGTGCTGGTAGCGACAGGGGTCTGCAGGTTTGCAGCCATGGAGCCCAGGGGGTTGTCAAACCCTGTCTGTGACAGTGCGACGCCGGCTCGCACATGGCCACTGGCGCCGATGCCCTCAGCGATGGCCTGCTGAGACTGGGCCATGGCCTGCTGAGACTGGGCTATGGCGTTGAGCGCATCTGCCATCTGGCGCTGGCACTGGCTCATGGCCTCCTGTGAGAGGGCAGTCATTTCCTGGGCCACAGACGCCGCCTGCACGGAAGGCCCCAGGCCTCGCAAACCGTTCCCCATGTCTGACACCGTCGCACCCATTGCCTCCACCGCGGACGCCACCCGTGCGGTGTCAGCCTGGGTGGCACGCATGACCGGGACCACTCCCAGCTCCTGGACGCGGGTGGACTCCTCCACCTGCGACCGCAGCCGCCGCAAGCCACCCGTCACCCTATTCGCTTGTCTCCGTGTCGGTGGTTGCATCGGATCTATGTGTGGGTGTGGTAACTGCAGGAACCCGGGATCCATCTGGGCGGCAGATGTTCGCTTGGCCTGGGCTGCCCTCCGACCACCCGGTCCCTCTGCTGCTCCTACCTCCACCTGCTGTACCGGGACGGCTGTGTTGTGCGCACCAGTGAGTGTACCAGACGCCTCATCACTAAAGTGCCCAACCGTGGTGAGTGTTTCTGCGATGGTGGAGGGTGTTGGTGACAGCAGTGGCGTTGTGTCGTGCTCTTCGTCCCACTCTGACTCCATGGCACTTTGGGGTGGGGGTTCGTCTCCACCCATCCACTCTGAGTCACTGTCCGGTATTTCGTCTTCCCGGGTAGGGGTGTCCTGGGTAGTGGTGTCCCGGGTAGGGGTGTCCTGGGTAGTGGTGTCCCGGGTAGGGGTGTCCTGGATAGTGGTGTCCTGGGTAGTGTTGTCCTGGCTCGGATGTGACGGGGGCCTGTGGCTGCCCCCCTCATCGCTGGGTGGTCGCTCCCGCACGTGACGGGGGTGTCGTCTCCCTGTTGCTCCAGGTCTCTCCGTCTCCCGTGGTGTGCGAGGGGCATCCTGCGGGCGTCGCATGCTGGAGGGTGCAGGTCTCTCCGTCTCCTGTGGTCTCCGAGGGGCATCCTGCGGGCGTCGCATGCTGGAGGGTCCGGGTCTCTCCGTCTCCCGTGGTGTGCGAGGGGCATCCTGCGGGCGTTGCATGCTGGAGGGTGCGGGTCTCTCCGTCTCCTGTGGTCTCCGAGGGGCATCCTGCGGGCGTCGCATGCTGGAGGGTCCGGGTCTCTCCATCTCCCGTGGTGTGCGAGGGGCATCCTGCGGGCGTCGCATGCTGGAGGGTCCGGGTCTCTCCGTCTCCCGTGGTGTGCGAGGGGCATCCTGCGGGCGTCGCATGCTGGAGGGTCCGGGTCTCTCCGTCTCCCGTGGTGTGCGAGGGGCATCCTGCGGGCGTCGCATGCTGGAGGGTGCGGGTCTCTCCGTCTCCTGTGGTCTCCGAGGGGCATCCTGTGGGCGGTGTGCATCTGCGGGGATGGGTGCCTGGACGTTTGGTCCTGCGATACACAATGAAGCATGCATGGTTAGACATCAGGCAGTGATCAGGTGATACGGGGGAGGGGGATATAGGGGAGGGGGGATATGGGGACGGGCTGTTGATGGCTCACTTGCTGGTGGGCCCCCGACCTCTGCATCAGCAACCTCCCGGTCCTCAGGTCCGCCAGCCAGTTCCAGGGCCCTTTCCTCGTGTACGGTCAGTGGCCTCTCATCAGCGGGCCCTCCTCCAGTCCTCACATGCTCCCTATTGTTGTGTGCGCGCTTCTCCTGTGGGGGGGGGGGTGGTGGCAGGGGTAAAAGGCAACAGTGTTAGGCTGGTATATGAATGCACGCCATCGGTTGCGCGTGCATTGCAGAGGTTAAGGTTAGGGCTGGATTCACTTGGGGATATGGGGGAGGGGGTATATGGGGGAGGGGGATATGGGGGAGGGGGGATATGGGGGAGGGGGGGATATGGGGGAGGGGGGATATGGGGGAGGGGGGGATATGGGGAGGGGGGATATGGGGGAGGGGGGATATGGGGGAGGGGGGATATGGGGGAGGGGGGATATGGGGGAGGGGGGATATGGGGGAGGGGGGGATATGGGGGAGGGGGGGATATGGGGGAGGGGGGATATGGGGAGGGGGGATATGGGGGAGGGGGGATATGGGGGAGGGGGGATATGGGGGAGGGGGGATATGGGGGAGGGGGGATATGGGGGAGGGGGGATATGGGGGGTATATGGGGGTATGGGGGAGGGGGGATATGGGGGAGGGGGGATATGGGGGAGGGGGGATATGGGGGAGGGGGGATATGGGGGAGGGGGATATGGGGAGGGGGGATATGGGGAGGGGGGATATGGGGAGGGGGGATATGGGGGAGGGGGGATATGGGGGAGGGGGATATGGGGGAGGGGGGATATGGGGGAGGGGGGGGATATGGGGGGGGGGATATGGGGGGTATATGGGGGGGATATGGGGGAGGGGGGATATGGGGGAGGGGGGATATGGGGGAGGGGGGATATGGGGGAGGGGGGATATGGGGAGGGGGGATATGGGGGAGGGGGGATATGGGGGAGGGGGGATATGGGGAGGGGGGGATATGGGGAGGGGGGATATGGAGGAGGGGGGGGATATGGGGGATGCTCACCCTGCCTGCTCTGACGAGGTCGTTCACCTTCTTGTGGCACTGGGTGCCTGTCCGTGGTGTTAGGGCCACAGCGGTGACGGCCTCTGCCACCTCCCTCCACAGACGCCGGCTGTGGCGTGGGGCAACTCTGCGGCCGTGCCCGGGATACATGGCGTCCCTCCTCTGCTCCACCGCGTCCAGGAGCGCCTCCACATCGCGTGACTCGAACCTCGGGGCTGAGCGACGGCCAGCCATCAAGTCGGGTGTTACGTCGGCTGTTCCTGTCGGGTGGGGGGGAGCAGCGCGGCCTTGTGAGCCGTCACGCCGTGCAGCGCGTATGACGCTGCACGGCGTGAACCACTGCGCAAGCGCGGATCCCGTTACGTCGCTGCTAGCCCATTTCGGGCCGCAGACTATCGGCCCATTTTTATGACGTGACGCAAGTGGGATTTGCGCCGATTTTTGCGCCGATCTCAGGCCCGGCTTCCTTCCATCGATTGACAGGCACTCTGAAATGTTTTGAAATAGAAATGGGACACCACCTGTTCTTCCAGTTTTAAGAAATATATCTGGAAGCTTTTGTTATGATAGCTGTAGCCATTATGAAAGTTTGCTGGGATTCAGAAACAATTAATTGGTTTCAGCTCAACATGTGGCCTATTGATCTAAACATGATTGACAGTTTTAAGACACTGCAATAACACAATATGCTTTTGATATGGTTTCTTGCTTACAAACAATGGAATCATTTTTTCTAGTATCAATGCTAGTGTGTTTGAATTCAGGGTTTTATTAGATTGTAAGAGGTTTCACTTGTTTCCAATTAGTTCAAAATAATTTCCATTGCTACTGCATGGCCCCATGAGGCTGTACATGGTGGATACTGGGTGAGTAACTGCGGAGTGACTCCATGGTGCATAGAGGTGCAATGAGATGCTTTGGGGTCTGAGGTGCCATGGGGCGGCGTGAGCGATCTGAGGTGGCATGGGATAGGGTGGCTTGCGGATGTGTGAGGTTATGAGGGAAGTGAGCAAAATGCACTGAGATCCTGAATGCACTGTACGAAAAGACAAAATTCCCAGTTAAAATTTCACATGGGTCGTGAGTGTGCAGTTCAGAAGGTGCAAAATTGCACAGGTTGGATTTTCCCAAGCCCACTCAAAAATCCAAGAATTAGATTCAGAGGGTCAGAGAGGCATTACAGCATAGAAGGAGGCCATTCAGCCCATCAAGAGCCCAAACCAGTTCTCTTTTCAGAGATTCAATCAGACCTCTATCTCCATAGCCCTGTAAGTTATTCACTCAACTGCACATCCAAGTTCCTTTTGAAACCATTCATCTGCTTTCACCACCCACACAGGCAATGAGTTCCAGATCATAATAACTCGTTGCATAAAAAAGTTCTCCGCACAGCCGCCCTGCATCTCTTGCACAAAGCCTCAAATCTGTGTTTCCCAGGTCTTGCACCATCAGTTGATGGGGAGAGCGCTTCTTTATCTTCTTCATCTCAATTGCCAGAATCTTGTACACCTCCATCAAATGTCCCATCAGTCTCCTTTGCTCGAAGGAAAACTTCTCCAACTTACCTTTCTAGTTAAAATTCCTCATTCCTTCATTCCTGAAACTATTCTGGTAAATCCTCTCTGCACCATCCCAAGGACTGACATACTTTCGAAATAGTGGCAACCAAAACTGGATGTAATACTCTAGTTGTTACCTAACCAGAGATTTATAAAGATTCCACATAACTTCTCTATTTTCTACTCATTGCCTCTGTTTATGAAGCCCAAGATTGCATATGCATTGCTAATTATTTTCTATCAATATGTCCTGTCACCTTATCAATACCTACAGATTGTCATCATCACGTGATTCACTGGGTTGCATGGCTAATTTAAAGTGGTAAGGATAAAAAGTTGGGAAAAAAAGATTGCGAACATCAAAATGGGAAAAGGAAACAGGAAATGCCAGCAATGCAGTGGGTCGATCTGAAAGGGAACGACAGACCAGTTTTGAGCTTGAGAAACCCTTTCATCAGCACAGCATAACTGATTTTCTTTTCAGATGCTGTCTGACTCGCTGTGCATTAACAGTGTTTTCTGTTACTGTTTAAACACTCACCTTAAAGGATGAAGTAAAGTATTGTTGTGATTGTACTCACGTGCTGTGACATGGTTTCACAGTGCAGCTGATTAGCCTTGCCCTGGTGGGGAAAGCCATGTTTTCTCTTTACACTGCTAGTGGCACAGCCCATCCTTTCTGAAAAAAAAAACACCCAGAAACTAATTGATTCTTTAATGAACTTCTGGCAGATAAACCTCATCATTGTGCCTCTAACCATGGGTCAGCTAGTTTCAATTAACTTCAAAGGTCACATTTCTGTGAATACACCATCGGCAACATTTCTTTTGCCAACACATAAACTTGAACAATCATCAAATGGATACCCTGAATTCAGTAGACAACTGAATTAAACCAGGTCAGTGGCCTTACATGCTGAGCAGCTTGAGTTGTGGTCAGGCAATGTATGTGTGCTAACTAACTTCTGGGGCGAAATTCTCCCCCAACGGCGCGATGTCCGCCGACTGGCGCCAAAAACGGCGCCAATCAGACGGGCATCGCGCCGGCCCAAAGGTGCGGAATGCTCCGCATCTTTGGGGGCCGAGCCCCAACATTGAGGGGCTAGGCCGGCGCCGGAGGGATTTCCGCCCCGCCAGCTGGCGGAAATGGCGTTTGTTGCCCCGCCAGCTAGCGGAAATGGCGTTTGTTGCCCCGCCAGCTGGCGCGGAAATGCGGCGCATGCGCGGGAGCGTCAGCGGCCGCCGACAGTTTCCCGCGCATGCGCAGTGGGGAGAGTCACTTCCTCCTCCGCCATGGTGGAGACCGTGGCGGAGGAGGAAGGGAAAGAGTGCCCCCACGGCACAGGCCCGCCCGCGGATCGGTGGGCCCCGATCGCGGGCCAGGCCACCGTGGGGGCACCGCCCGGGGTCAGATCGCCCCGCGCCCCCCCCAGGACCCCGGAGCCCGCCCACGCCGCCTGGTCCCGCCGGTAAATACCAGGTTTAATTTACGCCGGCGGGACAGGCAATTTCTGGGCGGGACTTCGGCCCATTCGGGCCGGAGATTTGAGAGGGGGGTCCCGCCAACCGGCGCGGCCCGATTCCCGCCCCCGCCCAATCTCCGGTACCGGAGACTTCGGCGGGGGCGGGGGCGGGATTCACGGCGGCCAATGGCCATTCTCCGACCCGGCGGGGTGTCGGAGAATGACGTCCCTGGTCTGTGACATACTGACACTTAGTATGTGTTTTTTTAGTGGTACATAACATCAGCATTATCTCAATTTCTTTTAAACCAATTTTCTCCCCTCATGTAAAGATCGGTTTTGCAACTGGTTTAGAAGTCTCTCCGAAACGAGCATCCAAAAGGCCTTCACTCGAATGGCAATTATGAGTGCAGGATGTAGCCACGTAAAATGGCTGCTTCCCTATTAATCTGGCCAAAACCCGATTTAAAATGGCTAACCGAAAAGGCTGATGGGAAAAGCAGGCAACAGGACACAAACGGACAGCTGAAGGCAGAATATCATATTCGGCTCTGGGGAAGTCGGCCCAGATCGATACTCAGGACTATTAACAGCCCATCAACCCAGACATCTGCAGTTATACTCAGGACTATTAGCAGCCCATCAACCCAGACATCTGCAGTTTAATCGGCTATCCCCGGGAACAATTGCAACATATTAGCAATTGAATACCGGGCCAGACCTGTCGGCGCCTGCAGTGGCCGAAACAAAGGCAGGTGAATGACCACCCCCCGATCGGGGAATCGCCTCGCAATTGGACGTATCAAACCCAGTGATTGGGAACAAGTCCAATCACTTGGGACTCAGGGTCAAGGGCCGCCCCGGGAGGCGGGAAGCCCCTGGGCCCTATAAAGTGAGGGGCCAAGTTCAGATCTCTCTCTCTCTCCCTTCTTCGCCTGCTCGAGACCTTCGCAAGAACATCAACCAGCAACTGTAAGTTTGAATCCAGCGATCGCTATCCGATAAAGACTCCTAGCCATCGACCTGTATCAGCCTTTTGAATCTCGCGGGCCAGATCCAATTCGATAAGCCATTCGTTTCCCTGACCTGGTGGGCTCTTCCTAAAGTTAAGTATTGGCCAGTAGTGATAGGTTTCTATATAGATAGTAGGATTATTGTGTAAACATTACTTGTTGTATATAATAAATGACCGTTGATTTCAATCTTACTAAGCGGTGTGCTGACTTATTAATCATAACTTGAGCTTGAACCACGTGGCGGTATCAGAAAGATACCTGGCGACTCGTGAGCAAAGGTGACATAATCAGAGCTAATAAACTAAGGCTAAAAAGAGCAACAATGAACGTGGGCGACATGGTGACACAGTGGTTAGCACTGTTGCCTCACGGCGCTGAGGACCCAGGTTCAATCCCAGACCCAAGTTTGATCCCGGCCCCCGGGTCACTGTCCTAGTGGAGTTTGCACATTCTCCCCATGTCTGCGTGGGTCTCACGCTCACAACCCAAAAGATGTGCAGGGTAGGTGGATTGGACAAGCTAAATTGCCACTTAATTGGAGAAATTTAAAAAATATAATAAATAAACATGAACTTTAACAGTAGCTATTTGGTCATTTAGACCATGGTTTTCCAAACTAGGTTCTGCGACCACCTACACGGCAGCACGGTAGCCTTGTGGATAGCACAATTGCTTCACAGCTCCAGGGTCCCAGGTTCGATTCCCGGCTTGGGTCACTGTCTGTGCGGAGTCTGCACATCCTCCCCGTGTCTGCGTGGGTTTACTCCGGGTGCTCCGGTTTCCTCCCACAGTCCAAAGATGTGCAGGTTAGGTGGATTGGCCATGCTAAATTGCCCTTCGTGTCCAAAATTGCCCTTAGTGTTGGGTGGGATTGCTGGGTTATGGGGATAGGGTGGAGGTGTGGACCTTGGTAGGGTGCTCTTTCCAAGAGCCGGTGCAGACTCGATGGGCCGAATGGCCTCCTTCTGCACTGTAAGTTCTATATAAAAAAGTTTGAACGCTATGAAGTAGATTGTCCAATCAGAGACAGGCTTCTTCAGAATCTAGAATTCTGGAAACAGCATGTAACTCCCAGATCAAGGCGAACACAGACAGCAGAGCAATGGGGAGAGAGGACAGTATATTGGGAGAGGAAGTGTTCATCAGGCAGAAGTCAGTGAAGTGGGCCATGGAGTGGGGAAAGCAGGACTCCAAGAGGGAGTGGGGGAAGAGGGTCTCGGAACAGGAACATAGAACATTACAGCGCAGACCAGGCCTTCGGCCCTCGATGTTGCGCCGACCTGTGAAACCACTTTAAAGCCCATCTACACTATTCCCTTATCGTCCATATGTCAGTGGGGAAGTGGACCTCGGCGTGGGAGTGATGGCATGGCAAGGGGGAAAAAGGGGTGAGGATTGGGGTGTAGAGCAAACGAGGGTCAACGGCATGTGAGAGTGAGGGTTGAGGGTTTGGCTGCATGCATTTATCTGTGCATGTGAGATAGAGATAGGTGAGTCTGTATGTGTGTGTGAGAGAGAGCTGTGTGTATGGATGTGTGAGACAAAGAATGTCTGTGTGCGAGAGAGGTGTGTGTGAGAGAGAGGAGAGTGTGTGTGTATGAGAGATAGAGGTGAGTGTTTGTGTATATTAGAGAGACAAAGAGAGGTGAGTGTGTGGGAGAGAGCGAGAAATGAGTGTGTGTGTGTGTGAGAGAGAGAAGTGAGTATGTGTGTGTGTGTGAGAAAGAGAGGTGAGTGAGTGATTGAGAGAGAGGTGAGTGTGTGTAAGCGAGACAGAGAAGTGAATGTGTGTGTATGAGTGATAGAGGTGAGTGTGTGTGTGAGAGAGAGAGGTGAGTATGTGTGTGTGAGTAAGTGAGCGCGAGAGAGAGAGAAGTGAGTGTATGTGTGAGTGTGTGTGTGTCTGAGAGGGAGAGAGCCTGTGTGTATCCAATTTGAGAATCCAGCTTTCCAGCAACACTCTTCTCATAACCAATTGAACCAAAGGAACAGCATCACTCCTCCCATTAAAATTGACAAGAAGGCAAGACTTAAGTACGTCTATTAATAAGAGAACTTAATTACAACAAACGTATACATGTAAGAAATAGAAAATACTTTTATAAATTAGGTTTTTGTATGTTTCTACCTATTGTGCAAAAACAATCAGTATTTTTTGCTTTAACTCTTCAACACAATAAGAATGTTTCTCAGGAGTTCCGTCAGTACTCTTGGGAGGTCAAAAGAGTTCTATAGCGGGAAAAGTTTGGAAAACCCTGATTTAGACCAACAGGGCTGAGACTATTCTCATCTGAAACCCAGAGTTGCATCAACGATCATTGGCTAGAAATTAGAGACAGAAACACTGCCCAATGTTCTTGTCATCAAGAGGCGCTGTGTTCAATTATAGCAGAATGGTGGCAGAAATAAACAGCTTCAGCATAGGCCCCAGATTAACAATGGGATCTCCCCAGGCTGCATAACTGCACTTATGCCTTGGATAAATGAACTGAGGCATGAGGGGAGCCCTTAATTGGCCTCAAATTCAATGGCAACTTCAATGTTTTAATAATCTAGACATCAGGCCATTCCCGCATTCTCAACGATTGATGTGCTCAAAAGAAATGAAGATCAGAGTTAGGCCTACAATCACTTAAAGTGCAGGATCGGTAAATTTACCTTTATAATCCAACACATGAGCTAGCCATTAGCAGTCTCAATTATAGAGGCATACTTTCAAAAATTACAATTTTATAAATGTAACATATGGACTGATATTTTACAAGTGTATTGGTACAAAAATATTCTTTCATTGAACCAAGAATGTCCCCAATCTGCACGGAATACTACTGAGTTAGCTAACCACAGCCATGGTAGTGCTAGAGATGGTATAATTAATGGCCAGGCTAGGGAGGAAATATTTAGCCAGGCTTTCTGCTGCTGAACAGTGCAGTGAACTGTACTGAAAGTTACACATAGAGAACAGAGAGAGGCGTGATTCAGCTATGAAGCCCCCTTGCTCCAGCCCCCATCCACAATAGTTACTCAGCTGGCTGGCTGTGGTGAATGTATTCACCATAATGTAATCACCACAATAATACATTCCACCTAATGTAACCTTTGCCTGGAAGTGGTGATACGAGCTGCTCCCAGACACTGTGCTGTAACCCCCGGTGGGCTCCGCCTCTGGCTCCGCCCTCACCGGGGCCATATATAACCTGGCCACCTGCAGGTGGCACTCATCTGCACAACCGACTCTGGCTAGGCACACTGCATCAAAATCAGATGCAGTAAACAGCAAATGAGGAAAACTTGCCTGTAAAACCTTCACATCTGCAAAATATTTCTTGAGCAGTTCTAATATGGGAAATCTCTGTAAATGGACACACTTTTGTCAAAGAAAACACATAAAGTTGTGTTTATTAATAAAATGTCCTTTCAATACATTTCCTAATTAAGTTGAGGAGAAAAACACAACCATAGCCATTTGAAACAAAAATACCACAAACACACTTTCTGACTTCTAACTACAATTACTTCTAATCATCTCACACAAATTACTAATTTCATTGTTATTCAGCATTGTATATAGATATATTAACCTTTTCATTTTAAAAGGTTGACCAAGAGTTGTTAAATTATTACCTATTTGGGACATACCCCTTCGAACTTTGAGAGTGAAATGTTACAACGTTGGTTGAGTTACATTGACACAGAAAAGGCCATTCGCCTAACAAGTCTATGCCAGCATTTGTACTCCACATAAGCCTTCTTCCACTCCTCCATATCTAACCGTATTATCATACTCTTCTGTTTCTTTCTCTCTCATGTGTTCCTCTAGTCTCTCCTTAAAGCATCTATGTCACTTGGCTTAGCTACTCCGTGTGGTAGTGCATTCCATATTTCTACCATTCTTTGAGTGGTCAATAGAAAAGCGTTACTAAAACCACCTACTAGCACACAGCTAGGTGGATGAGCAGATAAGCAACCTCAGATATATCTGTCAGTGTGCTCACACGTCATTTTTAACATTGAGGTTTAAAATTTCCACTACCGGTCTGAAAGGTCTATTGCCATTCAATCTATCGAAACTCAGTTTCCATTTCGTCAAAAACTTTAAAAGGGAACATTGTATTTTTTGTAAGTCAAATCCACATCTAGTAAGCATACCAAATTCAAAGGCAGTTCGCCTCAGCTTTATGTGGGTCAGTTAGCCCAGTTGGTTGGATGGCTGGTTTGTGATGCAGAACAACACATGCAGCATGGGTTCAATTCCTGTCCCAGCTGGGGTTGTTCATGAAGGCTCCATCTTCTCAACGTTGCCACTTGCCTGAAGTTTGGTGACCCTCAGGTTATATCACCACCAGTCAGCTCTCTTGCAAAGGGGAGAGCAGCCTATGGTCTTCTGGGACTGTGCTGATATATACATATTCAAAACTTGTGAGTATGCCCTCCCGCCTGAGGTGTTGGGTGCTCTGAGGTACAGACGAACCAACACGGTTGCGATTGGTACAACGTAGTTTTATTTCATCTAACTATTTATACATCTGACTTGGTACTCAGCACGTTGTGACTGTGTGAGTGTCTTGCTAATGAGGTCCTGGCCCTGTGCTGTCTCCAGATGGACTGCTCAGGAAGTGTCGTGTTTCTTGTCTTATACTGTGTCTGCTCCTGTCTGTGATTAGCTGTCGTGTTATGTGTGCTAATTGGTCCGTTGGTCTGTCTATCAGTATGTATGTGTTATGATGTATGTTTGAATATCATGACATCCCCCCCTTTTTTACAAGATTATGTGCCTACGTGGTTATAAATATAAATGTGTCCTTGGTGCAGCTAAAGGTGTGTGTGTGCGTAATATTTACATCATGTACATGGGGCTTAACTATATACAAGGGGCGATGTCACGTGTGACATGCTAACGAGGTTGTACCATAACAAAAGAAGAACAACGTTGAAATTTGGACCGATCAAACGAGGCCTGGAACGATAAAACAGTGACATGTTACAAAACAGTAGTTGCTAAAGTTTGACATGTGAACAGTCTCATAAGTCCAATCTAGTAGGTGGGCGACGAATTCGGGTTGACCGCCTCAAGGGTGGGTCGAGAACCACCGGCTGAGGTGCGAGCCTGGCCACGGGCGGCGACAGAAGGGGCATGGTATATGGCAGCTCCACAAAGTCGCTATCAGGAACCAGTGGAGGACACGGCGTCTGTGTAGGGTCCCGTTGCGAGCGTGGAAGCAGGCGAAGGGCTCGGCGATTGCGCCTACGCACGGATCCATCCGGCATGCGTACCAGGAACGAGCGGGGAGCCACGCGTTGGAGAACTTCGGCAGGTGCTGACCAGCCACCGTCTGGTAGGTGGATGCGGACGTTGTCTCCAGGGGCCAGGGAGGGAAGATCAGTTGTCCGTATGTCGTACGATCTCTTCTGGCGATCGCGCTGCAGTTGCATCCTATGCAGTACCGGAGCATGGTCTATTGTTGGTGACAGGATGGAAGGCACAGTGGTTCTGAGGGCGCGACCCATCAGCAGCTGTGCTGGTGAGAGACCAGTGGCTAGTGGGGCCGAGCGATAGGCCAGCAGGGCGAGGTAGAAGTCCGACCCGGCAGCAGCAGCCTTGCAGAGGAGCCGCTTGGCAATGTGAACGTCCTTCTCCGCCTTTCCATTGGACTGGGGATGCAGAGGGCTGGACGTCACGTGTGTGAAGCCATACGAAGCAGCAAAGGATGACCATTCATGGCTGGCAAAACAGGGCCCATTATCCGACAGGACAGTCATCGGAATGCCGTGGCGAGCAAAGGTGTCTTTGCAGGCCCTGATGACAGCAGACGAAGTCAAATCGTGCAGGCGTATGACTTCTGGGTAGTTTGAGAAGTAGTCAACTATGATGACATAGTCCATGCCGAGCGCGTGAAATAGGTCGACACCCACCTTCGCCCAGGGGGACGTCACCAGCTCATGGGACAGAAGCGTCTCAGGAGGTTGCGCCGGCTGAAACCTTTGGCAGGTTGTACAGTTGAGCACCATGTTGGCAATATCGTCACTGATGCCCGGCCAGTATACCGCCCCTCGAGCCCTCCGTCTGCACTTCTCGACCCCCAAGTGGCCTTTGTGTAGTTGGTCGAGAACCAGCTGGCGCATGCTGTGCGGAATCACAATCCGGTCCAGCTTCAGAAGGACACCATCAATGATGGCTCGGTCGTCTCGTACATTGTAGAACTGCGGGCACTGCCCTTTGAGCCATCCTCCCGTCATGTGGCGCATCACTCGCTGCAGAAAGGGGTCGGCCGCAGTCTCTCGGCAGATACGGGCCAGACTGGAGTCGTCAGCCGGCAGATTTGCCGCTGTAAAAGCCACCTGTGCCTCGACCTGACATACGAACACCTCCGCATCTGGCGGCGTGCTCACTGCTCTGGATAGGGCATCCGCCACGATGAGGTCCTTCCCTGGAGTGTAGACTAGTTGGAAGTCGTACCTCCTGAGTTTAAGTAGGATGCGCTGGAGGCGAGGGGTCATCTCGTTCAGGTCCTTGTTTATTATGCTGACCAGGGGGCGGTGGTCAGTTTCGACCGTGAACCGTGGAAGACCATAGACGTAATCGTGGAACTTGTCTAAACCGGTTAGCAAGCCCAGGCATTCTTTTTCGATTTGCGCATAGCGCTGCTCTGTGGGGGTCATGGCCCGCGATGCATAGGCCACTGGGGCCCATGATGCCGTGTCATCCCTCTGCAGGAGCACTGCCCCAATGCCGGATTGGCTGGCATCAGTTGAGATTTTGGTGGCACGAGACGTGTCAAAAAACGCCAACACTGGTGCCGTAGTGAGTTTGCGTTTGAGCTCCTCCCATTCCAGCTGGTGTGTGTGTTGCCACTGGAACTCTGTGGATTTTCTGACGAGGTGGCGCAGAGTCGTCGTGTGGGAGGCAAGGTTGGGAATGAACTTCCCCAGGAAGTTGACCATGCCAAGGAAGCGTAGGACAGCCTTCTTGTCGGCCGGCTGCGGCATGGCTGTGATGGCGCTCACCTTGTCTGCATCCGGACGGACCCCTGACCGGGAGATATGGTCCCCCAGGAACTTCAACTCGGTCTGGCCATAGGAGCCCTTGGCTCGGTTGAGACGCAGGCCATTTTCCCATATGCAGGCAAAAGCGCGTTGGAGACGATGTATGCGCTCCTGCATGATGACATCGTCCACATATACGCGCACCCCTTCGTTGCCTTCCATCATCTGCTCCATGATTCTATGGAAGACCTCAGATGCCGAGATGATGCCAAATGGCATCCGGTTGTAGCAGAACCTGCCGAAAGGGGTGTTGAAGGTACATAGCTTTCGGCTGGACGGGTCAAGTTGGATCTGCCAAAATCCTTTCGAAGCATCCAGTTTCGTGAATATCTTCACCTGGGCCATTTCACTGGTGACCTCCTCCCGTTTGGGTATGAGATAATGTTCCCTCATAATATTATTATTGAGGTCTTTGGGGTCAATACAGATGCGGAGCTCGCCAGAGGGCTTCTTGACACACACCATGGAGCTGACCCATGGCGTGGGCTCCGTGACCCTGGATAGGACCCCTTGGTCCTGGAGATCCTGCAGCTGCAGCTTGAGGCGGTCTTTAAGTGGCGCAGGAACCCTGCGAGGTGCGTGAATGACCGGGATGGCGTCCGGTTTGAGGCGAATTCGGTAGGTATATAGCAGTGTTCCCATGACTTCGAATGCCTCCTGGTTGTGGGCGAGGAGCGATTGGAGTTGTGCGTAGAACTCTGCATCCGGGAAGTCAGACGTGCCGTCTGGAGAGAGAGAGAGAATTTGTTGCACAAGGTGGAGAGCCTTACATGCCTGTGCGTCCAGCAGGGAGTCCTTTGATGAGCCAACTATCTCGAACGAGAGTGTGGCCGTGTGTGTTTTGTGTGTCACCTGGAGCTGGCAGGATCCCATGGCCAGGATAACGTTCCTGTTGTAGTCGACCATCTTGCACCGGGATGGCTGGATTGGTGGTCTGACCTTCATGGCATAGAAGGCTGACCATGCTATGAGGTTGGCGGAGGCGCCAGTGTCCAGGTGGAAATTGATCGGCGATCGGTTGACCGTTAGGGTGGCACTCCATTCATCGCCCGGATTGATGGTGTTGACCCGGTTCGCATCAATGACCGCAACCCGGAAGGCGTCTTGGTCATCTGTGTCATCGGTTTGGATGTCGTGATGTGGAGGCTGAATGGTCCGCACGTTCCTGCGAGGTTGTCGGAGATGTGGAAGATCAACAGGTTGAGCCGCTCGACAGTAGGCTGCATAGCGTAGGCATTGTCGGGTTTTTGCAGGACATTGCCCTTTTAAATGTGCAGCTCCACAGTTGCCGCACGTCATGACATCATGGCGTTCGTTACGCCACTGCGCAAGCGCAGTTCGGTCTTGCGTCGGGCGCGCCTGCGTAGCATGTCCCTCAGTGTTGCTGTAGGTTTTGGCGCGCACAAACGCGGGAGGCCTTAAAAAGCGCGCGAAACGGCCGCCCTCGTCCGGGCCGCGGGCCGGGAGAAACTCGATTGCCTGGACGCGTTCGGCCTCGTGGGCGGCCTGGCTTGCCGATTCGATCGCGTGGGACCCCCTCCGTGCCGATTCGGTCACCTGAAATTGGGCATAGCGGATGGTCGCATTTTCATGCAGGACACAGGCTTCAACTGCAGATGCTAAGGTCAGGCCTTTAATTTTTAGAAGCTGCTGGCCTAGGCCACTGGAGGCAACGGCAAAAACGATCTGGTCCCGGATCATGGACTCTGAGGTGGTGTCGTAACCGCAGGACTGCGCGAGTATGCGGAGGTGCGTCAGGAAGGACTGAAAGAGCTCATCCTTACCTTGCAGGCGCTGCTGGAAGACATACCTCTCAAAGCTCTCGTTGACCTCAACGTTGAAGTGCCGGTCGAGCTTGAGGAGGACCGTGTCATACTTAGCTTTGTTCTCGCCTTCCGCCAACACCAAGGAGTGGTATACATGGATGGCGTGCTGACCTGCGGTAGTGAGGAGCATGGCAATCTTTGTTTCGTCCGAGGCGCCCTGTTTTTCATTGGCTTGCATGAAGAGTTCGAATTGCTGCTTGAAGAGCTTCCAATTTGTGCCCAGGTTCCCAGCGACTTGCAACGGCTGCGGTTTGTTGTGGGTGTTCCATGGCTCAAGATGGCAGATTTGCCGGTAGGTATCGATTCACTCCTGGTATCATGAGGTGTTGGGTGCTCTGAGGTACAGACGAACCAACACGGTTGCGATTGGTACAACGCAGTTTTATTTCATCTAACTATTTATACATCTGACTTGGTACTCAGCACGTTGTGACGGTGTGAGTGACTTGCTAATGAGGTCCTGGCCCTGTGCTGTCTCCAGATGGACTGCCCAGGAAGTGTTGTGTTTCTTGTCTTATACTGTGTCTGCTCTTGTCTGTGATTGGCTGTCGTGTTATGTGTGCTAATTGGTCCGTTGGTCTGTCTATCATTATGTATGTGTTATGATGTATGTTTGAATATCATGACACCGCCCACCTACTAAACTTGAACCTATTATTGCGAGTAATAAATTTTGATATTTTCACATCCATATACTTGAATTGGCAGTCTTGTCAGAGTCTTGGATCCTTTCAAAGTTGAAAATTAGAACATAAACACAACCATTGGGTGGCAAATGAGTTAAAATATATAATGCTGCAATGGATCCTCACTAAATCGTAATCTTCACTGAGATAAAATTTAGATTTGTCACGTGTACTGAGGTACAGTGAAAAGTCTTGTTCTGCGTACAGTCCAGGCACATCATTCCACACATGAAAAACATAGGACATATAATAAATACACAATGTAAATACATAGACATAGAGATCGGGTGAAGCATACGGAGTAGAAGTGCTACAACACAGGTGGCGCAGTGGTTAGCACTGTTGCCTTACGGCGCCAAGGACCCGGGTTCGATCTCAGCCCCGGGTCACTGTTCGTGTGGAGTTTGCACATTCTCCCCGTGCTTGCGTAGGTCTCACCCCCATAACACAAAGATGTGCAGGCTAGGTGGATTGGCCGCACCCAATTGCCCTTTAATTGAAAAAAAATAATTGGGTACTCTAAATTTAATAAAAATAGTGCTACAACAGTACAGAAGATGCGTAGAAAGATCAGTTTAATCCATAAGAGGGTCATTCAGGAGTCTGGTAACAGTGTGGAAGATGCTGTTTTTGAATCTGTTAGTGCGTGTTCTCAGACTTTTGTATCTCCTGCCCAATGGAAGAAATTGGAAGGGAGAATAACCCGGGGGAGGAGGGGTCTTTGATTATGCTGCCCGCTTTCCCAAGGCAGAGTCAATGGATGCGAGGTGGGTTCGCATGATGGACTAGGCTGTGTTCACGACTCATTGCAACGACCTGCAAGACAGCCATCTGAGACTCAGAGGGCGGGATTCTCCGACGCCCTGCCAGGTCGGAGAATCCCCGGAGGGGTGGCATATTCTCCAGCGCAGTTTTTCGGGCAGCAGCGGGATTCCCACCACGTCGGTCAGGGGCCGTTGGCAGTGGCCCCCCCCGAGGATTCTCTGGGTCCCGATGGGCCGATTGGCCATCCATTTTTGGCCAGTCCCACCGACGTGAATCACTCAACTCACGCACCGGCGGACCTGGCAGGTGAGTATGCGTGGGCGGTCCTCAGGGGGGCGCGACGGGATCTGATCCCGGGAGGAAGGGAGGGCCCCCACGGTGGCCTGGCCCGCGATCGGGGCCCACCGATCTGCGGGCGGGCTTGTTCCGTGGGGGCACCTCTTTCTTCCGTGCCGGGCCCCTGTAGGGCTCCGCCATACTGCCTAGGGGTCGGCGCAGAGAAGAGAACCCCCCGTGCAGGCGCCAAGATATGCCGGCCGTCCTGCGCATGCGCGGAATCACGGCAGCCATTCCACTCATGCGCGTGATCACGCTAGCCCTTCGCTGCATGCACGAACTTGCGTCATCCCTTTGTCGCCGGCTGGAGCAGCGCCAACCCCTCCGGCGTCCACCTAGCCCCCGAAAATGCGGAGAATGCGCCGGCGTGGGGGCTTAGTCCCCAGAAGGGAGAATCCAGAGTATCTGAATAAAAGTAACACGAACCACATAATGCAGAATTGTTCAAAGAATACAATATGTAATTAATATTGCCACTTCACCATTTATCACATTTCTATTTATGGACTGACAGGTGTGCCGTGGCTGGGGAGTGTCTGCCAGGGCCGGGGGGGAGTAGCGAGGGCCAACCAGGAGATGGGCCATGTGTCCGGGGTGTCTCCCCAGGGCTGGAGAGTCTGGGCATCCTGCAAGGCAGCCATCTGGCTGCGCACTCCGCTGACTGCCCACTGTGACCTGTAAATGAGCAGAGCGCCATTGGCCATATGGGTGCCCCCCCGCAACCCAGGCCACCCCTCTAGGAACCCCCAGACCGCAGATGACCTATCATTGGGAGGGTGTAGTCCAGCACAGCCAGCAGCCCACCAGGTGCTGGAACTCCTCACTGTACCCATCCAAGGCACTGCCCCACTGCAATGGAAGCAGGGGAAGAACGGAGACTAGCAAACGCATGCATCGTGGACTTTACCACCCAACATGGCACACTGCCCTTCCCCCAACACAGATGCCCCACCAGTGGCACTATCAGCTAGCCCACTCCGCAGGACAACCAGCCATCACCAAGCCCCGTCTGTGCCCCTGCTTCCATCCATCCTGCCCCTGGACAGGTAGGCACAACCCATGCATCGCAAAGAGGGCACACGGCACACCTCAGGTACAGTCCCAACAGGTGCCCATCCCCCTCATCCAGCCCCATCCTTTGGCCCTGCCCACAAGCATGCCAGCAAGCATGGCGCCGGTAGGTGACACACGGTGACCCCCAACCCCCACCCCACGACCAAGTGCCACCCTGCTGTCTGGGTAGCACATGGTCCACTCAAGGAGGACATCCTCAGTAGACTTCACAAGAGCCGCGGAGCGTTGCGCTGACATGGATAGCACCAACCATCGGTGGTGAGGTTAGAGGCCTCCTGGTGCCAGGCATCAATGGAGCCAGGGGGGCAGTGCGGACAGAAGAGTATCATGGGGAACGACCAGGGGTGTGAATGGGAGTGGGGAGGGGGACATGTAGGGGAGGGCTTCAGTGCAGACCATGGCGACCGTGTAGCCCATCGGACCTGGATGGGCACGGGAGTATGCACCATGCTAACATGTCTGCCCTTTACCCCCTGCAGGCAATGAATTTCGGAGTCCAGCCAGGAATGGTTGGCATCTGCCTGGCCTGGCGGCCCTTGCGGACGCAATGAGGCTGCACGAGCAGGAGCTGCTCGGGGTGGACCCTGCAGAACAGGAACCTACCCTAGGGGAGCAGGGGACAGCTGGTGGGGTTGGAGAGCAGTTGAACAGCGGGCCATGGAGGAGGTGGGAAGACGGCGTTGCACCAGACTCCATGTGCATTGGCAGCGCCTGTACTTCGAGGACCAGCCAAACTGAGCATGTCGCCGGCGACTGCGGGTGAGGAGGGAGACTGTGCAACATCTATGCCAGAAGATGAAACACCTGGAACCGTGGAGATATGGAGGAGGACACTCGCTCCCGGTGACAATGGCTCTGAACCTTTCTGCGACCGAGTCCTTCCAGGTGCCGAGTGGGGATCTCGCAGGCGCCCGTTCACAGGTGCATCCACGCTGCCATGGATGCCCTATTTGCCCAGGTGGCACAGTACATCAACTTCAGTCTGGACCAATCCGACCAGGATTTCCGGACAGTGGGCTCACCGCCATCACAGGCATGTCCTAGGTCCTGGGGGTGATAATTGGACACACATCCCCCTACGAGCACCAGTGCAGGAAGGGGTGCCATTCATCAACGGAAGGGCTTCTACTCGATGAATGTGCAGTTGGTGTGCGACCACCGGCTGCAGATGGTGCAGGTCTGCACCTGATAACCAGGTAGCGTGCACACCGCTTTCGCTTGGCACACTCATCGGTGCCCGAGACTTTCGAGGCGCACCCTCGTGTAAGGGGTTGGTTCTTGGGCGACAGTGGTTACCCACTGCGGTCGGGGCCAATGATACCCAACCGGAGGCCCCAGACTACTGTGGAGAACTGCTATAACGACACCCATGAATCAACCAGGAGTGTCATTGAGCGGTATTTCGGCGTCCTCAAGATGCGGTGCACGTGCCTGGACTATTCTGGTGGGGCCCTCCAGTGTCCAAGGGCCGCCGCGCATGGGAAAACCTGATCATCTCCAGGTTCGCTGATTGGGACCTGTTCACCGGCAGCTCAACCATCCCGTCCCACCCCCACATAACCCTCTCCCCCCCAATGTTACCCATCCCAACACTCTATTCTTCCCATCCCAGTACCTCCACCCCCCCTCCGAGCTTCTCACCAGCTGCACCACAGGGTATTGGTCCTGGGCTGGCAGCATTAGCTGGTCTGGCCCATGGGGTGGAGGATGATGACAACCCGCTCCTCGATGAGCACTGATGCTCCGCAACGTTTGACAGAATCTGGCTTCCGTTCCGGTGTCACATTCCACTGTCTGATCCCTGCATGGGTGCAGACCATTCTATAACACGGTCCCACAGACCTCCAGGAGAGGTAGGGGTGGGGATAAGGTCCAGGAGGGCGAGGGGGTGGGGGGAGGTTATGGGGATATGAGTGGTGATGGGTCACTCATAGGGCAGGCCCTACCACATGGCGACCCCACATCACTGGCAGCCCACACGTTCCACCCCAACCACCACCCCCACTGGCCCTCCCCCACTCCCCTCCCCCCGCACCGGCGCCACATCGCTCAAGGTCCGAGCCAGGTACCTCTGTGACTGGCTCAGCTCAGCTAGCATCCTATGTTCTCCCGCCGGAGGAGAATTGATACTGATTAGCAATTCAGTATCCTTCACCATGCAAATTCATGCCTGGCGAGGAATACGAAAGATTCCCGAGGAAATCCCTCTGTCGGGCTGCCAATTTGAGCAGGCAGCCCGATAACGAAGTCCCATGGCTGACCACCCCCCCCCCCCCCACTTGGCATGGCAAATCAGTCCCACCGGCACACTCCACACCCGCACACCCAAATTGCAGTGCACCGCCGAATTTTCTGGGTGCCCCCCCCACCCCCATCCTCCAGGTATGGGGGATGACTAAACTCCCTCCACCTCCCAGGGACACCCTCCCAGGGACCGCCCAAAAAAGGAGACACTCACAGGGGCCACCTAAATAGGGAGACCTCCACATGGACCTCCCTAACTAAAAGGACCCTCCAATGTTGCCCTAATTAAAGTGACCCCCGCAGAGACTCCCTAACTAAAATGACTCTCCCACAGGGATCACATTACTACAGGTACCCTCACAAGGACCCCCTAACTAGAGGGATTTATTAATTTAGGGGGTCCCTGTAGGGGGTCTCCCTATTTAGACAGTCCCTGTGGGGGTCCCTTTACTTAGGGGATCTCTGGTGAGGGGTCTCGCTGGCGGTCCTTCTAGTTGGGGTCCCTTGGAAGTCTCTCATTTTAGGGGATCTCCGTGGGTGGGGATGGGGGGTCTGACGGGTCGGGTGGGCATGCAGTGCATTATGGAGGGGGAGGGTGGCTCTCTAATGGACCTTTACCAACTCGCTTTAGGAGTTGAAATGAAATAAAAATTGCTTATTGTCACAAGTGGGCTTCAAATGAAGTTACCATGAAAAGCCCCTCGTCGCCACATTCCGGCGCCTGTTCGGGGAGGCTGGTACGGGAATTGAACCCATGCTGCTGGCCTGCCTTGAAGCCAGCTATTTAGCCCAGTGTGCTAAACCAGTTACCCTTCACTCACCGCTGGGTCCACCATATCAGGTTCATGTTTGCTGATATCTGTAGTGAATCCCGCCCAAGTGATTCCAGGTCCAGAGGAGTTTGGTGCCAAATGGATGCAAACGGGTCATTGAGGCCTCTTTGCATTCATTTACATTCTCCCACTGGCACACAGGCGCGAAGCCCGACCCTGCCGCCAGCAGGGAGGGGCCGAAGCATCGTTACCGGGCGCTGATCCTAATTTGTCCTGAATGCTTGATTCTCTGTCACATCGGGGGACCCCGCTACCGGCGGCAGAGAATCCAGACCATTGACTCCATTTCAAAAGGTGGTTCATAGGCTTTGAAATGCTTTGGGACACCCTGGGGGCGTGAAATGCACAGGTTCCCTCTTACAAACCTCCAGTGCGCTATTTGTAGTGTCAAACTGTGTCAAGGTTTGGTACAGCACACCTTTAAACTGCGTGAGAAGACCTCTGGTAGCGGGGAGGCGCTGAGCAGGCACAGGGAGGGAGGCTCTGAGCAGGCACAGGGAGGGAGGCTCTGAGCAGTCACAGGGAGGCTCTGAGCAGTCACAGGGAGGGAGGCTCTGAGCAGTCACAGGGAGGCTCTGAGCAGTCACAGGGAGGCTCTGAGCAGTCACAGGGAGGGAGGCTCTGAGCAGTCACAGGGAGCGAGGCTCAGGGCAGTCATAGGGAGGCGCTGAGCAGGCACAGGGAGGGAGGCTCTGAGCAGTCACAGGGAGGGAGGCTCAGGGCAGTCACAGGGAGGCGCTGAGCAGGCACAGGGAGGGAGGCTCTGAGCAGTCACAGGGAGGGAGGCTCAGGGCAGTCACAGGGAGGCGCTGAGCAGGCACAGGGAGGGAGGCTCTGAGCAGTCACAGGGAGGGAGGCTCTGAGCAGGCACAGGGAGAGAGGCTCTGAGCAGTCACAGGGAGGGAGGCTCTGAGCAGTCACAGGGAGGCTCTGAGCAGTCACAGGGAGGGAGGCTCTGAGCAGTCACAGGGAGGCTCTGAGCAGTCACAGGGAGGGAGGCTCTGATCAGGCACAGGGAGGGAGGCTCTGAGCAGTCACAGGGAGGGAGGCTCTGAGCAGGCACAGGGAGAGAGGCTCTGAGCAGTCACAGGGAGGGAGGCTCTGAGCAGGCACAGGGAGAGAGGCTCTGAGCAGTCACAGGGAGGGAGGCTCTGAGCAGTCACAGGGAGGCTCTGAGCAGTCACAGGGAAGCTTTGAGCAGTCACAGGGAGGCTCTGAGCAGTCACAGGGAGGCTCTGAGCAGTCACAGGGAGGGAGGCTCTGAGCAGTCACAGGGAGGGAGGCTCTGAGCAGTCACAGGGAGGGAGGCTCTGAGCAGTCACAGGGAGGGAGGCTCTGAGCAGTCACAGGGAGGGAGGCTCAGAGCAGTCACAGGGAGGCTCTGAGCAGTCACAGGGAGGCTCTGAGCAGTCACAGGGAGGGAGGCTCTGAGCAGTCACAGGGAGGGAGGCTCTGAGCAGTCACAGGGAGGGAGGCTCTGAGCAGTCACAGGGAGGGAGGCTCTGAGCAGTCACAGGGAGGGAGGCTCTGAGCAGTCACAGGGAGGCTCTGAGCAGTCACAGGGAGGCTCAGCAGTCACAGGGAGGGAGGCT
This sequence comes from Scyliorhinus torazame, assembly GCF_047496885.1. Taxonomy (NCBI): domain Eukaryota; kingdom Metazoa; phylum Chordata; class Chondrichthyes; order Carcharhiniformes; family Scyliorhinidae; genus Scyliorhinus; species Scyliorhinus torazame. Next base: position 194,246,714 of record NC_092710.1, on the reverse strand, counting down.
CTGAGCAGTCACAGGGACGCTCTGAGCAGTCCCAGGGAGAGAGGCTCTGAGCAGTCACAGGGAGCGAGGCTCTGAGCAGTCACAGGGAGGCTCTGAGCAGTCACAGGGAGGGAGGCTCTGAGCAGTCACAGGGAGGGAGGCGCTGAGCAGTCACAGGGAGGCTCTGAGCAGTCACAGGGAGGGAGGCTCTGAGCAGTCACAGGGAGGGAGGCTCTGAGCAGTCACAGGGAGGGAGGCTCAGAGCAGTCACAGGGAGGCTCTGAGCAGTCACAGGGAGGCTCTGAGCAGTCACAGGGAGGCTCTGAGCAGTCACAGGGAGGGAGGCTCTGAGCAGTCACAGGGAGGCTCTGAGCAGTCCCAGGGAGAGAGGCTCTGAGCAGTCACAGGGAGCGAGGCTCTGAGCAGTCACAGGGAGGCTCTGAGCAGTCACAGGGAGGCTCTGAGCAGTCACAGGGAGGGAGGCGCTGAGCAGTCACAGGGAGGCTCTGAGCAGTCACAGGGAGGCGCTGAGCAGGCACAGGGAGGGAGGCTCTGAGCAGTCACAGGGAGGCTCTGAGCAGTCACAGGGAGGCTCTGAGCAGTCACAGGGAGGGAGGCTCTGAGCAGTCACAGCGAGGCTCTGAGCAGTCACAGGGAGGCTCTGAGCAGTCACAGGGAGGGAGGCTCTGAGCAGTCACAGGGAGGGAGGCTCTGAGCAGTCACAGGGAGGCTCTGAGCAGTCACAGGGAGGGAGGCTCTGAGCAGTCACAGGGAGGCTCTGAGCAGTCACAGGGAGGCTTTGAGCAGTCACAGGGAGGGAGGCTCTGAGCAGTCACAGGGAGGCTCTGAGCAGTCACAGGGAGGCTCTGAGCAGTCACAGGGAGGGAGGCTCTGAGCAGTCACAGGGAGCGAGGCTCTGAGCAGTCACAGGGAGGCTCTGAGCAGTCACAGGGAGGCTCTGAGCAGTCACAGGGAGGCTCTGAGCAGTCACAGGGAGGGAGGCTCTGAGCAGTCACAGGGAGGCTCTGAGCAGTCACAGGGAGGCTTTGAGCAGTCACAGGGAGGCTCTGAGCAGTCACAGGGAGGGAGGCTCTGAGCAGTCACAGGGAGGGAGGCTCTGAGCAGTCACAGGGGGGGAGGCTCTGAGCAGTCACAGGGAGGGAGGCTCTGAGCAGTCACAGGGGGGGAGGCTCTGAGCAGTCACAGGGAGGGAGGCTCTGAGCAGTCACAGGGGGGGAGGCTCTGAGCAGTCACAGGGAGGCTCTGAGCAGTCACAGGGAGGCTCTGAGCAGTCACAGGGAGGGAGGCTCTGAGCAGTCACAGGGAGGCTCTGAGCAGTCACAGGGAGGGAGACTCTGAGCAGTCACAGGGAGGCTCTGAGCAGTCACAGGGAGGCTTTGAGCAGTCACAGGGAGGGAGGCTCTGAGCAGTCACAGGGAGGCTCTGAGCAGTCACAGGGAGGGAGGCTCTGAGCAGTCACAGGGAGGGAGGCTCTGAGCAGTCACAGGGAGGGAGGCAGGGACGATAGTGACAATTAAGGGGCATCTTGACAAATACATGAATAGGATGGGAATAGAGGGATATGGACCCAGGAAGTGTAGAAGATTGTAGTTTATTCGGGCAGCATGGTCGGCACGGGCTTGGAGGGCCGAAGGGCCTGTTCCTGTGCTGTACATTTCTTTATTCTTTGTTCTTTGTTCTTATACGCTCGTGATGAGTCTCGTTGGTGGCAGTACACAGGAGCGACCGGATGGAGTGGAGCGCATCGGAGAGGACCTCCTGCCAGCGGGTGACTGGGAGACTTCTAGACCGTAGGTCCAGGAGGACGGCCCTCCAGACCGTCGCATTCTCCCTCTCCACCTGTCCGTTGTCCCGGGGGTTGTAGCTGGTCAGCCTGCTGGTGGCGATGCCCTTGCTGAGCAGGAACTGACGCAACTCGTCGCTCATGAAGGAACCCCGATCACTGTGGATGTAGGTGGGGAGCCCGAACAAAGTGAAAAGACTATGCAGGGCCTTGATGACGGTGGCAGAGGTCATGCCAGGGTATGGGATGGCAAAGGGGAATCTTGAGTACTCATCAACAATGTTGAGGAAGTACACGTTACGGTCAGTGGAGGGGAGGGGCCCTTTGAAATCGACGCTGAGGCGCTCAAAGCGGCGAGAGGCTTTTACCAGGTGCGCTCTGTCTGGCTGATAGAAGTGCAGTTTGCACTCCGCGCAGACCAGGCAGTCCCTGGTCACGGTCCTGACCTCCTCGATGGAGTAAGGCAGGTTGCGAGCCTTGATGAAGTGAAAAAAACGGGTGACTCCCAGGGGACAGAGGGCATTGTGGAGGGCCCGGAGTCGGTCAACTTGTGCGCTGGCACATGTACCGCGAGATAGGGCATCTGGGGCTCATTGAGCTTCCCAGGGCGATACAAGATATCGTAGTTGTAGGTGGAGAGCTCGATCCTTCACTTCAGAATCTTGCCATTCTTGATCTTGCCCCGCTGAGTGTTATTGAACGTGAAGGCAACCGACCGTTGGTCAGTGAGGAGAGTGAATCGCCTGCCGGCCAGGTAATGCCTCCAATGTCGCACAGCTTCAACGATGGCTTGGGCTTCCTTTTCGACGGAGGAGTGTCGAATTTCGGAGGCTTGGAGGGTACAGGAGGAAAAAGCCACGGATCTGCCCGCCTGGTTGAGGGTAGTGGCCAGGGCAAAGTCCGACGCATCGCTCTCCACCTGGAAAGGAATGGACTCGTCCACAGCGTGCATCGCGGCCTTGGCAATATCTGCCTTGATGCGGTTGAAGGCCAGGCGGGCCTCAGCCGTCAGGAGAAAAGCGTAGGATTTAATAAGCGGACGGGCCTTGTCCGCATAATTGGGGACCCACTGGGCATAGTAGGAGAAGAACCCCAGGCATCTCTTCAGGGCCTTGCGGCAGTGGGGAGGGAGAGTTCCAGGAGGGGGCGCATGCGGTCGGGGTCGGGCCCTAGGACTCCGTTTTCCACAACGTAGCCAAGGATGGCTAGACAGGTTGTGCGGAAAACACATTTTTCCTTATTGTAGGTGAGGTTCAGGAATTTGGCGGTGTGGAGGAAGTGCCGGAGGTTTTCGTCATGGTCCTGCTGGTCATGGCTGCAGAGAGTGACATTATTTAAGTACGGGAACATGGCCCGCAGCCCGTACTGGTCAACCATTTGGTCCATTTCCCGTTGGAAGACCGAGACCCCATTGGTGACGCCGAAGGGAACCCTGAGGAAGTGGTAGAGGCAGCCATCTGCCTTGAAGGCAGTGTATTGGCGGTCCTCCGGGCGGTTAGGGAGCTGGTTATATGTGGACTTCAAGTCAACTGTGGAGAAGACTCGATACTGCGCAATCTGATTGACCATGTCAGATATGCGGGGCAGTGGGTACGCATCGAGCTGCGTGTACCGGTTGATGGTCTGACTGTAGTCGATGACCATCTGGTGCTTCTCCCCAGTCTTGACAACCACCACTTTGGCTCTCCAGGGGCTGTTACTAGCCTCTATGATCTCCTCTCGTAGGAGTCGCTGGACCTCCGACCTGATAAAGGTCCTATCCCGGGCACTGTATCGCCTGCTCCTAGTAGTGACGGGCTTACAGTGAGGTTAGCGAAGAGCGAGGGTGGGGCGACCTTAAGGGTCGCGAGGCTACAGACGGTGAGGGGTGGCAGGGGTCCGCAGAACTTTAAAGTAAGGCTCTGGAGGTGGCACTGGAAGTCGAGCCCCAGTAATAGGGCAACGTAGAGATGGGGAAGGACATAGAGTTTGAAGTTAGCGTACTCTACGCCTTGCACAGTAAGGGTCGCGACACAGTACCCCTGGATTTCTACTGCATGTGATCCGGAAGCCAGGGAGATTTTCTGGGTCGTGGGTAAGATTGGGAGTGAGCAGTGCCTTACCGTATCTGGGTGTATGAAGCTGACTGTGCTCCCGGAGTCGAAAAGGCAGGCCGTCTCGTGCCCGTTGATCTGGACGGTCATCGTCGATTTTGTGAGGTGATGAGGCCAGGACTGGTCGAGCGTGATGGAGGCGAGCTTCGGAAGGTGGCGGGTAGGCCGGCCGGACGTAGCGACGGCCAGCGTACGATCGGGTGAGCAGGGCTTCTGGGAGGCTGCGGAGGGGTCCCAAGATGGCAGCACCCATGGGTCACGTGTGGCGGGTGGCATTGGAGATGGCGTCAAAGATGGCGGCCCCCATGGGTCGCGTGTGGCGGGTGAAGTACAAAATGGCGTTAAAGATGGCGACCCCCATGGGTCGCATGTGGCGGCCGAGATCGAAGATGGCAGCGAAGATGGCGGCGCCCACGGGTCGCACATGACAGATGGCGCGGCAGCTGGGGGCGGCCCCGAAAGGCAGCAGGCAGCGCTGCTGGGCCAAGAAGCTTTAGGGAGAGATCGGGCCTGGCAGGCTTTCGCAAAGTGGCCCTTCCTCCCACACCCGTTGCAAGTCGCGTTCCGTGCAGGGCAGCATTGTCGGGGTTGATTACCTTGGCCGCAAAAGTAGCGCTTGGGGCTTCCGGCGTTGGTGGGCTGCTGTGCGGCACAGGCTTGTGCCGCACCCGGGTCGGATGATGGCGGCACCCACGAGGTCCCCGAGTGTGCCGCACGGTTGGAGGTATAGGCCTCCATGTTCTCTTAGGCCACCTCCAGCAAATTTGAGAGCTGCACTGTCTCTGGGAGACCGAGTGTACCCCCTTCTAGCAATCACTGGCGGATGTAGCTCGATTTCATGCCCGTGACATAAGCGTCCCTGAACAACAGCTCTGCGTGTTGGGTAGCCGATACTGCCTGGCAGTCACAGCTCCGGCAGTGTACCCGCAAGACACGCAGGAATTCTGCTAGTGATTCCCCAGGGCGTTGTCGTCTCATGGCAAGAATGTGCCTAGCGTACACCTCGTTCACAGACTTAACATAGTGTCTCTTCAGCAGCATTATCGCCTCCGTATACGAGGGGGCGTCCCTGATTAGAAGAAAGACTTGCGGACTCACCCGTGCGTTCAGGATCTGCTTCTTTTGGAGGTCGGTGAAGTCTTCGGTGGAGGATCCGAGGTATGCTTCGAAGCAGCTTAGCCAGTGCTCGAAAGTTGCAGTGGCGTCGGCTGCTGTGGGACCAGCTCCAGGCGATCAGGCTTCCCACGCATCTTAGAGGCCAGGAGGCTTTCTGTTTCATGTATTAAATTGATATGCCATCAATGTAAACACAACGAGTGGTGAACGTAACTGAGGCTTTAATACACTAAACAGAAAGCCTACTGGCCTCTGATCCCGAACTGGATCAGAGGCGGAGACTAGCCACCTTTATACATGAGCCCGAGGGGAGGAGCCACAGGCGGAGGCAGCAGGGACAAGCACAGGCATGTAACAACACAATACAATACAGTTGTTTATCACACACAGGAAGGGAGGCTCTCCTCCTGGAAATTCAGATCTTAGCACATTTAGCCCGAAAATCAGCCACCAAGCCAGCAACTCCCCCCTCCCCCCCCCCCCCCCCCCCCCCGCATCCCCCTCCACAAACATCACAGACACAAAGAAGCTGCCCCAAAGCAACCATGCAGCCGAACGGACGGCAAAGTAAGCAAGAGCCAGGGGAGAAAAATCGAGGTGGTGGGTTCGTGGAGCGAGGTGGAGCCGGACATAGCTGGACGAGCTGGATCAGTGACACCCATGCAGGATGACCCACCAATAAACCAATGGATGGAGCTCCGAACACAGGGACGTGATCAAAAACTAAATGAGGATGACGGTGAAGATGGCGGTCGCAGGTGCCCCTTTGAGGAGGCGCTGGAGAAGACAGAGCGGCAGCTGGAGGTGCAGTAAGCGATGGTGTGGGGCTTGAAACAGCGGATATAGACCAGGGTGACCGAATTGCCTCATTAGAAGCGGAGGTGGCAAAGTTGGCAGCATTCCAGGGAATGCCCGGGGGTGGGGGGGTGGGGGGGGGGGGGGGGGGTGGGGGGTGTGCTACCAGAAATATACAGGGTCCACAGGTCACTCTGGCCGAGGCCAGAAACAGTGAAGAACCACGAGCCATCATCACCAAACTCCACTTTCCACGATTAGGAATGGATTAGGAATGGATCCTCAGACTCATGGAATTTACAGTGCAGAAGGAGGCCATTCGGGCCATCGAGTCTGCACCGGCTCTTGGAAAGAGCACCCTACCCAACCGCACACCTCCACCCTATCCCCATAACCCAGTAACCCCACCCAACACTAAGGGCAATTTTGGACACGAAGGACAATTTATCATGGCCAATCCACCTAACCTGCACATCTTTGGACAGTGGGAGGAAACCGGAGCACCCGGAGGAAACCCATGCACACACGGGGAGAACGTACAGACTCCGCACAGACAGTGACCCAAGCCGGGAATCGAACCTGGGACCCTGGAGCTGTGAAGCAATTGTGCTAATCACTGTGCTACCGTGCTGCCCTCGATGGGCAAGACACACACGGTCTTGCAAGTGGGAAGGACACACGATCCGCATGTATCAGGGCAGACCTGGTCAAGGGCCAAATTTAACAGGAGAAGAAACATTATTTTACAGCACCTGGTGAGGCGAATGATTTTGTGCGGAAACATGGACTGGGAGCGACAGCAGCAGTGAGAATGGACTCAAATGAACAACAGCGCGGGATAAAGCTGCTTCGCTTTCAAATAAATGTAAGTCCCTGGAAGGAGGGGAAGATGGCTGAAAAATGTAAAAACGGAAGGGGGGAGTGGAGGAACACAATGGGCACAGGAGGCAGAGATCGCTCCCTGGGAGAAGGGGGTGGGGGCACCACACTAGCGAGCAGGCTAGCAGAGGGATGTATGGAGAGAGGGGGGGCGCGGCACAGCTCCCGACGGGAGGGAGTGTCCAGCAGGAGGTGGGTAAAACTCTAGACAGGGGAGAGGATGGGGTTCGGGGGGGTGGGGTGACCATAGGGGTATAGGGAGGGGGAGATAAATGGGGTAGACAGGTGCTGGGGGGGGGGTTGGGAGTAGTTGGGGTGCAAAGGACGAAGGGCAGAACACTGATTAAAACAGGTCGCACATGGCAACAACAAGAAAGAGGGCATCAAAAGCGGCTATCTTGGATGGTCCCCAAACAAAGGAAAACCCCGGAGTGCTGAGGTGCATCCACACAATGAGTATGGCTGACCCCACAAGAGGGGGGGGTGTTGCGGGGGAGACAGAAACCCCCCATCAGGATAGTCACCTGGAACATCAGGGGACTCAACAGTGAAAAGAATCTTTGCCCACCTAAAACTTTTGAGGGCCAACATAATCTTCCTCCAAGAGAAGCACCTGAGGGAGAAGGACCCACAAGAGATAAGAGCTGGGTAGGACAGATATAACAATCGTGTTGTGGGAAGAGGACTGGGGGAGGGGGAGGAGAGGAGGGGGTGGCCGTACTATTCAATAAGAGGGGGAGGGGGTGGCCGTACTATTCAATAAGAGGACAGAATTCACGGCAACAAAAATGTTTACCCGGGGAAGGTATGACATGGTTAACTGGAAGGGACACCAGTGGTATTTGTAAACGTGTACGCTCACAACTGGGACATCATTGACTTTGTAAAGAAAACCATGACAGAAATCCCCCACATAAAAGCTACTGACTCATTATGAGTGGGCGGGGTGGGGGTTTAACTGCATACAGGACCCACAGACAGACAGATCCAACCCCAAGGTAGGGAGTCAGTCAAACATGGTGAGAGAATTAAACAACTTTACGGAGCAGGTGGGGGTAGAGAAGCCACAGAGGTTGGCACACGCAAGGGAGAAGGAGTTCTCCTTTTTCTCCCAGGTTCACAGAGTTTATACAAGGATTGACTTCGTCGTAGTGGGAAAATCAGTGCTCCCGGGGATAGTAGGAACGGAGTACACTATAATAGTAATCTCAGACCACGCTCCACATAATGTAGATGTGGGGTTGGAGATGGGCTGGGGCCAGCGCCTCCCATGGAGGATGGACACATCCCTCCTCGCAAACAAGGCTTTCTGTGTGCAGATATCACAGGCCATCGACAGGTACGTAACCTGCAACCAGAATGGGGAGGTCTCACCTGATGTGTTTGGTGTTCTGGATCACACACAGGTCACCAACACTTGAAATAGTGCAACACTATTTTATTGAATGGTTAACTATTTGAACATACTCAAACTGTGGGGTAATGCGATACTGGCTTTAACTAAAGACCTTTGCCTTGTCCTAACCAGTCGATGCACTCAGCACATAGTGAATGTCTGTGTTGCAGGCTGTGAGCTCTGTGCTCCTAGCTGGCTGCTACTCGAATGAGCGGGAACTCTGATGCCCCCTGTCTTTATAGTGCGTGTGCTCTCACTGGTGATTGGCTGCGGTGTTGTGTGTGTTAATTGGTCCCACTGGGTGTCCATCAGTATGTGTCTGCACCATGATATACTGGTGTATATTATGACATCCCCCCTTTTATATAAAAAAAATGTACCTGCGTGACAATAAATAATGTATGGTGAGGGTTCCTGACTACGTGAGTGCAAAATATTTACAGGACTATGTCCATAAAAACTAAGCTATTTACATGGGAAGGTGCCTGGTGCAGAAAAACTGTGTGTCACAATAATAACGAGATGAACACTATATACAAACCACTTGAACAATTAAACGGAAGAACAGAACAGACCAGAAAGCCCATAAGTCTACAAAGTTCACAAATTAAGTCTCTGAGGTGGGCGATGAATTCTGGTTGACCACCTCAAGGATGGGTCGGGAGCCACCGGCTGAGGAACGGGCCGGACTGCGTCAGAGTGAGGAGGATGCAGAGTGACCGGAATCTCTGCATAGTCCAGGTCAGGGACAACAGGAGGGCGTGGCACTGGTGGAGGATCACGTAGCGAGCGTGGAACGAGACGAAGGGCACGTCGATTATGGAGCAGAATGGAGCCATCCAGTAGACGAACCAGGAACGAGCGGGGAGCCACCTACCGAAGAACCACAGCGGTTGCAGACCAGCCACCATCCGGAAGATGGATGCGGACGTTGTCATCTGGAGCCAGAGCAGGGAGATCAGCTGCGCGGTAGTCATGAGCCGCCTTGTGCTGCGCACGAGACAGCTGCATTCGCTGAAGGACCGGAACATGGTCGAGGTCTGGGACGTGAATGGACGGCACCGTCGTCCTCAGGGTGCGACCCATGAGCAGCTGGGCAGGCGACAGGCCAGTGGACAATGGGGCCGTGCGATAGGCCAGCAGGGCAAGGCAGAAGAAGGATCCCGCATCGGCAACCTTGCAGAGGAACCGTTTGACTATGTGGACGCCCTTCTCCGCTTTGCCATTGGATTGGGGGTACAGGGGACTGGATGTCACATGCACAAAGTTGCACCTCCTGGCAAAGTTGGACCATTCCTGGCTTGCGAAGCAGGGGCCATTGTCTGACATCAAAGTGAGTGGGATGCCGTGTCGAGCAAAGGTGTCCTTACTGGCACGGATGACTGCAGACGATGTGATGTCATGTAACCCTACCACCTCCGGGTAGTTTGAAAAATAGTCTACAATCAGAACATAGTCCCTGCCCAGCGCGTGGAACAGGTCAATGCCGACCTTGGACCAAGGGGACGTGACCAACTCATGGGGCTGTAGGGTCTCACGTGGTTGGGCCGGCTGGAACCGCTGACAGGTGGGGCAGTTGAGCACTGTGTTGGCGATGTCATCATTGATGCCGGGCCAGTACACTGCCTCTCGGGCCCGTCGGCGGCACTTCTCCACGCCAAGATGGCCCTCGTGTAGCTGTTCCAAGACGAGCTGGCGCATGCTGTGCGGGATGACAATGCGGTCAAGTTTCAGGAGAACACCATCAACTACCGCCAGATCGTCTCTGATGTTGTAGAACTGCAGGCATTGGCACTTGAGCCACCCGTCTGTTAGGTGACGCATGACACGCTGTAGCATGGGGTCAGCCGCTGTCACGCGGCGTATTTGGATGAGATGTTCATCCGTGGCCGGTAGATTGGAGGCCAGGACGGCCACATGGGCATCAACCTGGCAGACAAATCCCGCTGGGTCACACGGAGTGTTGACTGCCCTGGACAGAGCGTCGGCTATGATCAGGTCTTTGCCCAGGGTGTGTACCAGCTGGAAGTCATATCGCCAGAGTTTGAGCAAAATGCGCTGGAGGCGAGGCGTCATGTCGTTCAAGTCTTTCTGTATTATATTGACCAGCGGGCGATGGTCGGTCTCGACTGTGAATTGGGGAAGGCCGTACACATAATCATGAAACTTGACGACACCGGTCAAAAGGCCCAGGCACTCCTTTTCTATCTGCGCGTAGCGCTGTTCAGTGAGGGTCATGGCGCGTGACACATGTGCAACGGGGCCAATGATGAGGCCTCATCGCGTTGCAGGAGCACTGCCCCAATGCCAGATTGGCTGGCATCGGCCGAACTTTTTGTCTCTTTCGCTGGACCAAAAAAGGCCAATACCGGGACCGTGGTAAGTTTGGTTTTCAGTTCTGTCCATTCGCGCTTGTGGGCAGGGAGCCATTGGAAGTCTGTCGTCTCCCTGACCAGGTTCCTGAGAGCCGTGGTATGAGAGGCGAGGTTCGGGATGAACTTCCCTAGGAAGTTGACCATGCCCAGAAATCAGAGGACCGCCTTCTTGTCCTCTGGCGTTTTCATGGCTGTGATGGCAGCTACCTTGTCCGCATCCGGCCGCACACCCAACTGGGAGATGTGGTCCCCTAGGAACTTGAGTTCCGCCTGACCGAAGGAGCATTTGGCTCTGTTTAGGCGTAGGCCCTGCTCCCGTATGTGTTTGAACACACACTGGAGGCGACTGATATGCTCCTGCGGGGTGGTGGACCAAATGATTATGTCATCGACATAGACGCGAACATTTTCAATGCCTTCCATCATTTGTTCCATGATCCTGTGGAACACTTCTGACGCCAATATGATCCCAAATGGCATCCTGTTGTAACAATATCTGCCAAAAGGGGTGTTAAAGGTACACAGTTTCCTGCTGGGTCTGTCGAGCTGGATTTGCCAGAATCCTTTCGAGGCATCAGGTTTGATGAAGAGCTTGGCGCGAGCCATCTCGCATGTGATCTCTTCACGCTTGGGGATTGGATAATGCTCCCTCATGATATTGCGATTCAGATCCTTGGGATCAATGCAGATTCTGAGCTCGCCGGAAGGCTTTTTTACGCACACCATGGAACTGACCCAGTCGGTTGGTTCCGTAACTCTGGAGATCACTCCTTGGTCTTGAAGGTCCTGCAGCTGCTGCTTGAGGTGGTCCTTGAAGGGTGCTGGGACTCTGCGAGGTGCATGCACCACAGGCGTGGCGTTCTGTTTGAGTAGGATCTTGTAAGTGTATGGGAAGGCCCATGCCTTCGAAGACGTCGCGGTGCTGGTCGATGATGGCGTTGAGTTGCGCCCTGAAGTCAGCATCCTGGAAGGCAGACGTGTCATCGGGAGAGAGAGAGTGACCTCTTTGAACGAGGTTTAGCAATTTGCACGCCTGTGCGCCAAGCAGGGAGTCCTTCGAGGAGCCCACGATCTCGAAAGGAAGGATGGCTTTTCGTGACTTGTGCGTCACTTCGAGTTGGCATGAGCCGGTAGCAGGAATGATGTGCCATTGTAGTCCAATAGCTGGCAGGTCGATGGAAGGATGGCTGGTTTGACACAAAGGCTTTGGAAAGCAGACCACGCAATGAGATTGGCGGTGGCACCAGTGTCCAGGCGGAATCGTATTTGGGACAGGTTGACCGTCAGGGTGGCACAACACTCATCGTCTGGATCGATGCTATATACCGACAGCGGCTGGTGTCTTTGCTTCAGGGACAGCCTGTTTTTAGTAACGACACCGACTCGAAAAGGCGCCTTCGGGTCCTCGGCATCACTGCTGTGTGGGAGGTCCGCATCGGACTCGGTGACCGTGGGTTGAATTGCCCGAACATTCCTGCGAGGCTGGCTGAAGCAGTATGAGTTAGAAGGCTGCGCTGCTCGACAGCAGGCAGCATAGTGGCCAAGTCTTCCACAGCGTAGGCATTGTCGAGATTTTGCTGGGCATTGCCGCTTTAAATGGGCGGAGCCACAGTTGCCGCACATCATGACGTCAGCACGTTCGCTGCACCACCGCGCATGCGTGGTGCGTTCGTGCATGGTGCGCGCCTGCGCATTAGTTCCTCAACGCTGCCATCCCCTCGTTTGGTGCGTACAAGCGGGGAGTCCGCGTAAAGTGCGCGAAATGGCCGCCCTCATCCAGGCTGAGGCCCTGGAGGTGCTCAATCACTTGGACCCTTCCGCCTCGTGGGGACCTTGCCGCGCCGTTTCAGCCGCTTGTATATGGGAGTACCGACCGGTGGCATTTTCATGTCGGACACAGGTCTCAATGGCGGTCGCTAGGGTGAGTTGCTTTACTTTGAGGAGCTGCTGACGTAGGGGGTCCGACTGAACACCGAAAACGATCTGGTCACGTATCATGGAGTCGGGGGTGGGCCCGTAGCTGCAAGATTGCGCAAGGATGCGGAGGAGCATTAGAAAGGATTGGAACGGTTCATCCTTACCCTGCAAACGCTGCTGGAACACGTAGCGTTCAAAACTTTCATTCACCTCTACGCTGCAGTGAGTGTCAAACTTGAGGATGACCATCTTGAACTTCGTCTTATCTTCGTCATCTGCAAAGATGAGGGAGTTGGAAATGTGGATGGCATGGTCCCCGGCCGTGGAGAGGAAAAGAGCAATCTTCCTGGTGTCCGAGGCGTTCTCCCTGTCCGTGGCTTCGAGGAAGAGCTGGGTGCGCTGTTTGAAAATCTTCCAGTTGGCCCCGAGTTTGCCGGCGATGCGAAGCGGCGGCAACGGGCTGATGGTGTCCATGTTGCAGGATGACGGACTGCTGGCGGAAGGCAGACCACTTGCAGGTAGGTCTAAGAAGTGCTAATATCCCTCAACTCCTGGTATCATGATGTGTTGGGTGTTCTGGATCACACACAGGTCACCAACACTTGAAATAGTGCAACACTATTTTATTGAATGGTTAACTATTTAAACATATTCAAACTGTGGGTTAATGCGATACTGGCTTTAACTAAAGACCTTTGCCTTGTCCTAACCAGTCGATGCACTCAGCACATGGTGAATGTCTGTGTTGCAGGCTGTGAGCTCTGTGCTCCTAGCTGGCTGCTACTCGAATGAGCGTGAACTCTGATTCCCTTGTCTTTATAGTGCGTGTGCTCTCACTGGTGATTGGCTGCGGTGTTGTGTGTGTTGATTGGTCCCATTGTGAGTCCATCAGTGTGTGTCTGCACCATGATATACTGGTGTACATTATGACATCCACATTCTGGGAGGTACTGAAGGCAGTGATAAGGGGGGAGATTATTGTGTACAAGGCACTCAAAGATAGGAAGGAGAGGGCAGCTAGGCAACAGCTAATCGACTCCATACTGGAACCTGGAAACAAATTCGACATCAGTTTGGCCTGACCGAGATGTGCACCATGGACCCCATTTGCAAAAATCACTGCGACAATGGACACCTCTTCAAAAGGTGCAGACAGGACGACGGGAGTCTGACAGTTAGAGACATGGACATAGAAGACAGAGCAGCGACCCTCGAGGAGCTAACAGACAAGTTCCAGCTCCGTAAAGGTAGCAAACTAAGGCAGTGTTTTTCAAACTTTTTTCCCAGGGTCCCATTTTTACCAGCCGGCCAACCTTTGGGATCCAACCCGGCCGACCTTCGCGACCCACGCTGACTGACCTGCGCGACCCACGCTGGCCGACGTTCGCGGCCCACGCTGGCTGACCTTCGCGACCAACCATTTTCTCTTATCTTGTTTGCTGCTGACAAAATGGAGGAATCGCAATCGCGCCCAAAACACGTGATGTCAATGTTCAGAGGGCGTGACCTGCTCTCTGCCTCCCTTCAGGCAGGAAGATTACATAGAATTTTTTTTTTTAATCTTCTGCATCTCCGATTGCACAAATTCGCGGGAACAGCCACAGCTGGCGGCTTTTATATTCAATTTTTTAAACTTTTTTGTAAATTGTAACAATGTTGTTGCACAGCACTTTTAATAAAAGAGACCAAAGCCCATGTCATCGTCAGACTCTTCAGATTCTTCCTGTTTATCTTCAGCAGCAAAAGGGACAGCGGTGGAAACAACTGCTGCAGCAGCTGGGGCACTGCTACCAGCACCAACGTTGCAGATCAGAATATTGACGTCAATATTAGCCAATGCCTTGGCAAACAGACTAGGCCAGGAAGGCTCAATGGTCACACCAGCTGTTTTAATCAGGGCATTGAGTTTGTCGTCGGTGGCAGTGACCTCGTTGTCGTACAGGATGAGCGCGCTGTAGATACAGGCGAGTTCCAAGGTGGAGGCCAAGGTGCTGGATCTCTGCGGGTGGTTCCGATGGTGCTAGTCGCTATCTCTCTGTCACCAAAACTTTGCGCATGCGCACCGATGAGTGGGCACGCACGCGCAGTGCGGCCGCATTTTTTTTATATGGTCGCGGCCTTTTTGAAGGCCGCTCGCAGCCGGCATTGTTAAAAGCCGGCTGCTGCGGCTGTTGCGCGTGAATTTGCGCAATCGGGAGCGCCGCGACGGACGGCTTCGCGACCCTCCCGACACCATGCCCACGACCCACTGAGACCCCGACTTTGAAAATGCCTGAACTAAGGTATAACCAAGTCAATACTTGGCAGCGCGCTAGCATGGTGGTTAGCACAGTTGCTTGACAGCTCCAGGGTCCCAGGTTCGATACCCGCCTTGGGTCACTATATGTGCGGAGTCTCCACGTTCTCCCCGTGCTTGCGTGGGTTTCCTCTGGGTGCTCCGGTTTCCTCCCACAGTCCAAAGATGTGCAGGTTAGGTGGATCGGCTATGCTAAATTGCCCTTAGTGTCTAAAAAAAGGTTAGGTGGGGTTACGGGGATAGGGTGGAGGTGTGGGGATAGGGTGGAGGTATAGGTTTAGGTAGTGTGTGTAGTGATCTCTATATGTGCATATACACAAGGGGTTGATGTGTAATCAGTAGCACCACATGATCACTAGAGGACCGGACCAACAGGGGTATAAAAGGCAACCACATTGGGTCTCTGGCTATCTCGGGGGTGCACTGTGACCAGGGCAATAGCACACTGGTTCAGATGGCTAGTGGAGTTACGTATAGTTACCGTAGTTAGATCTTGTTAACCTTATCACTAGTATCAAAGTTAAAGTAAAGAACTCATGCAATTATTGTTGTAGTTACTCAATAAACCTATTGTTACTACTGAACGAGTTTGAATCTTCTTCATCGAGATTCAGAATACCTCATCACTAACAAGGATTGAGCAGCACATGTTACCTACCACACAGGTAACAAAACATGGTACCAGGCATGTTGGCTTTAACAGAACTAGTTAGATTAGGTTAGACAAAAAGAAAGAAAATTCAGACCAGATATTCGACTGTACAAGACTTCGCAGCGAATTTATCCTCGACGACTAACTATGGGACTCATTGGATCTCTAGGGCAGCTGGAAACAACCGATAATTTAAGTTATAACTGGAAAAGATTTGAACAGATATTCCAAATATTTATCACAGCTAATGATTTAAGCACGGTCTCTGATGCAACGAAAATAGCACTACTACTCTCAATAGGAGGGCATGAAGCTAGAGAAATCTATAATTGCTTTAATTACTTAGGAGGTGAAGACAGCACCAAATTAGAAGTAATACCAAAAAAAAATTGATAAACACTCTAAGAGTCAGTCTGGAGAGATGCTGGAAATATTTAACTCTTGTCATAAATGCCAGAGAAATGGAGGGCCCATCACTGATTTTGTTATAAATCTCAAGTTAATACCACAAGCTTGTGATTATGCTGATTTCAGAGACACAAGGATAATGGATCAATTAATTTATAGACTATCTGACAAACATTTGAAGGAAGAACTTTCACAAGATAAGTATCTAACTCTAGAAACTGCTATACAAAAATGCCTTGCTTCTGAACAAAAACAAAATCAATACTGTGAGTCTTTACAAACACAGAATAAGGGGCGGGATTCTCCGACCCCCCGCCGGGTCGGAGAATCGCCGGGGGCTGGCGTGAATCCCGCCCCCGCCGGTTGCCGAATTCTCCGGCACCGGAGATTTTGCGGGGGCGGGAATCGCGCCGCGCCGAGGTCCCACTGCTAGAATGCCTGTCCCACCGGCATGGATTAAACCACCTCTCTTACTGGCGGGACAAGGCAGCGTGGGCGGGCTCCGGGGTCCTGGGGGGGACGCGGGGCGATCTGGCCCCGGGGGGTGCCCCCACGGTGGCCTGGCCCGCGATCGGGCGGGGCCCACCGATCCGCGGGCGGGCCTGTGCCGTGGGGGCACTCTTTCCCTTCCGCCTTCGCCATGGTCCCCACCATGGCGGAGGCGGAAGAGACTTCTTTCACAGCGCATGCGCGGGGATGCCGTGAGCGGCCGCTGACGCTCCCACGCATGCGCCACCTGGCAATGTCATTTCCGCGCCAGCTGGCGGGGCACCAAAGGCCTTTTCCGCCAACTGGCGGGGCGAAAATCAGTCCGGCGGGGGCCTAGCCCCTCAAGGTTAGGGCTCGGCCCCCCAAGGTGCAGAGGATTCCGCACCTTTGGGGCGGCGCGATGCCGGACTGATTAGCGCCGGTTTTAGCGCCGGTCGGCGGACATCGCGCCGATACTGGGGAATTTCGCCCCAGTATCTAGAAAACAAAATCGGTAAAAATGGCGCGAACACTCACCACGCGGCAGAGGCAGGATCTCACCCGATGCAACAGCACTTTTTGATTGGCAGCCATCTTGAGCGAGAGCGTTCCGGCCAGTACGCACATGTGCACTTCTCAAAAGAAAGAAAAACAGCAAAATACACTCGAGAAGCCGCGCATGAGCAGTTGCGAAAAGAGCGCACAGTAAAGGAAACTCGAATTGCGCGTGTGCAATCGATTCCTACGCACAACGTCACGAGCATCATGACATCAGAGGACCCGGACCACGCCCACTTAAAAGGGAAATGCACGAAAATGAACAAAAAGACATTTAAAGCTGCAAAACTCAATTTTCTCACCTCAAAAGACAGAACAATGCCCAAACTTACACCAGCAGTTGAAAATACCTTTCACAACACCCTGGAACATGCAGTCTGCACCACCCAAAATGAAGAGCACAATGACAAATCCGAAACCAACGAAGGTGATTTGTTCATTGAACATGAAGAGAACGATAACAACTCCGAAACAAAAAGAGATAATTTGTCTATCGAACAATACGCACAATACTACTCAGACATGGCTGAGTTATTCGGATATGCTGATCAGAGCATCAGCAACACAGTTGCAAAGCTCAACATGACTCTACTCATGGTAGATGATTCCAATACCATGATACCATGGCAGATCGTCGATACATTGGATGACAGCAACCTGTCAAATACCCAAGAAGAAGACAACGCCACACAGAGAGCACAGAACGACTCCGTTGAGAGAGCACAGATCGATTTTACAGCGAGAGCACTGCACAACTCCACAGAGAGAGCGATGACAGACTCCACAGAGAGAGCGATGAAAGACTCCAGAGAGAGAGCGATGAACGACTCCACAGAGAGCGATGAAAGACTCCACAGAGAGAGCGATGAAAAACTCCACAGAGAGAGCAACGCAAGCCTCCACAAAGTGAGCGACGCAAGCCTCCACAGACAGCTCGGTGACAGACTCAAAAATGGAAGCAAGCAAACACTCCATAGCGAACGCCATGCATGAACAAGACTATGAAAGTCT
Organism: Scyliorhinus torazame; assembly: GCF_047496885.1. Taxonomy (NCBI): domain Eukaryota; kingdom Metazoa; phylum Chordata; class Chondrichthyes; order Carcharhiniformes; family Scyliorhinidae; genus Scyliorhinus; species Scyliorhinus torazame. The sequence goes on along the minus strand of NC_092710.1, from coordinate 194,228,967 downwards.
ACCAAGCTCACGTGAACAACAAAAGTCTATGACAGTCTACCCAGCTTATTTGAGCCACCAGAAGAAGACTATGAACGTCTACCCAGCTCATTTAACCAACAAGAAGACACTGAATGTCTACCCACTGTATGTGAGACAAGTGACGAAGAAATCACAATTCCCATATATGAGGTGCAGGATCACAGTGAGACTGACAGATCTCAGCTCGTCTGCACAGAAGCACTCAACAATCAGAGAAGGGCTACTCATGAGTCCAGAGAGACCGCGTCAATTGAAATTGTGAAGATTATGACTCCAGAAGGGGAGCACCATGACTCCAGAGAGACCACATCAATTGAAATCTTGAAGATTTTGACTCCACAAGAGGAGCACCAAGAGTCCAGAGAGACCACGTCAATAGAAATCTTGAAGATTTTGACTCCAGAAGAGGAGCACCAAGAAACCAAAGGTGATTCAAATGAACCAGAAATTACTCCAGAAGAGGAGCACAAAGAAATCAATGATGATTCAAGTGAACCTGAAATGACTCTAAAAGAGGAGTACCAAGGAAGCAAAGAAGAGGAATTAAATCCATCACAAATGACTGATGTCACGAACATCAATGCAACATCAGATCATTCTCACAATCCTCAAGAAGAAACACTCAATGTAACAGATACCACAAAGGACACTGACAGCAATAACTGTGACAATGACTCAAATCATCCACACGGAACACTCATTGAGCGCAACAAGAACAACAAAAACCACAAGAAGCACAGCAGAAACAAGAACAACAACAGCAACAACGAAAACAACATGCAGCGCAACAAGAGCAACAAAAACAACAAGCGCTGCAGAAACAAGAACAACGACAGCAACATCAAAAACTACAAGCACAACAACAAAAACTACAAGAAGCATAACAGAAACAATAAGCACAACAAGAAAAACAACAAGAACGACAACAAAAACGACCAAGACAGAAACAACAACAATGAAACAACAACCTGTACAACATGGTACAACTCTGCACATGAAGGACAATGCCACAGCACACTGCAAAACAATGGGAAGAGTACAAACATGCCATGGCATGGCAACAAATCTCACAAATTCACATTTGCTCCACAACAAACAAGCAAACCAGCTTTCAAGAAAGATGACATGCAGAATCAATACCACAAACACAAGAAAAAGTCCAGGTCAGACAACATAGATGACATACAGAATCAATACCGCAAACACAGGATAAAGTCCAGGTCAGACAACAAAGATGTAACACAGAATCGCGACTGCAAGCATAGAAAAAAAAAGCATAAATAAGACAACAAAGTGATTTGACCATTCGAACACCTCATTGATGACTTCTTGGTTACTTAAACACAGGAACACTGACAACGTCCACAAAGAAATAACAACGTCAACATCACCACTTCAACAACAGAAGAAGAAAGGAACTCGACCGAACAAATTCATAAAGTATGGACGCATAAAAATGATTGACTCATAAATATTAATTAGCTTTGTATAATCATCAAGATCATCAGAACTTGTACATAACATAATTTGTCTACCTATTTCATGCAAGCGAAAAAAACTGAGACTAAATGTATTAACATTTGACGGACTAACTCATTGATTTTATGTAATGCATTTGCAAACTGCATCCATTGTTTGTTCAATTTTCTTTACAACATACAGAAAATATGTAACACGAAAAAAAGGGGGATGTAGTGATCTCTATATGTGCATGCACACAAGAGGTTAATGTGTAATCAGTAGCACCACATGATCATTAGAGGGCCAGACCAACAGAGGTATAAAAGGCAACCACATTGGGTCCCTCAGTCTCTCTTGGGTGTACTGTGACCAGGGCAATAGCACACTGGTTCAGATGGCTAGTGGAGTTACGTATAGTTACCGTAGATAGATCTTGTTAACCTTATCACTAGTATGAAAGTTAAAGTAAAGAACTCATGCAATTATTGTTGTAGTTACTCAATAAACCTTTTGTTACTACTGGACGAGTTTGAACCTTCTTCATCAAGATTCAGAATACCTCATCATTAGCCAAGGATTGAGTAGCACATGTTACCTACAACACAGGTAACATAACAGTGTGCTCTTTCCAAGGGCCAGTGCAGACTCGAATGGCCTCCTTCTGCACTGTAAATTCTATGAAAACCTTCCTCTGCAAAGAAACAAAGACATTCCCCAGATACCAGGACACCCACAACTGGACAGAGTACTGACTGCGGTGAGCTTCGAGGTGGGAACTGTGCGGGCATGTAAGGATGATTATTGGAAGAGACACGATCACCCTTGACGAGACAAGGGAGAAATGGGTGGAAGAGATAGGCAGGGAGATAGGGGGAGGACTCTGGATCGAAGCACTACACAGGGCAAACTCCACCTTCATGTGCGCAGGCTGAGCCGAATGCAACTAAAGGTGGTGCACAGGGCACACCTAACCAGGATGTGAATGAACACTTTCTTCCTGGAGGTGGAGGACAAATGTGAACAGCGCCAGGGAATCCTGGCCAACCACCCCCACATGTGCTGGTCTTCCCCAGACTTGTTGGGTACTGGATATCCTTCTTCGAGGCCATGTCCAGGGTTGTGGGGTGAGGGTGGAGCCCCGTCTTCGGCGATCAGAATAGCCAGATCTCTTCATGCGGCGAAGGGCCTCTCTGATTGCCCGCCAAACACTCCTGCTCGGTTGGCGATGGACAGCCCCACTCAAGGCTGCAGACTGGCTATCCGACCTGGCAGGATTTCTCAAGCTAGAGAAAATAAAATGTGACATCAGAGGATCTGAGGAAGCCTTCCACAAAACGTGAGGGCTGTTCGCCAACTTGTTCCAAGACCTGTTTGTAACCAATGTCCAGTAAAGTAGGGAGGGAGGGAGGAAGCGGGAGACCCAGGTCAGGCCACAAAATAAGGAAGAGAAAAAGGAGGGGAATGGCAGGAAGTGGGGCGGTGGGCATGAAGTGGGGGGGCAGGAAGTTGGGTGGAATAAAGGCACAAAGGGAAATGCAGAGCGGGTGGAAGAGGAGTGAGCCGCAAGTGACACAAGGCATCAAAAGAAAAAGCACATCGAGCAGAAATGCACTCCCTCCCCCCTCCCTCCAGTATGGCTAAGTGCCAGAGGCAACCGGGGTGGGGGAAAGGCCGCGCAGCAGTAACGGCCGACTGCTTGGGGAGCACCCAAACAGGGACCCCCTCCCCGTAACTATATAAAAGCTCCCTCTCAGGGGAGCATAGCCAGCTACCAACCCCACAGGACCAAGCGGGCATACAATGGTCCACAGTCTGACACAGCAAGCACGCAGCAGCATTTTCTTAGTAAACTACCTTTGTCTATATCTTGCCCGCTTACCTTATAGCCGTAGCTAACACACCCTGTATGACAAGCTCTCCGTATCAAGATACATCCTATGTAAATTAGCTAAAACTTCTGTTGCTGTAAATACTTGTAGATACATATTTTGATTCTGTTTTGTGTAACGTATGATGTGAAATGCCAAAACCCCAATAAAAATATATTTCGAAAAATAAACAGCGAGAGAAAATACTTCACATCAGTTGAACAATTGCATATTTGGTTCAGTTAATTTGAGCAATCTTAATTTTGAGATGCAGACCCCAGTTGTCCGCGCAATCCTGAAAATCCAGAATTATGAGATGTATATGTCTCTAGAGGCTATCATACAGCATTGGCCCGACGGGTTACTAAAAAGTACAGACAAGCACATATCAACCAATTGGCTACCTGCTGACCCCTAGATTATTTAACTTGTCTTTGCCATTGTGGTTTTAGTCACACAGTAGCCATTCAACTGCCAATTGCTCAGGAAATTTAACGCGACACCGCAACTGCACAGAGTATTCTCTCATCCCGTTCTAAATGGGTTCTGCTATTTACATTTTTCTAAAAACAGATCAGCACATCAAAACATGAACCGTCTTCACAACTGTACCAAGTCCTTGGCAATCAATAACTAACTCGAGCTGGTTCAACTTAGACTCATTTGCATTTAGTGTGTGGCTCATTGCTTGTCCCAAAATGCTCACTGCAATCCACTAAGGCAGCTTCCCTCTAAAGTGGGAAAGATCCAGTCATTACCCTAAAATCCTCAAACTTTAAACATAACAGTTCGATTTGATTAATTTCTTCGGAATTGATGTCAATAAGAAAATAAAAGTACATTCTGGCCTTTGAATTTCTGCAAGCAACCCAAGTATGTGCCTTAAACTTTAATAAATCATTAAAAGTTCTGACTTTCTCACATGCAGTTGTAAATCTAAATGAGCCACATTACAAAGACATCTGTCTGATTAAATTATTATTTATTTCAAATTTCAATCATAAAACAGACTGGCTGGAAAACTGACATTAAAGGCTGGTTTCCTGTTTTGTTCTGAATGCTGCATTATGTCTTTAAAAGGTTCACTCTGCTCTTTGCTATGGTATTTGAACTTTCTAACCTCGCCAGAAAAAAAACTTTCCATTTAATTCACTGACTTTTTAAAATACCAGAAAATAAAAATGTTTGCGAAAAGTCACATCACCGTTTTAAAATTAACACTTCAATTATTAAAAGACCCACGCATTCGTCTATTAAAATTAGATCTGTAACTGATCATAGAATTTACAGTGCAGAAGGAGGCCATTCGGCCAATCGAGTCTGCACCGGCCCTTGGAAAGGGCACCCCACTTAAGCCCACACCTCCACCCTATCCCCGTAACCCAGTAGCTCCACCCAACCGTTTTGGACACTAAGGGAAATTTATCATGGCCAATCCACCTAACCCGCATATCTTTGGACTGTGGGAGAAAACCGGAGCATCCGGAGGAAACCCACGCAGACATGGGGAGAAAGTGTAAACTCCACACAGCCAGTCACTCAAGCCGGGAATCGAACCTGGGACCCTGGAGATGTGAAGTAACTGTGCTAACCCCACTGTGCTACCGTGTTGTGGATCAGCCCTTTGTGTGGGCACTAGGGAAAGAATTTTCAGTCTTTGTGCAGCGATTCAAGAGGCAAAGTGTTGCAAGCAAACTTGAAGTAAAAGAGTTGTGAGTGAAGGACATCCAAAATATATGCTGAAATTACTAGAAATGCTTTGAAAGTCCACTAATATCTAAAAGAGCAAGGCAGGTTAACCTTCAGTCATAACCTTTCATCAGAAGACCAGGGGACCTGAGGTTTGTTTCCAGATCTGGACTAACCAAAGTTCACTGCGGTAATGTCAGGCTGTGCACCATGTCTTTGAGTTGTCACCAATGCAGCAGGCAAGCTGTTCTTAAAAAATGTCCTTACAAACTCGTCTTCTTAAGGAAGCAGTGTCTCATGGAAACAGATCATTGTGGGACAAGAAGTGCACATTCAGCCGATCAAGCCTGCTCTTTCCACAGATCACTTACAATTTACCCCATCATTGATCCAATCTATTTATTACCATTTGTTGAGTGTTATTTAATTACTCTGTAAATCCCATTGGGGTAGCAAATTAACTCTAGAATATCTAGCATGCATCCATGTCAGCCCAGATGTGAGAAGTTCCTCACTCTCTCTTGTCTAGTGCAATGAATGACTTACATAATCAATAAATCATTGGCAAACTCTTCACCCAAATAAACAGTGCAGCAAAAGGCTGCAGCAAAGACTGGGACATTCAGGGTATTTTACAGAGGGCCAATAGTACAGCTTTCCTTCACCAACAATCATTTTAAGAGCTCATTAATTTTTGAAAAGTAACCACACTGGAATGTAAAACCATTAGCGCAAAATTCAAAATAGGTTCATTGCAAAAAAAGACGGATTTTATAAACTAACCTGCTATTAAAATAGTTGACATCTAAGTGTTCTTATTTTATTAGTAAAGGTAAAATTTGAATTTAAAACTACTCAAATAACATGATGATAATATTTGCTTGAATGGAATTATGCTACTCCAAACGAACAAAGGAACGCAGTTATGTAGAATTCTTTCTTTTTTTTAAATAAATTTAGTGTACCCAATTTTTGTTTTCCCCAATTAAGGGGCAATTTAGTGTGGCCAATCCACCTAACCTGCACATCTTTGAGTTGTGGGGGTGAAACCCACGCAGACATGGGGAGAATGTGAAAACTCCACACAGACAGAGACCCAGGGCCGGGATTCGAACCCAGGTCCTCAGTGCCTCAGTCCCAGTGCTATCCACTGCGCCACATGCCGCCCTAGTTGTGTAGAATTCTGACTGTAATCTTGGAATAAATAGGAATGCTTCCATTCTCAAAAAAAATTAATATAGAAAGTATTTTTTGTTCACCAAACTGAAATGGAATCTCAAAAAACTGGAAATGCAAAGAGGCTCAACATGACACCTTCGACATCAAGATCTATGTGAATTTGCAGCAATCTTGAAAGTGAACTAAAAAAACCTTCATTCACAACAGAGATGAATAAGATTCAATCTTTGCAGGTGCTCCCAACACAGCATGTATCGATTTAAAAAATTAAACCAGAGACAGAATCATAGTTTCCAGAAATATACAGTAAGCGCACAAGCTGAGGGCAAGATCAGTGGTATTGGAATAGGTTGAAGTTCTGGAAGAGAATTTCAAACAACAAAGTAATGTTTATCGTTTTTAAGAAAGGAGGGAGGCGGAGATATATTTTCTGTGCTGTAAGAATCATCAAGTAAAATATAATTATTTCAGATGACATATGAAGGAAAGCATGGGAATACTTTGTTAGTTGTGCGATGACACTATTCAACAGCCAAAGGACCAAATATTCCTTTGGATACTTCAAAGATATTTAGGAGATAGCTCTCAACATAAAACGTTTAAGGACTAAACATTGGAATTTAAGTAAAATATCAAATTCACATGGAAAAAGGGTAAGTATTTAATGCTTAGCTTTCAAAGTCTGTACATTGTAACTTTCCAAAGAAGCCGGGTAAGTTTTTTTGTATCTTAACAGTGCCCGGCATCAAAACAGTATTAGGCACAAATAGTAGGGGATCAGCTAGATGGCAATTTGTGAGCAATCAACAATGTACTGTAGGTAGCAATTGCACAGACAAAACTGAATAGCTAAATTAGTTGAAACAGTTTTCCTTTTCCAGCAGACTTTAAATGTTATTGAGCGCTGGATATGTGTCTCACAATCTGTTTTGCATGCGTGTCTGTGTCAGTACAGCACTGGGCAATGAAGTATAATATCTGTTACATCAGAAAGCACCAGAGAAATTATTTTGCAAAAGCAGTTTCATAAGGTTTTCATGTTTAACATGATAGACACTCTGCCAGACAAGAAAAACTATGCCAATTCTACCCATATTAGATGCCGATGCTGTTAAAGAGAGTGGAGTAGATCCAATTAATTTTCAATGAAGAATGGATTGATCCCAACTTAATTTATTTAAAATGCAATGAGAAGAGCCCATCTTCTACACCTCAATACCTGAATAATTTCCCCAATATCCAGAGACAGCAGGAAGGAAGCATACTCTTGTTGCTACTATTTAACAAAGTAGTGCCATCTTTAACAGTACATTTGATATTATGGCAGAAGTTCTACATTTATCCAGACTTATTTACCATCTCATTAGTCTCAGGGAATTCACCTTCCCTTTATCAAAGTATCAGCTTTCAACGTACCTAATTTCTTCCAGCTTTTGAAGCACTTGATATAAGCAGGAAGACCTTCCTGGTAAAGCATAACCTTTCCACATGACCTTCAGCTCGTGTCTGTGTCAGAATTTTGCATGTTTTGCATCTCTCAGATTATGTGAATAGGAAGTTCATTCGCTCCTCAACCCACAAGCTGAACAATTGAGATCTAGTTTTATAGTCTTCTTACACCATGAGCCTGCAGTCATTTTGTCTCACATCTTGGTAATACCACTACAGACATGTCGGTACCTCTATTTGATCATAAACTGGCTGGTGCCCCCATAGCATTTAAAGAAAATATGAAAAGATTACAAGGCTAGGTTCATGTTTCCTACTGTCCAGCATCTAGCATGGGTCCTGAAGGAAGGTGGCAGCAGAACAATTACAAACATTAATATTCTGCTTAGGGCACAAGGTCGTTCTTCAATAACCTTACACTCACTAATGGGGGGGGGGGGAAACTGATCAGCTCATCGATTATCAGCCGCATGTTTACCAAATCATTTCGAGGTGATAAGCCCTTTCTTGAAAGATATGAGAAGAGATTGGTAAACATGTTAGCACAGTGGTTAGCACAGTTGCTTCACAGCGCCGGGGTCCTAGGTTTGATTCCCAGTTTGTGTCACTGTCTGTGTGGAGTCTGCACGTTCTCCCTGTGTCTGCGTAGGCTTCCTCCGGGTGCTCCGGTTTCCTCAAGTCTCAAAAGACGTGCTTGTTAGATAATTTGGACATTCTGAATTCTCCCTCAGTGTACCCGAACAGGTGCCTAGGGGAATGTGACAACTGAGGGATTTTCACAGTAACTTCATTGCAGTATTAATGTATGCCTACTTGTCAAAACAAAGATTATTACAATTATTATAATTATAAACCAGTTGGGTTTTTGAACAACCCAGCAACTTCAAAGTAATTTTTCTCGTTGCAGCCTACAAATTCAATTTCACACCTTGCCTAGTCGAGTACCATAAGTGCGAGCTTACCACACCTTGATAAAGGCTCAAATCTTCATTAATCTAAAAAAGGTCTTGCAAGATAGTGCTTTTTATGATCAACAGATGTCTCAAAGCACTTTGCAACCAATGAAGTCAGTTTTGGAAATAGAGCCTTGGTACTTCTACATCACCTGAGAATTAATACGAGAATTAAATATTGGGAAAACTGAAGCCATTGGGTGGGATGTTCCTGCACTTCTTGCCGGTGGGGTTTTCTAGTCTCACTGAAGGCGATGCCCCATCCGGGGGAGGGGGGGGGGGGGGGCAAGTTCCCTGGCAGCAGGGTGGGCGAGCCACACAAAACGGCATAGACTTCTGCGGACCAGAAGATCCCACTGGCAGTCAACGGTCAGCTGCCTCCGCCATCGGTAAACATGCTGCTGGTGAGCTGGAAAGTCCCGCCCATTATTTGGTTTCCGCTCCAAACTCCGTTCGCCAGCTACCAAATCTCTCTTTCTGCTTGGCAACAACCGGTGATATAGATAGTCTGTTCGCAATCTTGATATCACATTTGACTCTGAGATAAACTTCCAACCTCTTATTCGTTGACTCATGAAAACCACCTATTTCCACCTCCGTAACATCACCTGACTTTGCCCCTGTCTCAGCTCATTTGCTGCTGAAACCCTCATTCATACCTCTGTTACCTCCATACTCAACTATTCCCGTGCACTACTGGCTGGTTTCCCACATTCATTCCTCCGTAAATTAGAGGTCATCCAAAACTCTGCTGCCCATGTCCTAACTCACAGCAAGTTCCATCCCCCGATCACCCCTGTGCTCATTAACCAACATCGGTTCCCTGTCAGGCAACGTCTTCATTTTAAAGTTCTCACCCATGTTTTCTCACCCAGCTCCACAACCCTCTGGGACATCTGAGCTCCTCTAATTGTGGCCTCTTATGCATCCCCCCCCCCGATTTTAATTGCTCCACCATTGGTGGCCATACTCTCAGTGGCCACTTTCTCTGTCTGTTAGCTTTGACAACGAGTCATCGGACTCGAAACATTAGCTCTTTTCTCTCCCTACAGATGCTGCCAGACCTGCTGAGATTTCCCAGCATTTTCTCTTTCGTTTCAGATTCCAGCATCTGCAATAATTTGCTTTTTCACTCAGTGGCCAAGCTCTTGAATACGCTCCCTATGCCTCTTCGCCACTCTGCCTCAACATCCTTCCTTTCAGACATTCTTCAAAACCTACCTCTTTGACCAGGTTTTGGTCATCCACCCTAATATTGCCTTATGTATCTCGGTGTCATAATTTACTTCGTAATGTTGTTGGTGTTTGTTGAAAACTGATGGTTCTAATGAAGGGACTCATCCAAACATTAATCCGTCTTTCTCCCAAAGATGGACTGACCCGCTGTATAGTTCTGGCACTTCCTGATTATTTATAAATCTGAGCTATAATTATTGCTCGCTTCGATTAAGATTCCTCTGCAACTAATTACTGAGATCCAAGAAATCAGATAGACAATTAAATCACATTCCTTAGCTCCTTCAGGTTTTTATTTCTGATAATTATTTAAAGTATCTTCTTTGCACAGAATGTGAAGAGATTATGCCACATGCCTGAATGGCAAAGCAGCACAAAGTCTAACTGGTGATCCTCCAATATACTTGATTATAGAGTCATAGAATCGCTACAGTGCAGAAGGAGGCTATTCGGCCCATTGGGTCTGTACCAGCCCTTGGAAAGAGCACCCTACTTAAACTTAAACCCAAGCCTCCACCCTTTCCCCATAACCCAGTAACCCCACCTATCCTTTTTGGATACTAAGGGGCAATTTAGCATGGCCAATCCACCTAACCTGTACATCTTTGGACTGTGGGGGGAAACCGGAGCACCCGGAGGAAACCTACGCAGACACGGGGAGAAAGTGCAAACTCCACACAGTCACCCGAGGCTGGGATTGAACCAGGATCCCTGGAGCTGTGAGGCAGCAATGCTAACCATTTCTGACCATAGTTATCTCTGATGATGTTATTGTTATGAATGCTTATTCTGTTTCATATCTTTGTTATTTTAAATAGCTCAATGGATGAACAATCCCATTAAGATGAGAGAAAGAAGAACTTGACAGGAAAACATTGTCCAATCTCTTTATTCATATAATGAAGAAAGTTATTTGGTTATCACAGCTTACAGGACTACTGTGAGCTACTCATGAAATTGTTTCTTCCTTTATCAAATTTATTTACATTTCCACAGCTAAAATGTATGTGGAAGACAACCACAAATGAGAAAATAATTAAAATCTGTCAGTATGTTAGACTGGCTTATTTAACATATAAATATTCATGCGAACAAAAAGTACTAGTGTTTTGGGTTCATCAACTAAATCCATTATCAAACAAGATACACGGACTAAATAACTATCAGTAATGCTATGCACATCTGGATCATGTTTTCCTATCAAGTTCCTCTTTCTCTCATTTTAATGAAATTGCTCATCCATTGATCTATTTATAGCAACAGAGATGGGAATTTGATTCAAGTTTTATAAGCATTTCTAACAATAACATCACCAGTAATTTGCCAGATGACTCCTACACTAAAACTGGAAATGATCCCCGATATCAATTTCAATAATTCATCTGTTTGTGCTGCATTGATTTCAGCCAAGCAGTGGCATTAAATTTAATCTCAGGACCATGAACTAGTGTGGGATAAACAAGCCAAAATTTTCCTTCGCTATCTGTTGGAAGTATGCAACTGAAGACGTCACATGAGAGTCAGCTGTGATGCCCCCACAGTTAAATAGCTTGCCCACACTATGTCTAGGTTCATGCATAAAGAATAGCCAATTGAATGAGGGACCAAAAGTGCTTAAAGCCTGTGGTAGGTTCTGTACCCAAACGTTACTGCCTTCAGGGAAAGGAGAATTTGGAGGAAACAAAAAAAAATGTGTTCTCTGTTAGATATTTTGCAACAAAAAAGGTGCCGCACATTTAACGTGAATGTCAAAACTCATCAAATTTGGAAGATCAGTCAGGTCAGTTCAATATTAATAATATCAATTAATTATCAATTGCCCTCTAATGAAACATCACGCACTAAAATTCCAGTCATGGAATGTAGTCAGGTTTTTATTATCTTCAAACATCTCAAATAGATTGATGAATCCACAGCAGTTGACATTTTTCCTAAATAGAAAATAAAAAACTACCCACCTATGTTATGTTGAATATCATTTTACTTAAGTAGATAGTTAAGTGTGGAACAATCTACACCCTCTTCCTCCTCTCTGTGTTCTCCCTGCATTGAAATCCAGCTAACCACCATCTTCTGAAGGACAACCCAGGCAATAAATGCCGGCCTAGCCACATCTCCGAAGATAATTTTTAACAATCTAATCAGACTATAATGTACATTATTGATTTCAGTATCCCAAACTTCCCTCTCCCTGTCTTCTCCTTGACTTACAATCATCAGATCTTTGGTGTCACCTATTCACGGCCTACTCTTTTTGATTTCCGCCACGTCCTGAACTATGGTGTTGGGCATGGGTTGCAAAATGAAAAGAAACATTTAATTCTATTTTTCAAAACATGCATTAAATCTTCACATAGGTTATATGACACTGGACTTAGAAGGACAGCAGTTAATATTCGAACTGCCACAACTTAAATAGACATAAATATTCAAAGCATTAATCTGCACCGTGATTCATTGTAACTGGAAGCCTCGGCATATTACTCATCCACAATATGGACAATACACATTATCAAGCATTGAAGGCTTCCTTGTTTCATAAGAAAATAAGTTTGCTCTTGTGAATGAAATAATTTTCTGTTTAACCTGTGAGGCATTTCAGGCTAAATTCTAGAGCTAAGATGAGACACATCAGAAGTGTAAAATTTTAATAGGTGACAATTAATCGTTTATTGCTAACATCAATACATTCATTATTTATTTTAAACTATTAGATTTAAGACTGCAAGGGTATTTTAAAATAATTATATACTAATTACATAATTCGCAGGATAATTTGACAATATTTTTAATAAAATTACTCGAGAATTGAAAGGAAAATTTGTGTCATAATCACCATTTAGAGGCATGGTCCTTCCCACTCATGAACCTGTATTTCCTTACAAGATGCTGACTGACTAATTGTGCATTTCACATTTCCAACCATTGATGGACATGGTCTAAGTTGCTGAAGATATTTCCCTTTTAAGGTCAGACCTAACAAATTGAAACAGGGCAAAATTTCCTGACGGAGGAATTTTCATTTCCTTCACCTCCATATGTAGGTCAGACCTTAAACATGTCTTATATAAAATGAGCATGGGTGTGTAGCCAAAATCACTCTGCACCAATAGTTAACTTGTGTGAACGTAACCTTCATTAAAAAATGGCTAACAAAAATGTTAAACTTATTGTAGACAATTATGGGACCAAATCTCAATCCCCTACTTCATGCTGCATGACACAAGTCCACCATGTACCACATTTTCTAATTTTATAACTTATAGAAATTCCAAATTTCCTTTACTCTCCCATCCCAAATTGCCCTTGAAATGAACACTTCAGAGGGCAGTTAAAGTCAACAATATTACTGTGGGACTGGAGTCACATGTAGGCCAGACCATGCAAGGATGATAGGTTTCCTTCCCTAAAGCATATTAGTGAACCAAGTGGGTTTTTACAACAATTGATGATAGCTGCAAGGCCACCATTACTGAAACTAGCTTTTTATATTTTAGGTGTATTAATTGAAATCAAATTCCACCAGCTGTCAAGGTGGGATTTGATTCCTTGTCCCCAGAGTGTTAGCCTGGGCCTCCAGATTATTTGTCCAGTGACATTACCACTGCACCATCTCCCCAGTAGAAATGCTTCAGTTTTCCAAGAGTGAGCTTGAATAAAGCAGAGAAACAAATCTATAACAGCCACATATGACTGACATAAGTACCACTTCTGGAGATTGACTTTTATATTTAGAGGCAATAGAACGTAACTTTTTCCATTGCATCTGGAATCAACCTCTGAGTTTTGGAACCAGAATTAAATTTAGAATTCCGATTTGAATGTTCAAACTTGTGTCCATGAGGTGCTGGTGCGGTCTATGTTAAAATGAAATAAAACTACTTTTTAAGGTAATTTTATTCTTCATTTTATACACAAGTTATTTGAAGAAGCAAACCAGAAGATATTTTATTCCTTGAGGGAAAATAAAATGCACAGGCAAGCAGCACTTTGACATTTTTAACAGTTTACTGCTCCATCTCCACAAATTGTCCATGAGCCGCTCAGCTGTTTAAAGCCTGGTGATCATAATCACAGTGAACTATTCAAAAACCCAAAATATTAAGGTTGTGTGCAGGTCCAGTAGCCTTCTCGCAAAAACCTTATTTACTTTATTCATGGGATGTGGGCACCACTGGGAAGGCCTGAATTTGTTGCCCGTCCGTAATTGTCCTTGAACAGGACACTTCAGAAGGCAGTTAAGAGTCAACCACATTGCTGTGGGTCTGGAGTCACATGCAGTCCAGATAGGTAAGGACAACTGGTTTCCTTCCCTAAAGGGCATTAGTGAACCAAATAGGTTTTCACATGAATCGATTATAGTTCCATCACCACCATTATAGAAACCAGCTTTATATTCCAGATTTATTTACTGAATTCAAATTCCACCTGCTGCCATGTTGGGATTTGAATCTATGTTCCCAGAGCATCAGCCTGGGTTTCTGGATTACTAGTCTAGTGATATTGGGCGAGATTCTCCGACCCCCCGCCGGGTCGGAGAATCGCCGGGGGCTGGCGTGAATCACGCCCCCGCCGGTTGCCGAATTCTCCGGCACCGGAGATTCGGCGGGGGCGGGCCGAAGTCCCGCTGCTAGAATCCCTGTCCCACCGGCATAGATTAAACCACCTACCTTACCGGCAGGACAAGGCGGCGCGGGCGGGCTCCGGGGTCCTGGGGGGGGGGGGGGGGGTGCGGAGCGATCTGGCCCCGGGGGGGTGCCCCCACGGTGGCCTGGCCCGCGATCGGGGCCCACCGACCCGCGGGCGGGCCTGTGCCGTGGAGGCACTCTTTTCCTTCCGCCTTCGCCACGGTCTGCACCATGGCGGAGGCGGAAGAGACCCCCTCCACTGCACATGCGCGGGAATGCCGTCAGCGGCCGCTAACGCTCCCGCACATGCGCCGCCCGGAGATGTCATTTCCGCGCCAGCTGGCGGGGCACCAAAGGTCTATTCCACCAGCTGGCGGGGCGGAAATCAGTCCGGCGCGGGCCTAGCCCCTCAAGGTTGGGGCTCGGCCCCCCAAGATGCGGAGGATTCCGCACCTTTGGGGCGGTGCTATGCCTGACTGATTTGTGCCGATACCGGAGAATTTCGCCCATTACCACTATGCCACCAAATACCTCTCCTAAACCAGCAATACAACAACAATTTATATTTGTATTGCACCTTTACCATAATGAAACATCTCAAGGCAGGGGAAAGTTTTATAGCAAAATTAGACAAAGCCCAATTAGGCAACATGAGGATCGATGGTCAAAAGCTTCGTCAAATAGGTAGGTGATATAAAGTGTCTTAAAGAAAGAAAGAGTGAAAGAGATGGAAAGGTTTAGGGTGGAAATTCCAGAGTTTGGGGCCTAGGCAACTGAAAGCACAGCTACCAATGGTGAAGCAACTAAAATCGGGATTGTTCAAGAGGCTCAACTCAGTTATTTCAGAAAGTTCTGGGGCTGGAGGAGATTACAGCAATAGGGAGGGGCAAGGACAGGCAGGGATTTGAAAACAAGGATGAAAATTTTTACAGTAGGACATTGTTTGACTGAGAAGCAATTGTAGGTCAGTAGGCACACGGATGATGAGTGAAGAGACTTTGTTGCAAACACTGATGTAAGTAGCAGAGTTTTGGATGACCGGGGACACGATTCAGCCATCACATAGCGCGAGAGCCCCAACCTGGCGGTAAACCTTGTGCAAGTAACTCAACTCGCTCCGCCCAGTACGATCTGGAACGTGCCCTCACTGGCCGTGATCCAGGTACTGATTTTTAAATGAGCCATTAGGCCATTTACATGCGAAGTCGCCACTTTCACCCGGCACCCGAGAGTCAACGGCCGTGCCCAAGAGACCTCAACTGGGCGCCGTTTAGCATCAGTTTCCACAAATGTGGACCAAGCGTGATGGCACTTTAGGGCCATCTCTTAGGCCAGTAGAGACCCCCAGGTGGATGAGGCAGGGCAGGATAGTACTCTGACATGCCCCCTGGCACCTGGGTACCTTGGCACTGCCAGCCTGGCACCCTAACAGTGCCACTCAGGCATCCTGACAGTACCCACCTGCCTGATGGCCTGCGACGGCCAGGTGCCCAGGTGGCACTGCCAGAATGCCAGGGGCACTGCCCAGGTGCCAGGTTAGCACTGCCAAGGGGCCCAGTTGGCACTTTCAGGGTGCCAGCGGCACTGACAGGGTGCCAAAGTGCCTGGCTGCCAGATTGGCACTGGGTTAGGAGTAGTTTCCCCATTATAAGTGGGGTTGAGGTAGGATCCAGGGGGTTCAAGGTTAGTGGGGTGAAAGAGGGGTCAGAAAGCAGAGAGGGGGGCCTGAAAGAGGGGGGTGCAAAGATCAGGGCTGCCAGTCAAAATGGTGCCCCGATCTGTGAGGAGCCATTCTGAAAATGACAAACGTGTGGCCTCGGTGGGGAGTAACTCCCCGAGACCCCAAAAAACCATGCAAGTGCCAGTGAATAGCTGAGTGAATCTCAGTGCTGCCGCCGTTAAGATACACTCCGCCAACTGTGGTCAAAACTGGACTCAGTTTGAAGTCTGCTGAATCACGCCCCATGTCTTTACAGAACTTTTAAAAACATTTTTCTTGGGATAAGTGTGCTGGCAAGGTCAGCATTTATTGCCCATCCCTAATTTCCTTTGAGAAGGTGGCATGGAGCCGCCTTCTTAACCCCTGCAATCCCTGTGATGTTATTACTCCCACATAGCGTTTAGGGAGGACGTTCCATGATTTTGACCCAGCAGAAGTGGAAGAACAACAATATAGATCCAAATCAGGATGGTGTTCTTTGAGGTAGTCCCATTCGCCTGCTGTCCTCATCCTTCTAGGTAGTAGATCTGCTCTCCACAAGGAGGGCAGTCCACCAGCTCTGCCAGGCATGGGGGGAGGGGGGGGGGGGGGGGATCTACGAACACGGAGGCAAGTCCAGCCTCCAGTGTCACAAGTAGGCTTACATTAACACTGCAATGAAGTAACTGTGAAAATGTCTGCAGTGTACACTACCCTTATGATATACAGCTCTTCATCATATACTCCACAGTTTCTGGTATTCTATGACCTAAAAATTGTCGTTACTGATATTATCATATGGCTGGTTAATGCACTCACATGACATTCCGTTATCTGCACTTTTATTGAAGGGATTAACTTGCCATGCAAATGTACCCAGTGTCAACAATAGAAATTATTGGGCTCATAATTATTTTGTTCAAATGTACAGCATGAGAGAAGTTAACCATTTGACATTCAATGATATTACTATCATGGAATTCTCCCACTATCAACATCCTGAGGGTTACCTTTGATCAGAAACTAAACTGGACTAGCCATATAAATACTGTGACCACAAGATCAAGTCAGAGGCTCGGAGTCCTGCTGAAAGCAACTCATCTTCTGACTCCCTAAAGCCTGTCCAAAATCTACACGGCTCAAGTTAGGAGTGTGATGGAATACTCTCCACTTGCCTGGGTGATTGCAATTCCAACAGCACTCAAGAAGATTGACATCATTGAGTACAAAACAACCCGCTTGATTGCTAACCCTGCCACAAATATTCACTCCCTTCACTACTAACACACAGTGACAGCAGTGTGTACCATCTACACGATGCACAGCAGGAACTCACCAAGGCTCCATAGACAGCACCTTCCAAACCCACGACCATTATCATCTAGAAAGACGAGGGCAGCAGACACATGGGTACACCATCACCTGAAAGTTCTCCTCCAAACCATTCACCATCCTGATTTGGAAATATATCGCCGTTCCTTCACTGTTGCTCAGTCAAAATCCTAGAACTCCCTTCCTGACAGCACTGTGGGTGTACCTACACCTCATGGACTGCAGTGGTTCAAGAGACAGCTTAACAACACTGTCTCAAGAGCAGTTAGGGATGGGCAATAAATGCTGGCCAAGCCAGCGATGCCAACGTCCCTTGTAATTTTGAAATTGAAATATGAACAAGCCCATCAAGAATGTATTGTAGATGATTTCAGACATTCCAGTATTATTTTTATTAGTTATGCAAGGATATGGACAAAATTCTGAACAAATGTTTCATTGTGCAATGACTATAGCCAATCAGAAGCTTTCATTGAATTTAGTCATGAGTATTTTTCTTATCCTTTAAGCTATATTTTTGGCCGTTTAATAATTCTGTGCACCTTTTCATAGCCTAAAATACCATTAGTTCTCAACTACCTGCTTATAATAGTTACTTGCTTGGTACTCTTGTGCCAGGCTGCATTCAATGTTTAAAATAGATGCCTGCACTTTTGGAGAATGTTCTAGTTTTTCATAAACCACAATCGTTAAACATGCAGCAGCGGCCAAGCAAATATGTTTTTTTCTTCATCAAACCACTAGCAGTAGCTTTGCTCTGAAGAAGTCATACAGTTAACTCTGTTCCTCTCTCCCCAGATGCTGCCAGACCTGCTGAATTTTTCCTGCATTTTCTGTTTTTGTTTCATAATGTTATCCTTGTCTCATTCAGGGTTGGAAAAAATGACCTTGGCATTCAATATAAAAGGCATGATTAATTTTGGAGTTCTCATTAAATCTGTAAGTTACATGTTAAGTGGTTAGCTTTCAGAAGTAAGCACTGAAGAAATTTGACTCTGCTTATTTCACACACAGTCATAAATTACTCCTTTTTAGGATTCTATTTTTCTTTAAACCGCTGTTAAATCTGATGTATATTTCCAACGTTTTCTGTTTTTATTTGAGTTTTTCAATATTTTGGACTTTAACTTTATGTCCATATGAAAGCGTGTTTTCCTTTAAATAAAAATATATTGCAATTGTGCAATTATCTAGAAGTATGGGATTAGCAAAAGTTGTGTACATTATAATTTTTTTTAGCAAAATTATCAGCATGGCTATTAATTAAATGGGGGAGATGATAGAGGGTTACACGTAAAAATGAACCACAAGTTTTACCTACAATAGTTCAAGACTGGGGGCTAACAGAAAGCTACTTCTTAAATGACTATTATTTTAACCACTAAGCTGTCACTCAGCCTGCAAATTGATTGACCAATTGGCAAGTCTTTATGAGCTCCCTATTAGGCTCCCTTTTATTACACTGGATGTTAAAGAGCAACGGGAATATTTTATATCAGAAAATGGTTAGCAAATTAGTGTTTGAGTGAATTTATATTAATGGGTATTGATTTTTGTTTGTGCTTGTCTTGTGGGTCACACCTCTAGTTGCCCTGAGGCCAGTAAGAGTCAACCTGTAATGTGGAACTGGATTCTCTTTTCGGTGAGATTGGGAAAAGTGGACAGATTCCTTCCCTGAAAGGACTTTGGGTCTTTGCAATACAACAACTTTCATGGTTATTTCTGTTGCAAAAATCAGCTCACAAGTTACCCGATTTACTGAAGTCAATTTCAAAACTTACTGTTGTGGTAGGATTTGAGTACACAACATCTAAGGTTTTTAGTCCAGGACCACAATCATTATACAGGAACTCTCTGAGCTTGGATGTGTAATTACAGCCTTTTTATATAAAAAATATTGTCCAAACCAGACGCCACAAAAAGAATTTCATTTAGTAACTTTAACAAGGTTTTATAGCAATAAAATTAGAATGATTAATAATACACATTATTGATTTAGAGCAAATATTCTAAAACATTGATAAAGAGGCCAGGTCTTATAATCCAATTGTAACAGCCGTACACATTCAATTCTTTTGAATTCTGCGTTTTCTAATGGGGGTTTCTTTTCACCTTGGAATACTGCTATATTCGTCATTTATACTTCATGTTTCTAGATTATATCTTAACCTCCAGAAATCTCAGATGACTATAATTTTTGTTAAACTACCATTTACAAATGTATTTTTAAAAAGCCATTAAGAAGGCTACCTTGACAATTTTCAAATTATGAAGTGACCATCACTTTAACAGTTTTAAACAATTAGGCACCTAAGTTATTTCCTGTCTTTATGCAAACTTCTACATCTTAGTTTCTTAGAACCAATATGCAACTACAGGCATTAGGGAGGTTAGGACATAAAACTATATGAATACAACAATTGCCTGGATTTCTTTCCTTTTTAAAAAGCCTCAAAAGACTTCAATCAGTGCTTTTGTTTGTATAACAATCACCTGCATTTTGTTTCTGGTTCTATCTGAGGATATAACTTTGAATGCGAGAGACTCCTGACATTGGTTCGACAGCAGGTTTAAGTAATGAGGAAAGCTGCGTGCAAGTAAGCTACCAAAAGAGGCACTCATATTGTAGAGTCACAGAATAATACAAAACATCAGAAAGCTATTCAGTCCAATGTGACTACCGGTTCTTTGAAAGAGTAATCCAATTCAGTCGATCCCCGTATCCTTTCCCCATATTGCTACCAATTTTCTGGGGACTGATTTAGCTCAGTTGGCTGGACAGCTAGTTTGTGCTGCAGAGCAAGGCCAACAGGCGGGTTTAATTCCCGTACCAACTGAGGTTATTCATGGAGGGCCTGCCTTCTCAACCTTTCCTCTCGCCCGAGATGTGGCGATCCTGAGGTTAAATCGCCACCAGTCAGGTCTCCCTGTCAAAGGGGAAAGTAGCCTAAGGTCATCTGGGACTATGGTGACTTTACCAATTTTCTGCCTTCAAGTAGTTATCCATTTCCTTCTTGGGGTATGTGACAGTAGAGAAAAATAGGATCACAGTTTGATGTGGGTACAGTGCAAGTTACATATGCTGCCAAATTGCATATTCCATATATTTTGTTTTTGATATTAATAAAATAAATTAGGGGAAGAAGTGGCAGAGTGCTGTTGCCACAGGACTAGTAATCCAGCAACCCAGGGTAATACTCTGGGGATCATGGTTCGAATCCCATGGCGGATGGTGAAATATGAATTCAATAAAAATCTGGAATTAAAATTCTAATGATCATTTAAAATACTGAAGGAAGTGGTCCTAGAAATAGTGGAAGCATTGGTGGTCATCTTGAATCAATTCCTACAAGCTGCTCATGTAACCCACTATTTAAAAAGAGAGGTAGAGGAAAAAACAGGGAATTATAGACCAGTGAGCCTGACATCGGAAGTAGGGAAAATGTTAGGGTCCATTTCTAAAAGTTTTAATAGCAGAACACTTGGAAAACATTGGTTGGATCGGACAGAATCAGCATGGATCAATGAAAAGGAAATCATGCTTAACAAATCTACTGGAATTCTTCAAGGATGTAACTAATAGGGTTGATGAAGGGAAGCCAGTGGATGTGGTGCAGTCGGACTTTTGGAAGGCTTTCAACAAAATCCCACAATAAGAGATTAAAAATTAAAACGTATGGGATTGGGGATAGTGTATTGAGATGGATAGAAAATGTGTTTGGCAGTCAGGAAACAAAGAGTAGAATCAACAGGTCTTTTTCCAAATGGCAGGAAGTGGGGTACCGCAGGGATCAGTGCTGGGACCCCAACTATTCACAATATATATCAATGATTCAGATGAGGGAACTAAATGTAATCCCTCCCAATTAGCAGATGACACAAAGCTGGGTGGGAGGGTGAGCTGTGGAAGGGATGCTGAGATGCTTCAAAATGATTTGAACAAGTTAAGTGAGCGGGCAAATGCATGGCAGATGCAGTGTTATGTGGATAAATATGAGGTTATCCATTTTGGTAGCAAAAACAGGAAGGCAGATTATTATCTGAACAGTTATAGATTAAGAGAGAGAAATATGCAATGAGACTGGAGTGTCTTTGTACACCAGTCGCTGAAAGTAAACATGCAGGTGCAGCAGGCAGTAAAGAAGGCAAATGGTATTTTGGTCTTCATAGCAAGAGGATTTGAGTACAGGAGTAGGGATGTATTGCTACAATCATAGTGGGGCCTGATGACACCACACCTGAAATATTGTGTGCAGTTTTGGTCTCCTTATCTAAGGAAAGATGTTCTTGCTATAGAGGGAGTGCAGCGAAGGTTTACCAGGCTGATTCCTGGGTTGGCGGGAGAGATTGAGATGGTTAGTAATGTATTCACTGGCATTTAGAAGATTGCGGAGGGATCTCATTGAAACCTATAAAATTCTAACAGCACTAGACAAGGTAGATGCAATAAGGATGTTGCAATCGTGCGGTATCCAGAACCAGGAGTCACAGTCTGAGGAAAAGCGGTACACTATTTAGGACTGAGACTGAGCCTGAAGAATTCGCTACCACAGCAAGCAGTTGAGGCCAAAACACTGTATGTTTTGATGAAGGAGTGAGATATAGCTCTTGGGACTAAAGGGATCAAAGGATAAGGGAGGTAGATAGGAACAGGTTACTGAGGTGGATGGTCAGTCATGATCATAGTGAATGGCGGAGCAGGCTCAAAGGGCCAAATGGTCGACTCCTGGTCCTATTTTCTATGTTTCTAAAATGTTTTTCTGTTGTTTAAATATCTAGGTTACTCACTTTTCCTGTTATAATAACAGCTAAAAACACACAGGCCAGATTTTGCTGTGAGCGTCAAATGGATGTTTGTTAGACTTGAACATGTCCATAGACTTTCTATAGGATTTTGCAAGGTGTGTTGCTGTCAATCAAATATCCAAACAGTGCAGCCCCCTCCAGAGGGGACATGGGACCAGTGTAAACAGGCCAAGCAACTCGGTGTCTCTTAACTATCAAATTGAAGATTAATTAATAAACAGCACAGTCTTAATAAAGAATTATAAGTTGGAATATTGAATTCAATGACAATTTAGGAACAGAAAGTAGAATAAAGTGAGGAAATGAAAGATTTGATTCGAGAGAGAGGGAGGGAGATCAAAAGGGGTGGAAAGGAAAAAGTTAAAAAGAAATGCTTTTCTTAGATTTTCAAAAATAATTAACATCTGAAGGAATGAGACTGCACAATTGTGAAAGTTAATTTTTCAATGGTAGAGGGATTGTTTGACAGGAGTTTGGGCTTATTAAATGTACTTAGACTGGAATGACTTGGCTCGATCTTTTTTGCATAGTATATATTTAGTACAGGAACTTTACACTGTTCAACGCATTTGCCAGAATGCCAGACAACAAGGTGCTTTTTTTCAGGCAGCTTAGAGAGGCAGGGCATCTCAAACAACCACCTCCAGATATTCACGGTTAACTGCCCATCTGCAATTTCCCGAAGTTGCTGTTCAATTTGTGTATAAATAACGGCAAGCGCCGCTAGCCTCGCTCTTATTTTCACAGCAAAATCTGACCATATATTACCGATAATGAAGGACAACCGAATATTATGAAGGACAACCGAATAGAGAAGCGAAGGAATCACAGACCAGTGATGAAGCAACGAAAATCGAGGAAACTCGAGGCCGGAGGGGAGTGCAGACATTTGGGAGAGTTGTACAGTGGCTAAGTTTCCATCCAATTCCAAACTCCGCAATTCTGTGTTAATATAGTTAAGATACAAAGATGCAGTTTTTATTTTACAGGAACTCGGCGTCTCTCTCCATTGGCTATGGTGGGGGGGGGGACGTTTTTTCAATCGTGCATCTTTATTCGAAGGTTGGAGTTAAAGTGCTGCCGGGTATAACTAGACCAGAGGTGGCAGTTGACTTGGTTTCAACATTTTACATAATGCGTCAATCGATTTGAAGGGAGCCGGTTTCTCTAAATTTCCACCGAACCTGCACAAGAGGAGCTTGAGAGCGCGGGAACTCTGACTGGAGTGTGAGGTGAAAGCTTCCTATTTCCTGGCTGTGTATTTGGATTGAATATTGAGAATGATCGGAAACGCTCGGAACCAAACGCCCAATAAAATCGCCACAACTTACCGTCCGGTTTTCCTTGGGAAATATCACCGAGAGTAAAAGCCTTCACTCATGGTGACATTGGCACGGGAGGATGCTGGCGGTTAAGTGAGAGACTGACACATGATGATGTGAGTTCAGTGCTGGTCAGGCAGGCGGCACCGACAGCTTACAGTTTCCTCAACAGCGACCCTATTTTCCCTTCTGGCTGTGCTAACATCACAGATGAACAGGCAGCGCTGAGTGCGCAGGATGTTCACATACTGATCCACACCTACAGGACCTTCCCCTTTGATCACAGGCTTTGGTCTCCTTGGATTGTCCCAGCTGCTCACCAATTGGTCGCCATCTCCCCCGCACGTCGCTGTTGCCAGCACACACTGGGGGTTGCAGCAAGTTTTAGTGTGGAATGCACTGCCTGAGAATGTGATAGATGCATTCAAAAAGGAACTTATCTGAGAAGGAAGAATGTGCAGGGTTAGGGGATCGGGCAGGAGAGTGTCACTGAGTAAATGGCTCATTTGAGGAGCCAGTGCAGACCTCCATCTCCAGCTGGGACAATTCTGTGAAGTTCTCGAGATCTAACCTAACCTCTCCCATTGCCTCACAACTGCTGACTGGCTGGAGGAAAGATGCTCGGGGTTTATTTGTGGGCTGATGTTAGCTGTAAAATAGAACCCTTTCATCTGACCTGGAAGATGACCTGTGGCAGCACAGAATTTTTTTTTCACCTTGTCTATTTTCCATTCCTGAACTGGGAACATTGCCAGAATGAAGATACTCCTGTGTTTACCAAAATAACCAGGCTCCATTTTTCTGAACAAAAGTACAAGTTGAATCCCTAGACTAACAGCACTTCCATGGAAAATCCCTGGTTCTATTGGATGGCGACATGGTTTTCAGTTTCAAGGGCAATGCTGGCATAATTATTCTACCAGTGATAAATCTAATCAAATTTGAGTTCCATTGATATAACAACTTTAAATGAAAGTGAAAATAGTTTTTTTTAAACTCCTGCTCGCCTATCTACCCCCATCCCTCCATTATCTCTATTTCCCTGTCAATTCCTATTTAACTGTATTTTTACTTCACTTCAACAACATCCTATTCCAATCATCTCTCTTTAAATTTATGGTCAGAGGCCCCAATGGTGCTGGGTACTGACGAGGCCAGGGATGCGGGAATGGGGGAGTGGAAGGGGGCAATATGGGGGCAGGGCCACAGTGCCAACTGGAGCCACTGAGTAACCCGTGCTAACAAGTCGGCTTTTCACCCCCGGCAGACAATGGATATTGGAATTCAACAGCAATGGTGGCCTTCCTGCTAGACGCCACAGCCCTGGGGGAGGCAATGAGGCTGTACGAGCTGGAGTTGCTCGAGGAGGAGGAAGTTGCAGCAGCGAAGCGTGCAGCAGCAGAACCTGCCCCAGAGGAACAGGAGGCAGCTACTTAGGATGGAGAATCGGGTACGCAACAGGCCGAGGATGAGGAGGTGCAAAGGAGGCGCCGCATGAGGCCTCATGTTTACAGGCAGCGCCTGTCATTCGAGGACCAGGCATGCTGCCGAAGACTCCGGCTGATCACGGGGACCTTACGGCATATCTGCCAGATCATGGTGCACCTGGCACCACGGGGGAATGGGGGTGGACATCCGCTACCAGTGGCTGTCAACGTGACCTCTACGCAACTGCGTCCTTCAAGTATAGCCATCTGGGATGGCCACTTCCAGAATACAAAATGGACGCTCGCAAAGAATGTAGGGATGTAGGGAATATAGGCATTAGCGTTAGAGATAGTTTAGTTTGTAGTATTTGGTGCATGAGTAGATATTACTGTGTGTGAAAATAAATAGTATTGACTTTGAACTAACTAACTGGTGTATCGGCTCTTTGATCAGTATTCGGGATTGAACCTTGTGACGGTATCGAAAGGTACCTGGCGACTCTAAAGCAAACGTAATTAGGATTAAGGATGGTGACCATATTGACCGCCATACTTATAACCAGAGAAACAGAGCAACATTACTGGTGATTCTGGTGGGACTCGACCTAGAAGTGGCCTAGTCACTCCGAGAGAACCCAAATTTAAATTAGAGTCCAATTGGAAACAGAAAAACCACACGTGTAAGAACAATACTGATCAAACCTCCAAGATTCGGAAGTGTGTTATTTGCATGCGTACTAACAGGGATATAAGGTAAACCTTAGAGATTTTGTTGCGGAAAACTGTTGGGAGTTTTGTAGGCCGGAAATTAGCGTAAGCCGTACCCGTGTTTACATCAGCACTTTATCACCCCCTGTTCCAAATTCGGTAGAGACCCCAGAGATAGCGAGAAAAATGGCAATGAAGGCAATGGAACGCCTTATGAATCCCCAAGAATTCGAAGTCGCAGCGACCAGTAGAGTAGGACAGTGTCCCATATGTGAAGCGGAGATCAGGAAATATTTCAAAGGGAAAGGATGGCCCCTTTGGAGTGAATTCTGCGCGAACGATGAAACAGGTCCTGGAAGTATAGGGCATACTTGGTGGGAGAACCTGACAGAGATCTATAGGGAGAGCTTAGGGAAAGCTGGCAAGCCGATGGCAATCATGTCCTGCTTGGCACAATTGCGAGGCACAGAGGAGGTTGTTAGGACACTCCGTAGAGAGATTGAGGAGAGAGACAAGAGTAGCGAAGGAGATGTGAGTGGATATGAGAGGGAGAACAGGGAACTCGGAGAGCAGTTAGCGACGAGGGACAAGGAGATGGCTGTTGCCAAGCGGGCACACCAATCTTGTCTCACCCATTTGAACAGCTTTCAGTCCCAATATGACAAAGCCTGCCAAGACACGCAACTCGCGGTGTTGGTAAGACAGGAAACCGAACAACAGGTTGAGCAGTTACAGAAACAGTGTAACAACTTAAAAGCAGCCCTACGAGCACTCCACACTTCCACAACGGAACAAAGGCAGAGCTCGGTAGATCACGCAAAGTGCCAGAAGCAAATTGCAGAATTGCAATCTCTGCCTTCTGTTCAGAATGGGTTCCAGAGCACGTTTGGATCCCAGTTAGACCAAGAAAATGGCCCCGATTGGCAGGAGTTAAATGAGACTGCCCACAGATATGTACATGGTACATATATAAACCACAAAATCGAAAAGCACCCCCACCCCCGACTGCACAGGCAGAACACAATCCTATGAACCCTGTCACCACACAGCGCAGGGCTACAACAGAAGGAGACCAAGATTTCCTATACACCACCCATTAACCATCACTCAATTACGGGACGCGTGCGATAAGATTACACCGTTCCTACCCACATCGGACCCGCACCAGTTCTTTGTAAGAGTAAAACAGCAGGCGACCAGGTACGGCCTGGATGAAAAAAAGCAACTGAAGCTCACAGTTTTCAGCCTCGACCCTTCAATTGTGGCAGCCCTTCCCGACCCACAAAATGTAGGAGGAGGCACCCTCCAAGAAATGCATGCAGCGATCCTAGATGCGATCGGCTACAACAAAGGAGACCCCATAGAAGGCCTAAACAAGTGTAGGCAAAAGAAGACAGAGCACCCTATTATGTATTTTATTTTATTCCCTTTTCTTCTCATGTGCTTAATGATCTGTTGAGCTGCTCGCAGAAAAATACTTCTCACTGTACCTCGGTACACGTGACAATAAACAAATCCAATCCAATCCACTCCAACCCCACAGCGTTTGTTGGACGCTTGTGGATACATTTTACTGCAGTGTTTGGAGAGTTAGCCAACGCCCATTTGTCCCCAGATAATATGGCTAAATGGACCCGCATTCTAGTCTCACATGCAACAGAGGCAGGACAGAGAGCTTGCACAAATTATGACCCCTCAGACGAGGCCCACAACAAAAAATGGGTTTTAAAGAGATTGGCCCGCGCTTGGGAACAGTCCATCCAAGGCAAAATAGGCAGACATGCATCCAGTTATGTCGCACCAGAACCCCGCATGGGTAAATGAGGGAAGCAACAGCCCACAGCAAACCAAATCCCAGGAGTGTTATAATTGCGGCCAATTAGGACACTATGCACGAGAATGCAATGCGCCCCAGAAGCAGCAGAGAAACCTGCAGACAGGCACCCGAAATGACAATAGGGCAAAGCCAATCCACAGTATTAGCATCCGTGCGGACAGCACAGATATGAACGGCACCGACTGACGGTGTTCGGGCTCCCCAACTTGGGTCTGCGACACCCTTTAAGACAAGTCCGGTTGACCAGCAGTGGGAGGCACAGTTCGGGGACACCCCGTAGAATTCCTTTGGGACACAGGAGGGTTCCGCACCACGCTCAATTCCTCCACGATGTTTCAGCAAGACACGTGGCCCACGACAGACACCAAGCAAGAGGGTAGCCAGGGAAAGGGTTGGCCCACTGAAGGATAGGCAAGGGAATCTATGTGTGGAGCCAGAGAAAATGGGCGAGGTACTAAATGAATACTTTACATCAGCATTCACCAAAGAGAAGGAATTGGTAGATGTTGAGTCTGGAGAAGGGTGTGTAGATAGCCTGGGTCACATTGAGATCCAAAAAGACGAGGTGTTGGGCGTCTTTAAAAATATTAAGGTAGATAAAACCCCAGGGCCTGATGGGATCTACCCCAGAATACTGAAGGAGACTGGAGAGGAAATTGCTGAGGCCTTGACAAAAATCTTTGGATCCTCCCTGTCTTCAGGTGATGTCCCGGAGGACTGGAGAATAGCCAATGTTGTTCCTCTGTTTAAGAAGGGTAGCAAGGATAATCCAGGGAACTACAGGCCGGTGAGCCTTACTTCAGTGGTAGGGAAATTACTGGAGAGAATTCTTCGAGACAGGATCTACTCCCATTTGGAAGCAAATGGACGTATTAGTGAGAGGCAGCATGGTTTTGTGAAGGGGAGGTCGTGCCTCACTAACTTGATAGAGTTTTTCGAGGAGGTCACAAAGATGATTGATGCAGGTAGGGCAGTGGATGTTGTCGATATGGACTTCAGTAAGGCCTTTGACAAGGTCCCTCATGGTAGATTAGTACAAAAGGTGAAGTCACACGGGCTCAGGGGTGAGCTGGCAAGGTGGATACAGAACTGGCTAGGTCATAGAAGGCAGAGAGTAGCAATGGAAGGATGCTTTTCTAATTGGAGGGCTGCGACCAGTGGTGTTCCACAGGGATCAGTGCTGGGACCTTTGCTGTTAGTAGTATATATAAATGATTTGGAGGAAAATGTAACTGGTCTGATTAGTAAGTTTGCAGACAACACAAAGGTTGGTGGAATTGCGGATAGCGATGAGGACTGTCAGAGGATACAGCAGGATTTAGATTGTTTGGAGACTTGGGTGGCGAGATGGCAGATGGAGTTTAATCTGGACAAATGTGAGGTAATGCATTTTGGAAGGTCTAATGCAGGTAGGGAATATACAGTGAATGGTAGAACACTCAAGAGTATTGAAAGTCAGAGAGATCTACGAGTACAGGTCCACAGATCACCGAAAGGGGCAACACAGGTGGAGAGGGTAGTCAAGAAGGCATACGCATGCTTGCCTTCATTCGCTGGGGCATTGAGTATAAGAATTGGCAAGTCATGTTGCAGCTGTATAGAACCTTAGTTAGGCCACACTCGGAGTATAGTGTTCAATTCTGGTCACCACACTACCAGAAGGATGTGGAGGCTTTAGAGAGGGTGCGGAAGAGATTTACCAGAATGTTGCCTAGTATGGAGGGCATTAGCTATGAGGAGCGGTTGAATAAACTCGGTTTGTTCTCACTGGAACAAAGGAGGTTGAGGGGTGACCTGATAGAGGTCTACAAAATTATGAGGGGCATAGACAGAGTGGATAGTCAGAGGCTTTTCCCCGGGGTAGAGGGGTCAATTACTAGGGGGCATAGGTTTAAGGTGAGAGGGGCAAGGTTTAGAGTAGATGTACGAGGCAAGTTTTTTACACAGAGGGTAGTGGGTGCCTGGAACTCACTACCGGAGGATGTGGTGGAAGCAGGGACGATAGTAACATTTAAGGGGCATCTTGACAAATACATAAATAGGGAATAGAGGGATACGGACCCAGGAAGTGTAGAAGATTGTAGTTTAGTCGGGCAGCATGGTCGGCACGGGCTTGGAGGGCCGAAGGGCCTGTTCCTGTGCTGTACATTTCTTTGTTCTTTGTTCTTTGTACACTCAGCGGTTTCACAGAGCATTTACAGCAGGGACACATCACAGCCCCTGTCGTAATCCAGATGGGGAACACTAAAACAAAACACCCCGTAGTTCTGGTCGATCTACCCCAGACAGCCGAACACATTTTAGGCATTGACTTTATGAGCTCCCACAACCTCTCATTCGATCCAGTGAATAAATGTGTGTGGAGAATGGCAAAGGCAGCACGAGCCCTGCCACGCTCACATTTGGAGAGTATGAAAATAGGATCAGCGCAGTAGGGGACTTCTGGTTCGACCCTCGAGCCATTAGTCAGGACAAACAAGTTAGTGAAGTCCTGCAGCGACACAAAGCAGCATTTGCACAGCACAAACACAACTGTGGCAAGATAGCGGGCTTGGTGAATATTACAGCTCCCGACCCCAGACCCCAAAAGCAGTACGGTTTTATCCAAGAAGTAGAGGGAGAAATCTTAAAAGTGATACAGTTTGCTTGATCAAGGCCTACTCCGATCAGTAGCCTCCACGAATAATGCACCAATTTGGCCCGTCCGAAAATAGAACATAGAAAAATACAGCACAGAACAGGCCCTTCGGCCCACGATGTTGTGCCGAACCTTTGTCCTAGATTAATCATAGAATTTACAGTGCAGAAGGAGGCCATTCGGCCCACCGAGTCTGCACCGGCTCTTAGAAAGAGCACCCTACCCAAGGTCAACACCTCCACCCAACATTGAGGGCAATTATGGACACTAAGGGCAATTTATCATGGCCAATCCACCTAACCTGCACATTTTTGGACTGTGGGAGGAAACCGGAGCAGTCGGAGGAAACCCATGCACACACGGGGAGGATGTGCAGACTCCGCACAGACAGTGACCCAAGCCGGAATCGAACCTGGGACCCTGGAGCTGTGAAGCAATTGTGTTATCCACAATGCTACCGCGCTGCCCTTAAGAACAAATTAATCTACACTATATCATTCTACCGTAATCCATGTACCTATCCAATAGCTGCTTGAAGGTCCCGAATGTTTCCAACTCAACTACTTCCACAGACAGTGCATTCCATGCCCCCACTACTCTCTGGGTAAAGAACCTACCTCTGACATCCCCCCTATATCTTCCACCATTCACCTTAAATTTATGTCCCCTTGTAATGGTTTGTTCCACCCAGGGAAAAAGTCTCTGACTGTCTACTCTATCTATTCCCCTGATCATCTTATAAACCTCTATTAAGTCGCCTCTCATCCTTCTCTGCCTAGCACCCTCAACTTTTCCTCGTAAGACCTACTATACATTCCAGGCAACATCCTGGTAAATCTCCTTTGCACCTTTTCCAAAGCTTCCACATCCTTCCTAAAATGAGGCGACCAGAACTGTACACAGTACTCCAAATGTGGCCTTACCAAAGTTTTGTACAGCTGCATCGTCACCTCACAGCTCTTAAATTCAATCCCTCTGTTAATGAACGCTAGCACACCATAGGCCTTCTTCACAGCTCATCCACTTGAGTGGCAACTTTCAAAGTGTATGAACATAGACCCCAAGATCTCTCTGCTCCTCCACATTGCCAAGAACTCTACCATTAACCCTGTATTCCGCATTCATATTTGTCCTTCCAAAATGGACAACCTCACACTTTTCAGGGTTAAACTCCATCTGCCACTTCTCAGCCCAGCTCTGCATCCTATCTATGTCTCTTTGCAGCCGACAACAGCCCTCCTCACTATCCACAACTCCACCAATCTTCGTATCGTCTGCAAATTTACTGACCCACCCTTCAACTCCCTCATCCAAGTCATCAATGAAAATCACAAACAGCAGAGGACTCAGAACTGATCCCTGCGGTACGCCACTGGTAACTGGCATCCAGGCTGAATGTTTGCCATCCACCACCACTCTCTGACTTCTATCGGTTAGCCAGTTCGTTATCCAACTGGCCAAATTTCCCACTATCCCATGCCTCCTTACTTTCTGCATAAGCCTACCATGGGGGACCTTATCAAATGCCTTACTAAAATCCATGTACACTACATCCACTACTTTACCTTCATCCACATGCTTGGTCACCTCCTCAAAGAATTCAATAAGACTTGTAAGGCAAGACCTACCCCTCACAAATCCGTGCTGACTATCCCTAATCAAGCAGTGTCTTTCCAGATGCTCAGAAATCCTATCCTTCAGTAGCCTTTCCATAACTTTGCCTACCACCGAAGTAAGACTAACTGGCCTGTAATTCCCAGGGTTATCCCTAGTCCCTTTTTTGAACAGGGGCACGACATTCGCCACTCTCCAATCCCCTGGTACCACCCCTGTTGACAATGAGGACGAAAAGATCATTGCCAACGGCTCTGCAATTTCATCTCTTGCTTCCCATAGAATCCTTGGATATATCCCGTCAGGCCCGGGGGACGTGTCTATCCTCAAGTTTTTCAAAATGCCCAACACATCTTCCTTCCTAACAAGTATTTCCTCAAGCTTACCAATCTGTTACACACTGTCCTCTCCAACAATATGGCACCTCTCATTTGTAAATACAGAAGAAAAGTACTCGTTCAAGACCTCTCCTATCTCTTCAGACTCAATACACAATCTCCCGCTACTGTCCTTGATCGGGCCTACCCTCGCTCTAGTCATTCTCATATTTCTCACATATGTGTAAAAGGCCTTGGGGTTTTCCTTGATCCTACCCGCCAAAGATTGTTCATGCCCTCTCTTAGCTCTCCTAATCCCTTTCTTCAGTTCCATCCTGGCTATCTTGTACCTCTCCAGCGCCCTGTCTTAACCTTGTTTCCTCAGCCTTACATAAGTCTCCTTTTTCATCTTAACAAGACATTCAACCTCTTTTGTCAACCATGGTTCCTAAACTCGACCATCTCTTCCCTGCCTGACAGGGACATACATATCAAGAACACGTAGTACCTGTTCCTTGAACAAGTTCCACATTTCACTTGTGTCCTTCCCTGACAGCCTATGTTCCCAACTTATGCACTTCAATTCTTGTTTGACAACATCGTATTTACCCTTCCCCCAATTGTAAACCTTGACTGTTGCACGCACCTATCCCTCTCCATTACTAAAGTGAAAGTCACAGAATTGTGGTCACTATCTCCAAAATGCTCCCCCACTAACAAATCTACCAAGTACCAAATCCAATATGGCCTCCCCTCTGGTCGGACAATCAACATACTGTGTTCGAAAAGCTTCCTGGACACACTGCACAAACACCACCCCATCCAAACTATTTGATCTAAAGAGTTTCCACTCAATGTTTGGGAAATTGAAGTCACCCATGACTCCTACCATGTGACTTCTGCACCTTTCCAAAATCTGTTTCCCAATCTGTTCCTCCACATCTCTGTTACTATTGGGGGGCCTATAGAAAACTCCTAACAAGGTGACTGCTCCTTTCCTATTTCTGACTTCAACCCATACTACCTCAGTAGGCAGATACTCCTCGAACTGCCTTTCTGCAGCTGTTATACTATCTCTAATTAACAATGCCACCACCCACCTCATTTACCACCCTCCCTAATCTTATTGAAACATCTATAACCAGGGACCTCCAACAACCATTTCTGCCCCTCTTCTATCCAAGTTTCCGTGATGGCCACCACATCGTAGGAAACCCGATGGATCATGGCGACTGACCATTGATTACCTGGAACTGAACAAAGTAACCCTCGTAGCAGCCCCACCATAGCCACGAGTCCAGAGACCATGCTCAAACAGGGACTACAGTCAAAATGTTTTTCGATTTTGGACATTAGCAACGACTTTTCATCGGTTCCATTGGATAAAGCGTGCCAATATAAATTTGCTTTCACCTTCCAGGGACTGCAATATATGTGGACGTGCCTGCCACAAGGCTTCCACAACTCCCCCTCCATTTTCCACCGACAGCTGGCAAATGGATTAGCAAATTTTCCCGACCCAATTGTCTGGTCCAATATGTAGACGATCTGCTACTACAGACGGACACAAAGGGAGAGCACATTTCGCTTCTCACCGAACTTTTAGGACTCTTAAGACAAATTGGCTGTAAAGTAAACCCCAAGAAGGCCCAGATTTTACAGGAAAAAGTGATTTACTTCGGAACAGTAATCACACATGACAAACGCGAGATCGAGCAGAAAAGAATCGACTCGATCATCAAATTACCCCTGTCCCATAACGTCACAGCCCTCTGGTCATTTCTAGGACTGGTTGGCTACTGTAGAAACCATATCGACGGTTTTGCCACAAAAGCAGCACCCTTATCCGAACTTCTCAAGAAGCAGGCGCCTTGGGAATGGCTTCCACAGCACACGGATGTCGTGGATGCTTTAAAACGAGCCCTCAGCACAGCCCCCGCATTACAGGTCCCAGATCCACTCTCCCCGTACGCAATTAAGGTTCCAACTACCGACCGAACCCTTTCGGCCGTGCTCCTCCAGGAACAACATGTCCGATTAGGCCTCACGCGTATTAGATCCAGTCGAGCAAGGATTTTCTGCCTGCGAACGGCACCTGCTCGCAGTCTTTTGGGCAGTACAATACTTCGCCTACATTACAGGACTCAACCCTATCGCCATTCTCACTGAACACACCCCAACACAGCTCCTACTTGATGGTAGACTTAAGGATGGCACAGTCAGCCAGATCCGCGCAGCCCGTTGGACCCTTCTCTTACAGGGACGGGACATCACAGTTTCGAGGACAAAGACCCACACTTTCCTAGCCGACAATTTACAATATGCAGGCACCCCACATGAGTGTGAAATCATCTCCACTAAACACAATACAAGACCCTTTATACCTAAGTCAGCTCCCCTGAAAGCAGGTACTACACCCCAGAGACCCCAGCCCACAGACACATGTGCACCCATTAGAATCAATGTGAAAAATGAAAATTGCTTATTGTCACAAGTAGGCTTCAAATGAAGTTACTGTGAAAAGCCCCTAGTCGCCAAATTCCGGCACCTGTTCGGGGAGGCTGTTGATGGCTCCTCCACAGTTTTAAACGGCAAAAGGAACACCGGTTGCGGTATTTATGTAGAGGACGCGCAGGGACGTGCCCTAGAAGAGATTTTGTTAAAATTGCCAGGACATCTAGGCTCGCAGGCAGCAGAACTGGCAGCCATAGCGTACATAGTAGACCACCCCGACTTGTTTCCGACCACAGCTGACATATATTCGGACAGTTTATATGCCTGCAACAGTTTGACAGAATTCCTACGCCTGTGGGAATCTAGAGGATTTGTTTCCGCAGACGGAAAGCCCCTACCCTCAGCCCAATTGCTCCAGCATATTCTGAAGATGGCCAAAGACCGTAAATATGGAATCATCAAAGTCCGTAGCCACCATCATTCTTCCCCCTCCCGTAACGTTAAGGCAGATGCCCTCGCAAAGGCAGGTTCCAGACATGGTCACTTTTGGAACCCCCCGAAAGCGCCTCAGTACACGTGGTTCAGGTCTCACAGACCAACATTCAGGATTTAGCAAAGGCCCAAAAAGAAGACACACAGCTCAGGGAAGTTTTAAAAGGCAACTTCCCAGCCCCTGATGATAAGTACAAAAACGCATTAACCAATGACGGTGTGATTTTAAGTATATCATGGAGATCAAATATATCATAGAATCTACAGTGCAGAAGGAGGCCATTCGGCCCATAAAGTCTGCATCGGCTCTTGGAAAGAGCACCCTACCCAAGGTCAATGCCTCTACCCTATCCCCATAAACCAGTAACCTCACCCAACACTCAGGGCAATTTTGGACACTAAGGGCAATTTATCATGGCCAATCTACCTAACCTGCACATCTTTGGACTGTGGGAGGAAACCAGAGGACCCGCAGGAAACCCACGCACACAAGGGGAGGATGTGCAGACTCCGCACAGACAGTGACCCAAGCCGGAATCGAACCTGGGACCCTGGAGTTGTGAAGCAATTGTGCTATCCACAATGCTACCAAAGATGGAATTTATGTAGTCTCCAGCCAGTACAGGAATCAAATTATTTGTCACTTCCATGACAACCATGGACATCAAGGCATCAAAGCTACCTAGCCCACCTCAGACCTCTCTGCTGGTGGCCTGATTTAAAGACTAATGTTACACATTGCATTGAGAATTGCTTAATCTGTGCCCAGAACAATCTGAACAGTTATGCAAAGAAAGGTCAGCTCAGCCCCTGGACGAATTTGCAAATCGCCTATAGAGGACCTCTTCCCCCCTGCAGAAATGGTTTTAAGAATGTGTTGGTGCTCATCGACACCTTCACAAAATGGGTGGAAGCGTTTCCGTCCAGAACAAACACTGCCAAAACGACAGTTAAAATCCTCACTCAGGCACATCTTTATAAGATGGGGACTCCCACACAGTATTGAGTCCGACCAAGGCCCCATTTTACAGGACGAGTGATGAAAAACTTCCTTACAATTTTCGGCATCAAACAAAAATTCCATATTGCATCCCACCCCCAATCAAGCGGCATAGTAGAAAGAATGAACAGAACATTAAAAGCGACCCTCAGGAAAATGGTGCAACAACACAACAGCACCTGGGACACAGTTCTCCCATTTGCATTAATGTTCATTCGAAACACAGTATCCGCGTCCACAGGATACACCCCCCACACCCTCATGACCGGACGCCCCATGAATGGGACAGAGTATTTATTAGGACTGGATTTGGCCAGCCCCACAGTCACCGCCCTCACGCATGAGAAAGCAGTACAACAGATTTTAGAGAATGTAAAAACAGCCCAGCTTGCAGCAGCCGTTAGTCTTGGAACCCGCAAGAAACAAAGCAAAGCTTGTTTTGATAAGACAGTACACGCCACCGAGTTTGTAGTAGGACAGCAAGTTATGTTATCCCTATACAACCCCAGTTCCTTCCTTTCTCTCAAATTTGCCGGACCGTACTCCAGTTCTGATAAAGTCAGCCCCTCTGTATACAAAATCACCTATCCGAATGCGTGGTTCCACATAAACCAGTTTAAGTCTTATGGCTCGCAGAACAACCATTCACACCGCATCTCGCTTGCAGCAGCAGATGAGCACACCCCACCCATGAACGACGTATTCATACCCTCCCCCAACCTGTCCAGCCCGTCCTCAGACACAACTTCGACTCCACCCCCAGAGGAACAACTCCGCCTCTCCCTTCCTCCAACCGACAGCGACGGCGATAGCGACAGCCCCAGCACACCACGCTACGATTACACCCCTGCACCAGGTCCCACTCCCAGCGACACCGAACATGATTCCAGCGACCCCTTCCAGATATCGTAATTTAAAGCCCCTGATCCAGACCCACCGCCAGGCGATTATGGATTAACCCCTAGCAGCTCAACCTCGATACCAAAATACTGGCACCGAGACAATTCATTCAGGCTCATCCGGAATGATGAGATGGACCCCAATTCGCCCCAAGCAGCTTTAGCACGACTACTCCAGTCAAGAGTATGGCAGCCGGGAGAAGATGATGACATAGAGTCTGACTCCCACCAAACGAATCCCTTTGCGACTCTGTTCGCTTTAGAGCAATGAGGTGTCCAGATGATGGTAAAAAGGAACCGATGGAGATTTACGTTGTCCTTTCTGATGGAACCTGCACCATGTTTGTTCTGTATGTTTGTTTGTTACTGTGAATGTTAAATGTTGTTGGTCCACTTCAGGTTTTAATGGCCCCACGCCACATCTTGATGCAGTCAGAACTACCCTTCTGACACCAAATGGCTTTTAGAGAAACAAGTTTGTCCATAGACAAGCGATCATAGCTACTCTTCTGCTTTGAAGGTAGAAGTTAGCAACAAATGCAACCCCCACGACGACCACAAATTCTTACCGTTCTTGCCGGTCGCTCAGGCGGTGGAGAAACGACACTGGTCCCCGCCCTGCCTGAGGGCCCCCATTTGGTCAGCTCGGGTGGAGCACATACGGCACTGGTCACCGTCCTACTCGGGGATTCCACCCATTCTTACCCGCCGCGGCCCATACGCACCCCATTTGGCACTTTTAGTTCAAAACTCTTCTGTTTGTTTACGGCGACCCTTAGGTTGCTTCCAAATGCTATTTACATCCTCAAACACTGCGATGGTAGATCGCACAGGCTGCGAGATGGCGCGCGCTGTGTCAGTATTTTTCTCGGATGTCTTGTCCCAAATATTTGGTTAAAAAAAAAAGAGGGAGTCACAGATGGTGACCAATTATAACGGGTAATTGGCAATAAAGGACAGACAGACATACGAGATCTTAAACAAGATAATAACAGAAATTATGCTTGTGTCCATAGAACCTCGGAACCACAGAAGCATCAAGAAGACAAAAGGAAGGAGAAAAGATGAAGACAACCATCATGCTCTACAGTTGGATCTTAGCGGGATCCCTCCAGTTGCGCGCGGACGCTACCCCCTGACCCCTACCACACAGGCCGTGAATGTTTCCCATATCTGCCATACACTGTACCCCGAGATAGTTACCGATGCACCGACCTGGTGTGACAAGTTCATAACCTGGTATTCCCTGTCCTACGTTGTGGAAGCACTGCTAGTAATTGCGATACTCTGCAGTGTCGTTCAGACACTAAGACTCAGGAAATGGTGGAGGAAAGTCTCCCGCACTCCGGTATACACATTCAGATCCCCTATTTTCGGACTTCAACAAACCCCCCAACCCCTTTAAGTGAATTAAAGTACATCCGTTTTCTTGTGTGTTTGTTGTTCTAATAAAAGAAATGTAAAACTCTGTGCTTGACTGCCAAGCCAGAGAAACCTGTGTTACAGCTATTGTACAGTTTAAAATGTTGTAAATTATTTTGGTTGATTAAGGATAGTTTAGATTAAGGACAGTTAGAGGTTCCAGTTTTTTTATTTTGTAATGCAGGCCTGAATGTCATAGCGCCCCATAGAATTTTATAATGATGTGTGTACATAAAGTAAATTAGGTAAAAGTTTCAGTTCATAGGACATAGTACTGTAGTGCCTGTCCTTGCATATGGGTGCCCAGCTTAGGAGGAGAACGAAGAAGATGCAGTAATTTGATCCTTCACACTTCGCGTTGAGGATCACAAGGAGGGTGTGTAGCCATCTGGGACGGCCACTTCCAGAATACAAAATGGACGGTCACAAAGAATGTAGGGAACTGTGGACAATGTTAAGAAAGCAAGCAGGCACAGAGCCTGTATGCATATTGAAGAAACAGCTCCCAGACGGGATTAAAACTGTAAGACAATTAACATATTGATGGCCCATCTCCGGGAACAAAGGAAAGACACTCAAGCTACCGATCTAGCTCCAGACATCGCAGCGCCAGTGCCCCAAACCGAAAGCATAAAGAAATTGGCAAATAGGGTTTAGTCATTGGCAAATAGGGTTAAGGAAAATCCCAAGGCTTTTTACACGTACATAAAAAGCAAGAGGGTAGCCAGGGAAAGGGTTGGCCCACTGAAGGATAGGCAAGGGAATCTATGTGTGGAGCCAGAGGAAATGGGCGAGGTACTAAATGAATACTTTGCATCAGTATTCACCAAAGAGAAGAAATTGGTAGATGTTGAGTCTGGAGTAGGGTGTGTAAATAGCCTGGGTCACATTGAGATCCAAAAAGACGAGGTGTTGGGTGTCTTAAAAAATATTAAGGTAGATAAGTCCCCAGGGCCTGATGGGATCTACCCCAGAATACTGAAGGAGGCTGGAGAGGAAATTGCTGAGGTCTTGACAGAAATCTTTGGATCCTCCCTGTCTTCAGGTGATGTCCCGGAGGACTGGAGAATAGCCAATGTTGTTCCTCTGTTTAAGAAGGGTAGCAAGGATAATCCAGGGAACTACAGGCCGGTGAGCCTTACTTCAGTGGTAGGGAAATTACTGGAGAGAATTCTTCGAGACAGGATCTACTCCCATTTGGAAGTAAATGGACGTATTAGTGAGAGGCAGCATGGTTTTGTGAAGGGGAGGCCGTGTCTCACTAACTTGATAGAGTTTTTCGAGGAGGTCACAAAGATGATTGATGCAGGTAGGGCAGTGGATGTTGTCGATATGGACTTCAGTAAGGCCTTTGACAAGGTCCCTCATGGTAGACTAGTACAAAAGGTGAAGTCACACGGGATCAGGGGTGAGCTGGCAAGGTGGATACAGAACTGGCTAGGTCATAGAAGGCAGAGAGTAGCAATGGAAGGATGCTTTTCTAATTGGAGGGCTATGACCAGTGGTGTTCCACAGGGATCAGTGCTGGGACATTTGCTGTTTGTAGTATATATAAATGATTTGGAGGAAAATGTAACTGGTCTGATTAGTACGTTTGCAGACGACACAAAGGCTGGTGGAATTTCGGATAGCGATGAGGACTGTCAGAGGATACAGCAGGATTTAGATTGTTTGGAGACTTGGGTGGAGAGATGGCAGATGGAGTTTAATCCGGACAAATGTGAGGTAATGCATTTTGGAAGGTCTAATGCAGGTAGGGAATATACAGTGAATGGTAGAACCCTCAAGAGTAATGAAAGTCAGAGAGATCTAGGAGTACAGGTCCACAGGTCACTGAAAGGGGCAACACAGGTGGAGAAGGTAGTCAAGAATGCATACGGCATGCTTGCCTTCATTGGCTGGGGCATTGAGTATAAGAATTGGCAAGTCATGTTGCAGCTGTATAGAACCTTAGTTAGGCCACACTTGGAGTATAGTGTTCAATTCTGGTCGCCACACTACCAGAAGGATGTGGAGGCTTTAGAGAGGGTGCAGAAGAGATTTACTAGAATTTGCCTGGTATGGAGGGCATTGCCCGGGATAGAGGGGTCAATTACTAGGGGGCATAGGTTTAAGGTGAGAGGGGCAAGGTTTAGAGTAGATGTACGAGGCAATTTTTTACACAGAGGTTAGTGGGTGCCTGGAACCCGCTACCGGAGGAGGTGGTGGAAGCAGGGACGATAGTGACATTTAAGAGGCATCTTGACAAATACATGAATAGGATGGGAATAGAGGGATACGGACCCAGGAAGTGTAGAAGATTGTAGTTTAGTCGGGCAGCATGGTCGGCATGGGCTTGGAGGGCCGAAGGGCCTGTTCCTGTGCTGTGCATTTCTTTGTTCTTTGTTGAAAGCAAGGCCAACGGCCACATAGGACCCGCCCAGCCATCAGGGCACCCACCCCTTTATTGGCCAAGATCAATACAAGTGATCAAGATACTGCCCAATTAATTGGGGCCAAGTTCAAGACCCGCCCAAAAGTGCGCGAAACCCCTTCGGGTATAAGAAGAAGGCCCCGAGAGA
Source organism: Scyliorhinus torazame (assembly GCF_047496885.1). Lineage (NCBI taxonomy): Eukaryota > Metazoa > Chordata > Chondrichthyes > Carcharhiniformes > Scyliorhinidae > Scyliorhinus > Scyliorhinus torazame. The sequence goes on along the minus strand of NC_092710.1, from coordinate 194,187,955 downwards.
GAATCACTCTCTTGGAATTGGCTCTCAAAGCGGAGAGACCCTTCCACCAGCTACTCCAGAAGCAAGTAAGTCCAAGGTTAACACTCGCTACCAGACGGATGACCTTAGCTGTTCTCCTGTACCACTCCAAACCCAACAGCCTCAGATCCGAACAACGGCCATTGGTCCTCTGACTGAGTGGGCACCCGAAGCTAAGTATAGGCGTTAGCGTTAGAGATAGTTTAGTTTGTAGTATTTGGTGCATGAGTAGCTATTACTGTGTGTGTAAATAAATAGTATTGAATTTGAACTAACTAACTGGTGTATCGGCTCTTTGATCAGTATTCGGGTTTGAACCGTGTGGCGGTATTGAAAGATACCTGGCGACTCTAAAGCAAACGTAATTAGGATTAAGGAAGGCGACCTTATTGACCGCCATATTTAGAACCAGAGAAACAGAGCAACACAAGGCGCCAAGTGGAACCTGTCTAATACCCGGACAGTGTGCATGATGCCTTCATCCTGGCACAGGCGCTGGTTTCCGGCCTCTTGAGGCGCACCCTCAGCTGAGGTGTTGGCTCCTGGGCGATAAGGGTTATCCGCTGAGTTTGTGGCTGATAACGCCTATTCGGAAGTCCTGCCACGCCCAGGGCCATGATAGAGCGGTGCTTCGGCATCCTGAAGATGCGGTTCAGGTGCCCGGACTCCTCTGGAGGGGCCCTCTAGTATAGCGCTGGGAGGGTCGCCTGCATCGTGGTGGCCTGCTGGAGGGACATGCTAGAGGAGGAGAATGAACATCAGTCCTCGAAGAGGATGCAGGGGTGCGAGGATGGACAGGACATGGGCCCCGGGCATGTTCTGGAGGCTGCACAAAGTGCGCACCAGGGGCACCGCAGGGGACTCTGATCGCTTCCAGGTTCACCAGCTTGGGGTTGATGGGGTGCTGGCCAAACAGCACATTCCACCCCTCCCCACCCCCACGCTCACCCCCCAGCCCTGCCTGAAACCCCCTCCATGATACATACCCTGGTGCAGTACGGGGTGCGGGCCCTGGGTTGCAGTAACAACGGCCCAGGGGATGGAAGATGATGAAAACCCGCCCTGCAATGAGCTCTGGTGCCCCGCATCGTTTGACAACTTCCTACTCCTGCCCATGGTAGCAATTTACACTGTCCACCTGGGTGATCCTGCATGTGAGCCATTCCATCACACCAACCACCCCCAACGTCTGCTCATTTCCCCCCTCACCCGCACCTCCTCTGCGGCCAGGCCAGACCAGCCCACCCCTCACACCCTTCTGACAGAGCACCGAGACAGGTTGTAACATTGTGTACAGCTGATTAATGTGAAATCATATATACAGATTCGTGCCCTAGCCCCTATCACTAAACTGAGCCCAGCACCTGTGCCAACTTAACTGATGTCTACTTTTCTGTTCTTACAGGCCCGAGCACTGTGTCTAGATGGATCCCCAGATGGTCCATCAGGAGTGGAGGCTGCCTGCTGTGCTTTCTGCCCTGCAACCTGGGACCCCTTTGGCAGCTGTCTTCTTGGATGACAGGCCCTGGCTGCTGCATGGGTAGCCCAGGGTGGCATTGTGCCGCCCTGTTCTGCCCGCTGCCCATGTGATGTGCCAGGGATAGGACGGGGGGAGTCTGGGGTGCTGCAGTGTTCCGACACGTCACCTGCGGGAATCACTGGCACAGGCCCCATCATTTCCTCTTCCCTCGGGGTGCCCAATGGCCCCTGGGCTACTCCATGGGATGGGGTTGTGAACGGTGCTATTCCCTGAGGCTCCGCCACCACCTGGAGGCCCACTCTGGTCTCGGCCTGGATCTGCATGCTCGTGGCCACAAAGCACAGCGTGTGGACCAGCTCCGTCTGGGACTGCACCACACCACGCTGCGACTGTGTCACCACCTTCTGGGCCTGTGCCACATCAGCCAGTGATGGCGCCTTCGCCTTCTAGGACTGGGCCACCTCCCTCTGGGTCTGTGCTACGTCAGCTAGTGCCTGGGCAATGTCGCCGATGTTCTCAGCCATGGCCCGCTGTGACTGGGCCAAGCTCAGGAGCACCGCTGCAATGTCCAGGTGGCCCTGGCACATGGCCGTCTGTAATAAGGCACCCCTGTCCTGGGCCTCGGCCACATCCTGCTGATCCATGGCTGAAAGACTCGCCCCCAAGAGCTCTACCGTAGATGCCACCCGTGCCTGGGTGGCACGCATGGCAAGCACTACCTCCTGCTCCTGTACGCGGTTGGACTCCTCCAACTGCACCTGCTAATGCTCGCCGACAACCCCTCATACAGTCCCTGGCTCTGCGACTGCATCTCTACGATCAATGGGACTATCCGTTCCAGAGGTCTGAAACCCAACTGGATGGCAGCTAGTCCCTGTGGTTACCATACCCTCCGACTCTCCGCCCCCTCGAGAGTTTCTACCTCCACATGCTGTACCAGATCATGTGTGTGGTGTGCACCAGATAGTGCCCTATAGGAGCACCTTTACTAAAATGCCAACCGAGGTGTGTGTCTGGGCTGGTGGAGAGTTTAAGATACAGCTGTGATGGGGAGTCTGTGTGGTCCTCAGACTCCAGCTCTGGGAATCCGGGTCGATGGCTCCCGTCATGTTGGTGTGCTCCTTGTTGCTGGTCGGCACCTGGGGCTCTGGCTGTGGTGGGCTGGCGGGGGCGGGAGGTGGGGGAGGGGGTTTGGTGATAGTGTGTTGGGGAAGGGGAGGGGGCTGTGTTTGAGAGGGGGAGTACGGGTGCTGGTGATGGTGAAGCAGTGGTGTGGGGGTGGTATTGGTGTGAGGACAGTGTGAGGCTGGGGTGGGTGGTGGGGTATGATGCAGGCTCAATCACTACTGAAGCGAGATTGTAGTATAATTGAAGGCTTTAATGAACAAGTAGTTACCCAGCAGCTCCGGTACAGAATGACTGCTGTGGGTGAAACACAGACTCTTATGCTCCGCCTGCTGGGCGGAACCAGCAGGCAGGTTCCACCACTCAGACTACAGTATAAGGTACATCCCACCTAGGTACCGCGATACCCCTAATATAGCCTACCACATTCACCCCCTGTTTAAAAATGTCCGGCGGGGGTGGTGACCTTGCTTTTACAGGGGTAGAGGTTATAGCGGTACCCTTCGGTGCCTTTACATAAAATACACATATTTACAGACAATTATTTACAAGTTCATTTTACAATGAAACTATCAGCCGGTCGGGAGCCCTGGTCGTCCTCTGCGATCGTCGCAGTCCAGGCGGTGATACTGGCATCGGCTCGGGCATCCGTGGCTCTGGGAGCGTGTTGTCTTCAGCTTCATCGCATCCGGATGGGGCCAGTGGGAGGACGGATCTTCCTGGGAAGGGGGCTGCGGTGGTGTGCGCCGGTGAAGAAATGGTTGGGGTTGATGGGGAAGGTGAGGGTGGGGATCCAGCGGGGGCCAGATCCCGGAGGGAGACCGTGTCTTGTTGGCCGTCGGGGTGCGCCACACAGGCGTACTGGGGCTTAGCATGGAGGAGATGTACCCTCTCGACCAGTGGGTCCAACGTGTGGGCCCGTACGTGTTTGCAGAGTAGGACGAGTCCGGGGGCTGCCAGCCATGTTAGGATTAAGGTCCCCGAGGAGGACTTCCTAGGGAAGGCAAGGAGACGTTCATGAGGTGTTTCGTTGGTAGTAGTGCACAGTAGTGATAGGATGGAGTGAAGTGCATCAGGGAGGACCTCCTGCCATCGGGACACTGGGAGATTCTTGGACTGTAGGGCCAGTAGGACGGCCTTCCAGACCGTCCCGTTCTCCCTCTCTATCTGCCCGTTTCCCCGGGGGTTGTAACTGGTCGTCCTGCTCAAGGCAATGCACTTGCTGAGCAGGAATTGACGCAGCTCGTCACTCATAAAGGAGGACCCCCTATCGCTATGGATGTAGGCGAGGAAACCAAACAGGGTAAAGATGCTGTGGAAGGCTTTAATGACGGTGGGAGCCGTCATGTCAGGACAGGGGATGGCGAAAGGGAACCTGGAGTACTCATCAATCACGTTTAAGAAATACGTTTTGCTGTCGGTGGAGGGAAGGGCCCTTTGAAATCCACACTGAGGCGTTCAAAGGGGCGGGAAGCCTTCACCAGGTTCGCATTCTCTGGTTTGTAGAAGTGCGGCTGGCACTCCGCGCAGATTTGGCAGTTACTGGTTACGGCCCTGACCTCCTCGATGGAGTAGGGCAGATTGCGAGTTTAAACAAAGTGTAAGAACTGGGTGACCCCCGGGTGGCAGAGGTTGTCATGGAGGGTCCGGAGTCGGTCCACTTGTACACTGGCACAAGTGCCCCGGGACAGGGCATCAGGAGGTTCGTTGAGCTTCCCGGGACGATACAAGATCTCGTAATTACAGGTGGAGAGCTCGATCCTCCACCGTACGATCTTATCATTCTTAATTTTGCCCCGCTGTGCATTGTCAGACATGAAGGCTACCGACCGTTGGTCAGTGAGGAGAGTGAATCTCCTGCCGGCCAGGTAATGCCTCCAATGCCGCACAACTTAAACGATGGCTTGGACCTCCTTCTCGACAGAGGAATGGCGGATTTCTGAGGCATGGAGGGTGCGTGAAAAGAAGGCCACGGGTCTGCCTGCCTGAATGAGGGTGGCAGCCAGAGCTACATCTGATGCGTCGCTCTCGACCTGGAAGGGGAGGGACTCATCGATTGTGTGCATCGTCGCCCTGGCGATGTCTGCTTTGATGCGACTGAAAGCCTGGCGGGCCTCTGCCGATAGGGGAAAAACCGTGGACTGGATTAGTGGGCGGGTCTTGTCTGCATAATTGGGGACCCACTGGGCGTAATAAGACAAGAAGCCCAGGCAACGTTTCAGGGCCTTGGGGCAATGGAGGGGAAACTCCATGAGGGGGGCGCATGCGTTCGGGATCAGGGCCTATGACTCCATCATGCACTATATAGCCGAGGATGGCGAGGCGATCGGTGCTAAAGGCGCATTTGTCCTTGTTATTGGTTAAGTTAAAGATTTTTGTGGTATGGAGAAATTTGCGGAGGTTGGTGTCGTGATCCTGCTGGTCGTGGCCGCAGATGGTGACATTGTCGAGGTACGGGAACGTGGCCCGCAGGCCGTACCCGTCAACCATTCGGTCCATCTCCTGTTGGAAGACCGAGACCCCATTTGTGACACCAAAGGGAACCCTTAGAAAGTGGTAGTGCCGCCCATCTGCTTCGAATGCAGAGTACTTGCGGTCATCCGGGTGAATGGGGAGCTGGTGGTAGGCTGATTTAAGGTCTACTATGGAGGAAACCTTGTATTGCGCATTTCAGATATGCGAGGGCGAGGGTACGCGTCGAGCTGCGTATATCTGTTGATGGTCTGACTGTAGTCTATGACCATCCTATGTTTCTCCCCGGTCTTTACAACCACCACTTGAGCTCTCCAGGGGCTGTTCCTGGCCTCAATAATACCTTCCTTTAGTAACCGTTGGACTTCCGACCTAATGAAGGTCCGGTCCTGGGCACTGTACCGTCTGCTCCTGGTGGCGATGGGTTTGCAATCGGGGGTAAGTTTTGCAAACAGGGAAGGCGGGTCGACCTTGAGGGTTGCGAGGCTGCAGACAGTGAGGGGGCGGGAGGGGTATGGGGCCGCCGAATTTGAACGTTAAACTTTGCAGGTTACACTGGAAGTCCAGTCCCAGGAGTGTGGCAGCGCAGAGATGGGGGAGGACATAGTGGTGGAGGTTATTGAACTCCATGCCCTGGACCGTGAGGTTGGCTATGCAGTACCCCCGGATCTCCACAGAGTGGGACCCAGAGGCCAGGGAGATCTTTTGTTTAATCGGGTGTACAGTGTCGTAGCAGTGTCTTACCGTATTGGGATGGATGAAGCTTTACGTGCTCCCAGAGAGCAGCTCCCAGAGTCGATCAAGCAGGGTGTCTTGTGCCCGTTGATGAGTACCGACGTCGTAGTGGTTGAAAGCGTTCGGGGCCGAGACTGGTCCAGTGTCACTGAGGCAAGTTGTGGCAGAAGCTGAGAGATCTCGTCTGGTGATACACGGCCACCCAAGTCGGGGTCCTGAGACGTCATTCAAAATGGCTACCCTCATGAATCGCACATGGCCGGCTGGGAGGTCTCATCAGGCGATACATGGCCAGCTAAGTCCGGGTCCTGAGATGTCATCCAAGATGGCTGCCCCCATGAATGGCACATGGCCTGTGAGGAGAGGAATGGCAGCGGGCGGTTCGCCTGTGGAGACAACGGCGGCCGACTGAGCCTGGCATGCTGCCACGAGGTGCCCCTTCTTCCCGCAGCCCTTGCAGATAGCGGACCGAACCGGGCAGCATTGCCGGGGGTGTTTGTTTTGCCCGCAAAAATATCATCCCCCCCCCCCGGGGGTTTCCTGGCTGCCGCATTGCACAAGCTTGTGGGAAATTTAGGGGTGCTTTGGAATCAGCCGCGGCTGGGGTCCATGCGGGTACCGCGCGGTCGGGAACGTAGGACTGGGCGTTGCGGGAGGCTACATCTAAGGAGTGCGCAAGTTTCCGTGCCTCTTTAAGTCCATCGTGTCATTTTCCAGCAGTCGTTGGCGGATTTTAGAGGACAGCATGCCCGCAACAAAAACATCCCGTATTAAGAGTTTGGTGTGGTCATTGGCTGAGACTTGTGGACAGTTACTGTTTCTACCTAACACTAACAATGCGCGGTAAAAATCGTCCAGTGATTCCCCTGGGATCTGCCATCTGGTAGCTAAAAGATGCCGAGCGTATACCTGATTCACAGTGCGGACGGAGTGCTCTTTTAACAAAGTCATTGCGTCCTTGAAACCGTCCGCGTCTTCGATAAGCGTGTAGATTTCTGGGCTCATCCTTGAGCGGAGGACTTGCATTTTCTGTTCCTCCGTGGGGATAGTCGGGGCCGTCCTGATGTACCCGTTGAAACATGCCAGCCAATGTTTAAAAGTTGCTGCTGCATTTGCAGCGTGGGGGTTGATTTGTAGACACTCTGGCTTGATGCGGAGAGCAGCTATTCTTCAATTCTTGTTAATTAAATTGATACACGATCAATCACTACTGAAAATGAAATGAAAATGAAATGAAAATCGCTTATTGTCACCAGTAGGCTTCAAATGAAGTTACTGTGAAAAGCCCCTAGTCGCCACATTCCGGCGCCTGTTCGGGAGGCTGGTACGGGAGGCTGAAGCGAGATTGTAGTCCAATTGAAGGCTTTAATGAACAAGTAGTTACCCCAGCAGCTCCGGTACAGAATGACTGCTGTGGGTGAAACACAGACTCTTATGCTCCGCCTGCTGGGCGGAACCAGCAGGCAGGTTCCACCACTCAGACTACAGTATAAGATACATCCCACCTAGGTACCGCGATACCCCTAATATAGCCTACCACAGAGTGGTAGTGGGGTTGGGGGTGGGGGTGGGGTGGATGTGAGGTTGGGGTTGGGGCGTGTGGGGTGACTCACACGTCACGGGCAACATAACGGGGTTTCACTTCCTCACCCGAAGCCGACCTCCACCCCAGCGACTGCCCTTTCCTCAGGCCTGCCGACCACGTCCAGGGCCCTCTGCTCTGCTGCTGTGAGGGGCCGTAGGTCCGGCGGTCTCCCTCCAGTCTTCTCCCGCTCCTGGCGGTTCTGGGCAGCCTTCTCCTTGGTGGGGGGGGGAGAAGCTGGGGGGGACAGAAAACGCACAGTGTTGGACAGTCTGACATATGCAGCCCAGGAGATGGGTAGTTGGTGGCTTCAGTGACCAGGGCACCCAGCCATGGCAACCGGTATGAGTGCCGGCATATGGTGCAGGGTGAGGGTTCAGCCGCCTTCCGGGTGTGGGGAGGGTAAGGTGACAGGTGTGTGGGAAGGGCATGGTGCAGGACACAGAGTTGTCTATTCACCCTGGCCGTCCTGAGGAGGTTGCGCAGTTTCTTCCGACACTGTTGGCTGGTCCAGGCAGTGCTGCTCATGACGAACGTCCAGGGTACAGGGTTGCCCGCCTCTCCTCCAAGATGTCTATCAGCGTCTCGGGCCTGGCGGCTGTGAAAGGGGGTACCTTTCTCTTCGCTGCCATCTTGTTGGCTGGGATGGTATGTGAGGAGTGAAGAGTGAAGAGCTGCAGCTTGTCAGCTTCCTTAGTGTCAATCTCGAATCCGGCGAATTCTGCACGGTTTCTCATTGGAATCAATTGTGTTCCATGTGACGCCGGTGCTAGCCCTTTAATGGAGGACATTGACATGATCATACAGGTACTATCATCTTGCCAAATCAAGGAACTTAAAGATGACCTACAGGTGGATCTCACTTGCAGGCATCTCCACAAAATCATTCTAAAAGGTTGGCTTACATCCTCAAGGGAGCTTCCCCACGAGCTCCACACATTCTTCTCTATGAGAGAGGAGCTAACTGTACAAGACAGACAGACACTGAGTGGCTAGCGATTTGTTATCCCTATCTCTGTGCAGTGGTATTATACTCAACAACTCCACCAAGGAGTTGCTACTGGTCTGCCATTCTGGATGCAGACTGTGCCAAGTCTATGCTGGGAGCCATCTGCTGATAGGAGTACAGGTGTTTAACATAAAGATATTGTAGCCCTGGAGGGGCTGAGAGTGAATGCTTGAGCTTGCTGAACACAACAGTATGGTGCGCCTGCCAAAACCATTCGACATCTTGATGGAGGAGCTGACAGAGGGGTCTGGTGACCTCACTGTAGCAAGGAATGGACCCGGGTTTGATCCCAGCCCCGCGTCACTGTCCGTGTGGAGTTTGCATATTGTCCCCGTGTCTGTATGGGTCACCACCCCCACAACACAAAGATGTGCAGGGAAGGTGGATTGGCCACACTAAATTGCCCCTTAATAAAGAGAAACTGTAGCAAGAAATGTACTTGGAAAGATAATTCATCATGGCAAGAAAGGGCTGCAAGGTGTCATAGATTATCATAGAATTTACAGTGCAGAAGGAGGCCATTCGGCCCATCGAGTCTGCACCGGCTCTTGGAAAGAGCACCCTACCCAAGGTCAACACCGCCACCCTATCCCCATAACCCAGTAACCCCACCCAACACTAAGGGCAATTTTGGACACTAAGGACAATTTATCATGGCCAATCCACCTAACCTGCACATCTTTGGACTGTGGGAGGAAACCGGAGCACCCGGAGGAAACCCACGCACACACGGGGAGGATGTGCAGACTCTGCACAGACAGTGACCCAAGCTGGAATCGAACCTGGGACCCTGGAGCTGTGAAACAATTGTGCTATCCACAAGGCTACCATGCTGGTCCTCGAGAATGGACGTATGTCATATAGCCATTGTCTCGTCTGGATCGGACTTCACAACATCAACTGTGAGCAAGTGACCCATGTAAGGAAGCTGGTTGACCCTGAATCTGCATTTAGGATTGTAGAACTTTAATTGTATGGTCCTAATTTTGTCGAGAACTAACAAAGACGTGCAACATCTTCTTGCACGACCCAAGACCAGGATGTCACCAACGATAATTTTGCAGGGTTGTCCTGCAAAGAGTTGCTCCATGCACCACCATTTCAAGGCCTAATTGTCGTGTACACCCCATAGGGCATGCAGAGAAAATGGTATCTGCCTACCAGAGATATGAAAGTAGTGAATTTCGAGGATTCTTCATCCAACAGGATTTGCCAGACCCTGTATTTTGCATCCAAGATGTTGAAAATCTTGGTTTTGGGCATGATAGTTATAGCCTGTTCAATCATTCAATGGGGTGATGAGGTCTGAGCAATGCCTTGTTTAGGTAAACTGGGTCAACGCACATCCTGACCATGCCATCTTTCTTTACTGCTGCCACATTGCTGAAACCCACTCTATGGTCTCGTCTATGGGGGCTATAACACCCAGTGTTATCAACCGGTCCAGCTAGACTACCTTCTGCTTCATCATTAGGGGTACATTTCTCAAAGTACACGCCACCACGGCATGCTAAATTGCCCCTTAATTGGAAAAAATTAATTGGGTACTCTAAATTTATTTTAAAGAAGATATTGACCCCAAGTCCTGGGAGAAGCAACCCCAAGATCATTGCACCTGATGCAATCAAAAAAAATGGTATGACCTCCTTTGAAAGCAAGGACATATCACAGCCAGAGAGAAAATGCAAGGAGGGGAAACTCTGAGCTAGCAACTCACCCAAAACTCAATTGCCAGCAGTATCCTGCCCTATTGGAGCAGAACTTTTCTGGCACAGATTGGCCTTAGTGGTCACCTATATACCCACTGGAACCCGACCAGGAACTAATAACAATAGAGGTTTATTGATAATATTGAGCAGCTCTTACATGCTGTGTGCCTGCTCGCACATGGGGGAGAACCCCCGTGCTCCTGACACATGGGGCGGGATTCTCCGCGAACCGACGAGGCGGGCCACTCCAGGACCGAGGAGTGGCGTGAACCACTCCGGGTCGGGCCACCCCGAAGGTGTGGAATCCTCCGCACCTTCAGGGGCTAGGCCGGCGCTGGAGTGTTTGGCTTGGCGCCATGCCAATGGGCGCCGAAGGGCCTCCGCCGGCCAGCGCAAGTTGGCGCATGCGCGGCAGTGCCAGCGTGTGCTGGCGTCATTCCAGCGCATGCGCAGGGGGGTTCTTCTCCGCGCATGGCGGAGGTTGACAGCAGCCGGTGTGGAGGGAAAGAGTGCCGCCACGGCACAGGCCCGCCCGCGGATCAGTTGGCCCTGATCGTGGGCCAGGCCACCGTGGGGGCACCCCCTTGGCCAGATCCCCCCATGCCCCCCCCCCCCCCCCCCCGAGGACTCTGCAGGCCGCCCGTGGAGCCAGGTCCCGTTGGTAAGGACCTGTTGTGATTTACGCCGGCGGGACCTGCCGAAAACGGGCAGCCACCCAGCCTATCACGGGCCAGAGAATCGCCGAGGGGACCACTGTCAGCGGCCGCTGACCAGCGCGGCGCGATTCCGGCCCCCGCCAAAACCCCGGCGCCGGAGAATACTGCAGCCAGCGGGGGCTGGATTCACGCCACCCCCCCAGCGATTCTCCAACCCGGCAGGGGGTCGGAGAATCCCACCCATGATCCCTTTTGTACCCACATCATCCCAGCATCCATGTTACGACCCCGTCTACCTTTAATTAGATGTTTTTTAAATCTAAAGTGCAAGTAATATGACCACGCCCAATAACTCAGCAATAGTTGAACATTTAAAAAGTTAATCACTTTGGATTTCAATAAAACTGAAATTGCTTGGGATTTGTTCAGTGGTGTACCTCAGCAATCTGTACCTTAGTGTTTCACTATATATACATCAATAAATTAGACGACGGAATAGCTGAGTTGTCCATGCAAGTTTGAAGAAGATCCTCTTGTCGTGTTATGTACTCTGGGATAACACAGGTTGCAACTGGATGCAGCTTTAACCAAATGAAACTCCAGACCTTGAAGTTTATTCAATCTGATTTATTGAACCAGTGGCACAGTTAGCACAGTTCTCTGTGAGTTTGACTCTCTGCTAACCTAAGTGTGGTTACTCTGTCTGACTGAACCAGACTAGTTCTTAGCCATGTGCTGGAGGTGTGATACTGTACATACACCGTGACTCACTCTGTAGATGTTCATCAGTGGAAAGAGGCGGAGTGTGAGTGCCTCGTGCCTTTTACAGTGAGATACCATCCCTGAGTATCCTGCCGGCTCATTGGTCATGTCCTGTTCTCTGTGTACATTAGCTTCCTGTCTGTGCCTGTCTGTATATGATTATCTGCATGTCTGCATATCATGACACCTCTGTTAGGAGACACAGTAACTATATAGATTAAAACAGGAAGTCACAAAGAGATGTGGGCAGGTTAAGTTCGCTAAGGGTATTAAAGGTAAGGATTTAAGAAATAAAAGTAAGAGCAGATAACAATGCCCCTCAAGCCTGCTCTGCAATTTAATAAACCTATGATTCACCTTCTACCTCAACTCCATCTTCTCTTAGTACTCAAAAAATCAGACAATTTCTGCCTTGAACATATTCAACAGTGCAGTCCATGTGCCGAAGGTACACCCAGAGGGCCGTTTGAAAGGGATTTTGATCCGGTGACAGGGAAGGAACGGTGATTTATTTCCAAGTTAGGATGGTGTGTGGTTTGGAGGGGAACTTGCAGGTGGCGGTGGTCCCATGCATCTACTGCCATTGGCTGCTCAGATGCCCTGGCATCTGAAATGGATCATCCACACAGCCACCTTGAACTGGATCAGGTTCAGCCTGGCACACAACGAGGATGAATTGACTCTCCTCAAGGCCTTTTCCCATAGTCCAATTTCCAACTCCCCTCCCAACTCTTCCTCCCACTTCCTCTTCATCTCCCCGATTGAGACCCCTTCCCACTCCATCAATTCCTTATATATTTCCGAGACCCTCCCCTCCCCAATCCGTTTTGACATCACCTTATCCTGCAGTCCCCTTAGAGGGAGGCGAGGGAAGCTTGGAACCTGCCTCTGGACAAAGTCCCATACCTGTAGCTACCGAAATCCGTTCCCATCCAGTAACTCAAACACCTCCTCTAATCTCTCCCAGCTCAGAAAATCCTCCTCAATGAATAGATCACTAAATCTCTCAATCCCTGCCCGCTGCCACCACTGGGCTTGTGGCGTTCCGAGCCAGCAAAAATGGCAGAGGAGCCGTTAATAAAGCCTCCAAAGTCGTACCCTTACAGGGCGTCGCCTCCACTCGCTCCCACACTGACCCCTCCCCCACTATCCATTTCCTAACCATCGATATATTCGCCACCCAGTAATAATTAACAAAATTCGGAAGGGCCAAGCCCCCATTCTGCACCCCCGTTAAAGAAGGACCTTCCTCACCCTCGGGGCCTTACCAGCCCATACAAAACTCGAGATCACCGCGTTCATCTTCCTGAATATGCCTTAGGGATAAAAATTGGAAGACATTGAAACACGAATAGCAAAACAGGAAAACTGTCACCTTCACAGTCTGTACCCCCCCCCCGCCAATGACAGCGGGAGCATGTCCCACCTGCGGAAATCCCCTTTCATTTGCTCCACCGCCCTGCCCAAATTTAACTATGGAGCTGACCCCAGTTCCTTGCCACCTGAATCCCCAGGTACCTAAAACTCCTTCCCACCACTTTAAACGGTAACTCCCTCAGTCTCCTCTCCTGCCCCGTGCCTGGATCGTGAACACCTCACTCTTACCCATGTTTAATTTGTAGCCCGAGAACTGACCAAATTCCTCCAGTATCTCCATGATCCCTGCCATCCCCCCCAACGCAACTGTTAAGGAGCAAGTCATCAGCATAGAGTGAAACCCTGTGCTCCACCCCCCCTCTCACTATCCCCCGCCAAATATTCGATAACCTAAGCGCCATTGTCAAGGGCTCTATGGCCAGGGCAAACAGTAGTGGGGAGAGTGGACACCCCTGTCTCGTTCCCCTACACAAACTAAAATATTCTGACTGGACCCGGTTGGTCCTTATATTCGCCACTGGGGCCTGGTGTAACCGGAGCCAGACCCAGTCAATGATTACCTGCCCGAACCCAAACCTTCCCAGGACATCCCACAGGTACTTCCATGCTACCCGATCAAAGGCCTTTTCTGCATCCATGGCCACCACCACCTCAACCTCGCGCTCCTCCGCTGGCATCATTATCACATTTAAGAGCCGTCTAATGTTGGACGTCAGGTGATGTCCCTTCCCAAACCCCGTCTGGTCCTTCCCTATCACCTCCGGGACACAATCCTCTATGCGCGTGGCCAAGATCATTGCCAGCAATTTTGCAGCCGCATTTAAAAGAGAGATCGGCCTACACGATCCACAGTTCTCTGGATCCTTATTCCGCTTCAGAATAAGGGAAATCGATGCCTGCAATAACTTTTTATTTTGGGGGGGGGGGGCACTCCCAGCTCCTTGGACTCATTAAAAGCCTTTACCAGGAGCGGCCCCAACAGCCCGGAAAACGTTTTGTGAAATGCGACCGGGTATCCATCAGGTCCCGGAGCCTTACCCGATTGCATCGTCCCCTATTTGTCTACAATCTCCCCAAGCCCGATTAGGCCTCCCAAGCCTTCCACCAACTCCTCATCTACCCTCAGGAACTCCAGCCCCCCACAAAAATCGCTTCATACCCTCCTCTCCGTCTGGGGGGTTCCGATTTGTATAGTCTACTATAAACTTCCCGAAACACATCATTCACTGTGGACAGGAGCCCACATTCCATTTGCAGTTTCTGACTCGCCTGCGGAGCAGACTCGATGGGCCAAGTGGCCTAATTCTGCTCCTATGTCTTATGGTCTTCAGAAGCCCCTCATCCGGAGACTCTACATACCTTCTGTCCACCTGTAAAAGTTTGCCTACCAGCCTGTACAACTCCACCCGTTCAGCTTTCTCCTTATGGGCCCAAATCGAAATGAGTTCCCCCCGATAACCTCCTTCAGTGCCTCCCACACCACCCCTGCCGAGATCCCACCCGTATCATTGATCCTTACGTATCCCCGAATGGCCTCCCTCACCCACTCACACACCTCGTCCTCCGCTAGCAGCCCTACATCTAACCTCCATTGCGGCCGCCAGGCCTTTCCTTTGCTCACTTGCAGGTCTACCCAGTGTGGGGCGTGGTCTGACACCACAATTGCCAAATATTCAGTATCCACCACCTCATCCAGCAGCGTTTTGGTCATTTGATTTGATTTGATTTATTGTCACATTACCGAAGTATAGTGAAAAGTATTTTTCTGTAGCCGAGGGAACGCACACAGTACGTACATAGTAGACAAAAGAATAATCAACAGAGTACATTGACAAATGGTACATCGACAAACAGTGATTGGTTACAGTGTGGAACAAGGGGCCAAACCAAGCAAATACATGAGCAAGAGCAGCCTCGAGGTTCAAAGGATCCTCAGATCTGTAAGAAAACATAGAAGAACATTGTTAGTAATTATATAAGAGGAAAATAGTTTTAGTAGGTCAGAACGCTGATAGGAAATAAAAGAAAAGGGACAGAGGGAGAGAGCTCGCAGAAAGTCACCATGCTCCGGCGCCATCTTGGAATACTGCTCAACAAAATCTATCCGGGAGTACACCTTATGCACAGTAGAATGAAAACTCTGTACTCCTTGGACTCTCAAATCTCCACGGGTCCACCCCTCGCATGTAATCCATAACCCACCATAGCTGACACCTTTCCGGACCTGGGACTCGACCGGTCCAGTCTCAGATCCAGGAATGTGTTAAAGTCTCCCCCCATAATCAGTCGATGTGAATCCAGGTCCTAGCATCCCTAGCTTCCCTAGCACCCTCCTAACAAACTCAACATCGTCCCAGTTTGGGGCATATATATTCTCCAATACCACGGCCATTCCCTCCAGCTTCCCACTAACCATGATGAATCTACCCACCCCCCCCCCCCCCCCCCGCCCCCCCGGGTCTGCCTCTACCTTCCCCACCTCGAATGCCACCCTTTTATTGACCAGGATTGCCACCCCCCTCATTTTAAAGTCCAATCCCGAATGGAACACCTGTCCGACCCATCCCTTCCTCAACCTAACCTCAAATGTGTCTCCTGCAACATGACCACATCCGCCTTCAGTTGCCTCAAATGTGTGAACACGCGGGTCCTTTTGACCGGCCCATTAAGCCCGCGAACGTTCCACGTGACTAGCCTCGTCAGGGCACATCACTCCCCTCCCCTGCTGGTCAGCCATAACCTCTCCTAGGCCAGTCCTTGGCCCATGCCCCGCACCTCACCTGGCCCGCCCCCAGGCAGCTACTGCCATCAACTTTCCTCCTCCACCAACTTAAAAGTTCCCTCCCTGTCAGAAGTCTAACCCCTCCCCCACCCAGCCCCCCCCCCTCCCCCCCACATTGGTCTTCAGCTCACTCCCCACTTTGCTTCCATGAACTAGCCCTCCCAGCTAGCCTGGCAGCCCCCACCCCGGCGCCTAGCATCTTACCCCCCCCCCCCAGCTCTTAGTGCAAACAATCAAAACAATAGCAAGAAGCAAAAACAAACAAACAGTCCCTCCCACGGTCCGAGCACAAAGGCCACTCCTCCTCCCTTAACAAAGTACTATCTGTTAACCTAATCCCAAACAGAACCGAAAGAAAAACGGAAAAAATATATACAGAACCTCCAAAATCAGTCCTAACGTGGCAAGTCAAAGGTTAAAAGTTTTACAAAACATGGCTCAGCTCCCCACAGTCAAGATTCAAGGTCTTCCTTCTCTCATCAGTTTATTATCTTTCATAAAGTCCACCGTGTTCTCCGCCGAGGCAAAATACAGTTCCCGACCCTCATAGGTCACCCACCGGCGGGCCGGGTACAGCAGTCCAAACTTTATTCCCTTTTCATACAGTACTGCCTTGATCTTGTTAAAACTCACCCTCCTCTTTGCGAATTCTGCTCCAGGTCCTGGTACCCCCGGATCTCAGCATCCTCCCACGTACATCGTCTTGTCTGCCTGGCCCACCTCATAATGCATTCCTTGTCCAGGAACCAATGCACTCGTACCGCCATTGCCCTCGGGAGCTCAACCCCCTGGGGCTTACACATCAGCGCCCTGTGGGCCCGGGCCACCTCCAGCGGCTTGTCGAACCCACCTTCTCCCAGCAGTTTCTCCAACATCTTCCCCACATATGCACCAGCAACCGATCCCTTTTTTCCTTCCGGGAGACCCACGATCCGAATATTCTGCCTCCGAGAATGGTTCTCCAAGTCCTCCACTTTCTCCAAAAGCCTCTTCTGCTGGTCTTGCAGCATCCCTATCTCTGCTGCCATCGAGGTGGACTGCTCCTCCTGCTCCCCCGCCAGCTCCTCCAACCTCTGGATCGCCTGTCCCTGGGTCATCAGTCCCGCCTCCACATGGTCAACCACCGCCCTGGTCGAGACCACCGCCCGGGCATGGTCCTCCGCACACTCCTTACGTTGTTGAGTGAACTTCTCATTTAGGAAGCTCACCAACTGGTCCGTCGACCACTGAGCTGGCACGGCCAGATCCTGCGTGTCTGCCATTTCCACTCGGTATCTGGTACTCACTCGCCAACAACTTCTCATTCCTCCTTTTCTGAATTTTTCTGGGCAGCAGCTCCATAAACTAAGGGTCCCCTCCTTCTGTTCCTGCTCCTATACCTTTACTTCACAAAATTCCTGCAACAATCCGGCGTAAAAGCCACCAAAAGACCATCATGAGTGGGTGCTGGCATATGTGCGACCATTCACTCATGGCCGCCACTGGAAGTCTCTACCTCGGACAATGCTGACCGCAGCCTTCGCGGCCTTCTCCTGACAATTTTTAACCTCACCCCTCTCCCTCCTCCTCTCCCCCTTCCTCTCCCCCTGACAATGCTCACCTCACCTCTCACCCCTTTCCCTCCCCCAACAATGCTTACCTCGCCCCTCACCTTGTTAGATTTTAGAGTTACGAAGCATAAAACCTTTCCAATTGAAATCTCTAAGTTCCAAATTCTTATCTTCTAACACTACTTTCCTCAGTTGTCCTGATCTAACAGGACACAAATAACTAGTATTTATGAATCTGGTAGAATTTATTAAGCAAGATTTTACAGACAATTGACAAAAAAACAGTGAAGAGAACATGGAAGTCTTTCATCCCTCAAGTTCCGAGGATTTCTGCAGCGTTACCAACACAAGTGAAAAAAAATGTGTTTACTGCCTTGGAATTGATGTTGAACTGTGTCTCTGATGAATAGAGTAAGAAGTCTTACAACACCAGGTTAAAGTCCAACAGGTTTGTTTCAAATCACTGATGAATCGTACCACCGAAGTCATGGTAAAACGGCACCAACAAAGTCACTTATTTTCCAATTTTCATCCCATTTCCCATCATTCTGGAATCCCTTATCTGGACATAGTCCAAACTCTCCTCTTCCATGACTTAGGGTGTGGGCCATCTGGTGTCATCCCAACTCCATTGTGAACAATGGATGCAGAGCAGTTACAATGTCACACCCTCTTCAACATATTTTAATGCAAATCCCACAGATGCTAAAACCATTAAAAACAAATGTTAATAACACTTCCTACCATAATGCCAAAACAGAAAGTAGTTTCCCTCTAATACAGGTGCTCTGCCCTACAGATATGGTTAATCAATGAAATCAAAGCATGGGTTTTGTGTAAAGTTAGTGTCATCCTCCGTAAGCTACCTGTCAGCCATTTCTTCAAAGTTGATAAAAAGACTCAGTAACCCACAATACAATTAAGTCAACATACAACTGCTGAACCCAGACCCACAAATGACTTAAAGTCATAAATACATTAAGTGCATTTTCACATAAGCAACAGCTGCCACCATGTAAAGTGTTTCAGTTAGCAGAAATTTAAATGAACAATTAAAAAAATTATTTTAAAAATAAAATTTGTGGATGTTACTTCAGTTCAACATAGAATCCGAAAAAGCAGCAGAATTATCAAATTCTTACAACCCCAATCCGTCCAATGGACAAGGTTCACCTCACCTTTCACTGCAACCCCCTCCCCAACCCTCCCGTACAATGCTCACCTCCTCTCCCATGCATATAACAATGCTCACCTCCCCCACACCCCAACCCCACAACAATGCTCACCGCCCCCATCGGCTGACAATGCTCACCTCCCCCAACCACGCCCCTCAAAGCTCAACTCCCAGCCAACAGTGTTCATTCACTCCGACAATTCTCACCTCCCACCTCACGACAGTATTCACCCCCCCCCCCCCACCCCTGACAGTGTGCATTATCACACCATCAATGCTCACTTTCCATCCCCCGACAATGTTCACCAACAAACCCTGCATATGCTCATCCTCACAACTCTGACCATGCGCACCTCACTTCCTCGTACCAAATAGTGTCCTCCGACAACACTAGACACTCATCCAACAATGCGCATCCTCCCTTCCCAACCTCAAACAATGCTGGATTTACAGGTGTTATACCTGCTATAAAAAGCTCTACAAGACCATGAGATGTAGAGTAGGCCGTGCGACCCATCAAGTCTGCTACACCATTCAATGAGATCATGATTGATCTGATACAATAATCCTCAACTCCAATTTCCTGCCTTTCCCCATAACCCTTAATTCCATCCTGAAAATGCCCCACTTATCCCAACTATATCTTCTAACAGTTAGTTAATCCTCTATCAATATGTGGTAAACCACTGTATTGCATTGTATTGTGTTGTTACATGCCTGGGCTAGACCTGGCTTGCTCCACCTGTGGCTTCTCCCCTCGGGCTCATGTATAAAAGTGGCTAGTCTCTGCCTCCGACCCAGTTCGGGATCAGAGGCCAGGAGGCTTGCTGTTTAGTGTATTAAAGCCTCAGTTACGTTCATCGCTCGTCGTGTGTTTATTGATGGCATATCAATTTAATACACTAAACTTCTAAGGTGAACTCATCACTCAAGCCTGATCACCTGGAGCTGGACCCACAGGCAGCCGACACCACGGAAACTTTTGAGCACTGGCTAAGCTGCTTCGATGCGTACCTCGAATCCTTCACCGAAGACTTCACAGACCTCCAGAAGAAACAGATCCTCCACGCACGGGTGAGCCCACGAGTCTTTCTTCTCATCAGGAACACCCCCTCGTATGCGGAGGCAATAATGCTGCTGAAGGGACAATATGTGAAGTCCGGTAACAAGGTGAATGCTAGGCACCTCCTTGCCACAAGACGACAACGCCCTGGGGAATCAATTGCAGAATTCTTGCGTGCTCTGCGGGTACTCTGCTGGAACTGCGATTGCCAGGCGATATCGGCTACCCAGCACGCGGAGCTGCTGAGCAGGGACGTTTATGTCGCAGGTGTGAAATCAAACTATATCTGGCAGCGATTACTAGAAGGGGGTACACTCGGCCTCCCAGAGACAGTGCAACTCACAAACTCGCTGGAGGTGGCCTCCCAGAACATGGAGGCCTACACCTCTGACCGCACGGCACCCTCGTGGACCTCGTGGGCGCCACCATCATCCGACCTGGGTCCGATGCAAACCGGTGTCACGCCGGAAGCCCGAGGTACTACTTTTGCCCCTAGGGTAAACACCCCAGACAATGCTGCCCTGCACGGAACACGACTTGCAACGGGTGTGGGAGGAATGGCCAATTTGCAAAAGCCTGCCAGGCCCTATTTCCCCCTAAAACTTCTAGGCCCAGCAGGGCTGGCTGCTGCCTGTCGGGGCTGCCCCCAGCTGCCGCGCCACCCGCCATGTGCGACCCGTCACCAATGGGGTCTCGGTCTTCCAAAGAGAAATGGACCAGTACGAGCTGCGGGCCACGTTCCCGTACTTAGACAATGTCACCATCTGCGGCCATGACCAGCAGGACCATGACAAAAACCTCCGCCACTTCCTCCACACCGCTAAACTCCTGAACCTCACCTATAATAATGAAAAATGCGCTTTCCGCACAACCCGCCCCACCTAGCCATCCTCGGCTACGTCTTGGAACACGGAGTCCTAGGGCCCGACCCCGACCGCATGCGCCCCCTCCTGGAACTCCCCCTTCCCCACTGCCCCAAGGCCCTGAAGAGATGCCTGGGGTTCTTCTCGTACTATGCCTAGTGTGTCCCCAATTATGCGGACAAGGCCCGTCCGCTTATCAAATCCACCATTTTTCCCCTGACGGCCGAGGCCCGACTGGCCTTCAATCGCATCAAGGCAGATATTGCCAAAGCCGCGATGCACGCTGTGGACGAGTCCATTCCATTCCAGGTGGAGAGCGATGCGTCGGACTTTGCCCTGGCCACTACCCTCAACCAGGCTGGCAGACCCGTGGCTTTCTCCTCCTGTACCCTCCAAGCCTCCGAAATTCGACACTCCTCCGTCGAAAAGGAAGCCCAAGCCATCGTAGAAGCTGTGCGACATTGGAGGCATTACCTGGCCACAGGCGATTCACTCTCCACCTATAATTATGATACCTTGTACCAACCTGGGAAGCTCAATGAGCCCACAGATGCCCTATCCCGCGGTACATGTGCCAGCGCACAAGTAGACCGACTTCGGGCCCTCCACAATGACCTCTGTCACCCGGGGGTCACCCGTTTTTTTCACTTCATCGTAACGTGTACTTCCTCAACATTGTTGACGAGTACTCGAGATTCCCCTTTGCCATCCCATGCCCTGGCATGACCTCTGCCACCGTCATCAAGGCCCTGCACAGTCTTTTCACCTTTCTCGGGTTCCCCACCTACATCCATAGCGATCAGGGTTCCTCCTTCATGAGCGACGAGTTGCGTCAGTTCCTGCTCAGCAAGAGCATTGCCTCCAGCAGGACGACCAGCTACAACCCCCAGGGCAACGGACAGGTGGAAAGGGAGAACGCGACGGTCTGGAAGGCCGTCCTCCTGGCCCTACGGCCTAGAAGTCTCCCAGTCTCCCGCTGGCAGGAGGTCCTCTCCAATGCGCTCCACTCCATCCGGTTGCTCCTGTGCACTGCCACCAACGAGACTCCTCACGAGCGTATATTTGTCTTCCCCAGGAAATCCACTTCCGGGGTCTCTCTCCCGTCCTGGCTGGCAGTTCCAGGGCCCGTCGTCCTCCGGAAGCATGCGAGGAGCCATAAATCAAACCCTCTCATCAAAAAGGTCCTGCTTCTCCATGCCAATCCAAAATATGCCTATGTGGCACATCAGGACGGGCGACAGGACACAGTCTCCCTCCGGGATTTGCCACCTGCAGGTTCCCCAGCGACCATCACCACCACCCCCGACCCTACACCGTCTTCCCCCACCTCTACCCACCTACCTCAAGAACTGGCACCCGCAGGCCCACCTGCGACCATCACCACCAACCCCCCCCCCCCCCCCCCCCTCCACCGACTCAGCAATTGGGTGAAGAAGAGGACAACACGCTCCCGGACGCGCAGGTCTCACACCACAGCCGGGACTGAGGCGACACGGCTGAAGGTCAAGGCCCCCCACAGACCTGACCTTTACGATCACTTCACCCCCGCTGGACTCTTATTTTTAACAGGGGGTGAATGTGATAAACCACTGTATTGCATTGTCTTGTGTTGTTACATGCTTGGGCTTGTCCCGGCTGGCTTCACCTGTGGCTCCTCCCCTCGGGCTCATGTATAAAGGTGGCTAGTCTCCGCATCCGACCCAGTTCGGAATCAGAGACCAGGAGGCTTGCTGTTTAGTGTACTAAAGCCTCAGTTACGTTCATCGCTCGTCGTGTGTTTATGGATGGCATATCACCATACTAATATATTACCCCATGTAAAAGCCAGCCTAAGGTCAAACAATCCATGTCTGCATGGTTATGGTCTCTGCCCTCACTATGGTGGGAGAAATGCAGCAGTCTAGGTAGCAAAAAACAGGCAATCAAAAGTTTTGTGTATGTACGTCAAGACCCCAGCTACAAATGTTTCTGAAGTATTCGCCATTCCAGGTATACTTATTTTCCATGCTGTAGACGTTTTCAGGAACTCTTGAGGTGGATAGGCCAAGTGGTGTGAGAGAACGTCAGGCTGGGTCATGTTGTTAATAAAGCATTAGGGGCCACATATATTAGACGTGGAATAGGTGGCAAAGCACTGAGCTTGAGTATTTGAGAAAAAGGGGACACTGTGAGCAGCAGGAAAGCATTTTTTTAAATGACCTTTTCAGAGTGACAAAGCCAGGGGTCAGAGTGTGGTCAGGGGCGAACCCCTAATCCAGCTCCTTGCTTGCTCCAAAACCCAATTCAAATCCAAATCAAATACAAATCATGGTCCCCACAAGAGAGACATACCAGATCTTAGTCAAAAGGCCCAGATTTTTTTTTTTTAATTCAAAAAAATATACTTTATTCATAAAATTTATTTATTTATAAGCATTACAGAGCATTTTGAATTGTCTTGACTGTACATTTCCATCAGAGTTACACATTGCCTTGACTTTCTTCCATTCAATTTTGATAATGTTTTCCACATATCACTCTTTACGTTTCAATTCCTTCTTAAATATTTACATTGTCATGTTTATTTTTTTACATTTGAGTGTTGGTGGCCCAGACCGAGGGGGGTTTACACTGTTACCCGCCCCTCGGTGTACATTTGCTGGAAAAACCTTACACAGTGGTCTTTCCCCATTGCGCCTTGGCGGCAGCTGCCCCAAGCTTGAGTGCGTCCCTCAGCACGTAGTCCTGGACCTTGGAACGTGCCAGTCTGCAACACTCGGTCGAGGACAATTCTTTGCACTGGAAGATCAGCAAGTTTCGGGCAGACCAAAGAGCGTCTTTCACCGAGTTGATGACCTTCCAGCAGCAGTTGATATTTGTCTCGGTGTGTGTCCCTGGAAAAAGTCCGTAGAGCACAGAGTCCTGTGTCACAGAGCTGTTCGGGATAAACCTTGCCAAATACCACTGCATCTCTCTCCAGACCTTCTTTGCAAAGGCACATTCCACAAGGAAGTGTATGACCGTCTCATTTCCCCCACAGCCACTCTGAGGGCAGCGTGCATTGGAGAATCAACAGGGAGGGCCCTTCTCACCACCAGCCAAGCTAGGTCTTGGTGCTTGTTTGAAAGTTCTGGTGATGAGGCGTTCTGCCAGATGGCCCTGGCAGTCTGCTCAGGGAACCATCCAACGTCCTCCACGGTCTCCTTTTCCCTGAGGGCCTCGAGGGCATTACGTGCTGACCACTGCTTCATTGCCTTGTGGTCAAAGGTGTTTTTCTTCAAAAACTTTTCCACGAAGGACAGGTGGTACGGCACGGTCCAACTACTTGGAGCGTTCCGCGGCAATGAGGCCAGGCCCATCCTTCGTAACACCGGGGACAGGTAGAACCTCAGTATGTAGTGACATTTGGTGTTTGCATACTGGGGGTCCACGCACGGCTTGATGCAGCTGGACACAAAGGTGGCCAACAGGATGAGGGAGGCGTTGGGTACTTTCCGCCCTCCCTTCTCCAGAGGTTTGTACATGGTGTCCCTTCGGACACGGTCCATCTTGGATCTCCAGATAAATTTAAAGATGGCCCGGGTGACTGCTGTGGCGTAGGGTCGGGTTATGGGCCAGACCTGCGCCACGTACAGTAACACCGAGAGTACCTCACACCTGATGACCAGGGTTTTGCCCGCAATGGAGAGGGAGCGTTGCTCCCACCAGCTCAGTTTCTGTCTTACCTTTGCTATGCGCTCCTCCCAGTTTTCGATGCACGCCCCAGCAGCTCCGAACCATATCCCCAGCACCTTTAGGTAATCTGACCTGACAGTGAAGGGGACAAAGGACCGGTCGGCCCAGCTCCCAAAGAACATGGCCTCGCTCTTCCCACGGTTTACCTTGGCTCCAGAGGCCAGTTCAAACTGGTCGCAGGCGTTCAAGAGCCTGAGTACAGACGCAGGATCCGAGCAGAAGACGGCAATGTCCTCCATGTACAGGGAGGCCTTGACTTGCATGCCTCCACTGCCTGGGATCGTCACTCCTCTTATACTCGGATCCTTCCTGATGGACTCGGCAAAAGGTTCTTTAGCCAAAAGGCAGAGCTGGAAAGCAGTGGAGTCTGTAAATCACGGCTTTTATACACTCGGGACCAGGAAGCACAAGGTGTCCTCTTGCCTTTAGCAGCTACTACTTCCTGTTCCCATGCTGCCTGGCTCTTATGTTGCTGGAGGCGTGTGCACTTGCAGCAATACCTGAACCCTGAAAATTAAAGATTCCCTCTACAAGTTGCATTTGGAGCGCTGGAGACCCGAGCTCTTTGTAACTCGGCAGGACTGGAGACTGCACCGAAGCCTGTTTAAATGGGACCTAAGAAAAGAAAAGTGCTGCCGGCGAGGGGGAGGAGGCGTGAGCTGTGTGCGGAGCTGGAGCGGGGACTGGGAGCGGGAGAGGAGCCGGGACTGGGAGCGGGAGAGGAGCTGGAGCCGGGACTGGGAGCGGGAGAGGAGCTGGATCCCCGGCAGCAGCAGCAAGAGGAGGGCCCGCTCTCTAGTGTTTATTTCAACACTGCCCAAGTGACACACTGCAGGCTGTCCTCAAGCTTCTTCAATCGGCCTTGTGTGACTTTGGCCAAAGAGTTCCTGGGCCAGGTCATGGTCCGCAAGTTTCCGGATGGCAGGGAAGTGAAAGGCAGGATAGTGGAGACTGAAGCCTACCTGGGCGGTGAGGACCAAGCTTCCCACTCCCGCGGGGGCAGGCAGACTCCGAGGAATGTGGCAATGTTTATGAGTCCAGGCACCATGTATGTCTATCAGATCTACGGGGTGTATTTCTGCTTGAATGTGTCCAGTCAGGGAGATGGTGCTGCCGTTTTACTGCGATCTCTGGAACCTCTGCAAGGGCTCGATGCAATGAGGCACTTCCGCAGCCAGCGGAGGAAGGACACTGGGAAACTCCTTAAAGACCATGAACTGTGCAATGGACCCTCGAAACTGTGCCAGGCGTTCGACATCACCAAGACCTTTGACAGGGGGGACTTGGCGACAGGCACTGAGATCTGGATGGAACCTGGCCCCGAAAGCATAAGTGGAGCAGATATAGTCTCCACGAGCCGCATTGGTATAGGTTATGCAGGGGAGTGGGTTAGTAAACCGCTGAGATTCTACATAAAGGGCAACAAATGTGTGAGTGTTGTCGATAGGAAAGCTGAGAAGGTGAATGACTAATTGGATTGTGTCTTTACAAATCCATGGTTATGGATGCTCTGACTTTCCATTGGTGGTTCCATAGCTTGATTTTGCTGCAGAAGCTTCAGACATTTTAAACACAACATTGTCTGTTCAGAATCCCAGGAATAGTGTGATATTCTGGTTTTGTCTTTACCGTCATCAATTAGCTACAATGTGCTTGAATTCAAAGCACAGAAACCATCTTAAATTCACAAATAGGTTCCAAACCATCGCTGACATACAGCCAGAGTAAAATCAATATTGTGGCCACTTAGCAGGAAATAGGAACTTACCAGACTTTTAAAATCACTGGTCAAATAAAACCAATAATGATTCAGATAGAAAATACTGCAACAGATACCTGAGAAAGGACTTTATGAAATATGTGTATTATTTGAATTAACCTTTCACAATATAATGCTTTATATATTTGTTGCAATGGTCTGTTATTGGACCATACAACACAGAAGGTCTGTGCTAGGCCTTTGTCGAGCAATTCAAAACCAATCCCATTGCTCTTGTCCTCCAAAACGCCTTGTCTTCCTCAGTTTCAAATCTTTATTCAATTGTCCTTAAAAGACATGAGTGTTTCTGCCTAAAGCAAACAATTTTGTTCCATGTAATTATGCATATAAAGACATTTCTCCTAACCTCTCCTTTCATTTCCTTAACAATTTAAATTTTTGACTCCATTCACTTTTCTTGAGGAGAGATAATAACCTTTCCCTATTCACGATCAAAATACTTTACAATAATTTTAAAACCTCATGTTTTTCCTCTTAATCATCTCAGTTCCAGTCAGAATAGTTCCAATATCTCAGCTTTCTCCACATAACTGCTCCTTCCCATCTCCAGCATAATTGTAGTCAAACACACTTGATGTTTTCAATAGCTTTGATGTTTTTTGTGTATAATGCGATTGTCCAAAACCGCACAGAGTACTGACTGGCCTAATTGCTGCCTTGTATCACCACCTTACCCCTGTATGTCCATATTTATGACTTCATCTTCCTACACGCGCTTTCATTTTATGTGTTTGAACTTGCAGCTTTGTTGACCCTTCAATATTTTCATTGTGTGCATACTCCCATTTTTGTTTTTCTTTGTAAAATGTATTACCTCACCATTCTCCTCATAAATTGCATTAACCTGTCTCCCATTCAACTCAACTGCCCACTCACTGAATCTTTCAACCGGCTATGTGGCAAGCTTTGTGTCAGAGATGTATTTTGATGATATGCCCCCTGTGCATAAAAACAAATAATCTATGTAAACTTAGAACAAAAATGGATTCAGCACTACACCCATAAACACTAGAAATTCTTACACCCATAAACATTAGGAATTCTTACACCCAGAAACACTAGGAATTCTTACACCCATAAACATTAGGAATTCTTAAATGTGAGAAATTCATCTGAAGCCTTTGTTCCCTGTCCAGCAACCAAACTTTTATCCATTATTTAATCTTGTACCATAAACCTCCAATGATGCAACTTTTGAAACAATTTCTGAAAATCATAATCGTATTATTCATTCCATTCCGATTATCCAACTGGTCATTTCTTCAAAGTTATTAATTATTTATCAATTATAACTTGCCTTTAACAATTCTGCTGGTTATTACAACTGCCAAAGCTGCTTCCAACTCTGGTTCGTCCGGCCCTTTAGTGCAGGCCTCTGGTTTCTCTTCCTCGGGCTCACTGCAAATGCTCCATTTGGTTGTCTTTTTAACTGTCAGTTTGTGAAAATGCAGAACAGCACAATTGTTCTGGAAACTTTGGCTGGATTATATAATCAAATGGAATTGTAGGTTCCTGACCGGTGAAACCACAGGTCAGCTGTCTCCAATGAAGGAACTGGCAGAGGTGCAGACATATTGGGTGGGATTTTCTAATAATGGGGCTACGTCCCCACACAGCGTGAAAACCGGCGCCAACGACTCCGGAGTCAACAGCCCCCGAAAGTGAGGAATTCTCACCTTTCTAGGGTGCTAGGTTGCCGCCGGAGTGGTCCCCGCAGCTCCAGCCGGCGCGAGTTCACGCGTGCGCGGAACAGCCGGCGGATTTCCACGCATGTGCGGGGGTTCCCTCCTCCGCAACGGCCCCTGGGTAATATGGCGGAGTCCTACAGGGGCCCAGCGCAAAGTAAAGTAGGCCCCCACGGAACCAGCCCGCCCACCGATTGGTGGGCCCTGATCGCGGGCCAGGCCACCGTCGGATCCCCCCCTCTAGGACGGCACCTGCACACTCACCTTCCAGGTCCCGCCGTGTGGGAGAGGAGTAAATCACGCCGGCGGGACTCGGCTAAACTTGTTGGCCACTCGGGCCATTGGGGCCCGGAGAATCGCACGGGGGCCGCTGTCAACGGCCCCCGACCGGAGTGGCGGGAATCCCACGGTCGCCCGAGAAATGGCGCCGGAGAATGGTGAAGTCGGCATCAGAGCGGCGGGCTCGCACCCCCCGTGGATTCTCTGACCCGGCGCCGGGTCGGAGAATCCCGGCCATTGTCTCTGCTGGCGTCTCTGGATTCCAGAGGTACGAGGAGTCTAGACAAATATGTATCATTGGTCACCCAAGGTCTTGACGTCTTGGGCAGCACTGTAGACTGATACAAAATGAATGTACCATGGCTGATGTCAGGGCATTGGCCATTCCAAAAAATATCCAGTGCAGTCAAATAAATGTAAGCATTGATGGAGTAATAGCAATTGTGGTTCAAGTATTAAGTAGTCCTATGTTGGGGACACATGTGTTTCATCAAACACAGCTGGTTTGTGATGCAGAGCAAGGCCAGCAGCGCGAGCTTAATTCTCGCACTGGCTGAGGTTATTGATGAAGGCCCCTTCTCAACCTTGTCCCTCACCTGAGATGTGGTCCTCAGGTTAAACCACCATCAGTCAGCTCTTTCGATCAAAGGGGAAAGCAGCTTGTGCTCATCTGGGACTCTGGCGCCTAGAATGGTTGGGAAGACATGGGTTCCATCAAAGACTCTGGATTTTTGAATATCCTGCAATTGGGTAACTTACCAGTAGTCTTCACAGTTCTCATTAGGGATAGTGATGAAGTTATTTTTGCCCTTTCAAACAAGGCATCACTCAGCTACTTCATACATTAATTCAATGCGGAAAGATTTACGTTGCTAATGCTCTGTGACATTTGGGAAAAGAGTCACAGGAAAAAGGTTGAAGGTGCTTTCACCATCTGATCTGGAGGCAGACTGGAAATCTTGTCACTGCTTGTAGCACAACTCTGTCACCTTCACCCTTGTGAATCATGGATAAAAATTGTTGATACTGGAATTCTGGTTCATTCTTAGCACATAGTGGCCAATGTAAAGTGTGAAGAAGTTTACAATCTGAATGAAACTATCCTATATGCCTAAGAACATTGGGATAGGTGGATAGAGGGGTGGGGAAGGGATCATTAAATAAATTTATAGTTGTATTGTGGTTAATCTTGGAGTATGCTTCATTACTTTAAGGTGTCAGATTGTTGAAATTGGTAGCTCAGGCAAGAACTATTATGGGCAGCATGGTAGCACAGTGGTTAGCCCAGTTGCTTCAAGCTCCAGGGTCCCAGGTTCAATTCCCGTCTTGGGTCACTGTCTGTGCCTAGTCTGTACGTTCTCCCCGTGTAGGCGTGGGTTTCCTCCAGGTGCTCCGGTTTCCTCCCACAGTCCAAAGATGTGCAGGTTAGGTGGATTGGCCATGCTAAATTTCCCTTAGTGTCCAAAAAGGTAGGTGGGGTTACAGGGATAGGTTGGAAGTCTGGGTTTAAGTGGGGTACTCTTTCCAAGGGCAGACTCGATGGGCCGAATGGCATCCTTCTGCACTGTAAATTCTATGAACTATGCAGTATACAAAATAAACACTGTAATGCAAAAGCTTTAAGAAAACAGCAGAAGCAGGCAGTAGAACCAAACATCCCATCTAAGAATGGAAATGTACAAACAAACAGGCAAACTGTACACGCAAGGGAAAGGAAAGACAGAAAGACGTGTGATTGGCTAGTATTTTTCACTGTCTCCAGATGTCTCAAACTGCTTTACAGCCAATGCTTTTTTTGAAGCAAAGTCGCTGCTGTAATGTAGGAAACATGGCAACCAATGTTTTATTCGCTCATGGGACGTGGGCAGTACAGGCTGTGCCAGCATTTATTGCCCATCCCTAATTGCCATTGACAGAACAGTTAAGAGTCAACCACATTGCTGTGGATCTGGAGTCACATGTAGGCCAGACGAGGTAAGGTTGGCAGATTTCCTTCCCTAAAGGACATCAGTGAATTAGATGGGTTTTTCTGACAATCGACAATGGTTTCATGGTCATCATTAGACTTTTAATTCCAGATAATTTTTATTGTGTTTAAATTCCATCACCTGCCATGGTGCAATTCAAACCTAGGTCCCGAGATCATTATCCTGGGCCTCTGGATTATTAGTCCAGCGACAATACCACTCTGACACCGCCCCCCGTTCGCCATAACCCTTCAACCCATTATTAAGTAAAAATCTGTCTATCTCCTCCTGCACTCAGCAAACTCCCAGAGGCAGCATTGAAACTGAAACAGTCAGAGGTGAGAAAACAAGGACATTCTTCACGCAAACTGTTTATTGATCCTTAAGAATTCCCCAGTGTTCTTAATTTAATTCAGGATTGCAGGCCCGTTTATTGTATCTAATTAATTAATACCAGTATTTAAAAATAAAAATTAAAAAGTACTTTCCCTGAGTTAAGAATTCCTGATTTCAGCTGGTCTACAGGGTTTAAGCACATAATCTAAGCTGATACCGGTGCAATACTGACAGAATGCTGTATTTTTGGAAGGATGTCTTTAAAAATTAAATATAAGCCATTATCAGGGTTGATGTAAATGATTCCATAACATTACTCGAAGAGCAAGGACTTCTGGTGACCTAGTCAATATTCTTCCCTCAACTATCATCATCAAAAACAGTTTCGCTGAATGGTCATTTGATTTACTGTTTGTGGGGCTTTGCTGGATGTGCATTGGCTGCCCCTTTTACTTAAATAACTGAATGATGCCACTTCAACAGTGCACTGTTGGCAGTGAAACACATTTGATAACCCTGAGGTGTAAGAAAACGTTGTGGCCTGAATTTGTAGGATGGCGGGGGTTCGGCCACCACCATCCAAGGAGTCGGCAGGATGTCCAGCAACCCCTCCATAGCTAAGCACCGAAGTTAAAGATAATATAAAGACAAAAACTGAAACGTACCATGTGGCAAAGGCCAGTAGCAGGCTACAAGATCGGGAAACTTTTTTATCCACTCACAGGATGTGGGTGTCGCTGGTTAGGCCAACATTTATTGCTCATCCCTAGTTGCCCTTCAGAAGGTGGTGGTGAGTTGCCTTCTTGAACCGCTGCAGTCCTTGAGGTGCAGGTACACCCACTGTGCTGTTAGGGAGGGAGATCCAGGATTTTGACCCAGCGACAGTGAAGGAACAGCGATATATTTCCAAGTGAGGGTGGTGAGTGACTTGGAGGGGAACCTCCAGGTGGTGGGGTTCCCAGGTATCTGGTGCTCATGTTCTTCTAGATGGTAGTGGTCGTGGGTTTGGAAGGTTTTGTTTATGGAACCTTGGTGAGTTACTGCAGTGCATCTTGTCGATGATACACACGGCTGCCACTGTGCATCAGTGTTGAAGGGTTTGAATATTTGTGGAAGGGGGAGCAATCAAGCTTTGTCCAAGATGAAGTCAAGCTTCTTGGAGCTGCACTCATCCAGGCAAGTGGAGAGTATTCTATTACACTCCTGACTTGTGCCTTGTAGATGGTGGACAGACTTTGGGGGATTAAGAGGTGAGTTACTCGCTGTAGGATTTCTAGCTTTTGGCCTGTCCTGGTAGCCACAGTATTAATGTGGCTAGTCCACTTCAGTTTCTGATTAATGGTAACCTCCAGGATGTTGATTGTGGGGATTCAGTGATGGTAATGCCATTGAATGTCAAGGGATAGTGGTTAGATTCTCTCTTGTAGGAGAAGGTAATTGCCTGGCACTTGTGTGGCACGAATGAAATTTGCCACTGTCAGCCCATGCCTGGATATTGCCCAGATCTTGTTGCATTTGGACATGGACTGCTTCATTATCTGGGGAGTCGCGAATGATCCTGAACATTGTGCAGTCATCCACAAACATTCCCACGTCTGACCTTACGACGGAAGGGAAGTCATTGATGGCTGGGACACTACCCTGAGGAACTCCTGCAGTGCCGTCCTGGAATTGAGATGATTGACCTCCAACCACCATAACCATCTTCCTTAGTGCCAAGTATGACTCCAACCAGCGGAGAATTTTCCCCCGATTCCCATTGACTCCAGTTTAGCTCGGGTTCCTTGATGCCATACTCGGCCAAATGCTGCCCAAAGGCAGTCACTCTGACCTCACCTCTGGCATTCAGCTCTTTCGTCCATGTTTGAACCAAGGCTGTAATGAGGTCAGGATCTGAGTGACCCTGCGGAACCCCAAGTGAGCAGATTATTGCTGAGTAAGTGCCACTTGATAGCACAGTGGTTAGCACTGTTGCTTCGCAGCTCCAGCGTCCCAGGTTCGCTTCCCGGCTTGGATCACTGTGTGGGTTTCCTCCGGGTACTCCACAGTCCAAAGATGTGCAGGTTAGGTGGATTGGCCATGCTAAATTGTCCTTAGTGTCCAAAAAGATTAGGTGTGGTTACTGGATTATGGGGATAGGGTGGAGGTGTGGGCTTAAGTAGGGTGCTCTGTCCAAAGGATGGTGCAGACTCGGGCCAAATAGTCTCCTTCTGCATTGAAGATTCTATGAAATCTGTGAAATTCCATCACTTCACTGATAATGGAGAATAGAATGATAGGGTGGTAATTGGCTGAGTTGGATTTGTCCTGTTTCTTGTGTACAGGATACTGCTAGGCAATTTTCCACATTGCTGGGTAGATGCCAGTGTTGTAGCTGTACTGGAACAGCTTGGCTAAGGGTGCGGCAAGTTCTGGAGCACAAGTCTTCAGTACTATTGCCTCGATATTGTCAGGGTCCATACCCTTTGCAGTATCCAGTGCCTTCAGCCATTCCTTGATATCATGTGGAGTGAATTGTATTGGCTGAAGACTGACATCTGTGATGCTGGAGACCTCCGGAGGAGACCGAGATGGATCATCCACTCGGCACTTCTGGCTGAAGATTGTTGCGAATGCCTCAGCCTTGTCTTTTGTACATATGTGCTGGGCTCCACCATCATTGAGGATGGGGATATTTGTGGAGCCTCCTCCTCCAGTGAGTTGTTTAATTGTCCACTACCATTCACGGCTGGGTGTGACTGGCCTACACAGCTTAGATCTGATGCATTTGTTGTGGAATCGCTTAGTCGTGTCTATTACTTGCTGCTAATGCTGTTTGGCACACAAGTAGTTCTGTGTTATGGCTTCACCAGGTCGACACCTCATTTATCACTATGCCTCATGTTGCTCCTGGATGCTCTCCTGCACTCTTCATTGAACCAGGGTTGATTCCCTGGCTTGGTGGTAATGGTAGAGTGGGGGATATGCCAGGCCTTGTGGTTGAATACAATTCTGCTGCTGCTGATGCCCACAGCGCCTCATGGATGTCCAGTCTTGAGTTACTAGATCTGTTCGAAGTCTATCCCATTTAACACGGTGGTACTGCCACACAACATGCTGGAACTTTTAATGATCAACAAAGGGTTACTAAAAAAAAAATAAAAAAGAGCAAATGTAAATTCTGAAAGAAATCTAACACAAAATATAAAAAAGGATAGCAAAAGCTTCAGTAAGTATATGAAGGGGAAGAGAGTGGCTAAAGTGAATGTTCGTCCCTAAGTGCATGAGACCGGGGAGTTAATAGTGGCGAACACAGAAATGGTGGAGATGCTAAATCAATATTTTGCCTCAGATTTCAGGGTGGAGGACACTAGTACTACCTAGTACCACCCTAATAGTAACAGATAATGCAGAGGTAATAGAAAGGAAGGAATTTAGAATAATCTTCATCAAGAGGGAAAAAGTACTAAACAAACTATTGGATTTGAAGGCAGTCAAATCCTCAGAGCCTGATGGCCAACATCTTAGGGTCTAAAAGGAAGTGGCAGCAGAGATAGTGGATCCATTAGTTATAATATTCCAAAATTCCCTAGATGTATGAAAGGTTCCAGTGGATTGGAAAAATGTTAACAGAACACCGTTATTCAAAAAAAAGAGAAGGAGGTAGAAAGTAGGAAACTATAGACCAGTTTGTTTAACATCTGTCGTTGGGAAATTGTTAGAATCCATTATTAAGGAAATAATAACAGGACATTTGGAATTGCAGTCCATCAGAGTCAGCATGGTTTTATAAAGGGTAAATCATGTTTGACTAATTTGCTGGTGTTCTTCAAAGATGTAACAACACAAGTGGATCATGGTGATCCTGTAGATGGAGTATGTATGGACTTCCAGAAGGCATTTGATAAGGTGCCGCACAAAAGGTTAATACACAAGGTGAGATCACATGGGGTTAGGAGTAATTTATCAGCTTGAATAGAACACTGGCTAACCGACAGAAGGCACAGAGTCAGGATAAATGGGTCTTTCTCTGGATGGCAAGATGTAACTAGTGGAGTGCCACAGGGTTCAGTCCTCGGGCCCCAACTACTAACAATATAAATTATTTGGATGCGGGGATAAAAGGTAATACAGGCAAATTTGCAGATGACAGTAAAATAAGTGGGATAGTAAGTTGCAATGCGGAAATCAATTTACAAATGGATATAGATAGGTGAGTGGACCAAAATTTGGCAGATGGAGTTTAACATGGATAAGTGTGAGGCTATCCATTTTGGTTGGAAAAATGGAAAGGCAACTTATTATCTAAATGGAGAGAAACCTCAAGAGTGCAGAAGGGTCGGGGTGTCTTGTGCATGAATCGCAGAAAACTAGCATGCAGGTACAGCAGGTAATAAAGAATGCAAATAGAATTTTGGCCTTTATAGCTAAATTAATAGAGTATAAAAGTAGGGAAGTGTTGCTGCAACTGTACATGGTATTGGTGAGACTGCACCTGGAGTACTGCGTACAGTTTTGATCCCCTTACTTGAGGATGGATGTAGTTGCATTAGAGGCAGTTCAGAGGAGGTTCACTAGATTGATTACAGAGATTAGGAGTTTGTCTTATGAAGAGAGAGTGAGCACTTTGGGCACATATTTTCTCGAGCTTAGAAGAATGAGAGGATATCTAATTGAGGTAGAAAAGATGATAAAAGGTATTGACCAAGTAGACGTGGAGCGGATGCTTCCTCTTCTGGGGCAATCTAGAATGAGGTCATAGTTTTAGGATAAGGGGTAGTAGATTTAAAACAAAGATGAGGAGAAATTACTTCTCTCAAAGGGTCGTGAATCTGTGGAATTCACTATCCAGAGGTTGATGGGTTCCGGGACAATAAGTAAATTTGAGGGGATAGACAGTTTTCAATTGGTAATGGGTTGAACGGTTATGGAGAATGGATAGGAATGTGGAGTTGAGACTGAGATGAGAGCAGCCATGATGGTATTGAATGGTGGATCAGGTTCAAGTACTGAATTGCCTAATCCTGGTCCTAGTTCTTATGTCCTTATGTCATCTGCCTGACATCGTAAAAATTGAGGCTGGGTGGCAAACAGTCCTTAAGTTGAGATTTATTGGCTATTTAAGGACCTAATTTGGGGAAAGGATAGGCTTCCTGTTTGAGGCCCTGCTGCCCACCCCAGTGTGAAACCGCTGCAAGGTCGGGGTGGGCAGACACCCAGAGGGAATCTCTTCCCTGAAATTTCCTTAATTTCCCTGATAATCCACATCAAATCGTCAGCATCAACATGTAAATCATTTAAACTAAATATTTTTAAACAGTCACTTCTTGACCTAATTATGTACGGCCACATTGTTTCACTTGACTCTGCTGCAGGGAAAAATGTTCTCTGAGTGGATATAATTTCCTGACAAAAATTTGTAGCCTTTTAAATTAATGGTGAATAATTCGACACAGCCCACGTTTACCCTAACCAGAACTTGAAGCCTATATTAATAAGTGGTGTAACTGCAGAGGCGTACAAGACTGGGATAAGGGCGGGGTGGAAGCTATGAAATGTAATGCTGACACCCTGAGGACTTTTAAGTAACAGCATGGTTAATGTAATGTTTTCAATGAATTTGATCTCTTGTACTGAGCAGTAAATGTTGAAGTGATATAGGCCCAGATTTTCCTGCAATGATCAAATCAGCGATGCAACCGCTAAGATTAGCCATCTAGCCTGCCAACCTCACGGCCAATAACATCCTCCATATTTTCCTGCTCTTCTAATTAGAACAGGCTTCATAGCAACATAGAAACCCTACAGTGCAGAAGGGGGCCACTCGGCCCATCGAGTGCGTGTCAACACTTCGAAAGAGCATTTCACCTAGGCCCACTGCCCCGCTGCATCCCAACCTGCACATTACTGGACACTAAGGGAACATTTTGCATGGCCAATCCACTTAACCGACACACCTTCGGATTGTGGGAGGAAACGGAGAACCTGAAGGAAACCCACACAGCCACAGAGAGAATGTGCAAGGTCCACAAAGACAGTGACCCAAACTGGGAATTGAACCCGGGTCACTGTTGCTGTGAGGTAGCATTGCTAACCACTGTGCCACCGTGCTGCTTCAGTGTGAATCAGACGCAATGTGACCATTTTTACCCAGCAACTCAATGAATACATCTGATTCGCTCATTGAACTGGAAGGACTCAAGTCTCTCACTGCAACCACTTCTTCTCCAGGATCTTGTCTACAAAGAACAAAGAAATGTACAGCACAGGAACAGGCCCTTCGGCCCTCCAAGCCATGCTGCCCGACTAAACTACAATCTTCTACACTTCCTGGGTCCGTATCCTTCTATTCCCATCCGATTCATATATTTGTCAAGATGCCCCTTAAATGTCCCTATCGTCCCTGCTTCCACTACCTCCTCCGGTAGCGAGTTCCAGGCACCCACTACCCTCTGCGTAAAAAACTTGCCTCGTACATCTACTCTAAACCTTGCCCCTCTCACCTTAAACCTGTGCCCCCTAGTAATTGACCCCTCTACCCTGGGGAAAAGCCTCTGACTATCCACTCTGTCTATGCCCCTCATAATTTTGTATACCTCTATCAGGTCTCCCCTCAACCTCCTTCGTTCCAGTGAGAACAAACCGAGTTTATTCAACCGCTCCTCATAGCT
The DNA here is from genome assembly GCF_047496885.1 of Scyliorhinus torazame. Taxonomy (NCBI): domain Eukaryota; kingdom Metazoa; phylum Chordata; class Chondrichthyes; order Carcharhiniformes; family Scyliorhinidae; genus Scyliorhinus; species Scyliorhinus torazame. The sequence goes on along the minus strand of NC_092710.1, from coordinate 194,151,187 downwards.
AATGCCCTCCATACCAGGCAACATTCTGGTAAATCTCTTCTGCACCCTCTCTAAAGCCTCCACATCCTTCTGGTAGTGTGGCGACCAGAATTGAACACTATACTCCAAGTGTGGCCTAACTAAGGTTCTATACAGCTGCAACATGACTTGCCAATTCTTATACTCAATGCCCCGGCCAATGAAGGCAAGCATGCCGTATGCCTTCTTGACTACCTTCTCCACCTGTGTTGCCCCTTTCAATGACCTGTGGACCTGTACTCCTAGATCTCTTTGACTTTCAATACTCTTGAGGGTTCTACCATTCACTGTATATTCCCTACCTGCATTAGACCTTCCAAAATGCATTACCTCACATTTGTCCGGATTAAACTCCATCTGCCATCTCTCCGCCCAAGTCTCCAGACAATCTAAATCCTGCTGTATCTAGTGTGACCATTGGCCAATCCTGGAGCTAATTCGTACCTGAAGAGGAATCTGCCCCTGTCTACAAAACAATGTCCCCTGTTGACCATTATATTATTATTAGAAAATAGGCTCGGCAGCAGGGAATTGGAGATGTTGTATATTTAATGATTTAATTATTCCAAGTTAAAAAATCTTCTGTCATCCGGTTTTGTGATAAATTGTGAGTGATGTTTCTACGTAATTTAAGTTATGCAGGAAGGCTGGCTTTGGCTGAGACGAAGGACCAAACAAACTTAGGCCAACTATTTAAAGGTAACCGACGTTGCAGTAATAATTCACACCACTGTGAATAAGTCACCAAGTGCCACGAGTACCATCATTTTTATGTCAAGTCGCAACAATGTTGGTCTGGAATCAGAGTGGCAGGTTTCCTTCCCTTAAGGGGCAATTGGTGAACCAGTTGGCTTCCTATAAATAATTCAATGGCTTTCTGGTCACTTTTACTGAAGTCTGTTCCAGCTTCATTCCAGCTTTTTAACCGGATTCAAATTCTCAATCTGTTATGATGGGATTTAGAACTTATATCTGGGCTCCTGCCCCAAGATTACTCACTCAGTAACATATCCACTGCACTGCAGTCAGCCAGAAGGTAATGGTTTCTTTCAAGAATAAAGAACAATATAGCACCAGGAATAGGCCCTTCGGCCCTCCAAGCCTGTGCCAATTAGTTACTGCTCCACACCGCTGTCAGGCCCTGTGTCTGCAACTTGTGATTGGTTGTTCTGACTGGGTGAAGTAGTTCTACAACACAATGTTGAAATTGAGTTCTTTTTGCCCTCAGTCTGGTCTCAGTCAAACGCTGAGTCAGATTTGTAGGTATTAATTTATTTTATTTCAATAGCTTGCAAGCTACACTCACTCTGATAAAGGCATGAGACTACAAGCCTCTTGAAATTTCCAGAGAGTGTGAAACAAAGGGACAAAGCATCTCGTTTTCATATACATTCACGTAGCATCAAGTTTCACATACACACAACCAAATAAGGAAATGATAACGAATGCAAGATTCTCATAGGTCTTTCTCACACATTCCTTGACCTGGCCATATAACCTGATCTTCACAATTACTGATCCTGATAGACTCACTATACATTCCTCAGCCCTGGGTCCCCTTTCACCCAGCATCCTCTGCAGCATCCTTTGCACAATGAACCGGTCCTAATGGCTACCCATCCCCCTCCTGGCCATGCTTTGCTCAGCCCCTTTGTTCATTCCCTGCAACCTGGATTAATGTCTATAAATGCACTATCCTAATATTCTGCCCTCCTATATTAGGGTCTACCTCTACATTATCCTAACTGGTCATCCCAGTCTAATACCCCTCTCTTCAGTTCAATTCCTCAACTACAGCAACATTTTAATTGTAGAAACATACGAAAAGAAGGGTAAGAAAAGGCCATTGGGGCCATTCCATCTAGTGCACAGTGCAACCTTCTGCACCAAATAAGAACAAGGTAGCCTGCCTCAACGACTACCGACCGGTGGCCCTGACATCTGTTATCATGAAATACTTTGAGCGGGTAGTCATGAGATGGATCACTGCCAGCCTCCCAGACGGTCTCGATCCACTGCAGTTTGCCTATCACCGCAACCGGTCCACAGCAGATGCTATCTCCCTGGCTCTACAATCAACACATGAACACCTCGACAACAAGGACACCTATGTAAGACTGCTGTTCATAGGCTACAGCTCCGCCTTCAACACCATTATTCCGACAAGACTAATAACCAAACTCCACAATCTTGGACTTGACCCCTGCAGCTGGATCCTTGACTTCCTCACCAACAGACCGCAATCTGTCAGGATAGGCAACAGCACCTCCTCCACAATAGTCCTCAACACCGAGGCCCTGTAAGGATGTGTGCTCAGTCCTCTACTGTACTCCCTATACACACATGACTGTGTGGCAAGATTTAATTCCAACTCAATCTATAAGTTTGCGGATGATGCGACTGTGCTGGGCCGTATCTCAAACAATGACAAATCAGATTTCAGGAGGGAGATAAAGCACTTGGTTGCATAGTGTACCGAAAATAACCTCTCTCTAACTATTGGAAAGACCAAGGAACTGCTCATCGACTTCAGGAAATGTAGCACGACACACACTCCCGTCGACATCAATGGCTCCGAAGTGCAGATGGTCGATAGCTTTAAGTTCCTGGGGGTCACCATCACCAACAGTCTGTCCTTGGCCACTCACATCGATGCCACAGTCAAGAAAGCCCAACAATGTCTCTACTTCCGAGGGAAGCTAAAGAAATTCGGCATGTCTTCATCAACTCTCACAAACTTCTACAGATATACGATAGAGAGCATCCTATCCGGCTGCATCACAGCCTGGTATGGTAACTGCTCAGTCCAAGATTGCAAGAAATTGCAGAGTGTGGTGAACTCAGCCCAACACATCACACAAGCTTGCCACCCCCACATTGATTCTGTCTACACCTCTCGCTGCCTCAGGAAGGCAGACAGCATTATTAGAGAACCCTCCCACCCAGGCATTGCCTTCTTCCAGACCCTTCCATCAGGCAGAAGGTACAGAAGTCTGAAGACCGACACATAGGAACAGCTTCTTCCCCACAGCTACAAGACTCCTCAACGACTCCCCCTCGGACTGATCTGTTCTCTGTAAGAACACTATTCACAATGCCCTATGCTGCTCTTGCTCATGTATTTGCCTTGTTTGGCCCCTTGTTCCGCACTGTAACGAATCACTGTTTGTCGATGTACTATTTGTCAATGTTCTCTGTTGATTATTCTTTTGTCTACTATACAAGTATTGTATACGTTCCCTCGGCCGCAGAAAGATATTTTTCACGATACTTCGATACATGTGACAATAAATCAAATCAATCAATCAATCATGATACCAATCTTGGCCAAAACCCTCAGCACTTCCTGTAGCCTTATCCCTCTATATCCATCCTATCCATGTATTTGTCGAGATGCCTTTTGAATGCTGTTAATGTATTTGCTTCCACAACCTCCCCTGGCAGCGCGTTCCAGGCACTCACTATCCTCTGTATAAAAAAACCTGCCTCGCACATCTCCTATAAACTTTGCTCCACGGGCCTTAAACCTATGCCCCTGGTGACTGACCCCTCCATACTGGGAAAGAGTGCCTGCCCATCCATTCTATCCATGCGTCTCATAATCTTGTAGACCTCCATCAGGTCACCCCTCATCTCTGTCGTTCTAATGAAAACAGTCCGAGTCTATTCAGCCTCTCCACATAGCTAACACTCTCCAGACCAGGCAACATCATGTTAAACCTCCTCTGCACCCTCTCCAAAACCTCAACATCCTTCTGGTAGTGTGGTGACCAGAATTGTGCGCAATATTTCAAGTACAGCCTTACCGAGGTTCTATACAACTGTAGCATGACTTGCTAGTTTTTATACTCGATGCCCTGTCCAATGAAAGCAAGCATTCCGTATGCTTTCTTGATTTCCTTGTTCACTTGTGTTATCACTTTCAAAGATCTGTGGACCTGTACACCTAAATTGGTCTGACCTTCTACATTCCTAAGAGTTTTGTCATTTACGGCATATTTCCCCTCTATGTTAGACCTACAAAAATGCATTACCTCACATTTGTCTGGATTAAATCCTATTTGCCATTTCTCTGCCCAAGTCTCCAACCTATCTATGTCCTGCTGTATCCCCTGACAATCCTCAAGACTATTTGCCATTCCACCAACCTTGGTGTCATCCGCGAGCTTCCTAATCAGATCAGCTACATTTTCCTCCAAATCTTTTATGTATACTACAAACAACAGAGTCCCCAGCACAGATCCCTGTGGAACACCACTAGTCCCAGCCTTCCATTTAGAAAAACACTCTTCTACTGCTATCCTTTGCCTTCTGTGATCAAGCCAGTTCTGTATCCATCTTGCCACCTCACCTCTGATCCTGTGTGACTTCACCTTTTGTACCAGTTTGCAATGAGGCATCTTGTCAAAGGCTTTACTGAAGTCCATGTAAACAACATCCACCACCTTCCCCTCATCAATCATCTTTGTCAGACAGGAATCAGTTGAAGTTTGGGAGTCATGATGGGTAATTTTAATTCCAGGTATGTCAGATGGCTGATTGCTCAAGCATACCATCCAGGAAGTGTAGCCTGAGACCTGGGCCTTATGCAGATCACTGGGTTTGGGGCGATATATTATTGGATCGCCCTTAGGTTGTGAAGGATTTAGGTTATTCTGGACCTGATAATACTTTATTAATAACCTATGCTCTAGGTTAACCCACAAAAGAGAGAAATCTGTTTCTCTGCTGAGACTCAGAATAGATCTCACGAAGGGAGAATGCTTTTCCGGGTCTCAGGCAGTTAAACAGGATCTCAGTTACTTTTTATGGGAAAAGTTCTGATACGTCACTCATAACTAAATTGTTACCTCTATCGTCATGGGTCCCTAGTCATTTAAGACTTCCTAAATGAGTGTCTAGGAGTTTAGACTTTGAGAGTGAGTCTACACAGTATAATTTTAATCGAAGTATTTTTATTATAAAAATACTCCCAATAGATACATACAGAATTACAGAGTTAAAAATATAAATCGTTAACAGTACTATGTTATCTGCTAACACACTAACTTCTCTCAATAGAATGAGATATCTGAAACATGGAAAATCCTAAAGTATCTCCTATCAATTTCTTAATACATTTCTAAGAAGTTAAACAAAACCATACTTACAAAGCCTGAGGTTTTGTCCGACAAGACAAGCTTTTAAGAACAGAACTGACTCTCATCCCCAAAGGGGGGTCAGAAGGAATGTCTTTCTGCTAAAATGCCTCTTCTTTATATACATGAAAATTCCCTTATCGGTCAAGGACGACATCTGTTATCCTGTCACTTATTGTTGGTTAATTACCTATAGCCAAATGGCTAATTGGATGTATTATCATTAATACATCTTTTAATGGTCATAGGGTCTGTGTAAATGTCAGGTGTCCTAAGATATATTGGCAAAGGGGGACTCGCATAGAGGCCTGTCTTTTTTCAGTGTTGTCATGTTCTTTAGATACCAAAACAGACACTTTTTGTGAGGGTATTATTCTAAGTGTCAAGAGGTATAATTAGGGAAAGAGTTGTGTATCTATTTATCTGGAGAATTCCCTGTCCTTATATTTTGAATACTTGTAGGTGCAGGGAGCAATCCCAAAGAATTTTATGGTCTGTCAAAAAAACAGCCTTTATTTGTTTGTATTAATGAGTCTTTGGAACCAGCTTGAGTTTCTCCCATCAGGTGGTAACCTCTACCTGACCTTTAGCTGAAGTGGTTTTATTCCACATTGAATTAAAATGCTTTTTGTATTAATGCATTATTGTAAACCAAATTCTGCGGTGAACGTGATATTCATCACAAGGTCAGCAGCATAGCAACTCATTAGATGTTCAAGAGGGTTTGGGAACATGGAAGGAGGGCAATCTCAGGGTGGCAGTAGCCCAAACTGTTTTTGTTGGGCCATGGGAAACTGGCTCTTCCTTTTTTTTTCCGATTAAGGGGCAATTGAATGTGGCCAATCCACCAATTCTGCACAGGGGCTGGTTTAGTACAGATCTAAATCACTGGCTTTGAAAGCAGACCAAGGCAGGCCAGCAGCACGGTTCAATTCCTGTATCAGCCTCTCCAAACAGGCGCCGGAAAGTGGCGACTAGGGGCTTTTCACAGTCGCTTCATTTGAAGCCTACTTGTGACAATAAGCGATTTTCATTTCATTTCATTTTCATTTTGGGTTGTGCGGGTGAGACTCACGTAGACAAGGAGAGAATGTGGAAACTCCACACGGACAGTGAATTGGTGCTCGGCGGCGTAGGGCAGCAGTGCTAACCACTGTGACACCGCGTCGCCCAAAACTGGCTCTTCCTGACTGGAGAAATGTAATTTTTCTACTACTTATTTAGTAGGGTCTCTGCTTCTGTTATGACTGTTTCCACAGAGCAGAGCAGTTGCTGCATCCAATTCAGCCTCAAAAATAATCATAACATCCAATACCGAACTCTGATTAACATAAACCCAGGCGATCAGGTCGGAGTTGGCAGGCTGGCTTTAACACAACTGCGGATGGAAAAAGAGTAATTAGTGGTTTGCTTTGGTTATATTTTCAATAATGCCCAGAGGAGGGAGACAGAATCCCCACAATGAATTATTTTTTCTATTTTCTCAAGTGATGTCTCTTAAATCACCCATTGGTGGCAGCAAGATTAACCGCTCCGGAGCGTGTTGATGTAATATGGTTAAGATGGTTTTTCCCATTCCGATGCAGTTGCTAACTCAGAGATACTAAAGTGGGATTTATAATCTGACCATTCATGCTCCACATGCACAATAAGGTGAAAATGTTCAGGAATTCCTCCTATTTAAATACATGGGCTACAGCTTGCACAGCAGAGGGGTAGTATGTGATGTACAGTTGTACGTTCTCACCCTCTCAATTTCCTGTGTTGTCTGACATCCAGTCTTGGATGAATCACAATTTCCTCCTGTTAAACCTTCAGAAGATCTAAGCTGTTGCCGTCGGTCCCTGCCAAAAACTCCCTTGTCACCGACTCCACCCCTCTTCCTAGTCTCTATCTTAGTTTGCAGCTGACTGTTCAAAACCTTGATGTCCTATTTGGCCCCAGACTAAGCTTCCAACACAATCCTCCTCTCGATTGAAAATACTTCCTTCTCCTACTTTTGTAATATCACACATCTGAGTCCTTGTCTGCCTCAGCCCAGCTGATAATGAAACTTTCATCTATGTCCTTGACACCTCCAAACATGATATTTCCAATCCTCTCTTGATCAACCTCCTGTGCACAATAATCTTTAACTTATCCAAAACTCTGCTGTCCATAGCTTATCCTGTATCAAGTATTTTTTGTTCTATTCATTTACAGGATGTGGGTGCCACTAGCATTTATTGTCCATCTCTAATTGCCCTTGAGAAGCTGATGGTGAGCTGCTTTCTTAAACTGCTGCAGTCCATGTGGGGTAGGTACACCTACAGTACAGTTAGGGAAGGAGTTCCAGGATTTTGACCCAGCGACAGTGAAGGAACAGCAATATATTTCCAAGTCAGGATGATGGGTGACTTTGAGGGGAACTTCCAGGTGATGGTGTTCCCAGATAGCTAAATGGTAGTGGTCATGGGTTTGGAAAGTGCTGCCTCAGGAACCTTGGTGATTTCCTAAAGTGCATTTTGTAGTTGGCAAACACGGCTGCCAGTGTTTGTCAGTGGTGGAAGGAGTGAAGTTTTGTGCAAGGGGTACCAATCAAGTGGGCTGCTTCGTCCTGGATGGTATCAAGCTTCTTGAGTGTTGCTGTAGCTGCACTCATCCAAGCAAATGTAGAGTATTCCAGTACACTCCTGATTTGTTCCTCGTTGATAGTTATTCTCACCAATCACCATTCTCCTTGCTGGTCTACAATCCAATAGCACTCTTTGAGGAAGGCTATGGAAGTTCTTCTGGGGCCTCAAGGTTTATCCCTCAACCAAGATTACTAAAGCAAAGTATCAGGTCATATTATCATTTGTGGGACCTTGCTGATTGCAATCAATTGCCACATTTCCATATATTAGAACAATTAGTAAACTCTAAATGGTACTTAATTGACTGTAAACACTTGGGGACATTCTGAAACAAAGAAACATGCAATATAAAATCAAGTCAGTAGTAGGGAAAATGTTATAATTTATTATAAAGGATGTGATAAGTGGACACTGAGAAAATAATTATCTGATTGGGAAGAGGCACCATGGTTTTATGAAAGGGAAATCATGTTTAACAAAATTGTTGGAGTTGCTTGAGGATGTTACCTGTAGCAGTAGATGGCAAATGGAGCTGCAGTAGATGTGGTGTATAAAGAACAAAGAATAGTACATCCAAGCCTCTGCCAATCCTGTTGCTGTCTAAACTAAAACCTTGTGCATTTCTGGGGTGCATATCCCTTTATTCCCATCCTATGCATGTATTTGTCAAGATGCCCCCTAAACGTCACTACCGCATCAGCTTCCAGCAACGCGTTCCAGGCACTCACTCTGTGTAAACAAATTCCCTCACACATCTTCTCTAAACTTTGCCCTCACACCTTAAACCTATGTCTCCTAGTAATTGACTTTTGCACCCTGGGAAAAAGCATTTGACTATCCACTGTCCACTTTGACTGTCCATGCCCCTCATCATTTTGTCAACATCGATCAGGCTGCCCATCAACCTTTGTCGTTCCAGTGAAAACAATCTGAATTTATCCAACCACTCCTCATACTCTTCAGACCAGGGAACTTCCTGGTAAATCTCTTCTGTATCCTCTCCAAAGCCTCCACATCCCTCTGGTAGTGTGGTACCAGAATTGTACACAATATTCCAAGTGTGGCCTTACCAAGGTTTGGTACAGCTGCAGCATAACTTGCCAATTTTTATACTCAATGCCCCGGCTGATGAAGGCAAGTATGCTGTATGCCTTTTTGACTACCTTCTCCACCGGCGTTGCCACTCTCAGTGATATGTGAACCTGTATGCCAGATCCCTCTGCCTGTCAATACTGTCATGTGAGAGTACCTTTAAGAAATGGGTGTTTAAGAAATGTACCTTTAAGAAATGGGTGTTTATCAGTGATGTCAGAGTGTGGGTGGAGCTGGGCTGTCTGTCAGCTTTTTACTTTTTTTTTAGGCTGTTTTCTGCAGGGTGTGTTTTAGTTTTGTTTTCAGTGTTGGAGCTGAAGCCAGACAAAGCAGGTGTACTGTTGATCTCTCTGCATGAAAAGACTATCTCTTGATCATTTGGTGAATTCAGAATTATAAATGTTTTCAGTAGTGATTGTAAGCCTGCTGTGCTTCTGTTGAAAGGTGTTTCTTTTGTCTTCTGGATGTTGTTTGGGAAGTTATTAAGGATTACTCAGTGTTGGAGTCTTTGGGGATTGTATTTGAATTAGTGGTTGCTAAGATGTTCACGTATGTATGTTTTAAAAAGGTTAATTTGAGTTCATAGAATAAACATTGGTTTGCTTTAAAACATACTTTTCCATTTCTGCTGTACCAGACCTGTAAAGTGGGCCGTGTGCTCCCCATACCACAATCTATTAAACGTTGTGGGTCAGGTGAACTCCATGATACACTTTGGGGTTCTCTAAACCCTGGCCCATAACAATACTCCTAAGGATTCTACCATTTACTGTATATTTCCCACCTGTATTAGATCTTCCAAAATGCAATACCGCACATTTGTCCAGATTAAACTCCATTTGCCATTTCTCTGCCCAAATCTCCAGCTGATCTATATCCCGCTATATCCTCTGAAAATCCTTATTAGTATCCTCAACTCCATCAAGCTTTGTGTCATCCGTAAACTCACTAATCAGACCAGTGGAGCAAAGGCTGGAGGCGCAGTATTCGTTGCTACAGAAGGTGGAGGAGTCTGTGGTTAACAACAAGGATCGATTGGCTTCATTGGAGGCAGGAACCGTGCTGGTGGTGGAAGGCCAGAAGTTAAGAGAGAAGGTGGACAACTTGGAGAATCTCTCGAGGAGGCAGAATCTTTAGTTTGTGGATCTACCTGAGCAGATCAGGCCGCACAATATGTATTTGGATTTTCAGGTGGCTTTTGATAAGGTCCCACACAGAGGTTAGAAAATGAAATTAGGATTTCCGGTGATGGCCATGTTATGAGTGGTTGCACATCAGGTGGCTCCTGCTCGAAGGGGAACTGTTTTGGGCCTTTTCGACAGTTCCAGGAGGATTTATGCAGGTGGAAAGTATTTAAGTATGAGGGACTAAGAATTCTCCTTCGATAGGGCATGTTTGGGGCCTATCAAATGAGGAGTGCAACAAGTAAGGGGCAACAGTCAGACCAGGAGATCTCTTGAACTGCGACAGAGCGAAAGATGGCGCAGAGTTCTGTGGCGTCGTTGCCCGCTCAGTGGTCCACAGAACAATTGATGAAGTTCCTGATGGCTAAGTAAGGAGGCATCAGAGGACCTGGCCAAGGTGGCTATAGAGAGTGGAGCAAAGGCTGGAAGCGCAGCATGCGTCACCCGAGAAAGTGGAGGAGTCTGTGGCTGTCCACAAGGATCGGTTGGCTTCGTTGGAGGTGGAAATCGCACTGGTGGCGGAGGGCCAAAAGAAGTTCCGAGAGAAGGTGGACGACTTGGAGAATCGTTCAAGGAGAGGGAATCTTCGGATTGTGAGTCTACCTGAGGGGATCGAATGCAGCCACATAATATGTGGTGAAGATGTTCGAGAAATTGGTGGGGGAGGGGGGTCTTTGACCGACCTCTTGATGTTGATCGAATGCACAGGTCGCTGAGGAGGAAGTCTAAAGCAGGTGAGCCATCGAGGGCGATGGTGGTGCGGTTGCATGGTTATATGGACAAACTGAACATTCAGCGGTGGGCGAAGGAGACGAGAGAGTGTACTGGGGAAGGCCATGCGGTACTTATTTATCAGGACTTGGGAGCGGAGTTGGCCTGATTTAATAGGGTCAAATGGCCCTATTCAGGAAAGGTGTGAAGTTCGGTGTGCTGTATCCTGCTCGTTTGTGGGTCACGTTCCGGATTCAGGAGTTTTATTTTGATACATCAGAGGAGGTGAGTAAGTTTTAGAGAGACCATGGACCAGGAGAATATTGGACTTGGGAGATACATGTGAGGGAAGCGGTTGCATTTATGCTGGGTTGCTTGTTTGCTATTGCTGTTTGTCCCACTGTGTTTAATTGATGATTGGTGAATGTGGTAAATCAATTGTGCTGTGTCTCTGTTTACCCGCCCGTGGTTGGGATTTGGGATGGCTATGTCTGTGGTGGGGGATGGGTAGTGGGTGGGTATGAGAGCCAGGGAGGGCAGGAGATTGGATATGGGTCGGGGTGGTGGGGGGAGGATATTATGGGAGGGGGAAGGCGTTTGCTACGGGGAAGGCAGGTATGCTAGTTAACGGGAGTGAAGTACGGGATAGATGTCTGGAGGGAGAGGGGGAGGGGTGGTTGGGTGGAGGTATTTTTCTTTGTTTGTGGATGGGGGTGGGTTCGGAGGGTTACTGACATGTGTGGAATGGTGTGGCGCAGTTGACTAAGGAGGAATCGCAGTGGCCATCCTGGGGGGCCTTGGGGGTGAGCGAGATGCGAACCTGGAGGAGCCCATTGAAGGAGGATATGATCGGAGAAGGGGGATGGCTTGGAGTCCCTTTACCTGACTGATCCCTTTGAATGTCCAGGGTTTAAATGGGCCAGTCAAGAGGTTGCACGTCTTTGCACATTTGAAGAGTTTGAAAGTGGGCGTTGCGTTTCTACAATTAACTCATTTGAAGGTAACGGGTCATACGAGGCTGAGGAAGGGCTGGGTGGGGCAGGTTTTTTACTCGGGTTTGGACATGAAGATGAGGGGAGTGGGAGGCAGGCTTGTGATGGTAAGGGGGAGGCTGGAGGAGGCACCGGTAGTGCTGGTGAACATATATGCCCCAAGTTGGGACGATGTCTGGGAGAGCCCTTCATCAATAGGCAGAGGTTCCACTCCCTGAACGTCCAACTTGTCGGAGACCACCACATGAAGATCATGCACGTGTGTGCATGACAGCTACATCCTGGGGCAGTCAGACATACCCGCGCTCTTCGAGGACCATCCTAGGATGGCCGATTGGCTCTTGGGGGTTCAGGGTACTCTCTGAGGACCTTGCTAATGACACCAGTAGGGAGGCCGCAGACCGATACGGAAACCCGATATAAGGAGGCCCATGTGGCCACCCAGGCTGTCACTGAGTGGTGCATTGGACTCTTCAAAATACGGTTCTGATGCCTAAACCATTCAGGTGATGCACTCCAGTATACCCCCGGAGGGTCGCGTGCTTTGTGGGGGCTGCTGTACCTTCCACAACCAGGCACAGCAGCGGGGTGACATTTGGAGTTGGAGGAACATGTGGCCACTTCCGAGGAAGAGGAGGATTAGCCCAGGAAGGACCCGCAGGACCAGCTGGAGGATGGAAGACAGGCAGCAGCAGCGAGGGTCTGGCGAGTCTGGAGATCTAAGGAGGTCCTCGTCCTCACCGCTTCGCATAGGATTTGGCCTTGTCTGTTAGTGGAAGAAATTGCTATATGTGTCAGGATTGGTAAAGATATCTCAAAGTATTGTAATAGCACAGGTCAAGGGCAAACCAGAGGCAAGGGGTTAAACATATACCAAGGGAAAACTAGCAAGCAAGGGGTTAAAGTCACCCACATTGGAAATGATTTAATCATTTCACAGAGCATTTGAATATGAAAAGGGAAACACAGGAGGCCCCAGTAAGGGATCCATTGTCCAACACATTCGCACCTCTTCTAGAAGTTAAATATGTTAAACACAAATCCATGAGATTGTAAGGAAACATTGTATTCTTTAATCGTTTTCCCATTACGGGAACCAGAGAATATGCATACTGATCACTTTGTATTGTTCCGAATGATTCAGTGACGTCAATATCTGCTTGTGACTCCGAAGAACTTTAAATATATATGCATGTAATTCTGAGGACAGGCAGAGCTGGCTTTTGCGAGCTACAGGATAGTCGCAGAATCTATCTCTCCTGTTTCCCGAACAGTTTTCCGCACAGTTTTTCCGAATTAAACAACATTTTACCAAAACCACGTGGTCGAGAACAGACTTTGAGGTTTTTCTTCCCTCCAACATCTGTCATTCCCCCCATCCCCGCATCCCCCTTCCCACGCATCCCTCCCCCAATCCCATCCTTTTCCCCTCCCCCTCACTCCCCATCCCTCAGCCTTCCCCCTCACCACCTCTCTCCCGTCCTCCCTCCCTTCCCCCTCCCCTTCCCCTCCATGGCCCTCACCCCCTTCTCCCCTCTCCCCTACCCTGTTCCCTACTCACAGGGTCTGTGTAACATCACTGCAGAGTGATGGGACTGCGTCGGCACTGTCAGCGGGTCACTGTTGAAAGCAGGGGGTTGATGATAATCCGCTGAGAGCTGAGTGCTCCAATCGCTCACACCCATCGCCTGCACATGGTGTGCCTGAGTAACAGGGTGGTGGGGGGAGGAGGCATCCAGGACCTGCATGTCCCGGGATCTGGGGCAGGGAGGTGGTGCTCGGCTCGCGTTGCAGCAGAAAGTGCCAGAGCCATCATATTTCCTGAGTGCAACGTGTTTTACTGCTAGACACATGTGTCCCCAACTGTTCTCATACCCCAATGGTGCCGCCCCACTCGCCTCACCCCCCTCTCCACCCCATCCCACTCCCATGTCACCCTTCCCTCCTTTACCCCCTACCCGTGCTCCCGCCCCCCCCCCCCCCCCCCCCCACCCTCCGTGATCCTCGACCTGCGTAGCCTTCCGTGCTCTACTGCTGCACCTAGATGTGTTCCCAGGATGCACCTCAGAGGTGGAGGCTGCCTGCTGCTTACTGCGCCATGTGGCAGGCATCTTCTGGGCGGCCCTGAGGCCAGAGAGCCCCAGGAGTACTTGCTGGTGGCAAATGCCCCATCGTGCTCCCTGTTCCGGGTGCTGACTCCCATATGCGCCACTGTAAGGGGGTTGGGTTAGGGGAAGCTGGTGCCTGCCGTCGCCATTCTGTAGGGTGGCTCAAGGTTGGCACCCAGTGCCCCCTCCTCACGGTTGGTGCCCATAGGTCTCTTCGGTTCAGCTTGGACCGGAGGGGCAGCTGGATCGAGCCCAAGCAGCCCCTGGCGGCTCCCCACTGTCTGCGGCACAATGTTGACGCATTCGGCAATTCTCCTCAGTGACTGGGAGGTGCTCCGCATTGCCTCGGCAATGCCCACCTGAGACTGGGACATGCTCCACAGGGCCTCACCTCTGCACCATATGCCAACCTCTACGTCAGCAACAAATCTGTCCTCGGCCAATCCAGCGACCTCCAGGGCCCATTCGTCGCAGAGGTGAAGATTCTTATATCCGGCACCCGTCGCCCTTCTGAGCCCTTTCCCGTCTGTTGTGTGCCAACATCTCCTGTGGGGACACAGAGGGGGCACCGTGAGCTGCACACGTCATTCATCACAGGGTTGGGCGAGATGGGACGTACGGGGGGAGGGGGGGGGGAGGGGGAGGGGAGTTGTATGGGGGGATGGGGACTATGGGGGGTGGGGTGTACAGCTGGGGTGGGGAGTTTGGGGAGGGTGATGAGTATGGGATGGGGAGAATTGGGGATGGGGAGTAATGGGGGGAAATGGAGAGTTTGAGGGTGGATGGGGAGTAGTGGGGAGGCAGGGAGTAGTGGGGGGCTAAGGAGTTTGGGGGGAATGGGGAGTATGCGGGGGAAATGGGAAGGGGGAATGGAGAGTACGGGGGGGACGGCATGGACATGGGTGCTGGGCGGGGGGTGTTGCCAGTCGTATGCTCGTTGGGGGCGGGGGGTGTGGTGCCAACCCACCCTTGTGGCCCAGTGGAGATCGTTGACCTTCTTACAGCACGAGGTGTTAGTCTTCCTGGTGACGCTCCCGAGCTGTTAGTTGCTGCCACGTCCTCCCAGGCAGCACTGGCTGCCCTGTGGCTGACCCGCCAAGACCCTCGGGCGAACAGGACATCCCATATGACCTTTGGCCAGGTCAGCATGCCCGAATCGTGGGGCTGGTCTCCTTGGTGGCATGGCTGTGAACTGTGTGGATTTGGCTGTGCAGGAGTAGTTTAAGTTCTGCTTTCCCTTGTTAGCAGGAGGCTGGCAAGCGTGGTCCCGGAGAATCAGCCAGCGGGACAGTCACTTGCAGTGTGAAACCCGTGAGGCCAAGTTAAGTGGTCCAATTACCGTTTTATAGCGGTGATGGTCCCGCCGGGCCGAGTGCCGGGAAGCTTGCCGTCATTCCCATTCGCTACCACAATTAGAAATGGTTACATTCAATCGGCCCCGATGGTTAAGATTATGGGGGTGAAGCTGGTTCCTCATCCATGGGTGCTAATATTTGGAATGTCAGGATCCAAGAGTGCAGGTGGGGAAAGAGGCTGACGTTTTGACCTTTTCCTCCCTGTTAATCCGGAGGCGGATGTTGTTTAAGTGGCAGGACTCAGAGCCGCCTAAGACAGGGGCATGAGTGAGTGATTTGGCGGTGTTTCGGCATCTTGAGAAAATAAAGTTCACTGTCAGGGGTTCGGATGGGGGATCCTTCTCCAAAATAAAAATATTTTTTTAAAAACAGAATTAGAGAAAATGGGATAAGGGGTAATGTACAGTTCTAGATGAGAATTGGTTAATGGACAGAAAACAGAAAGTCGGAATAACCTGGTCATTCTCAGGATGACAGGCTGTAACTGGTGGGGTGCTGCAAGGGTCAGTTTCAGGGCCATTCACGATCAATATAAATGATTTAAATGTGGGGACAAAATGTAATACTTCCAAATTTGCTGGGGACACAAAACGAGATGGGAATGTGAGTTGTGAGGAGGTTGCAATGAGGCTTCAAGGGGATTTGAAGAGGCAGAGTGACTGGGGCAAGAACATGGCAGATGGGATGACTTGTGGATAAGTGTGAAGTGATTCACTTTGGTAGAAAAAACAGAAAGGCAAAGTGTTTCTCAAACGGTGAGAGGTTGTGGAGTGTTGATGTCCAAAGGAACCTGGGTGTCCTTGTTCACGAATCACTAAATTCCAGCCAGCAGGTACAGCAAACAATTAGGATGGCAAATGGTAAGTCGGCCTTCATTGCAAGGGGATTTGAGTTCAGGAGTAAAGATGTTTTGCTGCAATTGTATAGTCTTGGTGAGACCGGACATGTAGTATTGTGTCTAGTTTATGTCTGCTTATTCTAAGGTAGGGTACACTTGCCATAGAGAGAGTGTAACAGAGATTAGTCTATTCACCAGGCCAATCCCTGTGATGGCAGGATTGTCCCCTGAAGAGCAATTGAGGAAAATAGGTCTGTATTCTCTACATTTTCAACGAATGCAAGGTGATCTCATTGAAACTTACAAACTTCTTACCCTGACAGGGTAGATGGGGATGGCATTTTTCCCCTGGATGGTGAATCTAGAACAAGCAGACACAGTCTCAGAATAAGTATTTTACTGCAAGACACATGTAAGAGTTATCTCTTACACTCAGTATGTAACAGATAACTTTTCCCAAACTGGCCAACTTTGGCAGTCGACTATGCACTTTATGCCAAATGTTACTATTGGTCCTGAACCATTTTGAGTAGATCATGGTTAATATCTTAGTGGCTGAAAATCTGGAGGAAGTGGCCCAATATGAAGGGGGAGACAACCCAGAAGTTCATGGATAGTCCTATCCTTTTCCAGTTAACGATGAAGAGCACTGGTGAGCAGAAGCTGATGATGGTGGCAAAGAAGCTAACAGCCAAAGTATCAGCTCTTCCATAGCTACTGAGCACAGGGATTCAGAATACATTTCTGTATGCTTTGCAAAGAAAAATGTTGTTACCCACATCAGATAGTTTGTCAAGATCACTGCAAAGTCTGGTGGTAACTGGGGAGAGGATCAATGAACAAAACTACCTGTCAGTATACAAGACAAGTCCACGATCAGATACTGTGTTGTTTCCAGTATCTGAGGTTCTAATATTGGTCAGAGTGTCTGTAGTCAGAGTTCGGCAGAGCAGTGGGAAGGAAGATTCAGAGACAGTCAGCATCTGGTAGAAGAGATGTCCAGTCTGCGTCCCTAGCCTTCTGATAGAAATCAAAGTGTGACATTCCAGAGTAGCACTTGAGTGTTGATTGGTGGATATTTATCTTAATAACTCATCCCTTGACTCAACTTCGGGGAGCAGAGAGAACCAAACCTGCGGGAGACAATCCTACTCGATAATAGATAGTCTCCATCGTTCATATTTAAAGGCAGGTCGCGGCCGGCATTCTTTTTTTTTTACTTTGAAACTTTATTTCCAATACGTAATTTTTCCAAGTTTTTGACTTTTTACTGCTGAAAATTAAAACAACTTCAGTTTAACATGTGCATGCTTACATTTACACAAACTTTAATTTAAATATACTCCCATTTCTTTGGAAATTTAAACAATTATAGAAAAAAGTATAATCTTGTTTTTACTTTACAAGCAATGACTTTAGAGGAGATGGGTGGCACGATAGCACAGTGGTTAACACAGTTTCTTCACAGCTTCAGGGTCCCAAGTTCGATTCCCGACTTGGGTCACTGTCTGTGCGCAGTCTGCACGTTCTCCCCGTGTCTGCGTGGGTTGACTCCGAGTGCTCCGGTTTCCTCCCACAGTCCAAAGGTGTGCTGGTTAGGTGGATTGGCCACGCTAAATTGGCCAAGCCCTTAGTGTACAAAAAGGTCAGATGGGTTTACTTGGTTACGGGGATAGGGGGGAGGTGTGGGCTTGGTAGGGTGCTCTTTCCAAGAGCCGGTGCAGACTCGATGGGCCGAATGGCCTCCTTCTGCACTGTAAATTCTATGATTCTATGAAGTAACTTGTCAAACACACACAATGCCCCCCTATTCTTACTGGTTCCACTGCACTGCACTATCCAAACATCCAAGTCACCTCCTGCTCCATTCTCACCAAAAGTACTTACTTCCTGGTTTCCAGAGAGTGGCGACACAAAGTTATGACTGTGTTGGTTTCTCTTAGTGTTCACATATGTCAACCCCCTTGACTGGCCTTGTTTGATCAGTATTCCTTGCCGACAAACCTGGCCTGACTTCCCTCTCACTGCACCACCCGACCACTTCCTGACCAGTACTTGCCATTGTGGGAGTGCAAGCGGACGTTGTGCCGGCCGTTGAACAGATTGACCATGGAGCCGCTGGTTGCATACTGCCGATCGGTGGTGGGGGACGAGCCGAGCCGCGCGCAAAGGACGAGCACTAGAGCGGAGCTCCAAGCTGGGGCCACGTTAGCATTGCGCGACCACGTGGACACCCGTCAGCCCCAGTCCCCCCCTCACCCATGCGCACGTGATGGCCAGCACATAGCCCAGCCTTGCGCTGCCCACCCCCTCAAACACCGCAACCAATCGGGGGCTGCCCACGGCCGGCATTCTTAAAAGCAGGTCTCGGCAGTTGGGGACCTCTTCCCATGATCGGGAACGACACAACAAATCGCTCTGCGACCCTCCCGAAACCCAGGTTGTGATCCTGAGTTTGAAAAACCCTGGATTAAAAAGTGTGACTAGCTATGTTATATGTTCTTTTTTTGGCCGGCACAGACACGATGGGCTGAATGGCCTCTTTCCTCGACTTAACCTTTCTCTGGTTATTAATGTCAGATTGTAGCCTTGGACTCCAATTTACAATTGGTTTTCTGTCCACGGAGTCAGATGAACGAACAGTTGTTGCATAAATCATTACTCCTGCCCAGAGCTTTTCGCCCTTTCAGACCTGCGGAAGTGCCCAAAAGCTTCAGCATAGAACTTGGCACGGATCAGATTGTTGCTTATCAGGGTGGCATCACACCTGATCCACCGAGCCTCCCTACCATCAAATGACAAGAGAGCAGGCAGAGCCACCCATCAACCATGACTGAATATGGAGAAATCTGATAGAGGACTATCTCATGGTCCATTTCACTGATATACATGAATATCTGAATTTCTAGCGCAGACATCTGCTGACTATTTTTTCCACTGGGCAAACATCCAGCAGGAACACAAGACTGGAACGTAAAAAAAACACAAAACATTCATCTCATCAAAGGAAAACACTGGGCTACAAAAGAAGTAGCTACATATAAAAATCACTATCAAGGAAGTAAATTAGATTACACAGGGGGGAAATTAAGTTATTATCCCTGGTGAACAATTGATTATTCTGTGTAGTTTAGAGTGACTGATGCTATTGATGTCCCAAGTGGCAAGCCTAAGGCATAAAAGTTAAGCTGTGGTAGCTGACAGTATCCCTATTGTGAATGTTGTCTGAAGATCAGGTTGGAGCAGAACATACACGTTTTCATGCCTCCTGCAAAAGCGGAGCCTGCAAAGGCAGGGTTTTTGGACTCGACTTTCCTGGGTCTATAAACATAGCTGCACAGGCAAGTACAGGCCCTCCACCTCTGTTGTAAACTAGTTTTGGATCTGTCCTTTCATCCTTTTTGTCTCCTTTAAGTAACACATAAAGGGAGCAATCCCATTCAAATTTCCATTTTTGTAAGTTTGATCTGAACAGTAATGCATTCTTCTGGCAGAATCTGGAACAAAATCGTCCATGAATAAATAAAACAACAAAAATTGCTAAAAAAATTTAAAGTGATTTGCAAAAGAAGCAAATGTGGTGTGAGAAAAAATGTGTTTGGGTCTGGAATGCACCAACTGGTCTGAAAGAGCGAAAAGCTCTGGGCAGGAGTAATGATTTATGCAATAACTGTTCGTTCATCTGATTCCATTGGAGGCAGGTTCTATTGAGGCATTCAAGAGGACATTTGATGATTATTTGAATAGAAACAATGTCCAGGACTACAGGTAAAAGGCAGGAGAATAGCACTAAGTCACAATGCTCACTTGGACAGCCGATGCAAACACGATGGGCCGAATGGCCTCCTTCTGCACCGTAACAATTCTGTGATTCAATTCATTCAGTTGTCATAAACCAAAAGTTCCTATATGTTGTAAAGAAATAGCCATCCATTTAAATAGTAACTTTCTCAGGAAATGTGAGTCAACATATAAAATTTAGGATAAGATGAAAGTAGACGATGGAAACTGTCCAAGAGACCACTGGAATAGCTGAGTCTGAAAGAGATAAAGGTGTGGATGTTGGTTTTAGTAGACAATATTACTGCGGCTCGAGGCAGCAACAGACAATTTTAAGCAGGTCTTTGCAATGGAAAGGATATAAGATTGAGCCCCTGTTTGTAGGATCAATGAGTTAGTAGCCAGACAGGTAATTAGTGGCAAGAATATAAAGTCTGCAAAAGGGGCTGAAGATTAGCCCATCCAAGACTGTGCACGGTGGCACTGCTATCTCACAGCTCCAGGATATCAGGTTCAATTCCGGCCTCGGGTGACTGTCTGTGTGGAGTTTGCACTTTCTCCCCGTGTCTGTGTAGATTTCCTCCGGGTGCTCCGGTTTCCTCCCACAGTCCAAAGGTGTGCTGGTTAGGTGGATTGGCCATGCTAAATTGCCCTTAGTGTCCAAGCAGGTTAAGTTGGGTTACGGGGATAGGGTGGAGGCGTGGGCTTGAGTAGGGTGCTCTTTCCAAGGGCCGGTGCAGACTCGATGGGCCGAATGGCCTCCTTCTGCACAGTAAATTCTATGCTGATTCTATGAAGTGAACTGAAAGGTTTGAGGATTGCAAAGCTTGCTTCACAAAACAAAAAGCTTTTTCTTGTAGATCCCTCTGTTGCCACCGTTGAGGTTTCTTTAGTAGCTGGTGTAATGGTGCCAATGTTGTGGTTAAATTCGGAATGAACCTGCCATAATAATTTACCATGCCAAGGAAGGGTTTGTGTTCAGTAACATTCCTGGGTACTGGGACCTCTTGGATAGCCTTGACCTTCTCCTCAAAGGTATTCGGGTCGGGTGCCTCTGGGGACGTGAGGTTCTTCATCTATTATAGGTTTGGGACGCACAAACTATCAAGAGTTTTCTTCTGCTTGTCACCCCTGTGATCTTGTTGGCAGTGAATAGTAGAGCTGATCGTGTCCTGTGAAGATACAAGGACATTTTCCACAGCAAGCTAAACTGGAATAAAGGCGCGAGAGCCAACATTTATGTCAACCCAGATTTAACATCCATGATATTTAGAGCCAGACCAGTCCCTATGCTCTGCAGAATGTGGCGACTAGAGGCGTTTCACAGTAACTTCAAGCTTGTGACTTTAAAAGATTATTATTATCAAAAGGTCGAGGCTGAACTGAAGCGATTAGAAGAAGTGGGCATAATTGGACCAGTTCAGTTCTCTGAGTGGGCGGCCCCATTGTTGTAGTCACCACTAGCTGTATTATATGTATTATGTTAAGACACATATACTAGAGGTAAATAGTAACGCCCTGCCCGCTGGCTCCGCCCAGTAGGCGGCGTATAAATGTGTGTGCTCGCCGGTGCTGCAGCCATTCTGGTAGCAGCTACAGGAGGCATAACATCTTTGCTCAATAAAGCCTCGATTATTCCACTACTCACGTCTTTGTGATAATTGATAATGCATCACCCAAAGTCCCCGTCCTCAAGTCAGATTGATCCATAAGAATCTGTGGGCGCTACAAGTTAACCATCAGTCAGGCTACCCAGGTGGATAGGAAACCCAGTCCCGAGAATCAAAGACCTCTATGCCAAGCTGGCAGTAGGTCTTCCCTTCTTTAAATTAGATCTCAGCCACACATATCTACAATCGGAATTTCAAGACTCCTTAAAGATCTGCAGGAAAGGTGAAGATCAGGAACGTGGAGACGAAAATACCAAACAGCCAGACGGGTGGGACGGCGGGTGACCTGGAAACCATTTTGTTTTGCTCCCATTCTCCACTGTGAAACTGTTTGCATTGGAGCCATCAAACTGTACATGTTGTCATGGAAAGAACGGATGAAACTCAGGAGCTTTGGTAGACAGGCAATTACCCCCACCACCCAAAAAAAATCTTGTAGAGGAGGAATTTTTAATCATAGAATTTACAGTGCAGAAGGAGGCCATTCGGCCCATCGAGTCTGCACCGGCTTTTGGAAAGAGCACCCTACCCAAGGTCAACACCGGCACCCTATCCCCATAACCCAGTAACCCCACCCAACACTAAGGGCAATTTATCATGGCCAATCCACCTAACCTGCACATCTATGGACTGTGGGAGGAAACCGGAGCACCCGGAGGAAACCCACGCGCACACGGGGAGGATGTGCAGACTCCGCACAGACAGTGACCCAAGCTGGAATCGAACCTGAGACCCTGGAGCTGTGAAGCAATTGTGCTATCCACAAGGCTACCGTGCTGCCCAATAATAATAATCTTTATTGTCACAAGTAGGTTTACATTAACCCTGCAATGAAGTTACTGTGAAAAGCCCCAAGTCACTGCATTCTGGCACCTGTTCGGGTACATAGAAGGAGAATTCAGAATGTCCAATTCACCTGAAGACAAGTCTTTCAGGACTTGTGGGAGGAAACCGGAGCACCCGGAGGAAACTCACGCAGACACGGGGAGAACATGTAGACTCCACACAGACAGTGACCCAAGCCAGAATCGAACCTGGGACCCTGGAGCTGTGAAGCAACAATGCTAATCACTGTGCTATCGTACCACTCTTACGAATTTACGGTTGTAAATCTTGGCAGATGTACTCGTAAAATTTAATAAGGATTCAAAAATCCGACGGTATCTGACAGCAAGTTATTACGGCAGCTAAGAGGTGTTTACCGATTCCTCACGCTGTGTCTGCACGTTGTGGAAAAATGCCCTCTTCTGGTGTGTCTGCAGCAGGTTGACGTTGCGGGCGGCGCTAGGACCCAGGCCAGGGAGGTAGTGCTGGGCTCCCTGTCAGTGGCAGAGGATGGGAGACAGGCAGACAGACAGAGAGGGAGGGAGGTTGCACCGCTCACAAGGAGCAGAGAGGAACCACTGGCAGCAAAATACCATTTGCAGTATCCTGGCAACACCCCTGACGCACAGATCGCAGCCTGTCCTCCCCCCGCCCAGCCGTCAGACCCACACACACAGGGTGATGAGGTGCAGGTGCACAAACTTGCAGCATGGACCTGACCAGCGGCGTGCGGCGGTGACCCAGTGGTCTGTATCTCGGTAAATACAGGTGAGCAGAGCGTCTGTCCCAGTGCTGTACAACTGCATTTACATTTCACTTCATTTACTGGTGGGTTAAAAAAAATCAGTGGATAATGTGTTTGCTTCTGTGCCGACCTGAACAAATGGTACAACATCTTACAGGTAACCTGAAAGATGTTGGCGGGAATGTACCTCAGTCGTTAAACTGTTATCCCACCTTCCCGGCCCGGCTGGAATATGCGTTTTATTTTTACCTGCGCCATTTGGGACGAACCAGCAAGGATCTCCTCTACCCCAACCCCCCCTCACACACACCATATTTTTATGGAGTGCTTTATTGCAATGATCAGGCTGTGGACCCATTCAGTTGTGGATCAAACAGATTTCGGAATAGCTGTGAATTGCATTATGTTTAAAATGTTCTTCGCATTTGAAGTATGTGTATGTTATGCAAAAGAAATACACCCAGAGTGCAGATTAAGCAAGACTTTCACTGGAAAGAGAACATGGGAGAATTTTTCGACTCAGAATAGAAAACCAGTTCTAAAATGTTTCAAGAGACTGGAACACTGAACATCGGCATTGGAACATCCTGTGCTGTGGATCCAGAAAGGTTACTTTGCAGACGGATGCCAATCAGCCAGTCACCTTAGTGCCGCCTCTCTGCAAGAGCAACTCAAACTTTGTCCCATTCCCCCATCGTTTCCTTGTAGCCTTGTAAAGTTTAATTTTAAATCTTCAGTTGCTTCTCCAACTCCCTTTAGAAAACCCCAATTGAACCTGCCTTCCACCACGCACTCTTGACAGGCCTTCCCAGATCTTAACCACTAGCACTAGCTCAATAAATGTTTATTTTTCTCTCATGTCGCCGTCGTTTCTTTTGCCATTTATTTTAAGTTGGGATACTCAGGTTCTTGAGCATTCAGCCAACAGGAACAGTTTTACCACATCTCTATCGAGACCCCTTATGATTTTGAATGCCCCTATCAAACCTCTCCACTTCTCTTCCTTGAGGAGGATAATCCCAATGTCATCAATTCATGACTCGCTGTTAAAGGCGGAGCAGAAACTCTTGTTTAAAAAAGTCATTTGTAAAACCTGTACTGGGTTTTGGAATGCGAACCGCGAAGGAAAAGCATTATTATTAGAGAAGATTTTAAAGCGTATTTATAGGAGTGGACTTTGGAAACTCATGTGATAATCAATTGGGTGGATTCAGAGGAGAAATCCACATTTACTTGGGGCTCCGAGTGGAAGAGTGGAAAGCAAAGTCCTTTATCTCTGGAATCATTCTCATAAACCTTTTCTGCACCCTCTGTCACGCCCTTCACAGGTTTTTGGATTCGGTTCGCATTCCAAAACCCAGTACAGGTTTTACAAATGACTTTTTTAAACAAAAGTTTCTGCTCCGCCTTTAACAGGGAGTCGAGCACAGCATTTGATTCCAAACCCATTAGGATTTATTTGTATTGAGTGTTGTGCAAACTGCTCACAATTGCTTTAACTTTTGATCCCCAGACTATTAAAATGGCACCAAATATTTGTTTTACCTTTGAAGGCTGTTGTCCCACTTTAAATCTGGACACTGCAGTTGTCTCTTCAACTCAGAACACTTTTTTTTACTCTTCCTTGAATTCATATGAACCATACCTTGGTCTCTGTTCACTTAACTCAACACCTAAAGGATACTTTTCTTCATTTCTCCAGTTTCCTCAACTAGATGGACTTTGGATTTTCAGCATCTGTTTTCTTAACCAGTACTCCACAGTATGGTTTTACTTCTAGCAAAACTGAGAGAGATAATCCCTCTCTAGCCTTCCAAACCAACTTCTAGGGAAGCTGTGAGAGCTGCCTTCTCTCTCACTACCTATCACCAACTGCAATCAAATTGCTAAAATTTAAAAGCCTCTCCACACTACAAGGTCCCAGTTGCTAAGCAACACCCACATACTTATGCTTTATATTTATTCTTCACGCCGTAGCCTTCTCTAAGTACAATAGAAAAACGGTTGGAACTTAACCAACCCCCACACATACAACACCTTTGTCCAACATTAATCTATTTATAGGTTTTACCCTTCCAGGCACAGAAACATTAAATTAAACCCACTTTAAACTATACCTTATTTCTAATGTTTACCAAAACAAATATAAGCCCCATAAGGTCCAGAGGAGGTTCACAAGAATGATCCCTGGAATGAAGAGCTTGTCATATGAGGAGCGGTTCAGGACTCTGGGTCTGTACTCATTGAAGTTTAGAAGAATGAGGGGTAATCTTATTGAAACTTACAGGATACTGCGAGGCCTGGATAGAGTGAACATGGAGAGGATGTTTCCGCTAGTAGGAAAAACCAGTACCCAAGGGCAAAGCCTCAGACTGAAGGGACAAACCTTTAAAACTGAGATGAGGAGGAATTTCTTCAGCCGGAGGGTGGTGACTCTGGAACTCTTTGCCATAGAAGACTGTGGAGGCCAAATCACTGAGTGTTTTTAATAGATAAGTTCTTGATTAATAAGGGGACCTGGGATTATGGGGAGAAGACAGGAGAATTGGGATGAGAAAAATATCAGCCATGATTGAATGGCAGAGCAGACTCAAAGGACTGAGCAGTCTTTTCTGCTCCCATGTCTTATGGTTTTGTAAACCTACCTTTGTTTTCCAAACCACCTGTCCTGCCGCCTTCAATGATTTATGCACATGTACCCCCAGGTCGTTCTGATCCTCCACTCACTTTAGAATTGTATTATTTATTTTATATTGCTTTTCATTTCTTTGACCAAAATGTATCAATGTAAACTTCCTGCATTAAATTTAATCTGCTAGGGGTCACCACATTCTACTAGCCTTACTATGCCCTCTTGAAGACTTTTCACTATCCTTCTTACAGTTCACAGTATTCCCAACAAATAGTGGTAGTCAGAACTTTCATGTCACTCATTGTCTGCCTTAATGTTTAGGCAGATTTCCATCCAGGCAATTGCAGTTCGACCAGACAAAAACCTCATTCATAAATGCTAATTTGCCATTAGAACCTCAAATACTATTTTTGTTTCTGCCAACCTCCATACTCCCACCCAAACATAAAGAAGTACAAGTCGTGAACTGTTCATTTTCAGCCAAAATTAAACGCAATCTCAGATGCAATTAAGTAAAGCTGGAGAGATGGTAAGTTTTTCATGGCAGTTCTTTATGGATGTTGAAACTTGAAGACCTCCAAACTCAATGAATTTGTTGCTGTAAGTTCTGAAATACCTGCAGCTCTCAGTGCTGCTTCTTTTCATTCTTAACACTTATATCCCTCCACTTTCAGGAATTGCTGCTAACCCTCCTCATTTAGCCACCATAACATAACCCAGTCAGCGAGCTGCCTACACGAGAGAATGTTTTGTGCGGGCAGAATACATACTAACTGCTTTATATTAAAGACAAAAGAATAAAATGGATTGTGACCCACTGATGCTTACCAGCCGATGCTTTATCTGTCTGACTATCACATTCTCTGACCATCTCTGCCTGAGCACCCTCTGCCCTGGACGCACCCTGCCCTGGACACAACCTGCCCTGGACCCACCCCGCCCTGGACGCAACCCGCCCTGGACACCCTCTGCCCTGGACGCACCCTGCTCTGGACGCACCATGTCCTGGACACACCCCGCCCTGGACGCACCCCGCCCTGGACGCACCCAGCCCTGGACACCCTCTGCCCTGGACGCACCCTGTTCTGGACGCACCATGTCCTGGACGCACCCCGCCCTGGACGCACCCCGCCCTGGACGCACCCAGCCCTGGACACCCTCTGCCCTGGACGCACCCTGCCCTGGACGCACCCTGCCCTGGACGCACCCCGCCCTGGACGCACCCCGCCCTGGACACCCTCTGCCCTGGACGCACCCTGCCCTGGACGCACCCTGCCCTGGACGCACCCTGCTCTGGACGCACCCTGCCCTGGACGCACCCTGCTCTGGACACCCTCTGCCCTGGGCACCCTCTGCCCTGGACGCACCCTGCTCTGGACGCACCCCGCCCTGGACGCACCCAGCCCTGGACACCCTCTGCCCTGGACGCACCCTGCTCTGGACGCACCCCGCCGTGGACGCACCCTGCTCTGGACGCACCCTGCTCTGGACGCACCTTGCTCTGGACGCACCCCGCCCTGGACGCACCCTGCTCTGGACGCACCCCGCCCTGGGCGCACCCTACACTGGACGCACCCCGCCCTGGACGCACCCCGCCCTGGACGCACCCCGCCCTGGACGCACCCCGCCCTGGACGCACCCTGCCCTGGACACCCCTGCCCTGGCTACCAGCTGCCCAGGCCATCACATGCCCAAATAGTGCCACAAAATAAAATTTCCACTTCTGTGTTCGAATAATGATCTCTCAATATGAAAATAAGTATGCTAACTTCCGCTTTGTTTTCCGGTGTTAATTCTGAACCTGGAAATTCAATTAAGTGCCATTGATCCTTGTGTAAAAGCTGGGATCTGCCGTAAGGA
The DNA here is from genome assembly GCF_047496885.1 of Scyliorhinus torazame. Lineage (NCBI taxonomy): Eukaryota > Metazoa > Chordata > Chondrichthyes > Carcharhiniformes > Scyliorhinidae > Scyliorhinus > Scyliorhinus torazame. The sequence continues at coordinate 194,123,624 of NC_092710.1, read as the reverse complement.
ATCTCCACAGCTGATTCTAGATCAGGAAGAGATTTCTTAATTTAAATATTCATGGCAGGTGATAGTGCCAGTTTGGATGGATTTCAGTTGCCCACCATAATGGAGAGATGGCTATTGAAGACCTTCTGCTTGAAAGAAACCCAGCATAGCTAGGCCCACCAGTTTGTTTGAGCCATGGCTGGCTCCACCATTTCCTGAAACGTTCCGTCTGCAAGGATTTAGGCCAAGACTCAGGCCTAGATCCACGGGGTGGATCTTCTGCTAACCAAAAGCGCAAGGCAGGTCTTTTTACCTGGCACTACACCAAGCCAGCAGATCACCATCTAGACCAGGGAAACTCGGAAAGCCCCTCTCCTTTTTTGACCATGCTGCTATGGTCATTGTGGACCTGTTTTGTACAGATAGGGGCTCTGCCCAAAACAAGGCCTTGTGGAGAGTAGCAGCAATAAATAGGCCTGTTGATCTGGTTGTGGCCACATATCTGGGCCTTGCGTGCACTCCTACCTGACCTGCAGCCAGCGTAGTTCTGTGGACCCACCTGTTATCAGATCACCAGTCAAAACAACCTTTGCTTTACCCTCTCAAAATGCTTTTGGAGCTATATCCTCAACCCTTTTATTTTGATGAGTTTTTGAAGTCCATTCTTCTTTGCTCTGGTATTCCTCTTATAATAGGAGTGCCTAAAACTTAGGAAATTATCAAAATGTGGCCGACCAAAGTTTTATACAAAAGCAGGTCTTCTTTTCTACCATATTCAACATATTAAAATCCACAATCTAATTTGTCTCTTATTGTACTTGTACTTGCATTTCCACCTTTGACAGGAAAATGGTAAAGGTACATCAAGAAAACGACTTCAAATTATATAGCAAGAGGAAAACAAAAGGAGTCAAAGGTTTAAGTTAATAGTGGGTACATTTAGGATAGATATCAAAAAATTCCCCTTCACACAAGGAGTGGCCAATGTAGGGAATTGACTTCCAGATAGCATAGTGGAGATGGAAATCCTTAAAGAATTGCAGTTGGATGCTAAAATAGGAAACCACCACCCACTTTGGCCAAATGCCAGGGACAAGGCCATTTGGGCTACCTGTTCTTGCAAGGACACATCAGTGGCAGTTGTCCTGGGCCAAACTGTTCAGTCCCTGAACAGAGCCCTCCTGAAGCCCAAATGGGCTAAGGAATTTCATTTAGACTGTATGCTCTCCAGTCCGAAATGCCTGGGACCAAATGAATTCTGGATTTCCAAATTTCCTGCCTTATAGAATGACGTTGGCATGCCTAACCACAAGTGAAACAGAAAACCTCTACTTACCTGAAATGCCAAGTCGTGGGAGAACATTATGAAAAAGTATTTTAAATTGTTTTATTCATCAAAATACTGTACCTTCCACCATTCCATTCTCAACATTCTGTACTAAAATGATGCCAATGATATTAAGAGAATGCTCGAGTCTGCTCGAAAGATTTCTGGACAGCTTGCATTACCAAACAATAGATTTCCTTACTGGAGAGCTTACAGTTTATTATTTATGATTGATCACCTCTGGGATTCATTATCTTACTTCTGAAAAGACGGAGCTGTCTGAGAGACTCGAAAGAAACTCCTGCCAGACGTGGACTGAAGTGCGTTTTATGGCAGCCTTTAAAGGTAAAGATGGAGGAAATTTTCAGTAAAGTTTGAAACTCCCCAATTTTCCCCTATCATTTTGGAGGTGGCAATTGGTGGAAGACCTACCAATGGCCCCACTACCCTTCTACCCCCCGCCTCCCCTCACCCCAGCGGCATTTACAGTCTGAATTGAAGGACAATCCCTGCTGAACAGTGACTATGAGACCATTAGCAACAGGAAAAGACAATTGGCAGGATTCTCCGTTTGGGAGATATGTTCTCCCGAAGGAGCTGAATTGCTGATTTGCGCTCCTGCTGGGGCCGCAAATAAGGAAGCGTTCCCAATTTTTGCATGGTGCGGATTGCAAGGGATTCCCTAGGGAACCCTGCTATTGGGCCGCCATTTTGAGTGGGTGGCCCGATAGTGAGGTCCAGTGGCTGGGCCCCCTCCCCACCTTCAATGCAATTCAGTACCCGCCCTTTGGTCACCCCCTTCCCTTCCCGAGACCCACCAGAAGAGACACCCATGCCTCGAAGCCCCCCAGAAGAGACCCCTGTCTGGAAGTCCCCCGGAAGAAACACCCGTGTCTGGAAGCTAGAGAGTAGTCCAGACAGAGGCAGTGAAACACATCACTGCGTTAACACTCACTTGTGCAATGCACCTGCTGGCTCAGGCACAGGAAGCAAAACCTGTCAATTCTTGGATAGAGAAAACCAGTCAGGTGGGTTTAAACCCCTCAGATCTTTTGATCTGCAAGCCATTCATTCATTTCTTTTTGATTTGATTTTACTAGGCTGTGAATGACAGCTTGCAGATACACCCAACTGACTGCATTGTTCCATTCATCTCCCTTCATGCTTGAGTGACTTTGATGTAATCAGTAGTGAAATTACTGTTTTTAGAATTATACTGAAGAGGATTGGTGAGGGTAATGCTGCTAGAATCGTGTAGAACCTGAAAAGGACCCAGACTGGTTGGTGCAATGGGTAAGAAAGTGATAGATTAGATTTAATATAGAGAAGGAATTCATCTTTGGTGAGAAGAACACGTGATTGAATATTCCTTAGACCTGATGCTGCGGCACCTTCTGAGCCTGAAATATGGAACATAGCGTCTCTCGTGGAACTCTGGTGTAGTGCGGGAGAAGACAGGACATAACCCATTTGTAATGGCACTAGCTGCACTATGGTAAGTTTAAAGATCCAGTTTGAATGTCAGTATAGCAGGCTGGTGAGATGGCATCTGGGTGAGATGGTACGCAGATAAGATGGCAGGTGTGCATGATGGCGACAGGGTGAGTTGGTAGGTGGGCAACGTAATAGGTGGGTGAGGAGATAGAAGGGTAGGGTGGTAGATGGGTGAGGTAGCAGGTAGGTGAATGGTAGTTGGGTCTTATCTATGGGGTAGTTCGGTGGTTGGGGGGAGTCGGGTCAGGAAGATAATTGGGTCGGAGGTGGGACAGTTGGATAATTAAAACAGTAGTTGGTGGTTTAGGGGGGCTGATTACAGGAAATCAGTGTGACTGAGGGGGTCGGGAGGTTGTCAGTTGTGTAGTTACCCAGATGTTAGAACAGGTTTTAATCCGTCTAACATTTCCTGGATAACTATTCAGGTATGTACTGTGGAACTGCCCCAAGTCTCCCAACAATAACTCTGGAGACATTCAGGGAGAGTCCTGGGGAACAGTTAGATTTCCCACCTACAACAATCTGGTGAGCAGAAGATTTGGAGCAACATAAAATAAAGGGTACAATTCTCATGGGGATGCAGGGGCAGAGGGACCTGTGTGGCCATATGCATAAATCGTTGAAGGTGGCAGGATAGTTGAGAGAGTGGTTAGTAAAGCATACTGGGCTTTATCAATAGGGGCATTGAGTACAAATGCAAGGAATTAATGTTAAACCTTTAAAAATGCTGGTTCAGTCTCAATTGGAATATTGTATTATTTTCTGGACACCACACTTTAGAAAGAATGTGAAGGCATAAGCGAAGCGAAAGTGCAGGAAAGATTCCTGAGTGCGGTTGCCGGGATGAGGAATTTCAGTTACGTAGATAGATTGGAGAAGTTGGGACTGTTCTTGTTAGTGATGGGAAGGTTTTTTTTTAATTTTTCCAATTTAGCGTGGCCAATCCACCTACTCTGCGCATCTTTGGGTTGTGGGGGTGAGACCCACGCAGACATGGGGAGAATGTGCAAACTCCACCCGGATAGTGTAGCTGGGCTGGGATCAAACCCGGGTCCTCAGCGCCATGAGGCAGCAGTGCATGAAGGGAAGGTTAAGAAAAGATTTGATCGAGGTATTCAAAATCATGAAAGGGCTGGACAGCACCAATGGCAGAAGGATTGAGAAACATACAACACAGCTTTAAGATAATTGGCAAAAGAAACAATAGTAACACGAGGAAAATGTTTCCACGCAGCGAGTTCAGATTTGAAATGCACTGTCGAAGAATGTGGTGGTGGCAGGGTCATTTGAGGCTTTTAACAGGGAACTGAATCAACTGAAAACCAAGAGGTTGCTACAGGGGAAAGGCTAGGGAGTGGCTAAGTGAATTGCTGCTTCTGAGGGGCATCACAATACAAGGGGCAGAATGGCCAGCTGCTGTGCTGTAACCATCCTAAAGTTCTATAAATGTGCCAGACTTTTCAGAAATGTGAGGCACGGCAGCTGAATCTGCGACTTTAAAGCACTGGTTCAGCACCTCTGACTTTGTCCAAACCAGATCAGGGTTCTGGGTGTTATTATGAGCAGAAAGCCAATGTAGAACAAGCATATCCAGGCTGCAGGGGAAAAGACAAGAAAAATGATCATATTGCCCAAAAGAGCCAGATCCCACTTTCATGAGGGGACAGTCAATGTGTGGTAGTATCAGGTATTGCGGTACCCGAGAGGCTGTAGACCATTGGGTAAGCCTAGCAGCTTGCCATTGGCTGTTTAGTATGTGGCTCCGCCCTGACAGGTGGGGTATAAGAACAGATGCCGTCCCAGCAGCCCTCATTCTGTACCGAAGCTGCTGGGGAACAGATCTAGTCTATTAAAGCCTTCAGTTATAAAAACTCGTCTTCGAGTCTAATTGATTGTGTATCAATTTAATAGACTACTCTTGGGCTGAAAGAATGGATCTCCGAATCAAGCCGGAGTGTCTACAACTCAGCCCCCACGCGGAGAACTCGGCTTCGATTTTTAAGCGCTGACTGGCGTGCTTCAAAGGCTACCTCGATACGGCCAGAGGCACCCTCTCAGGAGAACAGAAACTGCATCTTTTGCACTCGAGAGTAAGCCCTGGTATCTTCTCCCTCATCGAGGAGGCGGAGGACTATGATGATGCAATCGAACTGTTAAAGGGACATTATATACGCCCTGTGAATCAGGTCTACGCACGTCACCTGCTTGCAACTTGACGGCAAAGCCCAGGGGACTCACTGGAGGACTTCTACCGTGCACTACTAGTGCTAGGCAGAAACTATGGCTGCCCGCCAGTTTCGGGCAGCGAGCACACGGAACTTCTGATCCGGGATGCCTTCGTAGCAGGTATGAGCTCTTCAGAGATCCGACAAAGACTTTTAGAAAAGGACACCCTGGGACTGAGAGAGGCACGGGCCCTGGCAGGGTCCATGGATGTGGCCTCCCAAAACATGCAGTCCTATGTGCCCGACCGCGCGTTGGCCCCCTGGGCTGCGTGGCATCCCGCAGCGGCAGCCCCACTGACCTTCCCCGTGTCCCCGCAGGCCTGCGCTGTTAGACGGCCCACTAGCTCCGTTGGGCCCCGTTGCTTCTTCTGCGGGCAGGCGAAACACCCCCGCCAGCGCTGCCCAGCCCGCATCTCCACCTGCAAAGGGTGCGGCAAGAAGGGCCACTTTGTGGGGGTCTGCCAAGCACGAGCCGTGGCCGCGTTCTCCCAATGACTCCGGACCGCCGCGGCAACCTTCCTTTCGGGCCCCAGGCGGCCAGCACTCACCGCCACCCCCCTCTCCGAGGACCATGCCAGACCCACGGCCGTGGCCATCTTGGCCCTCGGACACCACGCTGGACGGATGGGCGCCGCCATTTTGTCCATCCCCGCCGCCATTTTGTACATCGCCGACCTCCATGTGCGATCCATGGGAGACGCCATCTTGGATGGGGCCCCAGGCCCCCAGCGCAGCCGCCTACATGCCCGATCGCAACCCACAACTGCTCCATCTGGCCTCGGTGACGCTGGACCAGAATTGACCTCGCAACAGCAACGACGACGATCTTCATCAACGGCCACGAGACGTCTTGCGTGATCGACTCTGGGAGCACGGAGAGCTTTATACACCCGGACACGGTAAGGCGCTGTTCACTTGGTACCCACCCTGTAAACCAAAAAATCCCCCTGGCCTCCGGGTCACACTCGGTGGAGATAAAGGGGTTTTGCCTAGCAAACCTCACTGTCCAAGGCAGGAAATTCAACAATTTTCGCCTTTATGTCCTGCCGCACCTCTGCGCGGCCACACTCCTGGGGTTAGACTTCCAATGTAACTTGCAACGCCGCACTTTTAAATTTGGCGGTCCTATAGCCCCCCTTACTGTCTGCGGCCTCGCGACCCTTAAGGTCGACCCGCCTTCCCTGTTTACGAACCTCACCCCGGATTGCAAACCCGTCGCCACCAGGAGCAGACGGTACAGTGCCCAGGACCGGACCTTCATCAGGTCAGAGGTCCAAAGGCTACTGAGGGAAGGAGTCATTGAAGCTAGCAACAGTCCCTGGAGAGCTCAAGTAGTGGTGGTAAAGGCCGGGGAGAAGCATAGGATGGTCATTGACTACAGTCAGACCATCAACAGGTTTACGCAACTGGATGCGTACCCTCTCCCCCACATATCCGACCTGATGAACCGGATCGCACAATACAAGGTCTTCTCCACGGTGGATCTCAAGTCCGCCTACCATCAGCTACCCCTCCGCACTAGTGACCGCAAGTACACTGCCTTCGAAGCAGATGGGCGGCTCTACCAATTTTTAAGGGTTCCCTTTGGTGTCACTAATCTGGGGCGTCATTCTCCGACCCCCCGCCGGGTCGGAGAATGGCCGTTGGCCGCCGTGAATCCCGTCCCCGCCGAAGTCTCCGGTACCGGAGATTGGGCGGGGGCGGGAATCGGGCAGCGCCGGTTGGCGGGACCCCCCGCTGGATTCTCCGGCCCGGATGGGCCGAAGTCCCGCCCAGAAATTGCCTGTCCCGCCGGCGTAAATCAAAGCTGGTATTTACCGGCGGGACCAGGCAGCATGGGCGGGCTCCGGGGTCCTGGGGAGGGCGCGGGGCGATCTGACCCCGGGGGGTGCCCCCACGGTGGCCTGGCCCATAATCGGGGCCCACCGATCCGCGGGCGGGCCTGTGCCGTGGGGGCACTCTTTCCCTTCCGCCTCCGCAACGGCCTCCACCATGGCGGAGGCGGAAGAGACTCTCCCCACTGCGCATGCGCGGGAAACTGTCGGTGGCTGCTGACGCTCCCGCGCATGTGCCGCATTTCCGCGCCAGCTGGCGTGGCAACAAACGCCATTTCCGCCAGCTGGCGGGGCGGAAATCCCTCTGGTGCCGGCCTAGCCCCTCAATGTTGGGGCTCGGCCCCCAAAGATGCGGAGCATTCCGCACCTTTGGGCCGGCGCGATGCCCGTCTGATTGGCGCCGTTTTTGGCGCCAGTCGGCGGACATTGCGCCATTGGGGGAGAATTTTGCCCGGGGTCTCCGTCTTCCAACGCGAGATGGACCGAATGGTTGACCGGTACGGCTTACGCGCAACGTTCCCGTATCTTGATAACGTCACCATCTGCGGCCATGACCAACAGGACCACGACACCAACCTCCGAAAATTTCTCCAGACCGCGAAAATCCTTAATTTAACGTACAATAAGGATAAATGCGTCTTTAGCACCGACCGCCTAGCCATTCTCGGCGATGTAGTGCGAAATGGAGTTATAAGCCCCGAACCTGAACGCATGCGCCCCCTTATGGAGTTCCCCCTCTCTCACTGCCCCAAGGCCCTGAAGCGCTGCCTCGGGTTTTTCAGTTATTACGCCCAGTGGGTCCCCAACTACGCAGACAAAGCCAGACCCCTGATCCAGTCCACAACCTTCCCCCTTTCGATGGAGGCCCGCCAGGCCTTCTGCCGCATCAAAGCAGACATTGCAAAGGCCACGATGCGCGCCATCGACGAGTCCCTCCCCTTCCACGTCGAGAGCGATGCGTCCGACGTAGCTCTGGCCGCCACCCTCAATCAAGCAGGCAGACCCGTGGCCTTCTTCTCCCATACCCTCCATGCTTCCGAAATCCGCCACTCCTCAGTCGAAAAGGAGGCTCAAGCCATAGTAGAAGCCGTGCAACACTGGAGGCATTACCTGGCCGGCAGGAGATTCACTCTCCTCACTGACCAACGGTCGGTAGCGTTCACGTTTGATAATGCACAGCGGGGCAAGATTAAGAACAACAAGATCCTGCGGCGGAGGATAGAACTCTCCACCTACAACTACGGGATCTTGTACCGTCCTGGGAAGCTAAATGAGCCATCGATGCCCTGTCCCGCGGCACGTGTGCCACCACACAAGTGGACTGCCTCCGAGCCCTCCACGAGGACCTCTGCCACCCGGGGGTTACTCGCTTTTTTAACTTTATTAAGGGCCGCAACTTGCCCTACTCCATCGAAGAGGTCAGGACAGTCACCAGGGACTGCCAAATCTGCGCGGAGTGCAAACCGCACTTCTTACGGCCAGAGAGGGCGCACCTGATAAAGGCTTCCCGTCCCTTTGAGCGCCTCAGTGTGGACTTCAAAGGCCCCCTCCCCTCCACCGACCGCAACACGTATTTCCTGAACGTGATTGACGAGTACTCCCGGTTCTCGTTCGCCATCCCCTGCCCCGACATGACCACTACCACTGTCATCAAGGCCCTCCAGGGTATCTTTACACTGTTCGGGTTCCCCGCGTACATACATAGTGATAGGGGGTCCTCCTTTATGAGCGACGAACTGCATCAATTCCTGCTCAGCAAGGGCATCGCCTCAAGCGGGACGACCAGTTACAACCCCCGGGGAAACGGGCAGGTAGAGAAGGAGAACGGAACAATCTGGAAGACCGTCCTACTGGCCCTGCCAGTCTCCCGCTGGCAGGAAGTCCTCCCGGAGGCCCTCCACGCCATTCGGTCGCTGCTCTGTACAACCACCAATCAGACACCTTATGAACGTCTCCTTGTCTTCCCCAGGAAGTCCTCCTCCGGGACCTCGCTCCCAACCTGGCTAGCGACACCCGGACCCATCCTGCTTCGGAAGCACTTGCAGGCGCACAAGTCCGACCCGTTGGTCGAGAGGGTCCACCTGCTGCACGCTAACCCCCAGTACGCCTACGTGGCGTTCCCTGACGGCCGGCAAGATACAGTCTCCCTCCGGGACCTGGCGCCCGCCGGAACCCCATGCGCACCCAAACCAATAACCCCCCCCCCGCAGCACCTCACTGGGGGGTCAGTCCTCCCGCCGCCCCTGCCTGGGCCATCCCACCCACTGATGCTCCCTACAGGCGTCCCCCTCTCGGGTCCACCATTTGCCCCACCAGCGCCGGGTGACGAAGCTGCCATGGGCGACGAAGCCACGCTCCTGGAGTCGCAGACGCCCGGACACCCACCAGAACCACCACAGAGGCTCAGACGATCTAGGAGGATGGCCAGACCACCCGACCGACTGATTGCTACACTGTAACTGTATCTGTACATGAACACTGACTATATACATATGCCACACTTATAAATACTCACGGTACCTCCATATCTGATCATACCATGTTAAATGCAATTGCAACCACTGGCCACCACCCCCGCCGGATTCTTTTTTAACAGGGGGTGAATGTGGTAGTATCAGGTATTGCGGTACCCAAGAGGTTGTAGACCATTGGGTAAGCCTAGCAGCTTGCCATTGGATGTTGGTATGTGGCTCTGCCCTGACAGGTGGGGTATAAGAACAGATGCCGTCCCAGCAGCCCTCATTCTGTACCGAAGCTGCTGGGGAACAGATCTAGTCTATTAAAGCCTTCAGTTATGATATAACCTCGTCTTCGAGTCTAATTGATCGTGCATCACAATGTAAGGCTTTACTCGTAGCTGATTGGAATATGGAGGGGGTTAGTGAGGTAGACACTTAATGTGCACACAACACTGACATCAAAAGGGTTTGTCAACCTAGGCCCCAAACCGGCTTGAATTGATAGTACCTGCAGCATTTGTCAAGGAAGCTTGGTCGTTTTCAGGTTTGGACTTCACTTGACATTAATCAGCGAGTGTCGAAGAGATATACTGTTTCGCCTGCCAATTTGGAACTGCAGAAAACCACCTTCGGGCCCCAAAAATGTTAGAAAAAAACCAGAATTATTCCAGAAAGATTCCAGCAATTTCTGTAAAAGATGCTGGGGGTCAGGCACTCAATGTCCAGTACATCTGGAAACAGCAGACAAGGTGCACTCTCCACACATTTTTATGTTTAAATCGCAATTGACGTCTGAAAACCAGCGTAGAACCTCAATTTATTTATTTAAGCAGCTGCGTACCTGCTTTGAGTGGCAGTGCTTGGAGGTCTGCCTGAAAATTGCATCTGCAGGAGAATGGGTATACAAGATGCACACTGGCTTTCCTCTGTCAATCATTTCCTTTTCAGATGAGAAATGGCAGCAGGCTGTTGAAAATCCCTGACCCCTGAAACATGGCACTGTCAGATAAGGAGAGAATAAACAAAAGAACTTAACTGCCTGTCAGAAGCAGGGCATCACATTTCATTCTGTATGATAGCTGTACTATCACATTTGTTGAAGCTTTGCCCCAGAGATTTAGTGTCAAGCTAACAATCTTTGCAATTCATGCAGCATTTTATTTTGGGGGGGCGGGGCACAGGCCTCTCTATTTCTACCCTTGTCTCAATCACCTAGGTGACAGAAATGTTCACAAAGTATGAGGCAGCATGTGCCTAACTGATCTGCAAGAGATAGTTTATAATAGTCATTTTTAGTTGCTGTGGATTAAATCTGCCCTTTGCTTTTTTTTCTTGGCGGTATCCTTCCAGTCAATGGGAGGTGGCCGGAAACCCCAGATAATTCTATACAAGAGTTCCCACCATCCTACACCGAAGTTACACCAGCTGATTCTTCCAATCGGCTGCTGTAACTTCAGCTTAAACCCTACATAAGGATAAACAGGTTTCCCACTAATCTCCCGCCAAATTTACAATGGCTGAATGGGAGAACCCATAAGTTAACCTCCTGGTATCTGTTACTGTCTCCAGTGTTCTTGGGCGTCATTCTCCGACCCCCCGCCGGGTTGGAGAATCGCCGGGGGCTGCCGTGAATCCCGCTCCTGCTGGTTGCCGAAGTCTCCAGTACTGGATATTCGGCGGGGGCAGGAATCGGGCTGCGCCGGTTGGCGGGCCCCCCCGCTGGATTCTCCGGCCCGGATGGGCCGAAGTCCCGCCGATAAATTGCCTGTCCCACCGGCGTGGATTAAACCACCTTTTGAACGGCGGGACAAGGCGGCGTGGGGGGGCTCCGGGGTCCTGGGGGGGGCGCGGGGCAATCTGGCCCCGGGGGGTGCCCCCACGGTGGCCTGGCCCGCGATCGGGGCCCAACGATCTGCGGGCGGGCCTGTCCCGTGGGGGCACTCTTTCCCTTTCGCCTCCGCCACGGTCTCCACCATGGCGGAGGCGGAAGAGACTCCCTCCACTGCGCATGCGCGGGAAACTGTCAGCGGCCGCTGACGCTCCCGCGCATGTGCCGCCCCGAGATGTCATTTCCGCGCCAGCTGGCGGGGCAACAAAGGCCGTTTCCGCCAGCTGGCGGGGCGGAAATCCCTCCGGCGTCGGCCTAGCCCCTCAATGTTGGGGCTCGGCCCCCAAAGATGCGGAGCATTCCGCACCTTTGGGGCGGCGCGATGCCCGTCTGATTGGCGCCGTTTTGGGCGCCAGTCGGCGGACATCGCGCCGTTTGGGGAGAATTTCGCCCCTTATTTTTGAAATATCCGCACTGCTACTTCCTAATTCTGTCTCACAACAAATCTATCAATAACCTGTTAGGAGCCTGGTTCTGGTATTGTTATCACATCGGCAGGCAAAGAAGTGCATTACTGAGTTTGACAACTGCAATATTCAATATTGCAATATATTTAATATTGGCCATAATTTTTGGATTTTATCATTATGTTGGACAGAAGTTTCAGCACTTGCAAAAAGGGAGGATAGAAAGGTGCTTTTAGAGAGTTGTACACAAAGCAAGCTGGTAGAAGTAAAAATTTGTCTTTTGTGTATGTTCAATCATTGTTTTTTTTATTTCTTCTGATTCCTATCAGGATTTTCATTGGAAAATTTAGAAATCTGCATTGAAAGTAATCGGCAAAAATGTAAAGGTGTAACTCTAAAAATCAAGTAATTTTAGTTCATGCTGTGAATAAAATGCCCCACTGTTACAAAAGACAGCTATAATACAAAGCAATAATATTAAAATCAATTCATAATGAAATGCCGTTTCCTCAAGTACCTTAAATGAAGATAAATTTCAAAACCAGGAGGACTGAAATCTTTCTAAACACAGTTCATTAGAATAGGATTTCAGGGGATCTGCTTCTCTCTTACAGAAAACAGCTGTAAATACAACACGATGGCTACGCAGCCTGTGCCAAAACTTGAAATAAAGCTTTTCGAAGATGGGCAGGACGACCCAGAGAGTCAGAATGATGATCATCTGAGGAGTCTGAAAGCACTCACCCAAAAACTGAGGCTGGAAACCAGAAGGCCTTCCTATCTAGAGTGGAAAGCCAAACTTGAAGGGAAAGACTGGAAAAGCTCAAAGCCGTCGGAGGATCAAGAGCTCCCAGCGACAAAGAAACCCAGCGAGGAGCCCAGCAGCCTCAAGGGAACACCAAAGCAGCTCAGCGGTAGTTCTGTGATGGATGGCAGCTTGACTTCAGGAAAATTCAGCGGCTTTGAAAATATTGACGAGGCACTGAGCTGGCTCAGGAAGGAATTGGTAAGTTCGAACGCATTCACTTTTATCTTTTATCCTTAAGGTTAAGACACTCCTTCCTTTCTGGATCTTCTAAGGGTATATTGTTGGAACGTGGATAGCACGAACACAAACTGCTTTATTTAATTTCCTTTTGGTTTTACCTCAATTCACAGCAGTTTTAAATATTACCTCAGTAATCTATTTACTGACTGTGTGCCTTGAATATTATGCCAGCATCTCAAAGCTGCTAGTTATTCAATCCCTTTGGCATAAAGCTCATTGACATGCACACAAGGGCTCGACAAAGTTCACACCAAAAATATTTATCCAATTGTATCATAAGAGAGATGATTTGTCCACCAAAGTCCAATCACTCAACTACTCAATCCCCAGCACATCCTCGTAGCAGATTTGCATTGCAAGAACCAACTCATTTCACAGCTTGCTGTTGGTCAATGGTCATTAGTTTCAAAACAAATTATATTATTTCACACAATTGATGTCGATGTGAATGGTGATGTAGATTTTGACAGCAGATTGAAACTAATCAATGGATAATGAAATGTAAAGTTAATGGCACTGTTCTCTTCCTCCCCTTAAAGAGAGAGAAGAAACACTCCTCCACTGTTTGCATTGCTGCTTCCTGATTTTGATGTTTCTGTTCACTGTCTCCTTATTTTCATTGTGATTGGGATGTTGCTTGTTTCTGTCTTCAGTCTCTAGTTCCTGTCCATTACTTCCTGTTATTTGCATTGCAAGTTCTATTTGTTTCTGTTGGGTTAGATGTCAGATACGATGGGCCGAATGGCCTTCTTCTGCACTATAACAATTCTGCAGTTCTGTGATGGTGAAGGGTGGATGAGGAACATGTTGTGATACTCAGCGAGAACGCGGACATGGCAGCATCAGAAACTAAAATAAAAGAAGAAATGTTCGACGGGTGGTTTAGAGTCCAATGCTAATGTTAAGACTGAGCAAGGCTGCTGTCAGAGGAACAGAGTGGCAATAGATGGTTGTTGTGCTGGTGTTGGTTACAGAATGTGTCTGTTAAAGGAGTCTTTATATGTTAGCAGCAAGTCTTTAATAACTACTTGCAACTATATACATATACATTGGAAAGGGTGCAGGAAAGGAGCTATCTCCATATCTAGGTCTTCAACGTCTCTGCTCACACTCTGGGTCATATGTCCTGTTGATGCTTCTCGGCCTTTTGGCTAAGATCAAGCCTGAGATCAGGTATGATGCCTGTTCTTGTCAGCTTGGATCTAATATATCCTTTTTGTGGGGACCATGAATAGGATTCTATTTGAATTTGAATTGTTTCTTGGAGCAAGCAAGGAGATGGATTAAGGAATTGCCCGTCCACTCGGCGAAAAAAGGTGTGAATGAAAGGTGAATTTATTCAAGCATGAGTGAATACTGATAATAGGCTTCAAAGGGATGACTTTGGATCAATACAAGGGTTGACAAGCCTTGCCCTTCAGTTACACAGCCCATCTTCAGTTTGACCTGAGAGAATGTTCACAAAGCCCCATTATTGTTTGATCATTTTGAATACCGGATGTAAAAAACTTATTTGAATCACTTTTGAAAGTATTTTCCTAAATATTCGTAGTTATTGCGTGGATTTGGCAAAGTTTGGAAGTATTTTTTCAGCTCTTCTGATCTGTCCCTATTTATAATCCATGTACAACCCACACAATCATGACATCCAACATTTTGGGATTCTTCTGCTGCGAACAGCAGAATGAGAAAATTTGCTTATTTGTTGAATGGGCGTCAATGTAATTTTGCTGCTTGTTACTGTACTAATGCACAGATTTTTGTTTTTTAAAAACCAGACGGAGATGCGCCTGCAAGACCAGCAGCTGGCGAGACAACTGATGCGTCTTCGCAGCGACATCAACAAGCTGAAGATTGAACAAACCTGCCATTTGCACCAACGAATGCTTAACGATGCCACCTATGAACTCGAGGAGCGGGATGAACTGTCGGACTTGTTTTGTGACTTCCCAGTGACCAATGCCTTCACTCTCTCAGCGCCCCTCAAGCTTATCGGTGTGACTAAAATGAACATTAATTCCAGGAGGTTTTCTTTGTGTTAGAAGTTCCATGAGCATTGTCCAGTTAAAACTGTAATAGCTTCCCTTTGGAGATGACTAGAGCAAGCTTCAGAACAGCAGAGGAGGTAGTCTGGTTTCCTTTTCTTGTATATTACTTTTGCTGCCTTTTTTCCCAGTCCGTTTTTCCCTCTTTTCTCTGGCCTCTCCTGCACTCAGCAATTCACACTGCTGTATAAGACCATATGTAATGGAAACACTTCAAATAGAGTGAGTATTTGAAGGTTCTTTGACCAAGTGGTCTAATCCTCTCCCCACCCTACAGTAGGGGTCTCCACCACTAGAGATCAGGAGCATGAAATCTGGCAAGATTTTCAACTTCCAACCCCAGGACTGTTGCAATCAGCCGTCTCACCCCAGTCTGGATCCAGTGATCAAATATGATCAACATTCAAAACCTGTACTGAAGAAGAGTCATATTGGACTCAAAATGTTAACACTGTTTCGCTCTCCACAGCTGTGGCCAGACCTGCCGGGTTTTTCCAGCACTTTCTGTTTTTATTTCAGACCTCCAGCAGCCAGAACATTTTGCTCTGATCAAATATGTGACCTTCTTCGTAATCAGGAGAGAAGAACCTTCAGTTTGAATGCAGTGTTCAAAGTTTTATGTAAGAAATTTCAAACCACTTGGTAATTCTAGCTGCTTTCAGTGAATTCCTTGAGAGGGTCATTATCAACTCCAGCGGAGGTAGATACAGGCTGTTATGTGTTGGCTACCCGTTACCCAGCCTGCCAGTTCCAACCCATTGAAGGCAACAGAAAGGATGTCTGGCATTAGCCCCAGTATCCCACGTAGGACCTGTAACAAGCCAAAAAAATATGGTTGCTGTGTCTGTGAATAGAACCACGGGGTTATTATCATGGGCCATCACTGGTTCATAGTTTTAACCATTATTGGTGTAGTGCCCCTAAAAACAGTGGGGAATGACTTGTATTCCCATTTTTTCTGCCTCTGCAGAAATGTCTCTCTCTCTCTCTCTCTCCTCCTCCTCCCCCCCCCCCCCCCCCCCCCCCCTAATCTTGTGCCTGAGGTGCCTACCTGAATAAGGTGGTAAGGTTTTTCAGAATGCAAATCGGGGTCCAATGATGCCCACATGAAACATTTGCCATTGGAGTTTGAAGTCCGGAAGCTGCAATGTATTTTCGGAATATTGTTAAGAGATGTATCGAAACAGGTGATTTGCCTGCTCTTCATCTGTCCCTCATTACAAACTAAACATTGGGAAAATACCTTGAAACAATTCTCAGCCCCATGAAGACACCTATCAGCTCGAACGTCTGAACGACAATGAAGTAAAAATTCAAAGTAATCTTTTTTTTTTATTGCACAGTAGCCATTTCAAGAAGGAAAGCAAGTAGATTCATGAAATTTGTGAGTATGATCCTGGTGGTAGGATAACATAAGGAGGTAAAACACTGCACTACAGTACATTATGGAGTATACTAGGATAGAGGTTTACATTTACAATCCTGTGTCTTGGTCAAGACTTCACTAAGAGCTGTCAAGTGGAAGCCAACATAGAAAGAATCCTGAGAGACCATTGTCACAATCTCCCAATGGCAGAAACAGGCCAGTATTGGCCAAGGCCCAGCAGACCATTTACCCATCTCCGTTTATCACCTGGGGAATGAGATCATAGAATTTACAGTGCAGAAGGGGCCAGTCGGCCCATCAAATCCCACCTTGGAAAGACACTATACTTAAGCCCACGCCTCCACCCTATCCCAGTAACCCCAGCTAACCTTTTGGACACTAAGGGACCATAGAATGGCCAATATACCTAACCTGCACATCTTTGGACTGTGGGAAGATATCAGAGCACCCGGAGGAAACCCACGCTGACACGGGGAGAAAGTGCAAACTCCACACAGTCACCCAAGGCCGGAGATGAACCTGGGACCCTGGAACTGTGAGGCAACAGTGCCAACCACCGTGCCGCCCAATGTGGTGTAAGAAGACCCAAACAGCAGAGCGAAAGAAAGTACAAAGCAATTTACAGGAAAGCTGAGACTCTCTGGACTTGTTATCACAATGCAAAGAAGATCAGCCCACCAGCTCCACAACAATTGTTTGTTTGACCTGTTGTGGGTGGGAGCATTGTCAATAATAATAATCTTTATTGTCACAAGTGGGCTTACATTAACACTGCAATGAAGTTACTGTGAGAAGCCCTGAGTCGCCACATTCCGGAACCTGTTCGGATCACAGAGGGAGAATTCAGAATGTCCAATTCACCTAAACCTGATTTACTGGGAGACAGTTTCCTCCATCCATATGGGCAGACATAATAAGATACAAATAAAAGAAATACCTCCTCTGAGATGGTACTGCAGAAAGCCTGGGCAATTATTCAAAAAAGATGGCTAAAAAGGAATAGTAATTCCATTAAGAATTTTGGCTATTTTGTAGATAGTGCAGAGTGCTGACTGTTCTCTGCCAGAGAGACTGCAACTACTGGTAGGAGATGTATGCCTTCATGTTAATGTTCCATGAAACTTCAATTTTTCCCCATTGTCTTCTGTGCTGGGGATTGGCTCCAATGGGACACCCATTCAATACTTTTCAACTTGCTACTCTACATGAGCCTAAACAGGCTATTTATTAAGTTGGACCTACTGCCCAAGAACCATCTCTAACAGAGAGAGTTAAAGTACACTGGAAACAAATTAAACTGGAACGTTCCAAGTCTGCACAGTTCAGTACCAAACCACTGACCCTCAACAAAAAAGTACTTGAAAGGTGATATATTTCTCATGGTTAATGTCGTGTCTTAATCAAATTTTGACTTAGTTTTGTATCAATGTGTCATTGTGCAGATGAAAGCGGACAGAAGCACAAAAGCAGTCACGCGAGATCAAGTCAGGTGAAGGAACCTGACTGCAGCCTTATCTGTCACTGGCTGAGGAAAAGAAGCAAGAGAGAGAGAGAATGAGGCCCAGGTGGATTTGTCCCATTCAATTGAAAGAGTTGCCTTTTATACATAAATGTTTCTGGTGTTTTATGATTTTTATGGTTAAACATACCAGCCTCCCCGAACAGGCGCCGAAATGTGGCGACTAGGGGCTTTTCACAGTAACTTCATTTGAAGCCTACTTGTGACAATAAGCAATTTTCTTTTCATTTCATTTGAAAGAGACATAGTTAGAAAGTTAATAGAGGTACTGCTGAATTAACACATAATCAAGAAAGAAATTAGGACATTCTGACAGGAAAAATCCTTGGAGAATCCAGTATATTAACAATAACAAGCAGCATCTAAATAGCCATTCTGAAACAATACAAACTCACTGCTGGCCGTGCGCAAACTTTCAGGTGGCATTGGTGTTTAGCAATGGCACTTCATGTCAGATTTTATTTGCTCAAAAGTTTAAAAAAATCAATGGTTAGCATCATCTTATATTTGTTATTGGTCCTTTGATGGCATTAGTAACTGGCTTCAAATCAGACTAGTGATATACTTTGATGTGATTCCCATTGAAGAATCAAGCGGTTGTAAATTGGTCAATAATTCTTAAATTACCAATCTCTTGAATAACACCAAGTTTCACCTGTTGTCAGTAGTTATTACTGTTTTGTGGCAGCTTCAAAATTAATAAAAATCTAGAAGGTAAAACAGTCCATGCTAATTTTTATTGATCAAGAACAATGGTAGTTGTGTTTTCTTATATCCAGGAAGGGAGGAATTCTGCACCCCCGTGATTCTGTGTTGGGGTCTTCACTGGGCCTAGAATGGAGCCTTTACTATAAAAATCTGTTAGTTCTGATGGACCTATCAGAAGAGCAGCTAATAGTATCCTCTGGCTAGCCTGGAATGCCGCCAGGCAGCCTTATACTTCTGGCGTTATGTAGGTGAAGTGGGCAGAAACAGTGTCTGTATTCCCCTGATTGTAATTTCTCAGTGATTAGTGTGTGGGGTGGAAATTCAGTGGATCCAGGTTCTGATTTGAATCTGGAGCTCCCACAGTAATTATCCCAGAACTATGCTCTCAGGATTGTGCAGTTGAGCTATGCTCTTTGGTGTTTTACATCAGTGTTTTTCCAACTTTTTCAACCCTTTGCAATGCATGCTGGCCGATCTTCGCGAAGCACACCATGATCGCTAACCTTCAATACAAAAGGGGACCCTACTTGGTCCTCACAATCTCGGCCGGGATTCTCCTCTACCCGGCTGAGCGAGCCGTACCGGCGCCGAGGAAGGTGCGGAATCCTCTGCATCTTTAGGGGCTAGGCCGGCGCCAGCGGGGTTGGCGCCGTGCCAGCCGGCACCGATGGGCTTGGCGCCGTCCCAGCACATGTGCAGGGGGGTTCTCTGTGCCAGCCATGACGGTCTGTTACACCAGCCAACGTGGAGGGAAAGAGTGCCCCCACGGCACAAGCCCGCTTATGGATCGGTGGGCCCCGATCGCGGGCCAGGCCACCGTGGGGCCCCCCTGGGGCCAGATCCCCCGAGGACTCCACAGGCTGCCCGCAGAGCCAGGTCCCGCCGTTAAGGACCTGGTCTAATTTACGCCAGCGGGACCGGCCGAAAACGGGCGGCCGCTCCGCCCATCGCGGGGCGGAGAATCATTGGGGGTCCGCTGCCAACGGCCCCCGACCGGCGCGGCGCGATTCCCGTCGACGCCCAAGAATCCGGCCTGGGGTGGGATTCACGCCGCCCCCCGGTGATTCTCCGGCCTGGCGGGGTGTCGGAGAATCCCGCACCTCATTTATATCAGGTTCAAAGGAGGAGAGGGCAATGCGCATGTCAGGTGCAGACTTTAGCCAGTTACTTTGCGCCTTTTTCACTTTTCTGAAAATGGAAAATCCATCCTCGCATATGCAGGTCATTGTGAAATGCAATAGCAACAAAATACTTATTTTTCTCGGCACTGGATACCCTGGGAGATGCTACTCCAGAATGCTGACAGCACAATGGCATTTGGCATCTTTTCAATGTGGTATCACAACATCTTTTAATTTGGAGTCAGCTCGAAGTTAATAACTGAGTCTGGGGTCTCAACCTCAAAATGAATTTTTCACTCCTACTTCTCTTTCAAAATCTGAAACTTCTCTCATTTGCCATGACTTACCTGAATACATCACACATGGGCTTTGCATCCTTACTTGCATTGGCACAATTGACAAAACAATAACTTAACAAATCATCTTTATACTGCTTTGTTCCCTAGTTAAGTTTCTTTGTTATAGGCTGTTAACCAGAACCCCTGTACAGAGCGAAGACTAGCACTGCTCTGTCCTGCCCTGGACGCTCCTGTGCAGCTCTCCAGATTCTGTTGTGAGATCCTGTCCAGTAGGTACACTGCCTATTTGTGTCTCGGACAGTTTCTTGAAAGAAAATGATCCATCTTCAAAGTCCTCTTGTCTTGCTTGCCAGCAGCTAGAAAATAGAAGTAGCTCTCCTCTGATTTGGCGGCAAAAGCATGTACAGGGTGCTTGACGTCAAGTGCACGTGCAGAACGCTGAGCTACTCTCTGCTCCCACTTCTGGCTGGAAGACTGCACACAGCCTCATTTCTTTTCACTTAAAAGGCATCAACGACTGCTATTATCATTATAAAAGCCAATAGTGGCTGTTGGGCGCTTCTCCCACGATCGGGACGACCACAGGAAGTGTGTGGCCGATAGCTCCACAACCCCCCCAACACATGCTCGCGACCCAGACCAGCACTTTGAAAAACCCTAATGGCAGCGCCAGTTGTTAAACAAGTATAGTGATTCCATCCCCATAGGCAGAAAAAAACTGACACCAAATCAAGGAAGGAAATATTAGGAGGGGAGATGAAAAGCTTGGTCAAAGAGAAAAGGTTTTAAGGAGGGTGTCAAAGGACAAGAGGCAAATAGAAAGAGGTTTAGAATGAAATTCCAGAACCTAGATGGATGACGTCACACAACCATCATTGATGTGAAGTAATTGAGGAAAAGCAATAGGCCATTGTTGGAGGAACACAAAGTTCTAGGAGGATTGTAGGCTGCTGGAGATTACAGTAATGAGGAGGACTGGGCTAATGAATAAATGTGAATACAGGGATGAGAATCTTTAGTTGGAGGTATTTGAGCCAGTGCAGGTCAGGAAGCAGAGGGGTAATGCAAGACTTGGTGTGAATTAGAATACAAACAAAGGAGTTTGGAATGAACTTAAGTTTATGATGGTTGAAGAATGGGTGGCTGTTTCGCAAAGCATTGGAATAGTCATGTCTAGAGGAGTCAAAAGCTTAGGGCTTCAGCATCTGAGGGCTGAGGCAGAAGCACAGGCAGGCTAACAATCAGAGGTAAAAGTAGATGGTCTTTTTTGATGGAAGTGGTGTTGGGATCGAACGCCACCAATCTGATTCAGTGGGAATTGGCGGTGAGGGAACCGAGTTTATTGGGTCAGCAAAGGTAAAAAATAATAGATTCAGATTACCCAATGTTTAACTGGAGGAATATAAATCAAAAAGCACTGAAAATGCTCAGCAGGTCTTTATTTTGAGTTTGCAGAGGTTCTAGTTGAGTGTGACGTCTGCAGAACTGAAGAAAGTTAGAAATGTGATGGGTTTTATGTCAGGGAAGGGCTGGGATAGAGTAAAAAGTGGGAGAGATTAAATGACAAAGCTGTCACGGAACAAAAGGCAAAGGGAACGGCAATGATTGCAGTAAAAGAACAGTGTGAATTGCAGAATAATGAACATTTCAATCAACCCCCACCCCCCAACTCATCCCCTTCCCATGGCATCTTCATGTGCAAGTCCAGGAGGAGTAACAATTGCCTTTTTAATTTCCTCTCACCTTCCAAGGCCCCAAATATTCCTTCCGAGTGAAAGTGTGATTTATATATTCATCTTTCAATTTATTATACTGTGTTCACTGCTCAAAATGTGGTCTCCTCTACACTGAGGAGACCAGATGCAGATTGGGTGACAGCTTTGCAGAACCCCATACTCAGTCGGCAAGCATGACCCCTAGTTTCGCTTCTGGCTGTTTATTATTTTAATTCACCATGTTGCCCGCATGCTCACATTTCTGTCCTCTGCCTGCTGCAATGTTCCAGGGAAACTCAACACAAGCTCAAGGAACAGCATCTCATCTTCCAATTAGACACCTTACAGCCTTCTGGACTCAACATTGAGTTCAACAGTTTCAGACCACGATCTCTTTCACATTTTGACTCTTTGTGCAACAGGCTGAACTTAATCTTGGTTTTCATGTTTTTGTTTTTGGACAGAGCCGATGATTATTCTGTCATTTACACTCGCTCTGGACAAATGTTTTGTTCACTACAACCACACTACTCCCTGTGATTTTTGTCCATGGCTTTTGTAGCACCATTGATCACACACGAGGCGAGACGTAGAGAACTTCAATCGAGGCTTTATTGAGCAGACTTGTTCAGACTTGTTCCCCAGCAGCTCAGTCACAGAATGCAGCTGCGGGGAGTAAACCGGGTTCTTATACCCCGCCTATCTGGGTGGGGCCCAGTAGGCGGCAGATCCAATCGGGACCCAGCATCTGTCCTCCAATAGCTCCTCGGCATTCATGGTGTACCGTATTACCCCTAATACATACCACCACAACTTTGCCATTTAATCTCTACCACCCTTTATCCTATTTCAGACCTTCCCTTTTGTTATGCCCAACCCCCCTTGGCAGGAAGCCAATCACATTTCCACATTCCGTCAGTCCTGAAGACGAGTCACATTCAACTTGAAAACTTTTTATTCATTTACGGGATGTAAGCGTCACTGGTTAGGCCAGCATTCATTGCCCATCCCTAATTGCCCTTCAGAAGGTGGTGGTGAGCAAGGGGTGGCGTAGTGGGCAGCACTGCTGCCTCAAGGCACCGAGGACCCAGGTTCAATCCCAGCTCTGGGTCACTGTCTGTGTGGAATTTGTACATTCTCCCCGTGTTTGCGTGGGTCTCAACCCCACAACCCAAAGATGTGCAGGGTAGGTGAATTGGCCACACTAAATTGCCCCTTAATTTAAGAAAAAGGTGGTGGTCAGCTGCGTTCTTGAACCGCTGCAGTCCCTGAGGTGTAGGTACACCCCCTGTGCTGTTAAGGACGGAATTCCAGGATTTTGTTCCAGCGATTATGAAGGAACAGCGATATATTTCCAAGTCAGAATGGTGAGTGGCGGGGGCAGCACGTTTGCACAGTGGTTAGCATTGCGGCCTCACGACGCCGAGGTCCCAAGTTCGATCACAGCTCTGGGTCACTGTCTGTGCGGAGTTTGCACATTCTCCCTGTGTTTGCATGGGTTTCGCCCCCACAACCCAAAGATGTGCAGGGTAAGTCAATTGGCCACGCTAAATTGCCCCTTAATTGGAAAAAATGAATTGGGTACTCTAAATTTATAAAAAAACAAGAATGGTGAGTGTCTTGAGGGGAACCTCCAGGTGGTGGGGTTTCCATGTAGCAGCTGCTCTTGTCCTAAATGGGAGTGGTTTTGGGTTGGAAGGTGCTGCCTAAGGAGCCTTGTACATCTTGTAGATGGTACACACTGCTATCATTGTTTGTCGATGGTGGAGGAATTAAATGTTTGTGGAAGAGGTAGCAATCAAGCAGGCTGCCTTGGATTGGATTGGATTGGATTTGTTTATTGTCACGTGTACCGAGGTACAGGGAAAAGTATTTTTCTGCGAGCAGCTCAACAGATCATTAAGTACATGGAAAGAAAAGGGAATAAAAGAAAATACATAATAGGGCAACACAAGGTGTACAATGTAACTACATAAGCACTGGCATCGGATGAAGCATACAGGGTGTAGTGTTAATGAGGTCAGTCGATAAGAGGGTCATTTAGGAGTCTGGTAACAGCGGGGAAGAAGCTGTTTTTGAGTCTGTTCGTGCGTGTTCTCAGACTTCTGTATCTCCTGCCTGATGGGAGAAGTTGGAAGAGTGAGTAAGCCGGGTGTGAGGAATCTTTGATTATGCTGCCCGCTTTCCCCAGGCAGCGGGAGTGTAGATGGAGTCAATGGATGGGAGGCAGGTTTGTGTGATGGACTGGGCTGTGTTCACGACTCTCTGAAGTTTCTTGGGGTCCTGGGCCGAGCAGTTGCCATACCAGGCTGTGATGCAGCCCGATAGGATGCTTTCTATGGTGCATGTGTAAACGTTGGTAAGAGTTAATGTGGACATGCCGAATTTCCTTAGTTTCCTGAGGAAGTATAGGCGCTGTTGTGCTTTCTTGGAGGTAGCGTCGACGTGGGGTGACCAGGACAGATTTTTGGAGATGTGTACCCCTAGGAATTTGAAACTGCTAACCATCTCCACCTCGGCCCCGTTGATGCTGACAGGGGTGTGTACAGTACTTTGCTTCCTGAAATAAATGACCAGCTCTTTAGTTTTTCTGGCATTGAGGGAGAGATTGTTGTCGTTGCACCACTCCATGAGGTTCTTTATCTCCCTCCTGTATTCTGACTCGTTTGTATTCGAGATCCGGCCCACTATGGTCGTATCGCCAGCCAACTTGTAGATGGAGCTGGAACCAAATTTCGCCATGCAGCCGTGTGTGTACAGGGAGCATAGTAAGGGGGTTACGTACGCAGCCTTGCGAGGCCCCGGTATTGAGGACTATTGCGGAGGAAGTGTTGTTCATACTTCCTGATTGTGGTCTGTGGGTCAGAAAGTCGAGGATCCAGTTGCAGAGTGGGGAGCCAAGTCCTAGGTTTTGGAGCTTTGATATGAGCCTGGCTGGGATTATGGAGTTGAAGGCGTAGCTGTAGTCAATAAATAGGAGTCTGATGTAGGAGTCCTTGTTGTCGAGATGCTCTAGGGATGAGTGTAGGGCCAGGGAACTGGCGTCTGCTGTGGACCGGTTGCGACGGTATGCGAATTGCAGTGGATCAACTCATTCTGGGAGTATGGAGGTGATGCGCTTCATGACCAACCTCTCGAAGCACTTCATTACGACTGAAGTCAGGGCCATCGATCGGTAGTCATTGAGGCACGTTGCCTGGTTCTTCTTTGGCACCGGTATGATGGTGGTCTTCTTGAAGCAGGTGGGGACCTCGGAGTGGAGTAGGGACAGGTTAAAGATGTCTGCGAACACCTCTGCCAACTGGTCCGCGCAGACTCTGAGTGCACGACCAAGGATCCCGTCCGGGCCCGTCGCCTTCCGAGGGTTCACTTTCAGGAAGGCCGATCAGATTTCGGAAGCTGTGATGGTGGGTATGGATGAGTTATGGGCTGCTGGGGCACTCGCCAGCGGATTGTTGGTTACCTGCTCGAACCGAGCATAGCGTGCATTGAGTTCATCGGGAAGAGGTGCGCTGCTGCCGGAGATACTGCTCGGCTTCGCTTTGTAGCCCATTATGTTGTTTAGTCCTTGCCACAACCACCGAGAGTCTGTTTGTGACTCTAGCTTGGTTTGATATTCTCTCTTCGCATCTCGGATGGCTTTGCGGAGGTCGTACCTGGATTTCTTGTATAGGTCAGGGTCGTCTGCCTTGAACGCCTCAGACCTTGATTTCTCGAGGAATTAAGGACTATGGAGAGAGAGCGGGTAAATGAAGTTGAAATCAGCCATGATTGAATGGTGGAGTGGACTCGATGGGCCGAATGGCCTTACTTCCGCTTCTATGTCTTAAGGTCTTATGGTCTTATGGACCTGTCCTTCAGTAGCGAGTCAGTCTCGCAATTGAGCCATGTTTTCCGGTTGGGGAACGTACGTACTGCTTTCTTTGGCACGCAGTCGTCCACACATTTGCTGATGAAGTCTGTGACGGTGGTGGCATACTCATTTAAGTTGGCCGCTGAGTTCTTAAATATGGACCAGTCCACTGTCTCTAAGCAGTCACGTAAGAACTCTTCTGTTTCCTCGGACCAGCACTGCATGACCTTCTTAGCTGGATTCTCCCGCTTGAGTTTCTGCTTGTATGCCGGGAGAAGGAGCACCGTCTTATGGTCTGATTTCCCAAAGTGCGGTCGGGGGATGGAACGGTCGGCGCCCTTGATTTTTGAGTATCAGTGGTCATGAGAGTTGTCGCCCCTGGTGGGACAGGAGATGTGCTGGTGGAATTTTGGCAGCACACTCTTGAAGTTGGCCTTGTTGAAGTCTCCGGCCACAATGAACAAGGCCTCCGGGTGTTCTGTTTCGTAGTTGTTTATAACTGTGTACAGTTCGTCCAGCGCCTTCCTCACTTCTGCCTGGGGTGGGATGTAGACCACTGTGATAATGGCTGAAGTGAATTCACATGGAAGATAATATGGCCGGCACTTCACGGTCAGGTATTCCAGGTCCGGGGAGCAGTAGATCGCCAGGGTCGCCACATCCAAGCACCAGGAGGAGTTGATGAGTAGGCAAACCCCTCCACCCTTTGCTTTGCCTGATGGTGAGGTCCGCCCGTTGAATTGAGAAGCCTTCAGGTTGTATGGCACAGTCCAGTGAGGCGGGGGTGAGCCATGTCTCTGTGAAACAGAGCACACAGCAGTCTCTTACTTCCCTCTGAGAGGTAAGTCTAGCGTTAAGTTCATCCAGCTTGTTTTCGATCGCTTGGACGTTTGCCAGGAGTATGCTGGGGAGAGGGGTCTTGAAACCACGTTGCCTCAATCTAACCTGCAGACCACTGCGTTTCCCTCGCTTCCTCGGTCGGTGGCTGCAGCTGGATGGTCCTGGGATCCGATTTGAGAAGTCTGAACTTTTGGAAGGTAAGTGGTTGCGTCTGGCGGGGTCCAGGACGCTGGCAGGGCCCAGGGCGCTGGTTACATTTCTGGGGTCGCGTCTGACAGGGTCCCGGGCACTGGTTGAGGTAGAGAGGTTGCTGGGGGGGCATATTTGCAATCCGGATGGGTCCCGGCGTTCTGTGGGCATGGGAATACCTTGCAGCGCGTTTGGGTCCTCGCACAGGGTCTCTGACATTTTGGGGGTCCTGGGTCGTGGGCAGGGGCTTCGTGAGGCAGGTTGGGCTGGGTGCCATGGTCTGTTCCCACCTTGGGCACGCCTGGGGACGTACTTGAAGTAGGCCCGGTCGGGCCTCCACGTGGATTTTTCTTTCTTCCATCTTCAGGTAGGTTGGGTTGCTGGGCGGGCCTCTCCGGGTCGGGTCGCTGGGCAGGCCTCTCGGGGTTAAGTTGGGCCGGATCTTGATGTTGGGGGTCGGGTCGGGAGCTCCGGGGACTGGGCCGGGCGATCCGGGGGCTGGCGTCGGTTGTTAGGCCCGGTTGGGAGCTCCGAGGTCCAGGTCGGCTCCAAATCGAGGTCGGGGTTTCACTTCCGGTTTGGGCCTGATCCGCTTGTCCTAGATGGAGTCAAGTTACTTAAGTGTTGTTGGAGCTGCACTCATCCAAGCAAGTGGAGAGTATTCCATTACACTCGGGACTTGTGCCTTGTAGTTGGTGGGCAGGGTTTGGGGAGCCAGGAGGTCAGTTACATGCCGCAGGATTCTGCGCCTTTGACCTGCTCAGGTAGACACAGTATTCTTATGGCTAGTCCAGTTCATTTTCTGGTCAATGGTATCCCCAGGATTTTGATAGTGGGATTCAGCAATCGTAGTGCCAAGGAGTGATGATTTGATCATCTCATGCAGGAGATGGTCATTGCCTGGCTCTTGTGTGGCACGAACATTACATACTACTTGTCAGCATAAGGTTGGATGTTGTCTAGATCTTGGCTGCATTTGGACATTGACTGCTTTACTACCTGAAGAGTTGCGAACAGTGTTGAACATTGTCCGGTCAGCAGCGAACATTCCCTGTTCTGACCTTATGATGGAACGAAGGTCATTGATGAAGCAGCTGAAGATGGCAGGGCCTATACCACTACACTGAGAAACTCCTGCAGTGATGGATGGCACGGTAGCACAGTGGTTAGAATTGTTGCCTCACAGCGCCAGGGTTCCAGTTGAGAGAGAAATCAGAGCTGAGACCCTCCAGCTTCCAAAACTCTGGAAGCACAGTCTCACAGAGGAAGAATCATTCCAGAGTGGTCAGCACCAATCAGCATAGATTATTAGCTCAGCCCCGGCAATCTGAAACAGCTCATGGGCCGCCAGCCAAGTCCATCAGGATGAAACATCACTGAAGTCAGACCAAACAGCACATTCTGCTGGAGGTTTTTTTAAAATTAAGGGTGAAGTCCATCTTAAACATATAGACAATTTTTTGTCCATGTACTAAAGTTGAATTAGCAGAATAACAGAAATTAAAAGGAAAAACAAGGGACAGACAGGAATTAACAGGAGGATCCTTACAACTGTCAGGGTCCGTATCTTTTGCAGTATCCAGGTACTTCAGCCATTTCTTGGTATCGCGTGGGGTGAGTCGAATGGGCTGAAGACTGACATCTGTGATGCTGGGGACCTCCAGAGGAGGCAGAGATGGATCATCCACTCTGCTCTTCTGGCTGACGTTTGTTGTGATTATTTCGGACTTATTTTTTGCACAGATCTTTTGCATGCTCCAGCATTAAGGATAGGGATATTTGTGGAGCTTCCTCTTCCAGTGAGTTGCTTAATTATCCACCACCAAACAAGGCTGGATGTGGTAGAACTGCAGCGCTTAGATCTGAATTGCTCAGCTCTGTCTATTACTTGCTGATGCTGTTTGACACACAAGTAGTCCTGTGTTGTAGCTTTACCAGGTTGCCACTTCATTGTTTGGTATGCCTGGTGTTGCAGCTGGCATGCTCTCCTGCACTCTTCATTGAACCAGGGTTGATCCCTGGCTTGGTGGTAATGGTAGAATGGAGGATATGCCGGACCATGAGGTTACAGATTGTGGTTGAGTACATTCTGCTGCTGCTGTTGGCCCACAGCACCTCATGGATGCCAAGCTACAGTCGGCTGTAGTCCTCAGTATCAATGATTCCAAGCTCGGTGAATCAATACCATGGAGATCCATGAAGCCAGTATCCGGTACTTTCATTTTCATAATGAAGTTGGCTCTGGTATTCAAGTTAAAGCTTAAAGGGGAGATTGATGCACAAGGGTTGATCTCCCTAGGCAAGAGGGATCAATAACCAGAGGGCATAGATTTAAAGTAAATGGCAGGAGATTTGGAGAGGATTTAAGGAAAAACATTTTCACCCAGAGTGTGGTGGGAATCTGGATCACACTGCCTGTAAGGTTGATAGAGACAGGAACCCTCACAACATTTAAGAAGCATTTAGGTGAGCACTTGAAGTGCCATAGCATACAAGGCTACAGACCATTGCCGGAAAATGCAATTAGAATCATTAGGCTGGCACAGATACGATGGGCCGAAGGGCCTCTTTTTGTGCTGTAAACCTCAATGACTCGAAGATCAAAAATGTGGCACACATGGTGCCATATATGGTAGTATAACATTAATCTGAAGGTGCAGATGGTTTCACATCAGGACACCAATTGTTGAACTGATAAAGTTGCTGCAAAGCAAAATATCTTTATAGCTGCACTAATAGTAAGATAGGATTTAATAATCTACAATTAATAGAGTGGTTTAAATTAGTAAATGGTGATGGAACAGGTCATTTGATGCATGGGAGACTAGTTGCAGCTGATTAATATATCCTTGCCAGCACCAATATTGTTACAGCTGAAGTGTCTGTCAGGTGGGAGATGGGCAGGAATATGTGACAATGGCCAGCCACTGAGGGCCAGGAGTTGCAAATGCACAGAATATATGCTGACCTTCACAACCAGCTGCTGTAAAGAGACCAGTTTTAAGCATAAGGCCCCTAAGTCTGCCACTTATAGTTGTACAGCACGTCGAAGGCACAATGGATTGGAAGTGATATCATCTCCCTCGCCCTGCTTCCATTCCTGACATCGGGTTACACTTTCACTATTAGCAGTGGGCCCTGATAACATCCCTATTTTGCCCCACTGCTGAGGAAATTCAGATTCAGATTCTGAGTATTGAACAGGACTGACAGCTTTAACATGACCTAACTAATCAACATGTAGTTGGAAAGATTCTCCAGAAAGATACTGAATAAGCAGAGTTTACAAATTCTGTTCAAATTGCTGACAAAAAACAGTTTTAAGCATAATGCGCAATCTCAACATGTCAGAATAATGGACTTCCGGTGGCAGCATGTAGGAGGAGGTCGTGCACTAGGTAGCTCCCGCCAGGGCACTTGTTTTTTGGCCCTTCTTGCCCAGTTCCCCAGGTTTTTTGCTGGATAGATTCTATCCATATGAAGGTAGAAGGAGCTTATTGTTGAAGAATGTCAAAAAATGGCTGGAACTAAGAAGTCTGCAGGCAGAAATTCTTCAACTGACTCGGAGGTTTCGTACGGCACCTCGGCAGGGAAGATAGTGGCGGCGCCGCCGATGTTTGCGGCCACTCCGATCATGGCAGACATGCTAACTAAGGCACTGACTACTGAATTTGACAAGCATTTAGACAGGCAATGGAGAGTGATGTTTAAAACCCTCTGTAAATCGATAGGGGTGGTGCCGAGCCCTGTCTGAGAAAAGTAGGAGAGAACCTCGGAAGTTGCAAATCACATGGTAAGGTGTTGAAGGTGGTGGACACAGCTCTGTCGAGGCACAGTGAGCAAATTGCTTCACTGGAGGCCAAGATCTCTTCGTGGAAGAGAAAAATAAGAGTCTGAGGGTGAAGATGGACGACCTGGAGAATCGGCTGAGGAGACTAAACCTCAGAGTCACGTGGTTGCCGGAGGGTATGGATGGCCCGAATCCTACTGTGTATTTCTCGCAGATGATTAGTAAGATGATGGGGGAGGATGGACTGGCGTCCCCTTCAGAGCTGGACAGGGCCTATTGAACACTCCGGCAGAAGCCTCGGGCAAATGAGCCATCATGAACAGTCATCGTCAGTTTCCAAAGCTTCCAGGGGAAGGAGCGGGTCTTGAAGTGGGCCAAATAGAACCTTGATTTGAGGTGGGAAGGGAACCTCATTAAAATCTATCAAGGTGTCAGAGCAGAGCTTGCGAGGCGGCCTCCAATAAGGCTAAAGCAGCATTGCACAAGAGTGGAGTGCAGTATGGAGTGGTGTACCCGGCAAGGTTGCGTGTTATTTTCAAGTCAAGTGACCACTATTTTGACACGTCTGGGGAAGCTGAGGCCTTTGTTACAGAGCATGGACTGCGATCAGGTTAATTGGGCTCTGTGGGGACTTTTATGATTGTTGAGGGGAAGGGGTTTGGGGTTTTCTTTGTACTTTGTATATATTTGTTGTTACTTCTTTGTTTTTGGGATGTGATGAGAGTGTTTTCCATAAGTTGTATGGTGGGGGGTGGGGGATATACTGTTCTGTAGGATATTGTTTAAGGGAGTATTTTTGTAAATATATGGCTCCAGATATTGATAGGAGTGTTGAATTTTTGTTTTACTTTTGGCAACGGGATGGTTAGGGGTGTTTCTTTCTCTTTTTTCTGCCCTGAGTGGAGGCTACTTCTCTCGAAGTTAATTTTTACCTAACGAATGGGAGCGATGTAGGAGGAGGGGTTGTGGCCTGTTGGACCTGTTTTTTGTGGTTCAATGAGCCTAACATTTTTGTTGTTCAGGGGATTGGTGTTGGTTAGGAGGGGGTATTGCTATTTGGTATGTAACCAACATGTACATTTGAGTGGGGTCTGGTTCAGGGAAGGGTGATGGGGTGGGGGGGGGTTAGTTTTCTGTTGGTGACGATAGAGTTTTCTTTATTTCACTTGGTGGCCATCTTGGGTGAGCCTTGGGCCTTCATCCTTTGGGCAGGCGCTTGATAATCCTTCACGCTGGAATTGGCTGACTCTGGGTTGAGTGGGTGTGGGAGGGCCTGCTTCGGTTGGTAACCTGGAACTTAAGGGGATTGGGGGGCCCAGTGAAAACGTCGAGAGTTTTCTCTCAGCTAAAGAAGTTGAGGGCTGATGTGCTGTTTTTGCAGCAGACTCATTTGCGGGTGAGGGCCAGACCAGACTGCGGAAGAGGTGGGTGAACCAGGTCTTTCACTCAGGCTTTGACAGCAAGGCCCGGGGGTGGCAATTTTAAACAATAAATGGATTATTTTTTCAGTGGACAAGGTTGTGGTGGACCCATATGGCAGGCACATGGTGGTCACCAGGTCTTTGGCAGGTACGTTGGTGGCATTGCATTGGTTAATGTATATGCCCCTAACTGTGATGAAAAAGCATTTATTAAGAAGCTGTAGGCTTACATTCCAGATGTGGATATTCATCAACTGATTTTTGGGAGTGATTTAAATTACATACTTGATCCGAAGTTGGATCATTCTAGGCCAAAGTCGTTGGCTTCTTCAGAGGTGGTGCAGACGCTATTAGCGTTGATGGAATAGATGAGAGGGGGGTAGTTCTGTGACAGTTTGTGCACCCAAGGGGGGGAGGGGGATAAAGAATTTTCGTTCTTTTCTCCAGTCCACAAGGTTTCTTCCAGGATTGAGTTTTTTTCTGGTCCCTTCTCCCTTTGGTGAGTATTCGGCCATTATAATCTCAGATCATGCCCCGCATCTGGTGAATTTGGTTTTGGAGTCGGGCCCCACTCAGCGCCCGCTGTGGAGTTTAAATGTAGGGTTATTTAGCACAGTGGTTAGCACTGTGACTTTACAGTGCCAGGGTCCCAGGTTTGATTCCCGGCTTGGGTCACTGTCTGTGCGAAGCCTTCACATTCTCCCCGTGTCTGCGTGGGTTTCCTCCGGATGCTCCGGTTTCCTCCCACAAGTCCCGAAAGCTCTTCGGTAATTTGGACATTCTGAATTCTTCCTCAGTGTACCTGAACAGGTGCCAGAATGTGGCGACTAGAGGCTTTTCACAGTAACTTCATTGCAGTGTTAATGTAAGCCTACTTGTGACAATGAAGATTATTATTAGATTGATGTATATGGGGTTCTGTGGGCGCATGTCTAAGGCTATTGATGATTATGTAGAATTAACAGGAATGAGTCTGTCTCGCCCTCCACGCTTTGGGAAACCTTGAAGGCAGTTATTAGAGGAGAAATCATATCATGTCAGGTGCATAGGCTTGAGAGGTAAAGGTGGAATGGCAGAGGTTGGTGGATGATATTTTGGAGGTCGACCACAGGTGACCCTACTCCGGAGCTCCTGGTGAGCAGGAAGAAGCTGCAGGAGGCATTTGATCTTTTGTCCACATCAGTTGTGATGGCTGGGGGGCGGGGGGGTCTTTTATGTGTCTGGGGAGAAAGCCAGCCATCTGTTAGTTCACCAGCTGAGGCGGCTGGTGGCCTCTGGGGAGAATATTCAGTTTGGGGACCAGACTGGCAGCTTGGTTTCCACCCCAAATAAAGTTAACGCTACGTTTGAGGATTTTTACAAAATTATTTCTAGGTTGGAGCCCTCGGGGGGGGAGGGGGGGGGGGGGGGGTGGTGGCGGTGTTGGACATATGGACATTTTTAGATGGGTTGGAGTTTCAAGTGGTGGGGGACGAAAGGCAAAAGGAGTGGGAGGCCCCATTATGCTCTGAGGAGATTTTGATAGGTAATGCACTTTTGTGAGGGCCACGAAGAATCCAGCATGAGTTTCAAGGATACAAAGAAATAACATTTATTTACAATAACATATATATACACACAACAGCAGCAACCTCACTTGCTGCTTACTCCTTCCTGCTGGTTCCAAACTGGCCAGCTTTATTTATACAGGGAGTCTGCTAATGATTTCTCCGCCCCCCTCACTGGGGAAGCTCATACTCCCACAGGAATGTGGGATTGTCATTAGTCCCCAGCCAATGGTAAGCAGGCAGGTTATAACATGCACGGATGCAAAGAGGTAAAGCTCCTGGGCCTGATGGATTTCCTGTGGAATTCTACAAGTTTGCTGATCATTTGGCTCTATTGCTGATAGATACGTTTAATGATTCTGCGTCCTGAGGATCCCTGCCTGTTACACTTTTGCAGGCCTCTATTTCTATTCTATTGGAGGATAAGGACCCAATGGATTGTGGGTCATACCAGTCAATCTCGCTGTTAAATGTGGATGCCAAGATACTGGCTAAGGGGTTGGCGGTAAGGCTGGAGCCTGTCTCCCTTCGGTGATTACGGAGGATCAGACAGGCTTTGTTAAGGGCCGGCAATTGTCAGCAAATATTCGGAGGCTGTTGAATGTTATTCTCTCCCAACTGCTGGGCCCGAACCAAAGATGATTGCATGTTTGGATGCCGAGAAGGCGTTTGACAGGGTGGAGTGGAGGCATCTTTCTGAAGTTCTGGAGAGGTTCAGTCTAAGGCCAAAATTGGGTAGCAACGTAGTCCAGTCGTTGGCACAGTTGCTTCACAGCGCCAGGGTCCCAGGTTCGGTTCCCGGCTTGGGTCACTGTCTGTGCGGAATCTGCATGTTCTCCCCGTGTCTGCGTGAGTTTCCTCCTGGTGCTCCCACACATCCCAAAAGCCAAGCTGTTAGGTAATTTGGACAGTCTCAATTCTCCCTCTGTGTAACCAAGCAGGTGTTGGAATGTGGCAACTAGGGGCTTTTCACAGTAACTTCAGTGTTTAGCACAGTGGGCTAAATAGCTGGCTTGCAATGCAGAACAATGCCAGCTGCACGGTTCAGTTCCCGTACTAGTCTCCCCAAACAGGTGCCGGAATGAGGCGACTAGGGGCTTTTCACAGTAACTTCATTAAAGCCTATTTGTGACAATAAGCGATTATTGTTATTATTGTGACAATAATAAAGATCATCAAATTGATTTTATGGGTATAGTTTTTGCACGGGGCCCCCTCAGCTAGTGTTCGTACCAACACCTTGAGTCCGGCATACTTTCAATTGAATAGGGGGACAAGAGAGGGGTGTCCAATGTCCCTCCTTCTATTTGCAATTAAACACTTAGCTATTGCGTTGAGGGCTCCAGGTAAGTGAAATGGGATAAGGGGAGGAAGGGTGGAACCTAAGGTGTCCCCATATGCTGATGATTTGCTGATTTATATTACGGACCCAATCCCCACTATGGGTGATATAATGGAGCTACTGAGGAGCTTTGGTTCTTTCTCAGGATACAAGTTGAATCTAGAAAAGAGCGAGTACTTCCGGTTAATCCCCAGGAAGGGGAGCCAACTTCGGGGTATTGCCTTTTCGCTTGGCCAGCTCTAGCTTCAGGGATCTGAGTGTCTGGGTGGCCCATGATTGGGCTGGCTTCATAAATTAAAATTCCTAAGTCTGGTGAGTAAGGTTAAATCTGATTTGTGAAAGTGGGTTAACCTTCCCCTGGCCTTGACGGATAGAGTCCAGTCTATTAAAATGAATATTCTCCCACGGTTGTTGTTTCTTTTTCAATGTATTCCTGTTTATCTTCCTAAATCTTTTTTTCGAGTTTAATAGGTTGATCTCATCCTTTATATGTGCAGGCAGGACCCCAAGGATCCACAGGGCAATTCTTCAAAGGGATAGACCTTTCGGGGTGGGTGGGGGGCTAGCATTGCCGAATTTGCTTTTTAATTATTGGCCAGCCAATGCTGAGAAGGTGTGGGGGTGCAGTGACCCAGGTTCCGTATGGGGACACATGGAGGCGTGGTCATGTCGGGAATTTAGTCTTGGTGCATTGGTAACGGCCTCGCTTCTGTAGTACTCCTTGCACCCTGTGGTCATGTCCACTTTAAGGATATAGAGACAATTCAGGCAGCACTTTAAGCTTGGATCCATATCAAGGAAGGCCCTTATTTGCACTAATCATCTATTTAAGACATTGAGATTAGACGCCATGTTTGGGATTAGGGGAGGAAAAGGGCTTGAGAGATCTGAGGATTTGTTTGTGGAGGGACGGTTTGCCAGCTCGGGGGAATTGTTGATAAAGTTTGGGATTTCAATGCCGAACCCGTTCAGATACCTTCAGATAAAGAGTTTTGTACCGGGACACTCCCCAAATCCCTGATGGAGAGGATCCTTTCGCTGGCGGGATCAGAGGGGTAGCACATCTGGCAATTACGGGCGGATTCTGTTGGAGGATTCGGACCCAGTGGATGAGGTGAAGGCAAAGTGGGAGAGGGAGTTGGGACCTACAGTGGATGATGAGGTGTGGAGTGGGTGAACTCCACATCTTCAAGTGCGTGGCTTGGTCTGATTCAGCTTAAGGTGGTGCATAGGACAAACCTGACTAAAACAAAGATGAGTGGCTTCTTTCCAGAGTTAGAGGACAGATATGAGAGGTGTCCTGGTGGGCCGGCCAACCACATGCACATGTTTTGGTCTTGTCCGAAAATAGTGGCTTTTGGGTCTCCTTCAGCACCAAGTCAGTGATTCTGAATATTGATCGTGAGCCTTGTCGTTTTGTGGTCATTGTTGGGATGTCAGACTCATCGGGGCTGCAAGCTGGGGTGAAGACAGATGACCTCGTTGATTGCCCAGAGGCGATTTCTGCTGGAGGTCGTCTACTCCGCCCAGCACCTCGGTATGTTTGGGTGACTTAATAGAATTCCTGTACTGGAGAAACCGTTAGGTGACCGTTAGTCACCGTCAGTTGCTATGTATGGGGTGGGGGGGGGGGGGGGGCTTACGTGGCATGGAGGAGTGTTTTTTTTCTCTCTCTTCTCTTTGTGGATGAGGTGTGTATGGTTGGGTTTTTGTTATGTTGGTTTTGTGTAACATCTGCTGTGGGTAATGTGAGTTTGGTTATAACATTTATTGTAAATAGAAAATATTTCATTAAAATATTTTTTTCAAAACATGTCAGACCTTTAAGCAACCAATGTAAGTAAAGAACTGTTCCTTTTGCAGTTGAAATTTTGTCTAGTGTTATAAGATGACACTCTACACTATCCTCCCAATGCCACAATGATAATAATAATCGCTTATTGTCACAAGTAGGCTTCAAATGAAGTTACTGTGAAACGCCCCTAGTCACCACATTCCGGCGCCTGTTCGGGGTGGCTGGTATGGGAATTGAACCCGCGCTGCTGGTATTGTTCTGCATTACAAGCCAGCTGTTTAGCCCACTGTGCTAAACCAGCCCCTTGACCTTTTCAACAATGAACAGAGATCCTGTTGGCTGTCCAATTGAGTAGCCCAAGTTACTGAAGTGTTCTTGTTCCAACACACAAAGCAGTCCATTGTTTAAAGGGGTGTGCAAGCTTTGTTTTTTAGACATCTCCCTACAAAAGGCACTTTTCACTTCCCATCGCATTTCTTTGCTTTGTCCTGCTGGCCTTGGATTCTGATTACGTGGAAGATCTACATTATCCTTATAGTTCACAATGCTTCCAAGTTTTGTAGCATCTGCAAACTTTGAAATTCTGTCCTGTACACCAAGTTCTAGGCCAGTGTTTTTTAAACTCTTTTTCCTGGGACCACTTTTGCCAATGGGCCGATCTGCAAGACCCACACTGGCCGACCTTCATGATCCACCAGCCAACATTTGCGATCCATACCACATTCATTTACTTTTAATGCGAAAGGGGAGCCTGCTTGGTCCTCACGATTTCACTCCCATCGGGATCACAGGAGGAGAGGGCAATGCGCATATCAGATGCAGACTTCCACCAGTTCCTTTGTGCCGTCTTCATCTTTGTCATAATGGAAAATCCATCCTCGCACATGTAGGTTGTTGTGAAAGCCAATCGCAACAAAATGCTTGTTTTACTCAGCACTGGATTCCCCTGAGAGATGCAACTCCAGACTTGGGTTTTTGACGTGTTTTAATGTGCTATCACAGGTCAGATATAGCAGCGTAGTCTTTTCATTTGGAGTCAGCTATAAATTAATAACTGACTCTGGGGTCTCAACATCAAAAATAATTTTTCACCCACCATTTCTCTTTCAAAATCTGAAACTTCTCTCATTTGCAAGTACTTCCCTGCTTATCTTCATAGAATCATAGAATCTGTACAATGCAGAAGGAGACTATTCAGCCCATCGAGTCTGCACTGACCCTCACACTTTGTATCCATATTTGCATTGGCAAAATTGACAAAAGCAAACCTCAAGAAATGGAGCTCTGTTTAGAGCTAACACTAGCACTGCTCTCTCCTGCCCTAAACTCTCCTGTGCAGTTCTCTCCAGCAGATTCAGTTGTGAGATCCTGGCCAGAAGATGCACTGCCTATTTGTGGCTCTGGCCTTCTCTTACTCACATCTGCACAGTCCTCTTGCCTTGCTTGCTGGCAACTAGAAAATGGAAGAAGCTCTCCACGGTGATTTGTCGCCAAAAGCACGTACATACAGGATGCTTGACATCAAGGGTGTGTGACTTGCTCACTCCTGCCGCTTCTGGCTGGAAGATTGCACACAACTTAATTTCTTTTCATATAAAGGTGGCAGCAGCCGCCATTCTCAATAAATATGCTTATAATTGGTCGCTTTGCCTGCAATTGGGACCACCAAGTATTAGCTTTCACTATACTTGTAACATCTGTTTTTTATTTGTGCTTATCATTATTATATATCTGCCTTGTTTACTTCAATTATCTAATTAATTTATAATTATCTCATAATT
Organism: Scyliorhinus torazame; assembly: GCF_047496885.1. NCBI lineage: Eukaryota > Metazoa > Chordata > Chondrichthyes > Carcharhiniformes > Scyliorhinidae > Scyliorhinus > Scyliorhinus torazame. The sequence goes on along the minus strand of NC_092710.1, from coordinate 194,085,610 downwards.
AAATGTTGTGTTTTGATGTTTCAGTGAGACATTTGTAGAAATTTGTAAAGTTTATTGGAAAACATTTATCAACAGAAATACTGTTATAAGTACAAAACATTAATACCATGTTAATATTTAACTTAACGTTTAACATTAGCAGCTGCTGTATGACATTTCATTTAATAACCACCTCAACTTATCCAAATTATTTGCAATGAAATATATCTTTTCACTTTAACACAATAACCAATAAAATATTTTTTTTAACTTGAACAGAACGGTTCTGTTGTCTTTCTATAAATAGGGGAGGGAGGGGAGGGGAAAGGGAGGTAGGGGATGATTGGGAGGTGGAGGGGAAGATGAGGAAGGAGGGGTGGGGGAGAGGTAAGGAAGGGAAGGCTTAATGTCCAAATGTGGCAGCTGGTAAGCAAACTCAAACTGCCCTTGTGTCACCCGGAGCCTGGGCTTTCACACCTGCACCAGGAAGTATACCTGCATCAGGCTCCATATTGCCCTCCCCCAACTGTTCCATATCTGGTGGCAAGTCATCTTCTGGGTTATTGCTCAGTCATGCTGAAGGGCAAAGTTGTGCGATGAACAACACACTATAACTGGCGGAGTTTCACCTTCACTGTTAAGGCAGTGTGGCAGTTAGAGTTCAGCTTCAGGTCATTCAGCATTTCACAAAGGCACCCATTGCTTCTTTGCTGAAGCGCAGTCTCCTGGTGCACATCTTCTCTGACATCATTTCATATGATGTCCTTTGTCTGTGCACTCTAAGGGGTGGATAATTGATTCACTTCCTCACCAGTCAGACATGTAACTTGACCAGGGCGGCATGGTGACACAGTGCTTAGCACTGCTGCCTCACAGTTCCCAGGGTACCGGGTTCAATTCCGGCTTCAGTTGACTTTCTGTATGGAGTCTGCACTTTCTCCCCGTGTCTGTGTGGGTTTCCTCTGGGTGTTCTGGTTTCCTCCCACTGTCCAATGATGTGCAGGTTAGGTGGATTGGCTATGCTGAGTTACCCCTTAGCGTCCAAAAGGTTAGGTGGGGTTACTGGGTTATGGGGATGGAGGCGTGGGTTAAGAAATGTGCTTTTTCCAAGGGTCAGTGTTGGATTTGATGGGCCGAATGGTCTCCTTCTGCACTGTAAAGTCTATGATTCTATGACTCCAGATTTTGAATCTGCAGTGAATTCTGCAATACCTGTCAGAGAGTTAGTTCCCATTAGCTTACAGGAGGCTTGTATATGTATACTAAGGCATTATAATTTGCGAAAGCATTGAGGAAAATGCTTGTAAGGATCAACATTACATCAGGGAGACTCTTAAACAACACAGTTTAAATACATTGCAAAATCCAAATGTACTTTAGCTCCGCATCATCTGGGAGAACAGGCATATTAATATCAGCGTCCTTGAAGGAGCCAGGAGCACCAGCATCGAGGCCATGATCATCCAAAACCAAATCTGCTGGGCCAGCCATGTGCTCAGAATTTCAGAGTTCTGACTGCCAAACCAAATTTTCTTCGCCCAGCTCAAGGAAGGCTCCGGAACAAGAGGAGGATAAAGGAAGCGCGTCAATGATACCCTTAAGGCTTACCTCAAGAAATGCAATATAGACAGCAATGCCTGAGTCAGCCTTGTTCAGAAGAGACCTAATTAGAGGAGCCACCTGATTGAAGGGAGACAATTCTTCGAGAACACCCGATAGCAAGAGGAAGCCCAGAAAGGAGCCTGAGATAGGTATACCAGCGATCTAGAATCCAAGGATTGATCCAACCTCTGGAAACACCTACCAAGTGTACAGTTGAAGGTGCAGCCTTCGGATCATGCTCATCAGCCACGCAAGGCCCCACAGAACCCATGACTAGTAACTTTAGTGGATAATCTTACTTTTTAGCAAGTGATTGCCGAAGATTACACTCCATAAACATCTATCCATTATAGTTTGTTTAATGGAATTGACATCCTTATGATAAACAAAAGTGTTTTAAATATAATTTCACTTCATGTGACTCCAAACTTACTTTATACATTAAAATATTTTTTAATGAAATTAACAGCCTCATGATAAACCAAAGTTAAAACAAATAAAAATATATCTTTCTTTCACTTCATGTGCATTTTATACACACTATTATAAAGCATTAACCCACCAGAAAAATGGTCTCTAATGTCTCCTGCATGTGCTTGATGATTCTGGACCAAAATAAAGTGCAAATAAAAAAGCATAAAACCTTACCTAACATTACATAAGAACTAGGAGCAGGAGTAGGCCATCTGGCCCCTCGAGCCTGCTCCACCATTCAATGAGATCATGGCTGATCTTTTGTGGACTCAGCTCCACTTTCCAGCCCGAACACCATAACCCTTAATCCCTTTATTCTTCAAAAAACTATCTATCTTTATCTTAAAAACATTTAATGAAGGAGCCTCTACTGCTTCACTGGGCAAGGAATTCCATAGATTCACAACCCTTTGGGTGAAGAAGTTCCTCCTAAACTCAGTCCTAAATCTACTTCCCCTTATTTTGAGGCTATGCCCCCTAGTTCTGCTTTCACCCGCCAGTGGAAACAACCTGCCCACATCTATCCTACATATTCCCTTCATAATCTTATATGTTTCTATAAGATCCCCCCTCACCCTTCTAAATTCCAACGAGTACAGTCCCAGTCTACTCAACCTCTCCTCGTAATCCAATCCCTTCAGCTCTGGGATTAACCTAGTGAATCTCCTCTGCACACCCTCCAGTGCCAGTACGTCCTTTCTCAAGTAAGGAGACCAAAACTGAACATAATACTCCAGGTGTGGCCTCACTAACACCTTATACAATTGCAGTAGAACCTCCCTAGTCTTAAACTCCATCCCTCTAGCAATGAAGGACAAAATTCCATTTGCCTTCTTAATCACCTGTTGCACCTGTAAACCAACTTTTTGCGACTCATGCACTAGCACACCCAGGTCTCTCTGCACAGCAGCATGTTTTAATATTTTATCATTTAAATAATAATCCCTTTTGCTGTTATTCCTACCAAAATGGATAATCTCACATTTGTCAACATTGTATTCCATCTGCCAGACCCTAGCCCATTCACTTAGCCTATCCAAATCCCTCTGCTGACTTCCAGTATCCTCTGCACTTTTTGCTTTACCACTTATCTTAGTGTCGTCTGCAAACTTGGACACATTGCCCTTGGTCCCCAACTCCAAATCATCTATGTAAATTGTGAACAGTTGTGGGCACATCACTGATCCCTGAGGGACACCACTAGCTACTGTTTGCCAACCAGAGAAACACCCATTAATCCCCACTCTTTGCTTTCTATTAATTAACCAATCCTCTATCCATGCTACTACTTTCCCCTTAATGCCATGCATCTTTATCTTATGCAACAACCTTTTGTGTGGCACCTTGTCAAAGGCTTTCTGGAAATCCAGATATACCACATCCATTGGCTCCCCGTTATCTACCACACTGTTAATGTCCTCAAAAAATTCCACTAAATTAGTTAGGCACGACCTGCCCTTTATGAACCAATGCTGGTCTGCCCAATGGGACAATTTCCATCCAGATGCCTCGCTATTTCTTCTTTGATGATAGATTCCAGTATCTTCCCTACTACCGAAGTTAAGCTCACTGGCCTATAATTACCCGCTTTCTGCCTACCTCCTTTTTTAAACAGTGGTGTCACATTTGCTAATTTCCAATCCGCCGGGACCACCCCAGAGTCTAGTGAATTTTGGTAAATTATCACTAGTGCATTTGCAATTTCCCTAGCCATCTCTTTTAGCACTCTGGGATGCATTCCATCAGGTCCAGGAGACTTGTCTACCTTTAGCCCCATATGCTTGCCCATCACTACCTCCTTGGTGATAACAATCCTCTCAAGGTCCTCACCTGTCATAGCCTCATTTCCATCAGTCACTGGCATGTTATTTGTGTCTTCCACTGTGAAGACCGACCCAAAAAACCTGTTCAGTTCCTCAGCCATTTCCTCATCTCCCATTATTAAATCTCCCTTCTCATCCTCTAAAGGACCAATATTTACCTTAGCCACTCTTTTTTGTTTTATGTATTTGTAGAAACTTTTACTATCTGTTTTTATATTCTGAGCACGTTTACTCTCATAATCTATGTTACTCTTCTTTATAGCTTTTTTAGTAGGTTTCTGTTGCCCCCTAAAGATTTCCCAGTCCTCTAGTCTCCCACTGATCTTTTCTACTTTGTATGTTTTTTCCTTCAATTTGATGCTCCCTTATTTCCTTAGATATCCACGGTCGATTTCCCCTCTTTTTACCATCCTTCCTTTTTGTTGGTATAAACCTTTGCTGAGCACTGTGAAAAATCACTTGGAAGGTTCTCCACTGTTCCTCAACTGTTTCACTATAAAGTCTTTGCTCACAGTCTACCTTAGCTAGTTCTTCTCTCATCCCATTGTAATCTCCTTTGTTTAAGCTCAAAACACTAGTGCTTGATTTTACCTTCTCACCCTCCATCTGTATTTTAAATTCCACCATATTGTGATCGCTCCTTCCGAGAGGATCCCTAACTATGAGATCCTGAATCAATCCTGTCTCATTACACAGGACCAGATCTAGGACTGCTTGTTCCCTCGTAGGTTCCATTACATACTGTTCTAGGAAACTATCGCGGATACATTCTATAAACTCCTCCTCAAGGCTGCCTTGACCGACCTGGTTAAACCAATCAACATGTAGATTAAAATCCCCCATGATAACTGCTGTACCATTTCTACATGCATCTGTTATTTCTTTGTTTATTGCCTGCCCCACTATAATGTTACTATTTGGTGGCCTATAGATTACTCCTATCAGTGACTTTTTCGCCTTCCTATTCCTGATTTCCACCCAAATGGATTCAACCTTATCCTCCATAGCACCGATGTCATTCCTTACTGTTGCCCGGATGTCATCCTTAAATTACAGAGCTACACCACCTCCCTTACCATCCACTCTGTCCTTCCGAAAAGTTTGATACCCTCGGATATTTAACTCCCAGTCGTGACCATCCTTTAACCATGTTTCAGTAATGGACACTAAATCATAGTCATTCACGATGATTTGCGCCATCAACTCATTTACCTTATTCCGAATACTATGAGCATTCAGGTAAAGTACACTTATGTTGGCTTTTAAACCTCTGTTCTGAATCTTAACACCTCGATCAGTAACCTCTCCTAAGTTATATTTCCTCTTAACCTTTCTCCTAATTTTCCTTGTCGTTGAACCCATATCTTCATGTAACAACCTGCTGCGTCGCTTACCATTAATGTTTTCACTTCCCATTTTATTTCTTTTAGTATTCCTGGTCCTATTCACTGAGCTCCCCTCAGTCACTGTACCTTGTACTGTCGCCCTTTTTGATTTTTGACTATGGCTTCTCTGCCTGACACTTTCCCCCTTACTGCCTTTTATTTCTGTCCCTGTTTTACTACCTTCCAACTTCCTGCATCAGTTCCCATCCCCCTGCCACATTGGGCCCAGCGGCCAAGTTAGCACTGCCCCACTAATTTTCATTCAGCTGGTTCAACAAAGCGGTGGAAGAAAAACAGGTTTAAAAAAAGGGTCAGTAGTTTCAATGTGCCATGCTTTCAGCATAGTCCCGATGCGCATGTGCGGCAGACAATCTCTGTAAGCCTAAAATCTGAATGGAAGTTACGGGCTTTTGGATCACCAGAAAACTGGATCTATCACACTCCATTCTTTCACCTAAGTCATTAAATAGATTGTAAATAGTTGATACCCAAACACCAATCCTTGTGGCACACAACTTGTTACATCCTGTCATCCTAAAAATGACCCATTTGTCCCTACTCACTCGTATCTATCTGTTAAACAATTCTCAATACACGCTACTATATTATCCCCAATTCCATGAGTCCTAATCTTATTTACCTATCTCTTGTGCAGCACCTGATCGAATGCCTTCTGAAAATCTAAATATTCTATGACCACTGGCTCCCCCTTATGCATTTGATGTGCCTTTCATTAAACAACAAATAAAATATTTATTAAAGTAGAAGATAATGAAACACTACAAAGAACAAACGTATACTTTGACACATTAGCAATAAGCACGTAGTCGCTCGAAGATTGGAAACCCAAAACCATCTGTTTCCACCATAATCTTAAACTCTACTGAGGCTCCTACAGTTCCCAAATGACATCCACAAATCCATTGGTCAAATCAGGCACACTGTACGGCCTAAGTGACCAGGACTTGGGAATGGTCTTCTGTTCAGCGAGGAAAACAGTCTTTGGCACAAATAGTTTTTTATCTTCAGCACTTCATATCTAGTTGAGCTGTTTCCTGAGGTTGGTGACCCTCTCTCTCTCTCACTGTTGCTTCTTCAACATCTCTATGGTAAACCACTGTATTATATTGTACATACTGTTCTTACTTATTGTACTTACTGTTCTTACTGTTTGTTACATGTCTGGGTTTGTCCCTGCTGGCTCCGCCCCTCGGGCTCAATTATAAAGGTGGCTAACCTCCAGCTCTGCCCTCATTCTGGGACCAGCTGTCAGCAGGTATCTTTTAGCTGATTAAAGCCACAGTTTACTCTTCCGACTCTTGTCTGTTGTCATTGATGGTACACCAATTTAATCAGCTAAAATTTTAAGATAGATCCATCGCTCAAGCCTGATCGCCTGGAGCTGGACCCCCAAGCAGCTGCTGCCACTGCCACGTCTGAACACTGGCTAAGCTGCTTCGAATATTACATTGATTCCTCCGCCGCCGCTGTCGCTGAGACCCACAAGCTGCGAGTACTTAACTCCCGGGTGAGCCCGCAAGTTTTCCTTCTTATCAGAGACGCTACCTCGTACGAGGATGCGATAACGCTGTTGAAGGGGCAGTATGTTAAGGAAGTTAACGAGGTGTACGCTAGGCACCTCCTTGCCACGAGGCGACAGCGCCCCAGAGAATCGCAAGCTGCATTTCTGCACGCCATGCGGGCACTCGGCCGGAACTGCAGTTGTAAGGTGGTATCGGCTGTCAAGCACACCGAATTGCTGATCCGGGATGCCTATGTCGCAGGCATAAAATCTAATTACATCCGCCAGCGCCTACTAGAAGGGGGAACACTCGACCTCCAACTCACAGTACAGCTCTCGGACTCGTTGGAAGTGGCCTTCCATAACATGGATGCCAACACCTCCGACCACGCGGCACCCTCGTGGATGTCGTGGGCGCCGCCATCACCCGACCCAGGGGCGCCGCAAGCCTGTGCTGCACAGCGACCCGCCAACTCCAGAGGCCCGAAATGTTACTTCTGTGGCCAGGGTAAGCACCCCAGACAACGCTGCCCAGCGAGGAGCGCGATCTGCAACGGGTGCGGAAAGAAGGGCCACTTCGCTAAAGTCTGCCAGGCCCGACGTGTTTCTAAACCCAGCAGCGCTGCGTGTAACCCGTGGGGACCGCCCCCACCGTCCACATCATCCACCACGTGCAACCGTGGGGGCCGCCATCTTCGATGCCACCCGCCACGTGTGACCAGTGGGGGCCGCCATCTTGGCCGCCACCTTCGACGCCACCTGCCACGTGCGACCCGTGGGGGCCGCCATCTTGGAATCACCCCGCCACCTCCTGAAACCCCTGCTCACCGGATCGTACGCTGGCCTCCGCTATCCTCGATCAGCCCACCCACCTTCCGAATCTCGCCTGCATCACCCTCGACCAGTCTCGACCTCATCAACTCACTAAATCCATGATGGCCGTCCGGATGAACGTCCACGAGATGACCTGCCTCTTCGACTCCGGGAGCACGGAGAGTTTCATTCACCCAGATATGGTACGGCGCTGTTCCCTCCCAATTCTACCCGCAACCCAGCGAATCTCCCTGGCTTCTGAATCACAATCCGTGGAAGTCCGTGGGTACTGTGTTGCAACCTTTACAGTACAGGGCGTCGAGTACAAAAATTTCAAGCTCTACGTCCTCCCCCAACTCTGCGCTGCCCTACTACTGGGTCTAGATTTCCAATGCCACCTCAAAAGTCTTACCTTGGAGTTCGATGGATCCCTGCCCCCTCTCACCGTCTGCAGCCTCTCGACCCTTAAGGTCGCCCCACCCCTGCTCTTTGCTAAACTCACCCCGGACTGTAAGCCCGTCGCCACTAGGAGCAGACGATACAGTGATCGGGACAAGGCCTTTATCAGGTCGGAGGTCCAGCGACTCCTGCGGGAAGGGATCATTGAGGCCAGTAATAGCCCCTGGAGAGCCCAAGTGGTGGTCGTCAAAACTGGGGAGAGGCACCGGATGGTCATCGACTACAGTCAGACCATCAACCAGTACACGCAGCTCGATGCGTACCCTCTCCCCAGCTTATCTGACATGTTCAATCAGATTGCGCAGTACCGAGTCTTCTCCACTGTTGACTTGTGGTCTGCGTACCACCAGCTCCCTATCCGCCTGGAGGACCGCCAATACACTGCCTTCGAGGCAGATGGCCGCCTCTACCACTTCCTCAGGGTCCCCTTCGGCGTCACCAATGGGGTCTCGGTCTTCCAACGGGAGATGGACCGAATGGTTGACCAGTACGGGCTGCGGGCCACATTCCCGTATCTGGATAATAGGCGGGGGGTTGGAGAATCACTGGGGGGGCGGCGTAAATCCCGCCCCCGCCGCCCGCCGAATTCTCCGATGGGTGAAAAGTCGGCGGGACGTCAATTGCGCCGCCCGCCTCGGAGGATGGCAGGGGCAGACGCGAGACAATGGATTCCGAGGCTGCCCATATTCTCCCGGCCGGATGGGCCGAAGTCCCATCAAAACACTTTTTTAACGGCGTCAACTAGTGCTGATGGTTGACGCCGTCCAGCGTGGAGGTAGGTCACGGCCTGGGGGGTGGCCGCAGGAGAGGTGATGGCGTGGCCGCAGTCTGTGTGTGTGTCGGGGAGAGGTGTGTGTGGGTGTGTGTGCGGCAGGGGGTGTGGGGTGGGGTGGGCTTCGGGGGAGTGCCGGGGAAGGGGGGGTGATTGCCGGGGATGGGGGGATGAGTGCCAGCTACGAGGGGTAAGTGCCAAGGACGGGGGCATGAGTGCCGGGTATGGGGGGGTGAGTGCCAGGTATGGGGGAGTGAGTGCCGAGGACGGGGGGGGTGAGTGCCGGGTATGGGGGAGTGAGTGCCGAGGACGGGGGGGGTGAGTGCCGAGGATTGGGTGGTGAGTGCCAGGGACAGGGGGGTGAGTGCCGGGGACGGGGTGCTGAGTGCCAGGGGCAGGGGGGTGAGTGCCGGGGACGGGGGGGTGAGTGCCGGGGACGGGGGGGTGAGTGCCGAGGACGGGGGGGGTGAGTGCCGGGGATGCGGGGGTGAGTGCCGGGGAGGGGGGGGGTGAGTGCCGAGGATGGGGTGGTGAGTGCCAGGGACAGGGGGGTGAGTGCCGGGGACGGGGGGGTGAGTGCCAGGGACGGGGGGGGGGGGGGTGCCGGGGGGGGAATGAGTGCCGGGGGGGGGGTGAGTGCTGGGGACGGGGGGGACGGGGGGGGTGAGTGCTGGGGACGGAGGGGTGAGTTCCGGTAAGGGGGACGGGGACGGGGGGGTGAGTGCTGGGGAGGGTGGTGCGAGGGTAAGGGAGTTTGTCCGCCTGGCCAGGCCCCATCCTCCAACAGTCACGCCCATGCCACCTGGCTGGGGGGGGGGGAGGGGTACGGGCAATGATGACATGTCGTCCACCCTCCCCCCCCACCCCCCCCACCCCCCCCGCCACAGGCCGTCATGTTTTCCGATCGGCCAGCGATGTTGGCGGCCGTGGCGGCAGCCGCCATTCTCCATGTTGCCCTGGAGGAGGAGGAGGAGCGTGCCAGAGAGGCGGCGCAGGCTGCCGCAGAGGAGCAGGAGGCAGCCGCCCAGGCTGGAGGGACACCCGCCCCACAGGATGAGGAGGAGGAGGAGCAGGGGGAGCACGTAGTGGAGGAGGAACACGAGGAGGGGGAGGAGGACGTCGCGGCGCCACGGCAACGGAGGCACCCGAGGAGGCCCCCTGTGTACCAGCCCCGGTTGTCGTACCAGGACCTCACGGACCGGGAATGCAGGAGTAGACTCCGGATGAGCCAGGAAACCGTGGCACACATCTGCCACCTGCTGGCACACCTGGCACCGCGTGGCACTGGGGGGGTCACCCTCTCGCCGTGTCCGTCAAGGTTACGGTGGCCCTGAACTTTTATGCCACGGGGTCATTCCAGACGCCAGGTGGGGACCTGTCCGGCATCTCGCAGACATCGGTGCACCGGTGCATCCAGGCAGTGACAGACGCCCTATATGCCATTGCGGATCGCTACATTCGCTTCCCTGTGGACCGGGCCAGCCAGGATGCCGGGGCCGTGGGCTTCTCTGTCGTGGCCGGATTTCCCATGGTCCAGGGCGCGATCGATGGGATGCACGTCGCCGTGCGGTCAGCTGCAGATAGCAGGGCCATGTTCACCAATAGGAAGGGGACCTATTCCATGAACATCCAGGTGGTCTGGAATCACCGCATGATTATCCTGCACGTTTGCACCCGGTACCCGGGAAGTGTAAATGACTCATACGTGTTGTCGCGGTCTTACATCCCCGGCATGTACGAGGGATGCCACCCCCGGCTGAGGGGCTGGTTGCTGGGCGACAGGTGTTACCCGTTGCGGTCGTGGCTGATGACGCCTATACGGAGGCCACAGAATGATGCGGAGAACAGCGACAATGATGCCCATGCAGCGACAAGGGGTGTGATAGAGAGGTGCATTGGCGTGCTCAAAATGCGTTTCAGGTGCCTGGACCTCTCTGGGGGCGACCTCCAGTATCCATAAGATAGGGTTGGCTGCATCATTGTGGTGTGCTGCATCCTGCACAACATAGCCCAGCAGAGGGACGATTTTTCGCAGGCAGAGGAGGGCGGAGTGGAGGAGCAGCAGGAAGAGGCGCAGTCCTCCCCAGGTGAGGGGGATGGGGGCAATGGTCAGGGCAGATGGGCTAGACATGGGCGGGTGGCTGTCCACCGTTACCGGCTGGGCCAGCGGGCACGGGGCAGGCTGATAGCCGCCCTCTTCACTGACTAAGGGGCATGGGAATCGGCGAGTATGGCCACATACCGCACACCATGGCAACACCCAAACACCCTCACCCCCCCATGCATCCACCTACTCAGCACCCTCACCCCCCCCAACCACACCCACCCCACCCGGATGCACACCACCCCTCCATTGCAGATCCACCTGCGGCACGACCGCCGGGCTCTCACGGGCGCCGGTGGAAGCATGTCTATTGCAGGCCATGGAGGATGATGACAGCCCGCTCTGCAATGAGCTCCTGGCTCCACATCATTGGACGATGTCTGACCAATGGCCACAGTACCACCCAGACCGTCCCTGCACGTGGCTGTGACACTGCAGCTCACGGTTCCGTCCTCTGCCCGGGGGGATGGTGAGGGCGGCCCAGAGGGAAGGGGGCAGACTCACCTGGAGCTGAGGTAAGACCACCCCTCACACACACACTGGCGCTCAATGTACATGACACCCCCGCACGCTTCGGACAGAGCACAAAGGCAGCTTCTGTAGGTGTTAAAGTGATTTTAATAACAAGCAGTGCATACACGTGCCCTAGCCCCTAAAACTCGTCTGTGCCCTGCACCCGTGCCAACTTACTTAGTGTCTAATTGTTTGGCCTTACGGGCCCTTTGACTACGCCTAGGTGGTTCCCCAGACGGTACAGCAGAACTGGAGGTGGACCCCTGCGATTCCTTCCCTCTGACTCAGGATCCCTTTGGCAGCCGTTTCCTGGGGCATCCTGGCCTAGATGGACCAGGCTGCAGCCCGGGCGACTGGGATGGCGAGCTGCCAGCCTGTGCTGCCCGTTGCCCATCCGATGCACCTGGGACATGTCGTGTTGGGTGTTCCGATACACAAACGAACCAACACGGTTGTAGATGGTACAACTCTGTTTTATTATTCTGTATAATAACAACTGTTAACTTCTGGCTGTGGTTCGTACTTCACCAGTTAACCTGTGGACCCAGCCCTAGCACTATCTTAGAGAGGCACTCAGCACATGGTGTATGTCTGAGTGGCACGCTGTGAGCTCTGTGCCCTGAGCTATCTCCTGGTAGAATGAGTGGGAACTGTTTTATAGTGCGTGTGCTCTCACTGGTGATTGGCTGTGATGTTGTGTGTGTGTTGATTGGTCCACCTAACTGTCCATCAGTGTGTGTGTGTGATTGCACCATTATATGTTAATATGGATATCATGACATCCCCCCCTTTTCACAAGGATATGTGCCTACATGGTAATAAATATTGGTGTGTACTGAGTGTGGCTGAGTATGTGTGTGCAATATTTACAACATGTACATGAGACTAAACTATATACATAGGAAGGTGTCAGGTGCAACAGAGCAACGAGGTTGTACCACAAACAAAACAAGTGCAATCATCAAATATCGAAAGAGAACTCCTGGAACGACAAAAAGAGAAACACGTTAACATTATTGCTCAACAATTCAGTGAGTCCAATGTGCAAACAGGCTCATAAGTCCAGCCTAGTAGGTGGGCGACGAATTCGGGTTGACCAAGGGTGGGTCAGGATCCACCGGCTGAGGAATGGGCCTGGCCATGGGTGACAGAGGAATAGGCAGAGTGGCAGGAAGCTCCACGAAGTCGACATCAGGGACACAAGGAGGGCGTGGCACCGGTGCATGATCACGTAGAAGCAGCCGAAGGGCCCGCCGATTACGCCAGCGAATAGAGCCATCAGGCATGCGAACCAGGAACGAGCGGGGAGCCACGTGGCGGAGAACTTCGGCAGTTGCCGACTAGCCACCCTCTGGTAGGTGTATGCGGACGTTGTCTCCAGGCGCCAGGGCAGGAAGATCAGTTGCCCGAGTGTCATGAGCCACCTTCTGCTGAGCACGCTGCTGTCGCATCCTTTGCAGTATTGGAGCATGGTCGGGTTTAGGAACATGAATGGATGGTACAGTGGTCCTGCGGGCGCGACCCATCAACAGCTGGGCTGGTGAGAGGCCTGTGGACAGTGGGGCCGAGCGATAGGCCAGCAGGGCTAAACAGAAGTCAGATCCAGCATCAGCAGCCTGGCAGAGGAGCCGCTTGACGATGTGAACGCCCTTTTCCGCCTTGCCATTTGACTGGGGATGCAGAGGGCTGGAGGTCACGTGTGGGAAGCCATACGAAGCAACAAAAGAAGACCATTCTTGGCTTGCAAAACAGGGCCCATTGTCCGACATGGCGGTAAGCGGAATGCCATGGCGAGCGAAGGTTTCCTTACATGCTCTAATTACAGCTGATGATGTCAAGTCGTGCAGGCATATGACCTCCGGATAATTGGAAAAATAATCAATTATGATGACGTAGTCACCGCCGAGCGCATGAAAAAGGTCCACACCCACCTTCACCCAGGGGGACGTCACCAACTCATGGGGCTGAAGCGTCTCAGGGAGTTGCGCCGGCTGAAACCTTTGGCAGGTGGGGCAGTTGAGCACCATGTTGGCGATGTCGTCACTGATGCCTGGCCAGTACACAGCTTCTCGGGCCCTCCGCCTGCACTTTTCAACCCTAAGATGGCCTTCGTGTAATTGTTCAAGGTCAAGCCGGTGCATGCTGTGTGGGACCACAATCCGGTCCAACTTTAGGAGGACACCATCAATGACGGCCAAGTCGTCCCAGACATTGTAGAATTGTGGGCACTGCCCCTTGAGCCACCCTTCCGTCGTGTGGCGCATCACACGTTGTAGAAGGGGGTCAGCCGCAGTCTCACGGCGAATGTGAGCCAGACGTGCATCAGTAGCCGGCAGATTGGCCGATGTGAAGGCTACTTGTGCGTCGACCTGACAAACGAACTCCCCCGATTCGGGCGGTGTGCTCACTGCTCTGGACAGGGCATCCGCGATGATGATGTCCTTTCCCGGGGTGTAGACAAGTTGGAAGTCGTACCTCCGGAGCTTGAGCAGAATGCGCTGGAGGCGAGGGGTCATTTCGTTGAGGTCCTTTTGTATGATGCCGACCAGGGGATGATGGTCGGTCTCCACAGTAAACTGAGGGAGATCATACACATAGTCGTGGAATTTATCTATGCCGGTTAACAAACCCAGGCACTCCTTTTCAATCTGCGCATAGCGCTGTTCTGTGGGGGTCATGGCTCGCGAGGCAAAGGCGACCGGGGCCCATGATGCAGTGTCGTCCCGTTGCAGGAGTACCGCCCCAATGCCGGACTGGCTGGCATCAGTCGAGATCTTTGTGTCTCGAGTAGTGTCGAAGAACGCCAGTACCGGGGCGGTGGTCAGCTTAATCTTGAGCTCCTCCCATTCTTTCTGGTGTGCGGGCAGCCACTGGAACTCCATAGTCTTCTTCACCAGGTGGCGAAGAGCCGTTGTGTGGGAGGCTAGGTTGGGAATAAACTTCCCCAGGAAGTTCATCATCCCGAGAAGGCGTAGCACTGCCTTCTTGTCTACCGGCTGCGGCATGGCTGTGATAGCTGCCACTTGTCTGCATCCGGACGCACCCCTGACCGGGATATGTAGTCCCCCAGAAACTTTAGCTCAGTTTGGCCAAAAGAACACTTGGCTCAGTTGAGGCGCAGGCCGTGATCTTGTATCCGAGCAAAGACACGCTGGAGACGACTGATGTGCTCCTGTGGTGTGGTGGACCAGATAATGACGTCGTCAACATAGAGGCGCACCCCTTCGATGCCCTCCATCATCTGTTTCATGATTCGATGAAACACCTCGGATGCCGAGATGATGCCAAATGGCATCCTATTGTAGCAGTATCTGCCAAAGGGAGTGTTGAAAGTGCACAGCTTCCTGCTGGACTGATTCAGCTGAATTTGCCAAAAACCCTTTGAGGCATCAAGCTTGGTAAAAATTTTAGCCCGGGCCATTTCGCTCGTGATTTCTTCCCGTTTGGGTATGAGATAGTGTTCCCTCATGATGTTATTGTTCAGGCCTGTTGGGTCGATGCAGATCCGGAGCTCGCCGGGGTCTTTTTTACGCACACCATGGAGCTGACCCATGGCGTTGGCTCCGTGACCCGGGAAAGCACTCCTTGGTCCTGCAGATCCTGCAGCTGCTGCTGCTTGAGGCGGTCCTTGAGTGGTGCTGGGACTCTACGAGGTGCGCGAATGACCGGGGTGGCATCCGGTTTGAGCCGTATTCTGTAAGTGTAGGGCAGTGTGCCCATGCCCTCGAAAGCCTTCTGGTTGTGGGCGAGGAGCGCGTGGAGCTGTGCCCTAAAGCCTGCATCCGGGAAATCGGACGTGCCTTCTGGAGACAGAGTGTGTACCCTCTGAACGAGGTGGAGGATCTTGCACACCTGTGCGCCTATCAGAGAGTCCTTCGAGGATCCAACTATCTCAAAAGACAGTTTGGCTGTGTATGAATTGTGTGCAACCTCGAGCTGGCAAGACCCCATGGCCGGGATAACATTACCGTTGTAATCGACCAACTGACAGTGCAATAGCCGAATCGGTGGTTTGATCTTCAAGGTGTGGAAGGCTGACCATGCAATGAGATTGGCGGAGGCACCAGTGTCTAAACGGAATGTGATTGGTGATCGGTTGACCGTCAGGGTGGCACACCATTCATCGCCCGGATTAACGCTGTGCTCTGGTATCGGCTGGTGGGTCCCATTTGGGACATCCGATTTCTGTCCATTACCGCAACGCGGAAGGATTCCCGGTCGTCGGTATCACCGGTCTGTACGTCGTCAGGGTATGACTCGGTGTATGGAGGCTGAATGGCCTGCACGTCCCTGCGAGGCTGGCGGAATCGCGGAGCATTGGCAGGTTGAGCTGCTCGACAGCAGGCAACGTAATGGCCCATCCTGCCACAGCAGAGGCATTGTCGAGTTTTGACTGGACATTGCCGCTTTAAGTGTGCGGATCCACAGTTGCCGCACGTTTGCCCCCTCTTTTGGCGCGTACAAGCGCGGGAGGCATCGGAAAGCGAGCGAAATGGCCGCCCTCGTCCGGGCCGCGGCCGGGAGGAACTCGATCGACTGGACCCGCTTGGCCTCGTAGGATCCCTGCCGTGCCGATTCGGCCGCCTGGAATTGGGAGTACCGGCTGGTCGCGTTTTCGTAGTTTCCAGTCCTGGTATCATGTCGCGTTGGGTGTTCCGATACACAAACGTACCAACCCGGTTGTAGATGGTACAACTCTGTTTTATTATTCTGTACAATAACAACTGTTAACTTCTGGCTGTGGTTCATACTTCACCAGCTAACCTGTGGACCCAGCCCGAGCACTATCTTAGTGAGGCACTCAGCACATGGTGTATGTCTGAGTGGCACGCTGTGAGCTCTGTGCCCTGAGCTATCTCCTGCTGGAATGCCCGGGAACTGTGGTGTTCCCCGTTTTATAGTGCATGTGCTCTCACTGGTGATTGGCTGTGATATTGTGTGTGTGTTGATTGGTCCGTCTACCTGTCCATCAGTGCGTGTGTGTGATTGCACCATGATATGTTAATATGGATATCATGACAGGACGGAAGGGGGGAGTCCGAGGTGCTGCAGTGCTCCTGGACCTCCCCTACAGGGGGACCAAGGATGGGCGCCAGCAACTCCTCCTCCCTCGGGGTGCCAAATGGCCCCCAGCGAACGGACTGGCCATCCGCCGCCCCTCCGATACATGGCGCTGCCAGTCCTGGAAGCCCGTGCTGGTATCGACAAGGGTCTGCAGCTTTGCAGCCATGGAGCTCAGGGAGTTGGCCATCCCTGTCTGTGACTGTGCGACGCCGGCTAGCACATGGGCAATGGCGCCGATGCCCTCAGGGATGGCCTGCTGAGACTGGGCCATGGTCTGCTGAGACAGGGCCACAGCGTTGAGCGCCTCTGCCATCTGCCGCTGGCGCTGGCTCATGGCCTCCTGTGGGTCACAGACGCCGCCTGCACGGAAAGCCCCAGGCCTCGCATACTGCTCCCCATGTCTGACACCGTCGCACCCATTGCCTCCACCGCGGACGCCACCTGTGCGGTGTCGTCCTGGGTGGCACGCATGACCGGCACCACTTCCAGCTCCTGGACGCGGGTGGACTCCTCCACCTGCGACTGCAGCCGCTGCAAGCCGGCCGTCACCCTCTTCGTTCGTCTCCGGTTCGGTGGTTGCATCGGGGCTATGGGTGGGTGTGGTAACTCCAGGAACCCGGGTTCCATCTGGGCGGCAGATGTTCGCTTGCGCCAGGATGCCCTCCACCCTCTCGGCCCCTCTGCTGCTCCTACCTCCACCTGCTGTGTTGTGCGCACCAGTGAGTGTACCAGACGCCTCGTCACTAAAGTGCCCAACCGAGGTGAGTGTCTCTGCGATGGTGGAGGGTGTTGGTGACAGCAGAGGCGTTGTGTCGTGCGCATCGTCCGACTCTGAGTCCATGGTACTTTGGGGTGGCGGTTTGTCTCCACCCATCCACTCTGTGTCACTGTCCTGTATTTCGGTTTCCTGGGTAGGGTTGTCCTGGGTAGGGGTGTCCTGGGTAGGGCTGTCCTGGGTAGTGGTGTCGTGGGTAGGGCTGTCCTGGATAAGGCTATCCTGGGTAGTGGTTTCATGGCTCGGCTGTGACGGGGGCCTGTGGCTGCCCCGCTCGTCGTTGGGTGGCACACGCCTGCATCGCTGCACCCGCACGAGACGGGGGCGTCGTCTCCCTATTGCTCCAGGTCTCTCCGTCTCCCGTGGTCGCCGTGGGGCATCCTGCAGGCGTCGCGTGCCAGAGGGTCCGGGTCTCTCTGTATCCCGTGGTCGCCCTGGGGCAGCCTGCAGGCGTCGCGTGCCAGAGGGTCCGGGTCTCTCCGTATCCCGTGGTCGCCCTGGGGCATCCTGCGGGGGTCGCGTGCCAGAGAGTCTGGGTATCTCCCTATCCCGTGGTCGCACTGGGGCATCCTGCGGGCGTCGCGTGCCAGAGGGTCCGGGTATCTCCATATCCCGTGGTCGCCCTGGGGCATCCTGTGGGCGGCCGGCATCTGCGGGGATGGGTGCCTCGACGTTTGCTCCTGTGATACACAATGAAGCATGCATGGTTAGACACGCAGGTGGTGATCAAGTGATATGGGGGAGGAGGGATATGGGGGATATGGGGGAGGGGGGATATGGGGGATATGGGGGAGGGGGGATATGGGGGAGGGGGATATGGGGAGGGGGATATGGGGGATTGGGGATCTGGGGGATATGGGGGATTGGGGATATGGGGGAGGGGGGATATGGGGGATATGGAGGAGAGGGGATATGGGGGAAGGGGGATATGGGGGATATGGGGCAGGGGGGTTATGGGGGATATGGGGGAGGGGTATATAGGGAGGGGAAATGGGGAGGGGGGATATGGGGGAGGGGGGATATGGGGGAGGGGGGGATATGGGGGAGAAGGGATATGGGGGCGGGCTGGTGGTGGCTCACTTGCTGTGGGCCCCCGACCTCTGCATCGGCAACCTCCCGGTCCTCAGGTCTGCCAGCCAGTTCCAGGGCCATTTCTTCATGTACGGTGAGTGGCTTCTCATCAGCTGGGTCCCCTCCAGTCCTCTCATGTTCCCTATTGTTGTGTGCGCGCTTCTCCTGTGGGGGGGCGGATGGGTGGCAGAGGTAAAGGGCAACAGTGTTAGACAGGTATATGAATGCACGCCATCGGTTGCACGTATATTGCAGAGGTTAGGGTTGGTTTCACCTGGGGGTGTGCTGTACATCGGGAAGGGAGGGGGGGGGGGGGGTGGCCGACTCACCCTGGCTGCTCTGACGAGGTCGTTCACCTTCTTGTGGCACTGGGTGCCTGTCCGTGGTGTCAGAGCCACAGCGCTGACGGCCTCTGCCACCTCCCTCCACAGACGCCGGCTGAGGCGTGGGGCGACCCTGCGGCCGTGTCCGGGGTACAGGGACTCCCTCTTCTCCTCCGCTGCGTCCAGGAGCGCCTCGATGTCGCGGTCCTGGAACCTCGGGGCTGCGTGGCGGGCGGCCATCTTGTCGGGTCTTCCGGGGTGGGGGGGGCGCATCTTTTGAGCTGTCACACCATGTGGCGTCAATGACGCCGCACGGCGTCACCGTCCACGTTGGGTGATGCCATCGCGAATGGTGTCACGCCACTACTAGCCCATTCGGGGCCGGAGAATTTGCGTTGTTTGGTGGGGCCCAACGCCGGAGTGATCCGCGCCATTTTTGGCGCCGGGTCCCAGACATCGCGCCAGTTTTCGGAGAATCCTGCCCAATGTCACCATCTGCGGCCATGACCAGCAGGACCACGACGCTAACCTCCAACATTTCCTCCACACCGCCAAGCTCCTTAACCTCACATACAATAAGGAGAAATGCGTTTTCCGCACAACCCGCCTAGCCATCCTTGGCTAGGTTGTGGAAAACGGAATCCTAGAGCCCAATCCCAACCACATGCGCCCCCACCTGGAACTTCCCCTCCCCCACTGCCCCAAGGCCCTGAAGAGATGCCTGGGGTTCTTTTCCTTTTATGCCCAGTGGGTCCCCAATTATGCGGACAAGGCCCGCCCACTTATTAAATCCACCATTTTCCCCCTGACGGCTGAGGCCCGCCTGGCCTTCAGCCGCATCAAGGCAGATATTGTCAATGCCACGATGCACGCAGTAGACAAGTTCATCCCGTTCCAGGTGGAGAGCGATGCGTCTGACTTTGGTCTGGCCGCTATCCTCAACCAGCGGGCAGGCCCATGGCTTTCTTCTCCCGTACCCTCCAGGGTTCCGAAATTCGGCACTACTCCGTTGTAAAGGAAGCCCAGGCCACTGTGGAACCTGTGCAACATTGGAGGCATTACCTGGCCGGCAGGCGATTCACTATCCTCACTGACCAACGGTCGGTTGCCTTCATGTTCAATAACACACAGCGGGGCAAGATCAAGAACGACAAGATCCTAAGGTGGGGGATCGAACTCTCCACCCATAATTATGATACCTTGTATCGACCTGGGAAGCTCAATGAGCCCCCAGATGCCCTATCCCGCGGTACATGCGCCAGCGCACAAGTAGACTGACTCCGGGTCCTCCACAATGACCTCTGTCACCCGGGGGTCACCCGTTTTTTTCATTTTATCAAGGCCCACAACCTGCCTTACTCCATCAAGGAGGTCAGGACCATGACCAGGGACAGCCAGATCTGCGCGGAGTGCAAACCGCACTTCTATCGGCTGGACAGAGCACGCCTGGTAAAGGTCTCACGCCCCTTTGAACGCCTCAGCTTCGATTTCAAAGGGCCCCTCCCCTCCACTGACCGTATTGTGTACTTTCTCAACATCATTGATGAGTTCTCCCGTTTCCCTTTCGCCATCCCTGACATGACCTCTGCCACAGTCATCAAGGCCCTGCACGGCCTCTTCACCTTGTTCGGTTTCCCCACTTACATCCATAGCAATCGGGGTTCCTCCTTCATGAGTGATGAGCTACGTCAGTTCCTGCTTAGCAAGAGCATCACCTCAAGCAGGACTACCAGCTACAACCCCTGGGGGAAACAGACAGGTGGAGAGGGAGAGCGCGATGGTCTGGAAGGCTGTCCTTCAAGCCCTACGGTCTAGAAGTGTCCCTGTCTCCCACTGGCAGGAGGTCCTTCACGATGCGTTCCACTCCATCCGGTCGCTCCTGTGTACCGCCACCAATGCGATACCTCACGAGAGAATGTTTGTCTTCCCCAGGATGTCCACCTCAGGGGTCTCGCTCCCGTCCTGGCTGACAGTTCCAGGGCACGTCTTCCTCCGGAAGCATGCGAGGAGTCACAAGTCGGATCCCCTGGTCGAACGGGTTCGTCTCCTCCATGCTAACCCACAATATGCCTACGTGGCACACCATGACGGGTGTGGTGATACACCACTGTACTTCCCTACCATTGTACATAGTATATAATAGTTGTGTGTAACGTGGCCCTGTAATACTGTGTATTGTACTGTAGCTCTGCAGAGGTTCGGTCACTGGTAGGTAACCCGACCTGGCCACGGAGAGCTCCGCCTTAGCCACTCCCCCGGGAGTTAGTATAAGAACCCTCTTCTGGGACTGGTCCCATTCTGTCTGGGGTCGTCTGTGTCGGGTAAGCCTCCCATGTAGTATATTAAAGCCTGAGTTAGTCTCACATGTCTTTGTGGTTCTTGACGCTTAGTGCATCAACGGGCGAGAGGACACAGTCTCCCTTCGGGACTTGACACCTGCAAGTTCCCCAGCGACCATCACCACTACCCCCGACTCTACACCGTCTCCCTTGGTTGCTACTTATCCGGAAGACGACACGCTCCTGGATACACAGGCCTCAACACTTCATCCGACACCAGTGTCCTCACCACAGCCAGGACTGAGGCAATCACAGCGGGTGTCAAAGCCCCCGACAGACTCGATCTCTAATTCAACCCGTCCACTTCACCACCGCCGGACTCTTTTTTTAACAGGGGGGTGAATGTGGTAAACCACTGTATTATATTGTACTTACTGTTCTTACTTATTGTACTTACTGTTTGTTACATGTCTGGGTTTGTCCCTGCTGGTTCCGCCTGTGGCTCCGCCCCTCGGGCTCAAGTACAAAGGTGGCTAACCTCCAGCCCTGCCCTCATTCTGGGACCAGCTGTCAGCAGGTGCCTTTTAGCTGATTAAAGCAACAGTTTACTCTTCCGACTCTCGTCTGTTGTCATTGATGGTACATCAACTTCACCAGTGACTAGTCTGCTTCCTGGCTCACAGCACTCTGACTACTATGTATGAATTGCAAAGAACACCCTGTTCCCTATTCTTTCCTGGTCCTTCCTTTCTCTTAGTTGCTGCCCTGGCATACATGGCCATTTGATTTTACTTGTGCAAACAACAATACATTCATTTTAATAGCATCCTACCATTTTGTGACACTTGTCGATGGTGCATACTGCTGCTACTGTGCGTCGTTGATGGAAGGAGTCAAAGTTTGTGGAAGGGAAGTCAGTCAAACAGGCTGCTTTTTCATGGATATTGTCAGGTTTCTTGACTGTTGTTGGAGCTGCACTCACCCAGGCAATTTTCCATAGATATTGGTGTAGTCCTACTGATTTGGGGTAGGATTATGGAGGTATATCTTAGCTAAGCAGTGTAAAGATTAGGGAGCTTACAATGGGGAATAAGAGGGAAGGGTGGAGACGTCATGCAAAACCTATCCTTTAAAAATAAATAAATAAGCTGAGCTGTAAAGTATTGTGTAAATTACTGCTTTTACTTGTGGTAATTATGCTAATATTCAAATTTTTGTTTGGAAGCCTCTCGATAGTGATGCTATCACTGAATTACTGCACTGAGAAAGTTTTCCTCTGCTCCCTCAAAACGGGCTATTTAAGTAAATGTTCTGCATCAACAAAACATTTGTTTCTTACCATCCATGCCACAAGTGGCATATATCAGAGCTATAGATTAAATCATTATCCTATGTGCAGAAATGAATGGTTTGGGAATAGAACAGCCTGTCCTTGATTATTTAAGTCTCTCTGAAGTAACTCATAAAACACGGTCATGAAAGAAGATTGAAACCCACTTGGGCTGATCTTTAACGCTGTACAATAACGGCATTCCTGGGGCTTTGTTCCGAAATACATCTGTCATCGTTTTCTCATTTCAGTTACTCATACCAGTCATTAACAGTCATTATGGTTGTGATATTATCCTGCAATCTATTCCCAAATGTTCCGGTATAATAGTGTTCCTGTTGTAGATGATGATGCTATAACCACTGACAATTAACTTTGATTCATGAATTTTGATTAAGCTTGCAAAATGAATCTTTAATAATTAATTGTAAAACCTGAAAGAGCGTTGTCAAGTGATCATAAATATTTTAATGCTGGCCTCCAGGAAGTTAAATCAGGAATTTATTCTCGGTATCAGCACTAAAGCATCTGGCTGCAATGTTGGCAGTGCCTCAAATTTACAGAGTAACAGTGATCAAAGAATATGGGTTGGATTCCCCGCAGCCCGTGGCCGAAACCGCGGCCGGCACCAGGGTGGAAGATCCAGTTTGACGGCGTAATCAGGCCCGACACCGGTTCAGCGGTTCTCCGGGCACCAAAAATCAGCGCCACCGCAGAGTACGCTGCGCTGCCGGGGGGCCATTGCCAGAGGCCCGCTCAGCAATCCTCCGCTCCCGACCGGCCGAGTTCCCGACGGAATGAAACTAACCACCTATTGTCAGTCGGGATGCTCGTGTGGTGCTGCGGATCAGAGACCAGGGGGGGCCTTATAGGCGGCCGGGGATTTAATGTACGGGGATTGAGGCTCAGGCGCGCGGCCGATCGGCGGGTCTCTATCTTGGGTCTGGCTTTGTGGTCCGAGTCTGCCATGGAGCACGGCATGGCCGCTAGAGGCTGCCGCCATGCACGGCCTTTGACCCGGAAGTGCGGGGGCCGGAATCTGCAGCAAAAGCTGCGAGATTCACCCTGGGTCTCTGCTAGCCTCCTGCAGGGCTATGAATTTGTTTAACATTTTTGCAGGAATTTCAGGAGAAAAACCCCACCGTTTTTACGCTGGCATGGGGACATAGTCTCAATAATGGAGAATCAGTCCTTTATCTGTTAAGATAAAGGATTCATTAAAAAGTTTTAAAAAAACTTTTGGGGGGTTCGAAGACAGAATGGGGATTATGGGCGTTACGTTTATTAAGTTGATTTTACCTGTTTCGAACGTGTTTGCTGCCATCCCACCAGAAGTTGTCCCATGTTTATTTTGATTTTCTTTAAAAATCAGAATAGTCACCTCAACCAATGGTCAAGACAAACAAATAAAAATCCATTCTATAGTGTTAGTGTTTTGTGACTAGTGTACATTTTCATCTTTTTTGGTCCCCGTCTACTTTCTCACTGTAACTTTTCTGCTTTGCCACCTCTTTGCAATTCTGCCATAGTTCTGCTCTTGGTGCTTCATAATGAGGTTTCCCAGCACAGCGATATGCAACAGCCAATATATCTCATGACTATGAAGAAGTTATACTGCCTCCTGCCTCTTGATTTGTTGGATTATCTCAAGTGCTGCTAGGATTCCCATTGAATGTTCGATCACGTTTCTGGTCCTATGCAGTTGTGCTCAGTTTCTCTCCATGGTTCATCCAAGGGTGTCATCACCTGTGGCCGCAGAGGGCAGTCCATGCCTTCCAGGAACTTTTCTTCCTGCACCTTCAGGTTGGCACAATATAAAATGAAAGTATTGTGAGAAATTCCAAGGAAGTAAGAATTGAACTATATGATCCCAAGTTCAGCAGATGTCGGAATTTCCACCAACATCAACAGCAGGCCAAAACAATATTGATGCGAGGGCCTCGTGTCCACCCATGTGTTTCAGCATGATAGGCACCTCGTCATTCTGGAGGGTGGAATACCTTGCAGCTCACAAATATCATCGGGCGAAATTCTCCCCCAACGGCGGGATGTCCGCCGACTGGCGCCAAAGACGGCGCCAATCAGACAGGCATCGCGCCGGCCCAAAGGTGCGGAATGCTCCACATCTTTGGGGGCCGAGCCCCAACATTGAGGGGCTAGGCCGACGCCGGAGGGATTTCCGCCCCGCCAGCTGGCGGAAATGGCGTTTGTTGCCCCGCCAGCTGGCACGTAAATGCGGTGCATGCGCGGGAGCGTCAGCGGCCGCTGTCAGTTTCCCGTGCATGCGCAGTGGGGAGAGTCTCTTCCGCCTCCGCCATGGTGGAGGCCGTGGCGGAGGCGGAAGGGAAAGAGTGCCCCCACGGCACAGGCCCGCCCGCGGATCGGTGGGCCCCGATCGCGGGCCAGGCCACCGTGGGGGCACCCCCTGGGGTCAGATCGCCCCGCGCCCCCCCCCCCCCCCCAGGACCCCGGAGCCCGCCCACGCCGCCTTGTCCCGCCGGTAAATACCAGGTCTGATTTACGCCGGTGGGACAGGCAATTTCTGGGCGGGACTTCGGCCCATCCGGGCCGGAGAATTGAACGGGGGGTCCCGCCAACCGGCGCGGCCCGATTCCCGCCCCCGCCCAATCTCCGGTACCGGAGACTTCGGCGGGGGCGGGGGCGGGATTCACGGCGTCCAACGGCCATTCTCTAACTGGGCGGGGGGTCGGAGAATGACGCCCCACCATGGACACAGACTTGGACCTTGGTTCTGACAGTGCTTCTTTATGAAAACTGGTTACCAGTAGAGTCCCATAAGGATTAGCGTTGGGCTGCTGCTCGCTCTTTATTAATATTCTGTGTGACAAATGCAGGATTTTAGATTTGTTGGATTATAAACATTTGGCAATTTGAGGACTGAAAACCTCATTTGACTGCAATAGTCATGTGTTTAAATCTGGTAAGGATTACGGGCAGTACTGCATGGCTATTGTAAAAGCAAATGAACAATCCAATACAGGGAAAAAAGCATTAAACCGATCTTGTATACAGTCTTGATGAAGCATATCTAATTTTGGTTTCCTCATATGATTGAAATATACAGGCCTTGGAAAAGATTTGTTGTCTAGTTTAAAGGTCCTTAGTTAGGCTTTGGAAACTAAGGGCTTCATACTCTGAAGCAGCAGGGGAGCTTTGATGAATGTCATTTAAATCATGAAAAGATTAGATTCACTCCAGGTGGGCAGACTATGTGAGTTAGATACAAAATGATCAGGGGAAATGAATATAATGTACAATAGCAAAGATCTAGGTTAGATATCAGGAGGCATTTTTTTCATTAAAAGTTGCCAACATTTGAAACAAGTTTCTGGCTTGTTCAGTGACTATAGGTCAGCTTCAAGCTTTCAAAAAAAGGAGCTGAATATGTTCCTAACCAACATCATCATATGAAGAAGGTA
The DNA here is from genome assembly GCF_047496885.1 of Scyliorhinus torazame. Classification (NCBI taxonomy): domain Eukaryota; kingdom Metazoa; phylum Chordata; class Chondrichthyes; order Carcharhiniformes; family Scyliorhinidae; genus Scyliorhinus; species Scyliorhinus torazame. The sequence continues at coordinate 194,059,882 of NC_092710.1, read as the reverse complement.
GCTGAGATAATGGGTATTGGGAGAATTTGGCTCCCAGTCAAAGTGGTCTCTGAGGACATTTTGTACTGCCTTTAGAATTCAAATATCAATTTTTCTGAATGACCTATGATTTTTCCTATGTGTTTTATTCCCTTTCTTCCCAGAGGTCACATGGCTCCTAATGCAGATGTAAAAATGCAGCTGCCTTCAAACAGATGGAATTGGCATTGCTGGAATTTCCAAAATATCACCCGTGGTCTTTGGTCATTTGAGGTCTGAAGCTGGCAGAGTTATTTGGAGAGAAAGGTGCCCCTCTAGGAGAGGAAATCCCTTTTGGATTGTTAAGGGTAGAAATGAACATACATAAAATGTGGATGTATTCTGTGGAACTGACAAGTTGTCAAGTCACCCAGGTCTTTTGAAAATAAAATTCATCTGCAGTTGAAAAAAAAACTGTTTGCTTTCTATTTCACTGTTTGTTGGCATAACCCTGATGTATATCTTTAAAGGATAAGTGCTGCTTGAGTGCCTCCATAAACTAGCACTATCACACTGGAGGGCCTAGAAATTCACAGTTTGATTGATAATCCCAAGTGGTTACAAAGAACTGGGGCGGGATTCTCCCGTAACCGGCGGGGCAGGGGGTCCCAGTGGGATGGAGTGGCATGAACCACTCCAGGGTCGGGCCGCCCAAAGATGCGGATTTCTCTGCACCTTTAGAAACCAAGCCCTCACCTTTAGGGGCTAGGCCTTTGGCGCCATGCCAGCCGGGGCCGAAGGGACTCCGCTGGACGGTGAAAGTCTGCGCATGTGCGGGAGCATCAGCGGCTGCTGACGTCATCCCCGCGCATGCACAGGGGGGGATCACCTACGCGTCGGCCATCGCGGAGACCTACACGACCTTGGACCTAAAAGAGTGCCCCAATCGCGGGCCAGGCCAGGCCACCGTGGGGGCACCCCCAGGTGCCAGATCACCCCGCGTACCACCCCCAGGACCCCGGAGCCCGCTCACGTCGCCTGGTCCTGCTTGGTCCCGCCGGTGAGGGAGTTGGTTTAATTCACGCTGGTGGGACCGGCATTATAGCAGCGGGACTTTGGCCCATCGCAGGCCGGAGAATCGCCGGGGGGGGGGGGGGGTGGGCGCCGACTGGCGCGGTGTGATTCCCGCCCCCACCGAATCTCCGGTGCCGGAGAATTCGGCGGTCGGCGGGGGCGGGATTCACGCCGCCCCCCCCGACGATTCTCTGACCCGGCGGGAGGTCGGAGAATCCAGCCCATGAGCTTTTTTTGATGTGAGGATACAAAGACAAATATTTGTTTTCATAAGGAATTAAGTATTTGAAGGAAATGTTTGTTTTATAAAGGATCAAGTACTTGAAGGGATTTAAATCAAAATGTATTTTTTAAATATAGTGAAGACCGGAACAAACACATAGAACTTTATTTTATTTCATCACACCTTGGCTCCTGGATCTTGCCGTGCCAGATCATAGAATCATAGAATCCCTGCAATGCAGAAGTAGGCAATTCGGCCAATCAAGTCTCCACTAACTCTCCCTAAGAGCATTCTACCTCAGCCCACTCTCCTACCCCATCTCTGTAACCCCGCGCATTGATCATGGCCAATCCACCTAACTTGCACATCCTTGGACTCTGGAAGGAAATGGGAGCATCTGGAGGAAACTCAGGCCAACACGGGGAGAACAGACAGTCACCCAAGGCCGGAATAGAAACTGGATCCTTGGTACTGTGAGGTAGCAGTGCTAACCGCTGTGCCACTGTGCCGCCCCATAGATATTGGGTGAGTTGGCATGGAGGCTGGAAGGGTAAAGGGTTTGGGGTGTAGTTTTCATGAACTAGTATTATTGGCATGAGGCTATAAAGAGCAATGAGGATAAATTTGATTTGATTTGATTTGATTTATTGTCACATGTACCGAAGTACAGTGAAAAGTATTTTGGAATGAACACATTGGCACGGAGAGTGAGGGTCCGTGGGTGGGTGGGGGGGGGGGGGCATGAGGTAGCATGAGTTGGCATGGGTAGGCCATGAGATATGTGTGGGGGGTTGAGGGGATGTGAAGGATAGGGTTAAAAAGTTTATTTTGTTTTCTTGTTGCTATTTCAACTGGGACAAAGTCCCAGAGCAATAAAGGAGGCCTTTTAACCTGCTTGCCTCAACACCCAGCAGTCTTTGTGGCTGTCTCTGAACTTTTTCAGGAGTTGGTAGGCCTGACTCCTGTTTGTCCCCACACTACCATCACCATCAGTAACACCCAGAACCCTACTGTTATAACCTGCCTACTTACCATTGGCTGGGGACTAATGACTATACCACAATCCCGTGGGAGTATGAGCTTCCCCAATGAGGGGGGCGGAGAAACCACTAGTAAACTCCTAGTATAAATAAAGCTGGCCAGTTCAGGAACCAGCAGGAAGGAGTGTGCAGCAAGGGAAGTTACTGCTACTGTAATGTATATATGTTATAGTAAATAAATGTTATTACTTTGTATCCTTAAAACTTGTGCTGGATTTTTCGTGGCCCTTACAAAACCTACCCTGCCCTCACATCCCCCCCCCCCTCCCCCCGCCTCACCCTGGCCCTGAACCCAAACCCGGAACAATAATTTGAAAATTTGGAGCACTTTCTCCTGAGTCAGGTTTGACAAGTTGGAAATTTTCCTGACTCTGTACCTCCAACAAAGGTGTGAAAGTCCATGCCATTGCCTCTCAGCTGCCTTTCTATGTAAACAGTGATAAACGGTTCTACATCTATCTGTTCAGACTAATTTTTCAGAGCGAGAGGGTGGGATCTTGTGTCCTCTCTCGGATTGGTTTGGTGTCAGAGGGGTGTATAATCAGGTGGTGGAGGATGTGGTGGGGTGGCGGGATGTGGTGGGGTGGGGGGATGCAGGTGGCAAACTGACTGCTTTCCCACCTCCACCATGATTAGGCCTGTGGCAGGAATCCCACGGATGGTCTTCCCGCCCTGCTGCCAAATAATGGCCAATAAGGGCCTCATCCCACCACCGCTGGTATTAAAGCAGCGACGGGCAGGATTTAAAAACAGGAAGTGTGTTCAGGTGTAAGGTTTTTAAAAATATATTCTAGATTTACCTGCCCCAAGTTTAGCGGTATTGGAGATCAGTGCTTACGTAAAACTGAATTAGAACATAGAACATAGAACATAGAACAATACAGCGCAGTACAGGCCCTTCGGCCCATGATGTTGTACCGAAACAAAAGCCATCTAACCTACACTATGCCATTATCATCCATATGTTTATCCAATAAACTTTTAAATGCCCTCAATGTTGGCGAGTTCACTACTGTAGCAGGTAGGGCATTCCACGGCCTCACTACTCTTTGCGTAAAGAACCTACCTCTGACCTCTGTCCTATATCTATTACCCCTCAGTTTAAAGTTATGTCCCCTCGTGCCAGCCATTTCCATCCGCGGGAGAAGGCTCTCACTGTCCACCCTATCCAACCCCCTGATCATTTTGTATGCCTCTATTAAGTCTCCTCTTAACCTTCTTCTCTCCAACGAAAACAACCTCAAGTCCATCAGCCTTTCCTCATAAGATTTTCCCTCCATACCAGGCAACATCCTGGTAAATCTCCTTTGCACCCGCTCCAAAGCCTCCACGTCCTTCCTATAATGCGGTGACCAGAACTGTACGCAATACTCCAAATGCGGCCGTACCAGAGTTCTGTACAGCTGCAACATGACCTCCCGACTCCGGAACTCAATCCCTCTACCACTAAAGGCCAACACTCCATAGGCTTTCTTCACAACCCTATCAACCTGGGTGGCAACTTTCAGGGATCTATGTACATGGACACCTCGATCCCTCTGCTCATCCACACTTTCAAGAACTTTACCATTAGCCAAATATTCCGCATTCCTGTTATTCCTTCCAAAGTGAATCACCTCACACTTCTCTTCATTAAACTCCATTTGCCACCTCTCAGCCCAGCTCTGCAGCTTACCTATATCCCTCTGTAACCTGCTACATCCTTCCACACTATCGACAACACCACCGACTTTAGTATCGTCTGCAAATTTACTCACCCACCCTTCTGCGCCTTCCTCTAGGTCATTGATAAAAATGACAAACAGCAACGGCCCCAGAACAGATCCTTGTGGTACTCCACTTGTGACTGTACTCCATTCTGAACATTTCCCATCAACCACCACCCTCTGTCTTCTTTCAGCTAGCCAATTTCTGATCCACATCTCTAAATCACCCTCAATCCCCAGCCTCCGTATTTTCTGCAATAGCCTACCGTGGGGAACCTTATCAAACGCTTTGCTGAAATCCATATACACCACATCAACTGCTCTACCCTCATCTACCTGTTCAGTCACCTTCTCAAAGAACTCAATAAGGTTTGTGAGGCATGACCTACAAAGCCATGCTGACTATCCCTGATCATATTATTCCTATCTAGATGATTATAAATCTTGTCTCTTATAATCCCCTCCAAGACTTTACCCACTACAGACGTGAGGCTCACCGGTCTATAGTTGCCGGGGTTGTCTCTGCTCCCCTTTTTGAACAAAGGGACCACATTTGCTGTCCTCCAGTCCTCTGGCACTATTCCTGTAGCCAATGATGACATAAAAATCAAAGCCAAAGGTCCAGCAATCTCTTCCCTGGCCTCCCAGAGAATCCTAGGATAAATCCCATCAGGTCCCGGGGACTTATCTATTTTCAGCCTGTCCAGAATTGCCAACACCTCTTCCCTACGTACCTCAATGCCATCTATTCTATTAGCCTGGGTCTCAGCATTCTCCTCCACAACATTATCTTTTTCCTGAGTGAATACTGACGAAAAATATTCATTTAGTATCTCGCCTATCTCTTCAGACTCCACACACAATTTCCCATCCCTGTCCTTGACTGGTCCTACTCTTTCCCTAGTCATTCGCTTATTCCTGACATACCTATAGAAAGCTTTTGGGTTTTCCTTGATCCTTCCTGCCAAATACTTCTCATGTCCCCTCCTTGCTCGTCTTAGCTCTCTCTTTAGATCCTTCCTCGCTACCTTGTAACTATCCATCGTCCCAACTGAAACTTCACACCTCATCTTCACATAGGCCTCCTTCTTCCTCTTAACAAGAGATTCCACTTCCTTGGTAAACCACGGTTCCCTCGCTCGACGCCTTCCTCCCTGCCTGACCGGTACCTACTTATCAAGAACACGCAGTAGCTGATCCTTGAGCAAGCCCCACTTATCCAGTGTGCCCAACACTTGCAGCCTACTTCTCAACCTTATCCCCCCAAAGTCACGTCTAATGGCATCATAATTGCCCTTCCCCCAGCTATAACTCTTGCCCTGCGGTGTATACTTATCCCTTTCCATCATTAACGTAAACGTCACCGAATTGTGGTCACTGTCCCCAAAGTGCTCTCCTACCTCCAAATACAACACCTGGCCTGGTTCATTACCCAAAACCAAATCCAACGTGGCCTCGCCTCTTGTTGGCCTGTCAACGTATTGTTTCAGGAAACCCTCCTGCACACACTGTACAAAAAACGACCCATCTATTGTACTCGAACTATATCTTTTCCAGTCAATATTTGGAAAGTTACAGTCTCCCATAATACCTACCCTGTTACTTACGCTCTTATCCAGAATCATCTTCGCCATCCTTTCCTCTACATCCCTAGAACTATTAGGAGGCCTATAAAAAACTCCCAACAGGGTGACCTCACCTTTCCTGTTTCTAACTTCAGCCCATACTACCTCGGAAGAAGAGTCCCCATCTAGCATCCTCTCCGCCACCGTAATACTGCTCTTGACTAGCAGCGCCACACCTCCCCCTCTTTTGCCTCCTTCTCTGAGCTTACTAAAACACCTAAACCCCGGAACCTGCAACATCCATTCCTGTCCCTGCTCCATCCATGTCTCCGAAATGGCCACAACATCGAAGTCCCAGGTACCAACCCATGCTGCCAGTTCCCCTACCTTGTTTCGTATACTCCTGGCATTGAAGTAGACACACTTCAAACCACCTACCTGAACACTGGCCCCCTCCTGCGACGTCAAATCTGTGCTCCTGACCTCTATACTCTCATTCTCCCTTACCCTAAAACTACAATCCAGGTTCCCATGCCCCTGCTGCATCAGTTTAAACCCCCCCAAAGAGCACTAACAATTTTCCCCCCCCAGGATATTTGTGCCACTCAGGTTCAGATGTAGACCATCCTGTCTGTAGAGGTCCCACCTTCCCCAGAAAGAGCCCCAGTTATCCAGAAATCTGAATCCCTCCCGCCTGCACCATCCCTGTAGCCACGTGTTTAAATGCTCTCTCTCCCTATTCCTCATCTCACTATCACGTGGCACGGGCAACAACCCAGAGATAACAACTCTGTTTGTTCTAGTTCTGAGCTTCCATCCTAGCTCCCTGTCGTTAGTGTCAATGTGGACCACGACTTGGGGCTGCTCCCCCTCCCCCCTAAGGACCCGGAAAACACGATCCGAGACATCACGTACCCTTGCACCTGGGAGGCAACATACCAAACGTGAGTCTCTCACGCTCCCACAAAATCTCCTATCTGTGCCCCTGACTATAGAGTCCCCAATTACTAATGCTCTGCTCTTCTCCCCCCTTCCCTTCTGAGCAACAGGGACAGACTCCGTGCCAGAGGCCCGTACCCCATGGCTTTCCCCTGGTAAGTCCCCCCCCCCCACAAGTATCCAAAGCGGTATACTTGTTTCTCAGGGGAACGACCGCAGTGGATCCCTGCACTGACTGCTTTTTCCCAGTCCCTCTTACAGTTACCCACCTATCTCCAATCTTTGGTGTAACTAATTCCCTGAAGCTGCTATCTGTGACCCCTTCTGCCTCCCGAATAATCTGAAGTTCTTCCAACTCCAGCTCCAGTTCCCTAACTCGGTCTTGGAGGAGCTGGAGATGGCAGCACTTCCTGCAGGTAAAATCAGCAGGGACACTAACTGCATCCCTCACCTCAAACATCCTGCAGGAGGAACATTGCACTCCCTTCCCTGCCATTCCTCTAACTTTCTACCAAGATCTGGCTAACAACTAAATTCAATTTTTTATAAAAAATAATAATAATATAATAAAATATGGTACTTACCTCACACCAATGGGTTTTATTATTAGGTTAGAGGAGGAGGGCGGGTGGGAGACACTACACGTGTAGTGTCTCGGGTTTCCTCTCCACCAGAATTTATTGGTGAGGGTCTTCCCAGACGTCAGCGGGTCGACTTCCTGTTCCCGCCTAAAACACTAATTAAAAAAAAAAAAAATTCTCAGCTCCTGCTGAAATTGACTAACCAGCCAGCTCCACTCCCGCCGAAATCGACTGGCCTGCCCCTGCAAAGACAAGTGCTTTTAAAGGACAGACTTACCTCCCAGCAACCACTTCCGCACTGCTCCCGCTGAAACTGACTCACCAGCTGTTCTCCCGCCGAAATCGACTGGCCTACCCCTGCAAAGACAAGTGCTTTTAAAGGACAGGCTTACCTCCCAGCAACCACTTCCGCACTGCTCCCGCTGAAACTGACTCACCAGCTGTTCTCCCGCCGAAATCGACTGGCCTGCCCCTGCAAAGACAAGTGCTTTTAAAGGACAGGCTTACCTCCCAGCAACCACTTCCGCACTGCTCCCGCTGAAACTGACTCACCAGCTGTTCTCCCGCCGAAATCGACTCCAATTATTTAATCATTTATTAAACAGAGGATAAGTATACTAATAAAGCAAGAGCTAAAACATTCTGTCTCATCCATGAGTTAGCAGGAAATAACCTTTTAAATTTGTGATTTAAATATTGTTTCTAGGTCACATTGTCACATATTGTATTACAGACCCATTTGTCCAAGGCTGGGCTCCCTTGTAATTCATAAACTATGAGAACATACAATTTAGACACAGTAAGTGACTCACCTGATGAAGGAGCTACGCTCCAAAAGCTAGTGATTCCAAACAAACCTGTTGGACTCTAACCTGGGGCGGGTTTCTCCCCTACCTGGCGGGGCGGGGGGTCCCGGCGTGATGGAGAAGCGGGCACCTTTAGGGGCCAAACCCTCACCTTGAGGGGCTAGGCCCGCACCGGAGCGGTTTCCACTCCACCGGCTGGCGGGAAAGGCCTTGGCGCCACGCCAGCCGGGGCCGAAAGGTCTTCGCCGGGCGACGCGGTTCCGCGCATGCACGGGAGCGTCAGTGGCTGCTGACATCATCCCTGCGCATCCGCAGGGGATGGGGTCTCTTCCGCCTCCGCCATGGTGAAGTTTAATCAAACTGACTGAAATTTTAAGACACCACATTCAACCACAAGTCCTTCAAAGAACATTTGAAAAGTTCTGTTAAGATGTTTTGATTTTTTGTTTTTAACATCACATTTTAAACGCCTGTTTTTGGTCTTGGGCACGGAAGTTTATTTCCCTCAAATGACTCTCAGACTATAATAGATTGTAGCCAGAAGTCAAGAAGCCCACTTTATCCTCATTCTGGGGCCCCACTAGGAAGCAGAGCTATTTGTCTTTTGAAAATACATTCAATGTACAACTTATTAGCAGAAGTTAATGACCCGACCCAATAGTAACCTTCTATCCAGCTCTCCCATGAACAGTTCAGAAAGGCATTTCCCATCACCCACCGTGAATAGTTAATTTATAATGGACGCTTTCTTCTCTGCCAAAGCCACTGTTGGCTATTTCTATTTCCCAGTAAGATGAATGAATGATTGATTACATACAAAGTTGCTGATCTTTGAAAACAACTCTTTTAGATGATAATTTATATTTTACAAGATGTAAGTATTGATTACTAAGGTTATATTCTCTGGAGTTTAGAAGATCAAGGAGTAGTTTGATTCCAGTTTTCAAGATATTAAGGTATACAAAGGTGAAACGGTTCCCCCTGGATGGGAGTTTAGGAATGGGGGATAACGTCAAAAACTCAGAAGTGAAATTAGGAAACACCTCTGCAACAACAACAACTTACATACTACAAGTATTTACTTTAGGAAATACTGCCGGACGCAAATGGTGAGAGAAATTTGGAGCCGTCTTCCGCAAATGCAAATTTATGCCATTTCAAATTGATAATTTTAAATCAGATTGATGGATTTTTGTTTTGTATTATGCAATATGGGACAAAGGCAAGATATATATATCAGGTCACCGACAGCCATGATCCAGCGAAAGGCAAATCAAGCTCAAGGGGATAACTGGCCTACTATTTAGGCTTTTAGAAAATGCAGACCATTCTATTAAGTATACCCATAGACTATAGAACCCCTACAGTACAAAAGGAGGCTATTCGGCCCATTCAGCTTGCACTGCTCCCTGAAAGAGCACCCACTCCCACGCCCCATCCCCGCAACCCCACATAACCTGCACATCTTTAGAAACTAAGGGGCAATTTAGCATGGCCAAGCCAACGTGCCGCCCCTGTGCCATCATTTCATTGGAAATTACATTGTTAGTCAAACGGTGTTTCACAAAAAGCAATTCCACTTAAATACTCCACAAACATTTTGTGGAGGAAATTTAAATTTAAATTACTATTGCAGTCATTGATGTAAACAAATAACTTTGTTAATTTTTTTGCCCACATTGTGCACAGTTCCTGCCTGCATCCCATCCAATATGTCTAGCTGTTACAATAGTTTCTGTATTTACATAAAGGTTATTCATGAAGGTCCGCCTTCTCAACATGTCCTCTTGCCTGAGGTGTGGTGATCCTCAGGTTAAACCACCACCAGTCAGCTCTCCCTTCTCAAAGCCTATGGTCATCTGGGATTATGGCGGGCGGGATTCTCCACTCCCACGCCGGTTGGGAGAATCGCCTGGGCCGCCAAAATTTCCGGGGATGCCTGTCCGACTCCCTCCCGCGATTCTCCCAAGCGGCGGGAACGGCCCGGTCGAGTTTCGCGGGCCGCAGGCCGGAGAATCGCCAGAGACACCGAAAATGGCGATTCTCCGGCACCCCCGCTATTCTGAGGCCCAGATGGGCCGAGCGGCCAGGCCAAAACGGCGGGTTCCCCCTGGCGCCGTCCACACCTGGTCGCTGCAGTCGTGGGCGGTGCGTGAACGCTGGGGGGGCGGCCTGTGGGGGGGCGAGGGGGGGATCCTGCACTGGGCTTCACCTGGAATGTGGGGTGGCCGCGGTCGGTGCCCACCGATCTCTGAAGGAGGACCTCCTTCCTTCCGCGGCCCCGCAAGATCCGTCCCCCAACTTCTTGCGGGGCGGACTTAGAGAGGACGGCAACCACGCATACGCGGGTTGGCGCCGGCCAACCCGCGCATGCTCGGATGACGTCCGTTATGCGGCGCCGGTTTTACGCGGGCGACAAGGCCTGGCGCGTGTAGATGACGCGGCCCCGATACTGGCCCATTGTCAGGGCCTGAATCGGTCGGGACCGGGGCCGTTCCGCGCCGTCGTGAACCTCGACGGCGTTCACGACGGCGCGGCCACTTTGGCGTGGGAGTGGAGAATCCCGCCCAGCGACTTTACTTTTACCTATTTCCATAAAATAAAACATTTGTCATCAGGCATAATCTGACTTCAAAAATTCATGATTTTGTTTTTTTTTAAATCTTTTTCTTAAAAGTATTAAGGCTCTTCTCTGATTGTTTCCAATAAAATCGATATTTTAGAATGAGATTGAGTGAAAATCTTAAAACTTTTGAATGTATAAGGATTAACCAACGCAATCAATTGTTAGAGTTTCAGTGACAGAATTCCTTTGCTGCATTTTGTATTTTGCTATGGCTATGGGTAACAGTCCAGGCTATTTCCATACTCCTCAATCTCCATTTCAAATATTAGAGGGAAATAATAGGATTTTTTTCAAAGCTTTCTCTATTTTTCCAGTAGAATTTGACTTTAGATGTATGTAAGATTGTACAGTGTTTTTCAAAATCTTATTTGTGGCATGAAGCGTACAATAAAACATCACAACCGTGCTGCTGTGTTGAAAGTGTCCCACTAGGACATATATCTGTGGTTTCTGACACAGTAAAACACAAATCTGTGCACAAACATGCTACCATATTTTGAACCATCATAATGTAACACTGCATAGATTTAAAAGAAAATGACTTTACTTTTTTAGGACAATATTGACGCAATAAAAATAGAGATGGCACTATGAATGTCAAATCGAGGATAATCGAAGAACTGTTCAATAGTATGGGAAAGAAAAGAGGCAAGTAAAATGTTGGAGCTCTGACCTGATGTCACTCTCCATTTCACCCTCAATTTATGATGAATCACTCTGTCTATGCCTTTCAGACAGCCATGCTTTTCCCTATTCTCTTTCATTTATACTGCTGACTTTGTCTCTTTCTGCCTGACTGTATTCTGTCTATAAAATAAAAAACTATTGTAGATGTTAAAAATGTGAAACATAGACAGAAAATGCTGGAAACTCTCAGTAGGACAGCCTGCGTATGTGTTGAGCTGTTGACTGTCCTGTGTAGGTCTAGCATTTTCTGTTTCAGCCTCATGCTATGTAGTTAGCATGACACCTGTGGTGAATGTAAATACAGTTAATTCACCAGTTATGTCCTATGTTTGTAAATACAGTTAATTCACCAGTTATGTTCTATGTTATTAACCCTGTGGGTTTTATCTGTGGGTCATTGTATGGCTTCACCCACAGGGGGAGATGTTGGAGGATGTTGGAGCATGTACCGGCTCAGCCCATGGCTTCAGCCACAGGGGGAGATGTTGGAGGATGTTGGAGCATGTACGGGCTCAGCTCATGGCTCCGCCCCTTTGACGGAGTATAAGAGTAGCTGGCCTGTGGGACTGTCCTCAGTATGTACCAGTCGCAGGCAGGCAAAGTTGATAGTTAATTAAAACCACTGTTTTACTCTGACACGAGTCCTTGAGTGAATTGATGGTCGCATCAATTTAATTAACGATCTGAAGAAAGACGATTATGGAGTCAGCCCTCAAACCTGACAGACTGGAGCTCGATCCACAGGCCGCGGAGGCAAGGAAATTTTTTCACACTGGCTGCAGTGTCTCAAGGCCTACCTTGCCGCGTCGTCGATGCCATCCGTCACGGACGAACAAAAATTGAGTCTCCTCCACGCACGGGTGAGTCACCGCATTTCTGTGCAACTCGAAGAAGCCACCTCATATACCGCCGCTCTCGCAATTATCGAGCGCATCTACGTGCGGCCTGTGAATGAGGTCTATGCGCGACATATTCTCACTACTCGACGCCAGCGCCCCGGGGAGTCACTCGACGACTATCTGCGCGACCTCAAAGGCCTCGCGCACAACTGCAACTATCAGGCCGTTACGGCCACTCAGCACATGGAGCTCGCCGTCCAAGACGTCTACGTTGCGGGAGTCAGATCAAATTACGTGCGGCAGCGACAGCTCAAGAAAGGGGCCTAGGATCTGGACGAGACGGTGAAACTGCCGACTTCACTGGAGGTCGCTTTCCAGAGCCTCACTGCATTTCCGGCCGAACACTCGACCCCCTCGTGGGCTCCTGACCAGAGACAACACCAGGCCTGTGCTGCGCGCCCACCCGCTCATCATGGGGGGGTTGCCTTGTTATTTTTGCGACCAGCCTCAACACCCTCGACAGCATTGCCTGGCCCGCAACGCGCACTGCAACAGTTGCGGCCGAAAAGGGCACTTCGCCAAGGTCTGCCTCGCCAAGCCTAAGCACGCACACTCTCAGACCTGGACTACAGACTCTCAGGCCCGCAGACTTCGCAATGTGGCAGCGTGCCTGCCGACTCCGCACAGCGCGTGCGACTCAGGGGGCCGCCATTTTGGCCATCCTCCCCCACACAGCTGGCCACGTGCAATCCATGGGGGCCGCCATCTTGGACGCCATCTTCCACGACGCTCGACGCGTACGACATGCTCGGACAGTCACCGGGGGGCCGCCCCAGCACAGCCGACCACACCGCCGGTTACCCTCAACTCGGCGCAGTCACCTTGGACCAGTCGCGACCCAAGCACCTCAAGAGCTCAATGATGGCCGTCTGGGTTAACGGGTACGAGACACCTTGCCTGTTCGACTCCGGGAGCACCGAGAGTTTCATCGGATCTGGTAAGCTACTGCTCGCTCCTGATATTCCCAGTGCAACAAACAATTTCCCTTGCCTCCGGGTCGCACTCGGTACAAATCCGAGGGTGCACTATGGTAACCTTAGCGGTACAGGGCGCTGAGTACACTAATTTCCAGCTGTGCTCACAGACCTCTGCGCCCCCCTCCTTTTAGGGCTCGATTTTCAATGTAATCTCAAGAGCCTGACGCTTAGCTTTAGTGGACCCCTGCCCCCACTCACCGTGTGCAGCCTAGCCACTCTGAAAGTCGACCCTCCTTCCCTCTTCGCTAATCTCACCGCTGATTGCAAGCCAGTAGCCACTCGCAGCAGGTGATGTAGCATGCAGGACACGATATTTATTAGGTCCGGGTTCCAGCGTCTCTTGCGGGAAGGAGTCATAGAGGCCAGCAATAGCCCCTGGAGAGCTCAGGTGGTGGTCGTCAAGACCGGGGAGAATCTCCGGATGGTGGTTGATTACAGCCAGACCATTAACCGGTTTACGCAACTTGATGCATACCCTCTTCCCCGGATTGCAACATGGTCTATCAGATCGCTCACGTCCGCGTGTTCTCCACGGTGGATCTGAAGTCTGCAGACCACCAGCTCCCAATCCGTCCGGAGGATCGGCACTACACGGCGTTTGAGGCGACGACCGCCTTTTTCATTTCCTCTGGGTCCCTTTTGGTGTCACGAACGGGGTTTTGGTGTTAGAACGAGCAATGGACCGAATGGTGGACCAGTACGGGCTGCGGGCCACGTTTCCGTACTTGGACAACGTCACCATCTGCGGCCATGATCAGCAGGACCACGACACCAACCTCCACTGATTTCTCCAAAAAGCCCAAAAAAGTAATCTCGCCTATAAAAAGGAGAAATGCGTTTTCCGCACCACCAGGCGAGCCATCCTCGGCTACGTCGTGGAAAACGGAGTCCTAGGGTCCGACCCTGACCGTCTGTACCCCCTCCTGCAACTCCCTCTCCCTCACTGTCCCAAGGTCCTCAAGAGGTGCCTTGGATTTTTTTCCTACTACGCTCAGTGGGTCCCCCAGTATGCGGACAAAGCCCGCCCACTACTTAAGGCCACCCTTTTCCCTCTGGCAGCCGAGGCCCGCCATGCCTTCAACTGCATCAAGGCGCATATCGCCAAAGCCGCAATGCACGTGGTGGACGAGTCCGTCCCCTTTCAGGTGGAGAGCGACACATCAGAGGTCGCTCTCGCCGCCACTCTCAATCAAGCAGGCAGAACGGTTGTGTTTTTATCTCGCACCCTCACCGCCTCTGAACTTCGACACTCTTCGGTTGAAAAAGAGGCTCGAGCCATCGTGGAAGCCGTGCGGCACTGGAGGCACTACCTTGCTGGTAGGAGGTTTACCCTCGTCACCGACCAACGATCGGTAGCATTCATATTTGACAATACGCAGCGGGGCAAAATCAAGAATGATAAGATCTTGAGGTGGAGAATCGAACTCTCCACCTGTAGTTAAGATATAGTATATCGTCCTGGGAAACTCAACGAGTTCCCCGATGCCCTGTCCCGCGGCACATGCGCCAGTGCGCAAGAGGACCGACTACGGGCTATCCACGACGATCTCTGCCACCCGGGGGTCACCCGGCTCGCCCATTATATCAAGGCCCGCAACCTGCCCTACACCACCGAGGAGGTCAAAGCTGTAACCAGGGACTGCCAAGTCTGTGCGGAGTGTAATCCGCACTTCTATCGACCAGATAAAACCCACCTGGTGAAGGGTCCCGGCCCTTTGAACGCCTCAGTATCGATTTCAAAGGGCCCCTCCCCTCAAATAATCGCAATACCTGCTTTCTCAATATTATTGATGAGTTCTCCCGTTTCCCGTTTGCCATCCCCTGCCCCGATATGACCACCCCCACTGTTATCAGAGCCCTGCACAGTGTCTTCACCCTGTTTGGTTTCCCCAACTACGTCCACAGCGACAGGGGCTCGACGTTCATGAGCGACGAACTGCGTCAGTACCTGCTCAGTAAGGGCATCGCTTTGAGCAGGACTACCAGTTACAACCCCCGGGGAAACGGACAGGTGGAGAGGAAGAACGCGACGGTATGGAAGACCGTCCTACTGACCCTACAGTCCAGGAATCTCCCCGTTTCCCACTGGCAGGAAGTCCTCCCCGATGCGCTCCATGCTATTAGGTCCCTCCTTTGCATGGCCACAGACCAGACTCCTCATGACCGCTTGTTTATTTTCACTAGGGATACTACCTCGGGGGCCTCGCTCCCACCCTGGCTGACGACACCAGGTCCGGTTCTCCTCCGTAAAAACATTCGGACCCATAAGACCAATCCCCTGGTAGAGAGGGTCCAATTCCTGCACTCAAACCCGCACTACGCATATGTTGAGCACCCTGATGGTCGACAGGATACCGTCTCCCTCCGAGTCCTTGCACCCGCAGGCTCCACCATCACTACGTCCACATTACCCCCAGCGCTGTACCCCGCTCTTTTACCCATGCCCAGCGCCCCCGCCCCCATTTGGCTCCCGCGCTCCCTTTCACCCGGCACACCAGTCCGCAGGAATGGATCTCAGGAAGAGCCGCTCCCGGAGTCCACCCCTGAGGCTGCACTGGGCCCACTTCCCCAGCCACCTGAAGCGGCTGCAGCACCAGTGCTTCAGTGGTCGCAGCGTATGATCTGGGCGCCGGACCGGCTGAACTTGTGACCCATCACCTTTATATTTTTTTATTATTTTTTTTACAGGGGGTGAATGTGGTGAATGTAAATACAGTTAATTCACCAGTTATGTTCTATGTTATTAACCCTGTGGGTTTTATCTGTGGGCCACTGTATGGCTTCACCCACAGGGGGAGATGTTGGAGGATGTTGGAGCATGTACGGGCTCAGCCCATGGCTCCGCCCCTTTGAAGGAGTATAAGAGTAGCTGGCCTGTGGGACTGTCCTCAGTATGTACCAGTCGCAGGCAGGCAAAGTTGATAGTTAATTAAAATCACTGTTTTACTCCGACACCAGTCCTTGAGTGAATTGATGGTCGCATCAACACCAAATTGTTTTAGTTTTTTCTATTCAGAATGCAAGCTTTTTGCTGTGTTGCAGACCTGAGAATGTTTACTACACTGTGCTTGTTTAATGAAGGAATTATGCATTGCACAACACTTCAAATGGTATGGTGGTGACATTTAGAATGGTACTTAGACTCGCTACTAGTGACAGTGAATCATTATTGGCACAACTATTAAAAGAAACATATGGGGTGAAATTTACCAGCCTGGCCTTGCCCGAATTGGTGACACAACGAGGCTGTTAAATCTCACAAGATTCGTGATGCTTGAGACATCTCACCAGATTCAACTGAGTCTCGCGAGATGTCGTGATCTGGATCTTGCACTCACTGGGCGTGATCCAGATCAACATATTTAAATAAGCTCATTTAAATATATCTGTGCTGTGTTCTCCCGGGGCCTGAGAACTAACAGCCTCCCTAGCGAGATGTCCCGGACACTGCCAGAGTGCTCGGATGGCAGTGTGAGGCTGGAGGGGCACTGCCAGGGTGCCAGTCTGGCAATGCCAAGGTGCCCAGGTGCCAGCTTGACTGTGCTATGGGTCAGGCCCATGGTGCCTTCCCGTTAAGAGGTGGGGTGAGGGGGGACTCGAGGACTCCGGAAGAGGTAGGTTGGGTTCAGTGGGGGGTCCGGAGACTGGGTGGGGTCGCTGAGGGGGTTTGAAAGATTGAGGCTACGTTTAAAAATGCCACCCTGATTCACTAGAACTCTTCCTGCACTAATGAGCTGAGCTTCTCAGTGCAGGAAATTATGTAAGTGCAGCCTCGACGGGGCATCTCTCACCGAGGCCAAAAGAACCAGCCACCAAGAAACACCCTGCTAAACGTGCCCAAAAGCGAACTCTTGTATTTTTCCCATTGAATCGCGTCCATGATTTAAAGAATGTCATCTGAGTCTTTTAGGGAGGAAATTGTGTCTTGATTTGATCTGTACTCTACAGTTTCTTCCTCTGCAGCCCTATAAAATTCCAGATTGCTTTAATTAGGTGGAATTGGATTTATCAATATTTATTCAGCAACATAAAGAGTTGTCTTTACTGTCAAATAAAATGAAGAAATCTATGTGTTCAGGGCTGGATTTTGACATGCTGAGGCCCTAAGCCATGCCAAGCTTCAGAGGCCCCATACCATTACCAAAAAAAGTATTATAATAGAAAATAGAAATATTAAAGCTTTATAGTTTTAGATATATGTGTATACATAGGCAAGGCGCAACAAAAAATTAATAACCTAACTAAAACATGTATTTTGCAATAAGCCTATTTGCATTATGAAATACTTCTTTATCAGCATGTATGAAAACTTGTAGTCGACAGACACAGGAGCACAGGTCAGTTACACAGATCAGCACTTACTGAATGGAAGCAGCAAAACAACCTGCACAAAACTAACTTTTTTTTGTGATTTTTGGGCAGCAAGGTCACTGATGTCCTCAAATGATAAACTATGAAGTGAACCACTTTCCATGCACATAACGCTTCGTGGTGTTGCTCTTTGTAACCTTAGTCTATTTGCTCTGATTACGTCACCTTTGCTCATGAGTCGCCAGGTATCTTTATGATACCACCATGTGGTTCAAGTTCAGGTTATGATTAATAATACAGCACACCGTTTAGTAAGGATTAAAACAACGGTCATTTATTATATACAACAAGCAATATTAATACCCTAATACTACTTTCTATATAATAAACCTATCACTACTGGCCAATACTTAACTTAGGAAGAGCCCACCAGGTCAGGGAAACGAATGGCTTGTCCAATCAGACCTGGCCCGCGGGATTCAAAAGGCTGCTACAGGTCGGTGGCTAGGTGTCTCTACCGGATAGCGATCGCTGGATTCAAACTTACTGTTGCCGGTTGCTGTTCTTGCGAAGGTCTCGAGCAGGCGAAGAGAAGAGAGAGAGAGATCTGAACTTGGACCCTCACTTTTATAGGGCCCAGGGGCTTCCCGCCTCCTGGGGCGGCCCTTGACCCTGAGTCCCAAGTGATTGGATCTGTCCCCAATCTCTGGGGTCGATGTGTCCAATGGTGAGGCGATTCCTCGATCGGGGGGTGGTCGCTCACCTGTCTTTGTTTTGGCCACTGCAGGCGCCGACAGGTCTGGCCCGGTATTCAATTGCTAATATGTTGCAATTGTTCCCGGGGATAGCCAATTTAACTGTGGATGTCTGAATGGATGGGCTGCAAACAGTCCTGAATGCAACTGCAAATACCTGGGTTGATGGGCTGTTGATAGCCCTGAGTATCGATCTGGGCTAACTTCCCAGAGCCGAATATGCAATACTGTCTGCAGCTGCCTGCTTGTGTCTTCTTAGCTGCTTTTCCCAGCAGTCTTTCAGGTTAGCCATTTTAAACTGGGTTTTGGCCAGATTAATCAGAACGCAGCCATTTAACGTGGCTACAATCCCGCCTTGTGATCCTAACGCGAAGCGTGAAGGATCACATAAATTTTGTCCTCTTCGTTCCCTGACCGGGGGGGTTGGGGGGGGGGGGGTGCCAGGGGGCACCTCCTACATGGCCACTACTCTGACCCTAGCTATGCACAAAAATTTACCTGAACAATTCTTGAGGGCGCTATGTCAGGCAGGGGCATGTATCTATAAAAAATAAACTGGGAACCTCTAATTTTACCTAAACAATTTTTCAAGCATTATACAATCTTATCTCTCTAAACATACAATAACAATCACAACATTTAATATATTCTTTCCTGGCTTGGCAGTCAAGCTCAGGATCATACATTTTCTTTTTATTTACAGGAAAAACCGCCAGTGCATGTTTTATTATTCATATGTCGCGGGGATCTGGGGTCTGGTCATAGCCGAATATCGGGGATCGGATCCGATAGACCGGGGTTCGAGCGCGGTACACTCTCCTTTTCCACTTGCCGAGGGGCATAGTCTGTACTGCACAGCAGAGTATGGCCAATGGCAACAGTGCCTCAATGATGTACGACAGGGAGTACCAAGTTATGAACTTGGCACACCAGGATAATGCAGCGTGGTTGGTGACTGGGCCCTCGGTACTACTGGGCCGTGAAGTGTTAACAGTAAAGGGGTTTGGAGTGATGGGGTCCGCGTTCCCGCGCAACCAAAAGTTCATCAAAAGAGTGTTGAGCACGATGAAAAGAGTCCTCATGGCTGTCTTCTTTCCTTCCTTTTCCTGTGTTCGCTGGTTTTCTCCGGACTTGGAGCTTCTGGAGTTCTGTAAGACAAGCGTAGTGTGTGTAAATACTTTGGTTTAATATCTGGTGTGTTAGTGTGACTGTCCTTCTTGGGGCCAATTAAACCCTTATAATTGGTCACAGTATGTGACCCTCCCCCCATTTTTTTTTTTCAATACAAATGTTTGGACACGGCACACTTCCCAATGGTGGACCAGTGCTAAGTTTATCATCCAAATGTTCCAGGATGTAAATAGCATGTGGCAGCAACCCAAAGGTTGCCTAAATAAAATAAACTGTTTTTGAAAGAATAGTTCAAATGAGGTGCGTGTGGGCCGTGACGGGTAAGATTTGGGTGGAGTCCCCAGGTAGGACGGCTACCAATACCGTATCTTCCCTACCCGAGTGTTTTTGACCAACGGGGGGGTCCCCAGGCAGGGCGGGTCTCACGCCGTTTCTCCACTGCCTGAGCGACCAAAGAACGGACAAAAATGTAGTCATCATGGTGGGGTTACTGGTCTGATTCTACCATCAAATCAGAAGAGTAGCTATGATCGGGCGTCTGGTCTGGTGACCACGTATCAGCTGAAAAGCTAGTTCCTCTGAATGGGCGTCTGGTCTGGTGACCAGGTATCTGTGGACAGGTTGGTACCGCTGAACAAGCGTCTGGCTTGTCCAATTGGAAAAGAGCTACAAAGTTCAGGTGAATGGGTGCGGGGCGGTGAGAAAATTCTCCTGTAGGACGAACAACATTTAACAAACAGACAGACAACATAAAACATTCTGCAGGTTCCATCAGAAAGGACAACACTTTTCACCAAGTGTCTCCTTTAAATCATCATGTGGACACCTCAGTTCTCGGTCGCTATGGGCTCTGCCTTTTTCTTATTGAGAGTGCCTGTCGGTTGGGCACTCTGTGGTTTTTTAGGGCCATTGCATTCTTTAGCAAAAGGTCCCAACTGTCCGCAATTGTAGCACTCTTGCGGTTTGGCTGGGGGGCTGTTCTTTCCCTCGTTTACCCAGGCGGGGTTGTGGAGAGTGGTTCTTACTGCCTGCACGTCTGCGGCGGCTTGGTTTTCCTCGGGGGTTCTAGTTGCTGATTTGCCGTGAGCCGCTTGTTCCCAAACGCGGGACAATCTTTTGACCACCCACTTTTCATTATGAGCCTCCTCCGAGGGGTCATAATTGCTACAGGCATTCTGTCCTGCTTCCGTGGCATGGGAGATAAGGATGCGGGTCCACTTGGCCATATTGTATGGGGACAAATGGGCACGATCTACGTTGCCGCAAACGGCTTCAAAATGAATCCACAAGCGCCCTGCGAACGCTGTGGGGTGTTCAGACTTTTTATGTCTGCATTTATTCAGACCGTCTACGGGGTCGCCCCGGTTGTACCCGATCGCATCCAGGATCGCGGTATGCATTTCTGCAAGGGTGCCTCCTCCTACATTCTGTGGGTCGGGAAGGGCTGCTGCGACCGATGGGTCTAAGCTGAGGACCGTGAGCTTTACCTGCTCTTTCTCATCCAGGCCGTACATGGTCGCCTGGTGTTTGACCGTGGCAAAGAAATGGTGTGGGTCTGAAGCGGGGAGGAACGGTGTGATTTTGGCACACGCGTCCCGTAATTGGGTCACTGTGAGGGGGGTGGAATATAAGACCTCCGCCTCGTCTGCTGTGGTGGTGCGGTGGGTTGTTACAGGGTTCATGGGAGCCTGTATTATCTGTTGTGTGGGGGGTGGGGGTGCTTTCCTCCTTTGGGGTTTTCCCTGCGCACATGCTCCCTGAACATATCTCTGCGCTGTCTCTTGCAATTCTTCCCAATCAGGGCCGTCTTCCTGGTCTAAACTTTCCCCAAAGGTTTCTTGAAATCCCTTTTGGACAGAAAGCAGTGCTTTCAAGTCTGCAATCTGCTTTCGGCACTTTGCATGGTCCAAAGTACTCTGCCTTTGTTCCGTGGTTGTGGCGTGGAGCGCTCTCAAGGCTGCCTTGAGATCACTGCGTTGTTTCTGGGGCGCCTCTAACTGGTTTTCTGTTTCTTTCTTTACCAGGACTGCACGCTGCAGGTCCTGATAAGCCTTTTCATATTGTGACTGGAAACTACTCAAGTGCACCAGACAAGATTGGTGACCCCGTTTGGCGTCAGCCACCTCTTCGTCCTTTGCTGCTAATTTCCCTTTTAACTCCAGGTTCTCTTTCTCAACTTCGCATACATCGATTTTACTCATCCGATGTATGCCTTCTGTTTCCTTGCGGAGCGTCCTGACGACCTCCTCTGTGCCTCGCAATTGTGCCAGACAGGACACAATTGCCATCGGCTTGCGCGCTTTTGCTAAACTCTTTTTGTGGATCTCACTCAGGTTCTCCCACCAAGTATGCCCTATACTTCCAGGACCTGAGTCGTCGTTATTGCAGAAATCCTTCCACATGGGCCATCCTTTGCCCTGCAGAATTTTGCGGATTTCCACTTCCCAAACGGGACACTGTCCCGCTCCTACGCTGCTGACTGGTGCGACAGCAAAATCTTCGGGGTTCATGAGGCGCTGCATCGCTTGCATTGCCTGCATGGCTCTCTCTTATCTGCTCGTTACGTTCGAATTTGGAACAGGGGGCTAAGGTGATGTGGTAGATGCGGGTACGGCTTGCGCTAATTTCCGAAATACCAACTGCCGATAGTTTTGACACAACAAAAAATCTATCAGTTTTGCCTTATAACCCTGTTAGTTAGGCATGCATATACACACTTCCGAATTGTGAATTATTAACCAGAACCGCTTGAACACTTGTGGGGTTTTTTTGTTTCCGATTGGATTCTAATTCAAAATGTTGGGGTTCTCCCGGAGTGGTTTTCCACTTCTATGTCGGGTCCCACCAGAGTCGCCAATTATGTTGCTCTTTTTAACCTTAGTCTATTTGCTCTGATTACGTCACCTTTGCTCATGAGTCGCCAGGTATCTTTATGATACCGCCACGTGGTTCAAGTTCAGGTTATGATTAATAATACAGCACACCGCTTAGTAAGGATTAAAACAACGGTCAGTTATTATATACAACAAGCAATATTAATACCCTAATACTATTTTCTATATAATAAACCTATCACTACTGGCCAATACTTAACTTAGGAAGAGCCCACCAGGTCAGGGAAACGAATGGCTTGTCCAATCAGACCTGGCCCGCGGGATTCAAAAGGCTGCTACAGGTCGGTGGCTAGGTGTCTCTACCGGATAGCGATCGCTGGATTCAAACTTACTGTTGCCGGTTGCTGTTCTTGCGAAGGTCTCGAGCAGGCGAAGAGAAGAGAGAGAGAGATCTGAACTTGGACCCTCACTTTTATAGGGCCCAGGGGCTTCCCGCCTCCTGGGGCGGCCCTTGACCCTGAGTCCCAAGTGATTGGATCTGTCCCCAATCTCTGGGGTCGATGTGTCCAATGGTGAGGCGATTCCTCGATCGGGGGGTGGTCGCTCACCTGTCTTTGTTTCGGCCACTGCAGGCGCCGACAGGTCTGGCCCGGTGTTCAATTGCTAATATGTTGCAATTGTTCCCGGGGATAGCCGATTTAACTGCAGATGTCTGGATAGATGGGCTGCAAACAGTCCTGAATGCAACTGCAAATACCTGGGTTGATGGGTTGTTGATAGCCCTGAGTATCGATCTGGGCTAACTTCCCAGAGCCGAATATGCAATACTGTCTGCAGCTGCCTGCTTGTGTCTTCTTAGCTGCTTTTCCCAGCAGTCTTTCGGGTTAGCCATTTTAAACTGGGTTTTGGCCAGATTAATCGGAACGCAGCCATTTTACGTGGCTACATTGGAGACAGCTTTTCTTGCAGTATTGTTGTCCGTCATTCAAGCTTGATGTTTTTCAGCCACAAAAATGAGGTTTCACCTCAGCAGTTAGTTAGACTCAGAAAGAGGTACAATATCGCTCCTACATTGGGTAAAGCCTATTGAATTTAACCTTGGATGATGACACGACACAGGTCCTGGTGGCATAAAGTTCCTTTATCTGAATACTTTCCCTTGATATAAGTTTGGAATTGCTTTATTTCTCTAACGAGGTTAACATCAACATTGTCAGGATAAATTTTCATCCGAAGCTTTACACCTTCACAGCATTATTTTTCTGAGGCACCTGAATCAACCAAAAATGAAAAATTGTGAGCAACAGTTTTGTATGATTGCTCTTTTCTTCACGTTGGTTTCATGTGAATTCATCATAGGAATAAAATATTTCACTCAAAACTTGACTCATGGATAAGTGTTTCATCAGCATTTGGTGCATCACCATCATTGACTTTTTTTTCTCATTCTTGCTTTGAGTTCAATTGCATCAAGACATTCTTTCAAGAAGTGAGAGAGTGATGTGTAAAGCTCTGCACGTATACTAAGGGCTATGTGTGGATCCTGTAGGGCCGGGTTGGCTTTGAGGAACTGATCTACAAACAATTCCAAAGTTCTAACACAAATACAAATTCTACTTTCTCCAGCAGAATTCCAGCTTCCCTCCTTCTTTCACCAAGATGAAGCAGAGTAAGAGCACCAATAATTGAACCATAACTCTCGGCTGTGGCTGAAATAGCCTTTGCATGTACTTCCCACCTGGTGTCAGAGAAATGTTTTGGTCTGGTGGAATTAGGACCCTAAAATGATTTGAGTACTGTCCCGAGGTTTGTAGAGGCAGAAAATAATTGACGCGATCTACCGGCCACGTTGCGCCTAAAAGGCGGCACGGTAGATGCCGGAAGATTCTGTTTCCGGGATCTAACCAGCTCACCTTGCCTCGTGATCTAACGCGATCTCGCGAGACTTTGTGATCTGAATCCTGCCCATTGTGGTTGGGATCGCTATTTTGCAAATCTGCATGTAAGAGTGAGGCAGCGAATCTTACTCTAATATATACTCCCCTGATCTACCCGAGGCATTGGGTTCTAACCCCTTCACCTCGGAGACCTCCAACGTGCACCATTTAGTGTTGGTCCCCACAAATGGGGAGCAGACGGAACGGCTGTTCTGGGGGTGTTCCAGGGGATCGAAGGCCCCCCCAGGTGCTTGCCCTCTGGGCAGGGTGGCACCCTGCCCTGCAAGCCTGGCACCCTGGCTTTGCCTCATCAGATATGTAAGTAAGCATTCATATAACCCTCAGAATTCTCATGATTTTGAATTCCAACCGGGTTTCACCAGTCATTAAACCCATCACTACCCAGCGCTGCCGATGATGTTGAGAAGAGATTACAGACAAAACAGTGGGCAAAACCAGCTGTTGGACTGTATACTAACCACTCTTGACTGTACTTTTCACCATTAACTTTAGTTGAATGAAATACACCCTTTGAATAATACCTGGTGTCAATGAAAGAAGAGATATCCTTGTGCGACTCGGACCAAGCTCAACCGATGTTGTCGCACAAATTGCTCTGAAGACAACACGGATTACGACTGCATCACGTGTGTTTTTCACACTTTATCAGTTTAAGAAAGACATTTTAAAATTTAAAAAAACTTTTAGATTCATTATTGTCTTGAAAAAGCCATATAAGGCACTTTTATTTAGAGATCGATATGTCTAAATGGCTGTTGGAGTCAGGGGAAAGGCCATAGATATGAATTATAGTTATTTCTGAACAAATTTATAAACTCAATATGATAAATAATTGTGCAGCCATATAAGTGTATTTTTGTCAAATCAGAACCCAAATGTCTGTTTTCTAGAGGTTTTTTTTCTATTTTACTTTTCAAACAATTATGCAAAACTTTAAATTTCATCTTTTTCTCATTTTTAGAGGCTCCTCATAATGTGTGGCTCTAAGCTGTAGCTTACTTAGCTCATGTGTAAATCCAACACCGGTGCACTGAGGTACAGCATGGGCACAAATGTAATGAGTGGCAACATTGCTGCACGAGTATCTTGTTGGGTAAATGCAAGTGTGTGGTAGCGTTATGAATTGCACAGAACGGAAAGAGACTAGGTTTGATTCTTGCTCTATGTTTTCATTATCTAATCTAACCTCTAATTATATTATTTTTGTTGAGTTTAGCACCTACGGGTAAGAAAAGGGAATAAAAAGCATTCCTTCCTTTGTATCAATTATTTCTTAGCTGGCATATGGGAGCTAATAAATTACACAAAAACTGTCACTCTTTGGTACTCAAATTCAGTAACATTAGACTATTCAGGATAAACAAACCCCACTTTTGTTTCCCCTCTCCCTTGCTTTCTTTTGAAAGTACAAACTCATTGTTCCTTGGTCAACAGTGCCTTTGCCAAATAGCCATTCATCAAGCCAAGACAATGACTGCCAGAAGGTGTTCAGCAAGAGTGGGGAGAGCATTGCTGTCAAACATAGTATATACATGACAGATCCACATACACACATTTTATAGACATAGTCATTAGACAGTAATCAAGTGTAGGTATCTTGTCTATGTTGTGAAACCATACTTCCGATAAAAATATTTTTGAGTTTACTGGCTAGAAACCCCAACTAGAATTACTTTTAAAGACAAAGGCCACATTCCAGTGATTTGAAATCATAGTCAAAGGTGGCTGCATATTTGCATCACCCTACATTCCAAAAACCATTGAAATAGAGACAACCTGTCTGAAAAGCCACACCAGGAATAATGGCCTTGAAAGAGGATGAATGGGATTCGCTGCTATACAATTAGCAAAGTATCCAGTCCTAGGTACTCAACAGGGTACAGACAAAACATTACATAATGGGCAGGATTTTCCGTGCAACGTGTTTCGCGGTGGCAGAGGCAGCCCACCATTGGCCGGCAGCAAGATCTTCTGGCCCTGCCATTGTCAATGGGGTTTCACATTGAATGCACCCCTTGACACCATGAAACCTGTGGCAGGGGTGTGACATTGGTGGGACTGAAAGGCCCCGCCGTGTGAACAGCTGGAAAATTCTGCCCAATTGCTTGGACAATGGGACCCTTACTGAGAGAGGGATTCCCAGTCACAATTGTCATGATATGCAAACATGCAACCAATGAACACTCAGAATAGGATACAACCAATGGGCAGTCAGGACACTCAAGAGGTGGCATCACCACAAGGGGCATGACATAAACACTATAAAAGGACTGAGGCACTCACACCCTGCCTCTCTCCACAGACAGACATCTAGAGAGTTAGACAGGGTTGATCAGCAGCATCACACCCCAGCATGTGGCTTAGAGCAAGCTGGTACAGTTAGACTGAGTTACTACAATTAGATTAGCAGAGAGTCGAACCCATTTGAGAACTGTGTTAATAGTTCAATAAACACATTGAACTCATTTCAGAGTCTGGAGCATCCTTTAGTTACGACTGCATCAAATAGCAGCCTGTGTTATCTGAAGCAGCATAACACAACATGATACCAGGAGTGACGGTTCATTCTATTTAGTTCAATTCAGCACGATCCGTGACAACCAGCTATTGAATACAGGCACAATGGATAAGATTCAGGCTCCTCATCAGCTCAGGACCACCAGCAATCTTGTGGAGGCGCTGCATCCGGGAGATGGCCTGAACACTCTCCACCTCGTGGGAGGCTTGTTTTTCACTTTCTGCAGTTTTGTACTGTGAATAGTGTTTTTTAGAGTGCTCATGCACAGTACATGTTTCAGTCGCAACTGGCAGGGTCATGTGCTTGATTTTCAACAATTGCTCTCGCAGAGGATCAGAGTGGACTCCAAAAATGATTTGGTCTCTGATCATGGAGTCAGTGATATCACCGAAGTTGCAGGATTGCGCCAGCAGTCTAAGGTTAGTTATATAGGAGTTGAAGGA
The DNA here is from genome assembly GCF_047496885.1 of Scyliorhinus torazame. Lineage (NCBI taxonomy): Eukaryota > Metazoa > Chordata > Chondrichthyes > Carcharhiniformes > Scyliorhinidae > Scyliorhinus > Scyliorhinus torazame. The sequence continues at coordinate 194,032,851 of NC_092710.1, read as the reverse complement.
TTTGTCTTTACCTTGCATCCTCTGCTTGAAGATGTAGTGCTCGAAGATTTTGTTGGTGTCCACCTCGCAGTGGCTGTCGAATTTGTCCAGGATGGTTTGGTACTTTGTTTTGTCCTGCCCTTCGGAAAAGTGAAAGGAGTTGAAGATCTCTATCGCATGGTCACCCGCAGTGGTGAGTAGAAGAGCTATCTTCTGCGTATCGTTCGCGCCATTGAGTCGGATGTTTCCATGTATAGTTAAAATTTCTGCTTGAATGATCGCCAGTTGGCACTAAACCAGGTTAAGTACAATTTTACAATCTGATAGGAGGTATCAACTGGCTCTCCCTCTTTCCCTCTCCTCGTTTGACTGTGACAGGTTTTTGTTAAAATGTACAAGCTTGCCAGTTCAGCAAGTGTGTAACTGTTTAAGCACTGAGATTGTATAAGACACAATTAGGCAGGTTTTCTTAGGCTTTAATAAAGAAAATAGAGTTGTTTTTACTGTACTTAACTTGGCCAAAGTAAAATCATAAAATACACTGCTTCACGGACACATTTGAAGTTCACCCATGCACAAATAGATTACAGAGTGAGTGAAGGATAGATAATGTAAAATTAAAGGGGTACGCAGTTCATGGAGGGTGGTGACTTGTTGGCTCCAGGCTGAATTAAGCAGTCCCGCTGCTTTCACTCAGTGGTGTTGGTGTTTCTGATGTCGAGACTATTTAAACATGCAGACTCATCAGTTCTTCTGGAGACAATCATGATAGGTTGAATTATTTCAGAAAGTTCTATCTGCAGAAACCGGATGGTCATAATCATCAGGCAGGTTTCAAAACTTACAAGTTGGATGGAAAGAGAGAACGGAAAGAACCCATTTAGGTCTTTTTATTTCAGTGTTTTGATGGCTTGTCATCTTCTACCGAGAAAGCGGGTGCTTAAAACACACAATGGGTTTGTTTTTCACGTGATATTCTCACAGAATCAGAGAATTGTTGTAACGCAGTTAGGACACCGTGTCTGCACCGGCTCTTCAAACATGCATCGTGACTTAGTCCAATTCTCCTGCCTTATCTCCCTAACTCTGCACATGATATCCCTTCAAGTAACCATCTAATGTCCTCTTCAAAACCTCGATTGAACCTGCCTCAACCACACTTCCAGGCCCAGCATTCTAGACACAAACCACTCTTGTAAAAACATTTTTCCTGCTTCACATTTGCTTAAATCTCTGGCCTGTCATTCTGGATGCTTTTACGTCCAGCTGCCGGGGATCAAAATAGGTTCATGGGCAGTGCATTCCAATTGTAAATTAATTAGATGATGTCTGCGAATTCCTTTCTCAGCCAGGGTCTCATTATCTCGAATAATTTGTCTCCACACAGTCGGGTATCTGACGCTGAGCAAATGGGAACAGGAGATGTGGTACCTTCACATTCATTGTCTTTGGTGGGCTTTTGCAGACAGGTGGTCTCCATCTCCATTAAGCATGCAGGTACAGCAGGTGGTGAAGAAGGGAAATGGTATGTTGGCCTTCATAACGAGAAGATTCAAGTACAGAAGCAGGGATGTCTTGCTGCAATTATACAGGGCCTTGGTGAGGCCATATCTGGAATATTGTGTGCTGTTTCAGTCTTCTTATCTGAGGAAGGATGTTCTTGCTTTGGAGGAAGTGCAGTGAAGGTTTACCAGATTAATTCTCAGAATGGCAGGACTAACATATGAGGAGAGATTGAGTCAGTTAGGATTATATTCGCTGGAATTTCGAAGAATGAGGGGGCTTTCATAGAAACCTATAAAATTCTAACAGGACTAGACAGAGTAGATGCAGGAAGGTTGTTCCCGATGGTGGGGGAGTCCAGGACCAGGGGTCACAGTGTAAGGATACGGAGTAAACCATTTAGGACTGAGATGAGGAGATATTTCTCATCCCAGAAGGTGGTGAGCCTGTAGAATTCTCTACCACAGAAAGCAGCTGAGGTCAAAACATATATCTTCAAGAAGGAGTCAGATATAGCTCTTGGAGCGAAAGGGATCAAAGGACATTGGAGAAAATGGGAATAGGTTACTGAGTTGGATGGTCAGCCATGATCATAATGAATGGCAGAGTAGGCTCAAAGGGCTGACTGGCCTCCTCCTGCTTCTATTTCCTATGTTTCTATCTCAATAGTGTTGGAATGTGGAGGGTTCGGTGATACAAGTTGTTCAGCCATCATCAATTGCAATGCTTTAATATTAGGCCCCTGGATGATAAGGGACAGAGGTGGGACATCCTGGGCTGGATTCTCCGCCCCGCCCCGGCACATTTCTATTTCACCCCGCCGGCGGGATGCTCCGTTACGCTGGCTGGTCAATGGGCTTTCCTATTGTGGGGCAGCCCCATGCCATCGGAAAACCGGGCTGCCGGCAAAATGGAACATCCCGCCGGCAGAGAATCCAGCCCCCTATACCCGTGTCCCATCCACCATGGTCACAACTCCCTGTCTGGGGGGCAGTGTCAGTCTTACCGAGTGACAACTCGCTGCAAAAGAGGATGGGGCAACAGTGCCGCAAGAAGGCAAATGACCTTTTTTGTGCAGCCAGGGTAAGCCTGTCTCTTTGAGTCTCCTGCTGCACCCCTTAACACACCCTTCACACTTCCAGAGTGATCTCTCACCCAGCCAACTCACGGGTTTCCACCAACTCATGAGGCCCTCTTCATCTCCCCCCCCTCCCCTACCCCCCTCCCCCCCAGCCCCCTTGCACCCTATGGTCCCCGCAGCAGATAATCTGCTCCTCATATTCCCGCTCCCATGTATGCCAGGCTTCATGACCAACTGAACTGGCAGGACTCCCGCCTAAAATCTCTCTATCTGTCTCTTTGCAGGATAAACTCAGGCATAACTGGTGTGAGTGGGCAAAACCAGCCAAAGTCATGCCCAAGCTCAGGTGCCTCATGCCCTTTGAGTTGGCTGTGGTGAGGAGCAGGACCGGGCCTCTGCAGAAGGTAAAATGAGGACAGCAGATGAAAGTTAAAACCCTCAGGACACAGTCATGGTTCAAGCCTCATGTGAGTAAACCTGCTCCGATCTATTATCCCCCCATGATGCACTAATGCTATCTCCATTTCCTTGCAGGCAATCTGTCGACGAGCCTGGACCATCCTCGCACCCTCTGAATACTACAGAATTGAACCACTTTGAGGGAGACCTCTTAGACTCCAGCATAGAAGAGGCATCACATCTGTCATCTGCATCCTCCACCTGTGCAGATACCCCACATCTTGGTGGGATTAACTATTGGGAAGGTCTCTGGGTCACTTAGTGGTGAGTACCTTGCAACTGAAGATGCACAGCAGGTGGAGACAAGCAAGTTCCAGGGATCCAGCACACAGAGGGATGCCAGAGCCCAGGACTCAACTGAGCCCCTGGCTGATAATGAGCCCCTCGGCCCAGTCATCCCAGAGTTGTGAGCATTAGGAAGGGATGACAGTATCCCTCCTCAGACTGTTAGACTGACCGGATGAGTCCAATCGCCTACTGTCAGAGGAGATGGTGCCGTCACTTCAATGCAACAAGGCCAACACTGTGAGGGTGGAATCCGCAGTGGAGGCCTTGGTGTAGGACCTGCACTCCATGGTGGGGCATGGCCACTCCATGCTTCAGCCAATGACCTCCATGCCTGAGCTCCATGGTGCAGACACTGGTGGGAATCCAGGAGAAACAGCACCAGGGGATGTCAGGGATTCTGCATCTCACTCCAGCCGCCCCTTTGTCCCATGGAGAAGCACAAAGGCCTTGGGCACACTAAGGGCAGAGGATTGGCAAGAGCGCAGCCTAGGGCCCTCCACCCAGGGGACCCCAGGGTTGTCCAGTCCATCTGACACCCCTCCCTGTGAGTGACACACCTCCAGCCCCGCTCTGAGGAGGCCAGAACTGCAACACCTGTGCTGCCAGAAAGTAGGCCGGGGGATGACCGCCAGGATCATCTCAGGCAACAGGGTGTGAAAGGCAGCAGGCCGCCTCAACCTCAGCTGTAGATCCTGGGGAAACACCTAGGCGTGGTGGGAGGGTGAGGAAGAGTAACAAACTGCAAGCACAGATGAATCTAGGCACTGTTACAGTTGGTCACCATTGCAATATAACTCTTGTATTAAACATCACTTTGTTCACCTCCAGATCCTCCACCCTATCATTTCCTGCCACCATGCTTCGCAAACCCACCGCGCACATTCTGTGCATCATCCCTGTGGAGTGTGAGATTGCCAGTGCTATGTCTCTCCCACCTCCCACAATGAAAGGTCAGTAAAGAAGTCCTGCTGCTGGCATGGGCCCTCCCTGGGCTCACTCCCCTAACCCCTATCCATGGAATGTAACACTCTGCCCACCCCCCATCCCCTTCCCCCTACCTCCACAACACCCCACCCCTACCCCCCCCTCTCCCCTCCCCACCACCACCCCCCAGCATCAACATTCTCCAGTGATGAAGATGCCAAGGGTTGGCAAAGTGTTGAGAGGCTGTACACCTCGGATGTAAATTGGAGGAAAATACCAGGATCCCTGACCTCAACTGGGATAAGTCACTCAGCATCTTTGAATCCCAGAATAAGCCCATTCAATTGCGGGACGTGTCCAGCTCTCTGTCAGGCAGCAGTCAGGCATGTTGCTAAGACTAAGAGGAGCATCGCTCTGTGCTCAGTGCAAGTCACCATCATTCTTCTGCAGAGTTTGACCAATGGCTATAGAGCTCTGCCCATGAATATTGTCGTCATCATGAGGACCTCCGCAAGCATCTCATTAATGATTTGATGCTGGACCCCATGGTGTGAGAGCTCTTCACCCCCCCATTCCGGGTTGACACCAAAACAAGATGGCTATGAGGGTATTCCAGCTGTTCGGCAGATGCAGGGCCTGGCCATGACCCAAGGTTCTTCCTCCTTCGCCATGTGTTGACCCTCACTGCCCTCCTCACCCACCTCCACATCCAAGGAGATTTGGCACTCCCCCACCCTGGTACAACTGTTCTCCCTGCTGTTGTGCCAGGTTGTGCAGACCACATGGAACCCATGCCAGCAGACCACGATGATGTGGGACACCCTCTACGGGCTGTATTGGAGGGGGCCCCCCAACCGGACCAGAACCACATTTTTGCAATCCAATCGCCTACTCGACCAGCACATGCTTGTATGCATGATATTCATTATAGTGAATCTCAGCATCATGAGCTAACTCCTAAGGGGCTACACCCTATCTCCAAGGAGCTATCTCTCCAGCCGCTGCTCTCCCTCAAAAACATCAGGGATCTCTGAGCGCCTCAAGATTTAACAATCGTGGATGCTCCATGGGAAACGGGCACACACCTGCATGATGTGGTCATAGACAATCTGGACATTGATGGAGTGGTATCCTTTGCAGTTCATGAATTGTGCCGTATGCCACCATGTGGGTGCAGTCAATGACACCCTGCCTCTGGAGCATGCCTGCTAAGTGAGCGAATCTCATGGATCTAGTGTCCTAGCTCACCTGGTCCCGGTTCAAGTAGATGAACATGTGGCTCTCATGAATAGCGCATCTGTGATGTCCCTTACTCACTCTGCTGACTGGGAAATTCCACAAAGGTCACCTGTGCAGCCCTGAAATGAGCTGCTGGCATAGAAGATCAGTGAGGTGGTGGTGTTAATCCACCATTGCCAGCATGATTTTAAGAAGGGTAAGTTTTTCTTGACAAACTTGCTTGAGTTCTTTGAGGACATAACCAGCAAGGTAGATAATGGGGAACCTGTGGATGTGGTATAACTAGACTTCCAGAAGGCATTTGACAAGGTGCAGCATAATAGACTGATCCAGAAGGTGAGATCGCAGTGGACTAGGGGTAGAAGACTAGATTGCATTGGGGATTGGTTGATTGACAGAAATCAGGAGGTCGGGATAAATGGGTCCTTCTCTGGCTGGCGAACTGTAACCAGCGAGGTGCCGCAGGGGTCAACCCTCGGACCTCAACTGTTTACAATTTATATAAATGATCTGCAAGCAGGGACAGAGTGTAACATAGCAAAATTTGCGGATGGTTCTAAAATAGGTGGGAAAGCAGGTAGTGAAGAGGAGATACAGATTTTACAGACGGCTACAGATAGGCGAGGAGATTGGGTCAAAATGTAGCAGGTGGAGTTTAATGTACAGAAGTGTGAGGTTATCCATTTTGGCCGAAAAAATAGTCATGCAAATTCTTATCTAATTGGAAAGCAGATTCTAAATGCGTCTGGACAGAAGGATCTGGGTGTCTTTGTTCATGAATCACAGGAAGCCGGTCTGCAGGTACAGCATGTAATTAAAAAGGCAAATGGAATGTTAGTGTTTATTGCAAAAGGACAGGAGTATCAAAGTAGAGAAGTGTTGTTGCAATTGTATAGGGTGAAGGTGAGACCAGTTTGTGTCCAGTTTTGGTCTCCTTATTTGAGGAAGGATGTGGTGGCATTGGAGGCAGTTCAGAGGAGGTTCACCAGATTGACTCTGGGATGAAGGGGTTGACGTATGAGATTAAACAGTTTGGGCTTGTACTCACCGGAGTTTAGAAGAACGAGAGGGGATCTGATTGAGGGATATACAATACTAAAAGGGATTTATAAAGTAAATGTAGACCAAACGTTCCCCCTTCTGGGGCAATCTAAAACTAATATATACAGATATAGGTTGAGAGGCGGTAGATTTAAAACTGAGATGAGGAGGCACTACTTCCCACAGAGAGTGGTGAATCTGTGGAACTCACTGTCCCAGAGTGCAGTGGAATTGGAATCATTAAATGGTTTCAAAAGGGAGATTGATATATTTCAGATTTTTCAAAAAAGGGTTAAAGAGTTATGGGGAACAGGTGGGGAAGTGGGTTTGAGACCAGGAAGAGATCAGCCATGATCTGATTGAATGGTGGAGCAGGCTCGAAGGGCTGAATTGCCGACTTCTGATCCTAATCTGTTCCTAAGTGTGGTAGTCTGTGTCGAGGTATTGTGGTACCTGGTAATGCTGGAACACCATTGGTAGATATTGTATGTTTCCTATCGGTCAAGCCGTATGGTCACTCTGCCCTGCAAGGTGAGGTATAAGAGCCCGTGCCGCCCAGCAGCCTTCTTTCTGTACCTGAGCTGCTGGGGGAAACATCTAGATTATTAAAGCCTTCAGTTGGACTACAACCTCGCTTTAGTGGTCATTGATCGTGCATCAATTTAATAAGCTAGATTTAAAAGGACGGACCTCCGAATCAAGCCGGAGTGTCTGCAACGCAGCCCCCACGCGGCGAACTCAGCGGCAACCTTCAAGCACTGGCTGGCGTGTTTTGAAGGATATCTCGGAACGGCCGAAAACACACCCACGGGAGAACAGAAAATGCAAGTCCTGCACTCGAGGGTGAGCCCGGAAATTTACAGCCTCATCGAGGACGCGGACGACTTCGATGCAGCAATGGAGCTGCTAAAAGGACATTATATTCACCCTGTAAACCAGATCTAAGCCCGACATCTGCTAACAACGAGGCGACAAATCCCTGGGGAATCGCTGGAAGAATTCTACCGTGCGCTCCTGGTGTTGGGGAGAAACTGCAGCTGCCCGCAAGTTTCGGCGAGCGACCACACAGAACTCTTGATCCGGGATGCTTTCGTGGCAGGTATGCTGTCCTCCCAAATCCGCCAGCGATTGCTGGAAAAAGACACCCTAGGCCTCAAGGAGGCACGGGCCCTTGCAGGCTCCCTGGATGTGGCCTCCAAAACGCCCGCGCTGACGTTCCCGACCGCACGGCAGCACCCTGGGCAGCGTGGAACCCCTCCGCAGCCGACCCCGAGACATCTCCCATCCCCCCACAAGGTGGCCTGGCAACCCCGGGGGGCCCCGCTGCTACTTTTGCGGGCAGGCCAAGCACCCCCGGCAACGCTGTCAGGTCCGTGCATCCACCTGCAAGGGATGTGGTAAAAAGGGCCACTTCGTGGTGGTATGCCAGGTCCGTGCGGTCGCCGCGGTCTCCGGTGGCGAATGTGGACTGCCACCACAAACCTCTTCACGGTCCCCGTGCGGCCAGCGGGCGCCGCCATTTTCTTCCTCCAGGGCCACGTGTGGCCCCCGAGCTCCACCATCTTGTACCGCGGACGCCACGTTCGATAGATGGGCGCCGCCATTTTGTCCATCCCCAGCCATGTGCGACCAATGGGAGCCACCATCTTGGATGGACTCCCAGGACCCCAGCTCGGCTGACCGCACACCGCACGAAGAGAACACTCAACTGCTGCGATTAGCCTCGGTGACCCTGGACCAGTCCCGGCCTCGAACACTCTCAACTGCTACAACAACAGTACTAATCAACGGGCACGAGACGTCCTGCTTAATCGACTCTGGAAGCACGGAGAGCTTCATACACGGTAAGGCACTGTTCTCCCCTCGTCCACCCCGTTAATCAAAAAGTCTCCCTGGCCTCCGGTTCCCACTCAGTAGAGATAAAGGGGTTTTGTGTAGCAAACCTCACGGTCCAGGCAAGAGAGTTTAAAAATTACCGGCTCTACGTCCTTCCCCACCTCTGCGCGGCCACACTCCTAGGTTTAGACTTCCAGTGTAATCTCCAAAGTCTAACTTTCAAATTCGGCGGCCCTATACCCCCCTCACTGTCTGCGACCTCGTGACCTTCAAGGTCGATCCGCTTCCCTGTTTGCGAACCTCACCCCGGATTGCAAACCCATCGCCACCAGGAGCAGACGCTGCAGTGCACAGGATCAGATCTTTATGAGGTCAGAGGTCCAAAGGCTACTGAGGGAAGGAGTCATTGAAGCTAGCAACAGTCCCTGGAGAGCTCAAGTAGTGGTGGTAAAGACCGGGGAGAAGCATAGGATGGTCATCGACTACAGTCAGACCATCAACAGGTTTATGCAGCTGGACGCGTACCCTCTCCCCCACATATCCGACCTGGTAAACAGGATTGTGCATTACAAGGTCTTCTCCATGGTGGATCTTAAGTCCGCCTACCACCAGCTCCCCATCCACACGAGTGACCGCAAATACTGCCTTTGAGGCAGATGGGCGGCTGTATCACTTCTTAAGGGTTCCCTTCGGTGTCACTAACGGGGTCTCGGTCTTCCAGCGCGAGATGGACCGAATGGTTGACCGGTACGGTTTACGGGCAACATTCCTGTATCTTGATAATGTCACCATCTGCGGCTACGACCAGCAGGACCAATACAGCAACCTCCGAAAATTCCTCCAGATTCTTAACCTTACGTATAACAAGGATAAATGCGTGTTTAGCACCAAACGCCGAGCCATTCTCGGCTACGTAGTGCAAAATGAAGTTATAGGCCCCGACCCTGAGCGCATGCGCCCCCTTATGGAGTTCCCCCTCCCTCACTACTCCAAGCCTCTGAGGCGCTGCCTAGGGTTTTTCTCTTACTATGCCCAGTGGGTCCCCAACTACGCGGACAAGGCCCGTCCCCTGATCAAATTCACAGCTTTTCCCCTGTTGATAGAGGCCCGCCAGGTCTTCAGCCGCACCAAAGCAGACATTGCAAAGGCCACGATGAACGCCATCGATAAGTCCCTCCCCTCCCAGATCAAGAGCGAGGCGTCTGACGTAGCTCTGGCGGCCACCCTCAACCAAGTGGGCAGACCCGTGGCCTTCTTCTCACGTACCCTCCATGCTTCCAAAATCCGCCACTCGAAAAGGAGGCCCAGGCCATAGTAGAAGCTGTGCGACATTGGAGGCATTACCTGGCCGGCAGGAGATTCACTCTCCTCACCCACCAACTGTCGGTTGCTTTCATGTTCAATAATGCGCAGCGGGCCAAGATAAAAAACGATAAGATCTTGCGGTGGAGGATCGAACTCTCCACCTGCAACTATGAGATCTTGTATCGCCCGGGAAGCTAAATGAGCCTCCTGATGCCCTGTCCCGCGGCACATGTGCCAACGTACAAGTGGACCGCCTCCGAGCCCTCCACGAGGACCTCATGCCACCCGGGTCACTCGCTTTTTCCACTTTGTCAAGACCTGCAACCTGCCCTACTCCATCGAGGAAGTCAGGACAGCCACCAGGGACTGCCAAATCTGCGCGGAGTGCAAACCGCACTTCTACTGGCCAGAGAAAGGCTTCCCGTCCCTTTGAACGCCTCAGCATGGACTTCAAAGGACCCCTCCCTCCACCGACTGCAACACGTACTTCCTGAACGTGATGGACGAGTACTCCCGGTTCCCAATTGCCACCCCCTGCCCCGACATGACCGCAACCACCGTCATCATGACCCTCCATAGCATCTTTACATTGTTCGGGTTCGACATACACAGTGATAGGGGATCCTCCTTTATGAGCGACGAACTGCGTCAATTCCTGCTCAGCAAGGGCATCGCCTTGAGCAGGACGACCAGTTACAACCCCCGGGGTAACGGACAGGTAGAATCTGAGAACGCAGGTAGAATGGGAGAACGGAACGGTCTGGAAGACCGTCCTACTGGCCCTACGGTCCAGGAATCTCCCAGTCTCCCGCTGGCAGGAAGTCCTCCCGGATGCCCTCCACTCCATCCGGTCACTGCTTTGTACCACGACCAACCAAACACCTCACGAACGTCTCCTTGTCTTCCCCAGGGAGTTCTCCTCTGGGACCTCGCTCCCGACCTGGCTGGCAGCTCCCGGACCCATCCTGCTCCGAAAACACGTGCGGGCGCACAAGTCAGACCCGTTGGTCGAGAGGGTCCATCTTCTCCATGCTAACCCCCAGTATGCCTACGTGGCGTACCCCGACGGCTGACAAGATACGGTCTCCCTACGAGACCTGGCGCCTGCCGGATCCTGATGCACACCCCAGCCACTAGTCCCACCCTCCCTCCCACCGGTGCACCTTACAGGAGTATCGGTCCTTCCGCCGGCCCCGTCTAGACCCCCCCATCCACCGACGCACCCCGCAGACGCTCCCTTCCCAAGTCAACCGTTTTCCCCACCGGCGACGTCTCGGGGTGTTGAAGCTGCCACAGACTTCGAGGCCACGCTTCCGGAGTCACAGGCGCCCGAGCCTCCACCAGTGTCAACACCAAAGCTTCGACGATCACAGAGGACGACCAGGGCCCCCGATCGACTGATTGCTTCATTTTAAAGTGTATATAGTTAATTGTGAATCTGTAAATAGTAACAAAACGCTGTACGGAGATATTACGGTCCCTCCATAACTATAATTTCTACCACGTTACCATGTTGTAATATCAAGCCACCACCCCTGCCGAACTCTTTTTTAACAGGGGGTTAATATGGTAGTCTGTGTAGAGGTATTACGGTACCTGGTAATGCTGGAACACCATTGGTGGATATTGTATGTTTCCTATTGGTCAAACAGTATTGTAGCTCCGCCCTGCAAGGTGGGGTATGAGAGCCCGTGCCGCCTCAGCAGCCTTCTTTCTGTACCTGAGCTGCTGGGGGAAACATCTAGCTTATTAAAGCCTTCAGTTGGACTACAACCTCGCTTTAGTGGTCATTGGTCGTGCATCACTAAGTTCCTATGTTAAGTGCCACTGGCAATGGGTGACCCATTTCAGGGTAGCTCTTGCATAACCTGGCAAAGGTGGTCCAGTTTCCCCCAGAACAGCCACGGTCTTCTCAGGCACTGGAGCTCTCGATATTCAATGTCAGATTACGGTTAGTGGTTTCACCTCTGAGACTCCCAGAGGAGCAATGGACCCAACCTCCCTGTCCGCTCCTGACTGTGTGAAGCGGCATGTCAATGTTGCTGCTGCTGCTCAATCGCAATCGATTGCAACTCGGCTGGATCCATGATTCTCCAGAATTATAAACTGAAAGGAAGAGAGCAATGAGGATTCCTGACTGTGCTCTGACCCCCAGCTCCCGGTGCTCCTGGGACATACACCCATGGGCCTTCCCCTCAATGAGTGCCTCTCCACTAAGCCTCACTCCCTCCTCTTTCAAACAGTAGCCACTTCCCCACAGTTGTTCCGCTCAACTCCGCCTGGATGAAACATTGACCCTAGAGAGTCTCAGTGATGCCTAACGCCCGACCACCACTCTCCCAGGGTGACCTGAGACTCACCTCCAATATCCCCTTCGGAGTCACCAAGTTCATATTTTCATAAAACTGTTGAATATTCAATGAGGAGGCAAGTCCCGGAGTGAGTGCTGGCCATTGATATGCTAATGTATTAAAATGAGTTTCCGGGGCTCCCATGGAGTTTTTCACCTTACTCCGCTGGAGAATGGGGTTAAAAATCGGAAATCACGATCTCACTGAGAGAACCACAGTTCCGATTCTCGCTGAATTCTCCGCGTGTGTTGCCGTTCTCACCGGCAACCAACACAGGATTAAAATTGCCCCCATGGAGATGAGAAACTCAGTGACACAATTCTCTGGAATCCCTTTACCTACATCTCAGAAAGAATCCATTCGTTAAGCGGAAGAACGCAGCAGAAATGATCAGTCAACAAACATTGAAAAAACATAGCACTGGACACAACACTGGGAAATGATCCAGAACTGAGACCAAGGGCCCGATTCTCCCAAAAGACATCGGGCTCGATTCTCCCGCATCGTTGCGATTTTGCTCAAGTGTAACAAAGTCGGTGAATAGCAGAAGAAGCCAAAAGCGAGATCCGCGCCAGACGCCAAATAGTTTGCGACGCAACCAGCCCGCTCCCATAGGCGAATTCGGAATCTGGCCGAAGCGTGGCGAGAAACCAACATCACCACTTAAGCCCCATTTCCGTACAAATAATAGGAGCCAACCCATATCCAACGGCATCCTGTCGCCATCTGGGATGGCCACGTCCCGATTACAAAATGGACACTTGCAAAGAATGCAGGGAAAATTAGACAATGCTAAGAAACAAGCAGGTGCAAGCTCTGTCTGTTGATTAGAACCTTAAACTCTCAGACAGGACAGAAACGGCCAAGCAATTTACATACTAATGAGCCATCTCCGGGGACAAAAGGGAAACATTTAGATACACAATGTTAGGACAGACTCCCCGGCGCCAGAAGAAGCGAAGACAAAGCAGACTGACAGTCACCAGGACACGCCCAGCGATCAGGGAACCACCCCTCTATTGGAGGAAAATCGATACCGATGATTGGGAAAGACCCAATTAGTTGAGGCCAAGTTCAAGGCCCGCCCAAAAGCGCGCGAAGCCCTTTTCCATATAAAAGGTATCCCCCAAGGGAGAAACGCCCTCCTTTGGCTTTGGCTCTCACCGAAGAGAGAGACCAGCCTAGCAGCTGCATCAGACCAAGTAAGTCCCAAGTCAATGCACGCTACGAGATAGACGCTCCTAATTGCTACCCTGTAAACAGCTCAAGCCAGCAGCCTCAGAACCGAGCAACGGCCATTGTTTCTCTGACTGAGTGGGCACCCGAAGCTAAGTATAGGCTTCAGTAATAGTGGTAGTTTAGTTTGTAGAGTTTATGCATGAGTAGATTTGACTGTGTGTAAATAAATGAGCATTGCTTTTGAACTTACTAACTGGTGTATCGAGTCATTGATCAGTATTTGGTTCTGAACCTTGTGGCGGTGTCGAAAGATACCTGGCGACTCTTGAGCAAACGTGATTAAACAGAGCAAAATTAAGAGCCATCCAAAAGTTAGCAACACTCCGGTGATTCAGCGGCGTCCTCAGCAAGTGCTCACGCTGGCGCCGATTAGTCTCCTTTTGAAAAATGTGAACCTGGCAGAAGGGCTTCTGTGGAGAGCCGAGGAGGTGAGTAGTCATCTTTGCTCACAGGCAAAGAGCCTGGGGATGCTGGGCTTGCTGCCCCTGTGCTTGGCGGGGGTGGGGGACCTCAGCTGGAAGTGGTCGACCCTCTGCAGGATTGGGCTGCCATGGGGGAGAAACCACTCGTGGCTACACCATGCCAACCTTTGGATCATTTACCCATTCCAGGGGCAACCCTTGTCCCTGCCCATCTGCCCCAACAACCACCCATAACCGCCACCGACTGCCGAGGCCTCTGGCTGCACAGCTGAAGGCTATCGCTAATAGGGAATTGGCAATCGTGGGTAAGTGAGCTCTTGACACAACCCAAGTGGATTTCTGCAGGTAGGCGGGCCATGTAGTATGTGGGAGTCATTGCCTAGCATCCCAATCACATCTTGATGCTTGGACACTGTGTTCGGACACCGCGGGAGGAAACACCACACAAGCCACACCTGAACACCCAGGAGATGGGACACAACTCCGGGGACCTGTCCATGGCCAGAGGGTGGGTGAGCGTCTCGGGGAGGGGGAGAGGGATGCCTTGAGAGATGGGCAAAAGGTCCAAGGGTCAGCACACATTGAGGAAGAAAGTAACAGAGGTATTATAATGGTTTTGCGAAAAGGTGTTTAATGTGTTGTACAAACCCAACTCCCGATGGTGCCGCCAGCCCCTGCCCCCCACCCCCACTCCCTCCCCCGGTGCTCTCTGTGATCCTCGGTGTGCTTTTCCCTCATAGCTCTACCAGTACGTCTTGGTGTTTCTCCAAGATGCATATCAGAGGTGGGGGCAGCCAGCTGCTTACCTTGTCCCGTGGCCTTCGATGCCCCGGCGGGCGCCCTTTGGGGGCTCTGGGGTCGGAAGGGCCCGGCTCACTTTTCGCCGGCACATACACAGCCGTGCTGCCCTGTCCCGTGTGCTGGCTGCGAGACGCGGCCTCATCAGAGGGGTGGTACTCGGCGGAGCTGGTGCCCGCTGTCGCCACTCCATGGGACAGGTCTACCTTGCACCCAGTGTCCCCTCCTCCCGATCAGCGCCCTAAGGGTCCTGGAGTTCACCTCGGGATGGAGGGGCAGCTGGTTCGAGCCCCAGCTGCCCTTGCATCATCTGGCTCTGCCATGCCTGGCAGCTCCCCATGGTCCGCACCATAGTGTTGACACCCTAGGCGATGCTCCTCAGTGGCGAGGCGATGCTCCTCAGTGACTGGGCCATGCTCTGCAGCACCTCAGCCATGCCCACCTGCGCCTGGGACAAACTACGCAGCATCTCAGCCAAGCTGTGCCGTGACCACGGTTTTATCCTCAGAGTCAGGAGAAGGAGCCACCTGGGATGGGCCGGCTGGAGGACCTGTGAGATAATGGACATGTGGACAGTGGGAGGGATGTGTCAGTCAGTAAGGCAATAACAATAACAAGTTTGACAGGTCCTCCGGGTGGAGCCTGGTGGTTTCTCACCTCTGCGGCTTCTGCCAGACTCCACGTGGGTGACTGTGGCCACCGCAGTCATCTCCAGGGCCCGCTTCTCAAAGGAGGTGAGGATTCTTATGTCTGGCACCCCTCCACCAGTCTGGGCCCTCTCCCAACGACTTTGGGAGAGCTTTTCCTGAGGAGACACACAGAGGGCATCGTTAGCCACACATGTGATTCACGGTGGTGGAAGAGGGGCTGTGAAGGAAGGTTTGGGGGCTAGAGGGAGGGCTGGGGCCCCATGGGGAGTTGTGGGGTGGATGCTCCACTTTTTTTGGGGGGGGGGGTGTTGGTGTCTACTCACCCATGCTGCATGGTGTACGTCATTAACCTTCTTCCTGCACTGGACGCCAGTCCTCCTGGTCATACTCCCTGAGTTGACAGTTGCCATCCACTCATCCCAGGCA
The DNA here is from genome assembly GCF_047496885.1 of Scyliorhinus torazame. Classification (NCBI taxonomy): domain Eukaryota; kingdom Metazoa; phylum Chordata; class Chondrichthyes; order Carcharhiniformes; family Scyliorhinidae; genus Scyliorhinus; species Scyliorhinus torazame. The sequence goes on along the minus strand of NC_092710.1, from coordinate 194,017,310 downwards.
ACACTGGCTGCCTTGTGGCTCACTCTTCGGGACCCTCGGGGGAACAGGACATCTCTCCTGGTCTCCATTGCATCTAGGAGTCACCCCAGGTCAGCATCTATGAATCTTGGGGCCGGTCTCCTGGACGCCATTGTTGTGAGCTGTCTGGGGTTGGCTGAGCAAGTGCAGCTTAAATGCTGCTCGATCTTGATACTGGGGGGCCGGCGAGTGCGGTCCCGGAAACAGCTGACGAGCCTTCATTTGCAATGAGAAGCCCATGAGGCCTCATTAAGTGGACCAATTAACTTTGAATTGTATTGCCGGCCTAACTGGGCTAAGCATCGGGAAGCACACGGTAATTCCCGCTTGCTATCACACTTAAATATTTCTCCGGAGAATTGTGCCCTAGGTGTAATTGTGACAGGTTTGACGGGTGTTTCCCGCTGGCTTTTTAGGTGAGATCCAGACTGCTTTCACCCACACTTAGACATTTTTTGAAAATTCGACCCTTGTCGTCAAAGCACGTGGGAGTAAAGGGACAGTGGCTACCAGAATTGGCTAAGGAACAGAGAGTAGAGAGTAGTAACTGTCATAATATGCACCCATGCACATCATGAGGTAAAAGCAGGCAGTGACAGACACCCAGATGAGTGAATCAATGTACAGAACACAACACAACCAATCACAAGACAGGACAACAGAGGGGGACTTACACCTATAAAACACACGAGACATCAGCACTCGGTCTCTTTCTACTGGTGACAGCTATAGTGATAGTCAGGGTGTACAAATCATTCAACACCTCCTACACGTGGATCAGATCTAGCCTGGTCTAGATAGTTAGCTTTAGTTTACTTAGAGTAGTAGAGAGTCAACCCACAGGCAGCTGTGTGTTTTGTTGCTAGAGTTCAATAAATCTTTTATTGAACCAATGCCTTCGTTTGGTGTATACTTGATCAGTTAATTGCATCATGTGCAATCCGTGTTACCCCAGGGTGAACAACACGACATGATACCAGAAGTGGCTACTGCCTCTCAGTAATTTACCTTTAAAAAGTCTCTGAAGACCAGCAACAACCTTCCTGTGGCATGGAAAAGATCCAGGCACCTCCACAGCTCCGGATCTCCGGGAACCTTGGTGCCAGCTGGCGGGTCTTCAAGCAGAAATTCAGCCTATACCTCGAGGCCTCGGGCCTCGAAAGTGCCTCCGATGCGCGAAAAATTGCCCAGCTGTCTACTGCAGGGGACCAGGCCATCCAAATCTTCAATTCGCTCACTTTCTCCGACGGTGAGGACAAGGCAAAGTTCCAGACTGCCCTCGCAAAATTCGACAGTCACTGCGAGGTCGAGACAAACGAAATCTTCGAGCGTTATGTATTCCAGCAGCGCCTTCAGAGTAAGGACGTGCCTTTCAGTCTTTTCTTACTCAGCTTCGCATTCTAGCGCAGTCCTGCAACTACGGAGACACCGCTGATTCCCTCATCAGGGATCACATTGTGTTTGGCGTCCACTCCGACGCTGTGCAGGAGCAGCTCCTAAAAATAAAAAATATGACCTTGCCAGTGGCCATCGAGACATGCAAAGTCCACGAACTGGCGAAATGTCGCTATTCCCGCCTGAAGTCGGCAGAGCAGGACCAACTTGCCTCCCACGAGGCTGAGAGTGTACAGGCTATCGCCCGAATGCAGGGCCTGAGCATCGATGAAGGTGGCCGAAGACTACATTGCGCAGGTGCGAGCGGCTGTTGACCGCACTGCGCAGGTGCGACGACGCGCCGAACGTCACAACGTTGACGTAATGACGTGCCCCAACTGCGGCACCGCCCACTTAAAGCGGCAATGCCCCGCGAGAGGCAGGCGATGTCTCAACTGCAAGAAGCTTGGCCATTATGCTGCTCTGTGCAGATCTGCACCTCCGACAGGGGGCCAGTGGTACCAGGTCCAACGAAAATGAGTTTGAAGTGTGCAGCAAGGGCTCCTGGACTTGGAACCAGATCCGATCACCGATCCAGAGGACGACTGCCTGGAGTCCACGTATCGAGTGGGCATCATCACCATGCATAACCATGCCTCCTCACTTTTACCAACACACACGCCCATCCTCAATGTGGATTCTGCGGACGAGTGGCGTGCCACAGTACAGGTCAACAATTGCAGCATCCGGTTCAAGCTGGACACCGGTGCTTCGGCCAACCTAATATCCCAGCAGATCTTGCTCGTATCCAGAGGCAGCCAACAATTCTTCCGCCGGCCTGCCAGTTGCTCGACTACAATGGGAATGCCATGAAGGCGCTAGGGTCCTGTCACCTGCAAGTATCCAACAGGGCCGTCAAGGCCACTTTGCGGTTTGAGATCGTCCAGCCCGGCAAGGATCCTCTGTTGGGTGCCCGAGCATGCAAGCTCCTCCAGCTGGTTCAGCGTGTACCCGCCATGTCCTCAGCTGACAACACTCTGCAAGCCGACATTGAGGAGCTCCTACTGCGGTACCCGGATGTGTTCACGGGGAAGGGCACGCTGCCCTACCGCTATAAAATTCTGCTCAGGCCTGATGCCACGCCTGTCATCCATGCGCCGCCCCGGGTGCCGGCGCCCCTCAAAGGCCGTCTGATGGCGCAACTGCAGGATCTCCACAATCAAGGGATAATATCCAAGGTGATGGAACCAACTGACTGGGTCAGCTCGATGGTCTGCGTCAAGAAGCACTTGGGAGAACTGCGCATTTGCATCGATCCCAAGGATCTGAACCGCAACATTATGGGGGAACACCATCCGATCCCGAAGCGGGAGGAGCTGACGAGTAAAATGGCGCATGCCAAATATTTTACAAAGGTGGACGCATCAAAGGGCTTCTGGTAGATACAGCTGGACGAGTTCAGCTGGACTCTATGCACATTTAACACTCCCTTCGGGTGATATTGCTATAACCGAATGCCATTTGGCATTGTGTCGTCCTCAGAAATCTTTCATCGAATAATGGAGCAAATGCTCGAGGGCATTGACGGTGTACGGGTCTATGTTGATGATGTCATCATCTGGTCCACGACCCCGGAGGAACATGTTGCCCGTCTGCAGCAGGTCTTCAGGCGCATACATGCCAACGGCCTGAAGCTCAACAAAACTAAATGCTCCTTTGGCAGGTCATCAATTAAATTTCTGTGCGATCAGATCTCACAACAGGGCGTGCAGCCGGACTCAGACAAAGTCCAGGCAATTAACACGATGAAGACTCCAGAGGACAAGAAGGCGGTCCTCCGCTTCCTGGGGATGGTAAATGTTTTGGGGAAGTTCATTCCCAACCTCGCGTCACACACCACGGCCCTCAGGCACCTGGTGAAGAAGTCCACCACTTTCCAGTGGCTGCCCGCACATCAAGAAGTGTGGCTGGAGTTGAAAGCGAAGCTAACCACCGCTCCTGTTCTAGCCTTCTTTGACCCAGCAAGGGAGACCAAGATCTCCACAGATGGCAGCTAGGACGGCATTGGGGCACTGCTCCTCCAGAAGGACGACACCTCGTCCTGGGTTCCAGCAGCCTACGCGTCCAGGGCCATGACGCCCACTGAGCAACGCTATGCTCAAATTAAGAAAGAATGCCTGGGCCTTCTCACTGGCATCGTGAAATTCCACGATTATGTGTATGGTCTCCCGACCTTTACCGTGGAGATGGACCACAGACCCCTGGTGCACATTATACACAAGGACTTAAATGACATGACAACCAGGCTCCAGCGCATTCTCCTGCGGCTCCGCAGGTATGATTTTGAACTGGTTTACACACTTGGGAAGGAGCTAATCATCGCGGATGCCCTTTCCCGTGCCATCACCTCCCCATGTGAGCAGGTAGACTTCATGCACGACATCGAGGTGCAGGTGAAACTGTGCCAGCACTCTCCCGTCATCCGACAACCGACTCGGCATCATTCGGGAGGAGACCGCCAAGGACCCTCTGCTACAGTGGGTCATGCATCACCTCACGAATGGCTGGCAGAAAGGGCAATGCCCCCAATACTATAATGTAAAGGAACACCTAACTGTTGTCGAGGGGATCCTTCTGAAATTGGATCGCATCGTCATCCCACGCAGCCTCCAGAGCTTGATACTCACACAGATACATGAGGGACAGCTCGGCATTGAGAAGTGTAGGCGCAGGGCCAGGCAAACTGTTTATTGGCCCGGCATCAATGAGGACATCTCAAATATGGTCCTCAACTGCATGACATGCCAGCGGTTCCTGCCTGCTCAGCCCAAAGAGACGCTCCACCAGCATTAGCTTGTGACCTCTCCGTGGTCAAAAGTCGGTGTGGACATCTTTCACGTCAACGGGTGTGACTACGTCCTGATAATTGTTACCCCGAGGTAGTGAAACTATCGGACCTAACATCCCAGACCGTAATACGGGCCTGCAAAGAGGCATTCGCCAGGCACGGAATTCCGCTCACGTTCATGAGCGACAACGGTCCCTGTTTCTTCAGTCAAGAATGGTCCAACTTTGCAAAGCAATACCACTTCCAGCACATCACCTCGAGCCCGCATTACCCACAATCTAATGGGAAGGTCGAAAAAGGGGTCCACGTCGTGAAGCTGCGGACTCAGCTTCGGACATCAAACTCACTCTTCTGGCATATAGGGGAACCCCTTTGTCCAATGGGTTATCTCCGGCTCAGCTCCTAATGAATCGTAACCTGCGGACGACTGTCCCGGCCATTCATGTACTTGACCTGGATCACCTTCCAGTGTTGCAAAAGATGCAGCAGATCAGAACCAGGCAAAAGATCACATATGATGCTCACGCGACGGATCTGCCGCTCCTCTCTCCGAAGGACACTGTTCGCATTCAGTGCTTGGTGGCGGCTGGTCAGCTCCTGCTGTTGTGGTTCGACAGGCTGCTCCCAGGTCGTTCGTGGTTCGCATGGCGGATGGACCGATTGTCAGGCGCAACAGAAGGGCGACACGAAAACTTGCATGCCCACCACCGGATCTCACTTTCCCAGATGTCACTTTACCCGACCCGGACACCTCACACCAGGAGGCCACCAGTCTGGCTGCATGCCAACCGGACAAGACACCATCATCTCCACCTCCACCTCTCAGGCGGTCCACGAGAATCCGTCAACAGCCTCAACGATTGGACTTATAAATAATTCCCTGTATATATGATGTTATGTTTCTGCACGCTAGACACCTTACATGTACATATCCATCCACTCACCGATTTTGTATATAGTTACTCTTGTAAATATGTGGTTTCTGCTCTAAGCAGCCGACAACATTTTTTTTAAAAAGGGGGGATGTCAAAATATGCACCCATGCACATCATGAGGTAAAAGCAGGCAGTGACAGACACCCAGGTGAGCCAATCAATGTACAGAACAGAACATGACCAATCACAAGACAGGACTGCTGAGAGGCAGTTATCTGGCAGTCACCTGAGGCCTGTTAAGGGGCACAAAGGTACACATTGTTTTCTTCTCTTTGAAGTTTTAGTGTGAGTCATCCTAAAGTCTGTATAAAAGACAGACAGAAAGCGCACATTAGTAAGCATTGCGCAGGTCAAGGACACACAGCCCGAGTGAGAGAGATACAGACCGAGTGAGAATTTGGTAATTTGGTGCAGTGAGGTCATTCGGTGAAGAGTGGGAGAAGGTGCTTTTTCCCTACTGTTTTGTTCTCTCTCTTTCTTCGGGCCTAATTTCGGGAGCCGTTCGGAGGAGGAGGAGCAGTCTCTGTGAGTATAAAAACCTAACGGAAACTTCCTGTTTTCCAGTTTGTTTCCCAAAAGTGACGTCAGAGGGAAGCTGTGATCTGAGTGGTTGATAGCAAATCTGCCCCAAATTTTAAAAAAAACACAGCTAAACTCATAAACTTAAATTAAACTGATTAATTAATTAGTGATGGCTGGTCAGGTGATGTGCTTGAGCTGCTTGATGTGGGAGCTGGCAGATCCCATTGCGAGCTGCAGCGACCACATCTGCAGTAAGTGTTGGCTGCTCGAAGAGCTCCGGCTCAGAGTTGATGAGCTGGAGTCTGAGCTTCAAACACTGAGGCACATCCGGGAGGGGGAGACTTACCTGGACACTGTGTTTCAGGAGGCAGTCACACCTGTCAGAGTAAGTAGTTTAAATCCTGCCAGTGGCCAGGGACAGCAGGGTGTGACTGCAAGTCAGGCAGGTAAAGGGAACCAGCAGTCAGGAACTCAGGAGCCTCAGCCCTTGACTCTGTCCAACAGGTATGAGGCACTTGCTCCCTGTGTGGATGGCGAACAGGGCTGCAGGAAGGATGAGTCAGCTGACCAAGGCACCATGGTTCAGCAGGCCATTCAAGGGGAGGGAGTAAATAGGCAAGTTGTAGTTGTAGGGGATTCTATTATCAGGGGGATAGATAGTATCCTTTGTGAGCAGGATAAAGAGTCCCGCATGGTATGTTGCCTGCCCGGTGCTAGGGTGCGGGACATCTCTGACCGGCTTGAAAGGATACTGGAGAGGGAGGGGGAGGATCCAGTTGTTGTGGTCCATGTCGGTACCAACAACATAGGCAAGTCTAGGAAAGAGGACCTGTTTAGAGATTATAAAGAGCTAGGATTCAAATTAAAAAACCAGGTCCTCAAGGGTCATAATCTCCGGATTACTGCCCGAGCCACGTGCAAATTGGCATAGGGAGGCAAGAATAAGGGAAGTTAACACGTGGCTGAAAGAGTGGTGTGGGAAAGAGGGGTTCCTTTTCATGGGACACTGGCATCAGTTCTGGGACAGGGGGGACCTATACCGTTGGGATGGTCTCCACCTGAACCGAGCTGGGACCAGTGTTCTGGCGAAAAGAATAAATAGGGTGGTCAATAGGACTTTAAACTAAAGATTGGGGGGGGGGAAGGGAAAGTCAGGGAACCAAGAGGTGAAGTAATCAGTGGGAAGCGTAGCTGCTTAGGAATACAAAAAAGCACGAAAAGACAAAACTCAGGAGAGGTTACGATAGTCCCCATCCCACAAAATATGACACAGTGTATGGAAAGGCTCAGTAAACCAAGGTCCACCACACTAAGAAAACAAAAAGGGACGGTCAATAGAGAATCAAAGGTGCTATATTTAAATGCGCGCAGTGTACGGAACAAGGTAGATGAGCTTGTGGCCCAGATTGTGACTGGCAGGTATGATGTGGTAGGCATCACAGAGACGTGGTTGCAGGGGGTTCAGGACTGGCATTTAAACATCCAGGGATTCACAACCTATCGAAAAGACAGGGAAGTGGGCAGAGGGGGCGGGGTTGCCTTGTTAATTAGGAATGAAATTAAATCAATAGCACTAAATGACATAGGGTCAGATGATGTGGAGTCTGTGTGGGTTGAGGAACCACAAAGGCAAAAAAACCATAATGGGAGTTATGTACAGGCCTCCTAACAGTGGTCAGGACCGGGGGCACAAAATGCACCACGAAATAGAAAGTGCATGGCAGAAAGGCAAGGTCACAGTGATCATGCGGGACTTCAATATGCAGGTGGACTGGGTAAATAATGCTGCCAGTGGACCCAAGGAAAGGGAATTCATTGAATGTTTACAGGAGGGCTTTTTGGAACAGCTTGTGATGGAGCCCACGAGGGAACAGGCCATTCTGGACTTAGTGTTATGTAATGAGCCAGACTTGATTAAAGATCTTAAAGTAAGGGAGCACTTAGGAGGCAGTGATCATAATATGGTCGAATTCAATCTCCAATTTGAAAGAAAGAAGGTAGAATCAGATGTAAAGGTGTTACAGTTAAATAAAGGTAACTACAGGGGCATGAGGGAGGAACTGACGAAAATCAACTGGGAGCAGAGCCTAGTGGGAAAGACAGTAGAACAGCAATGGCAGGAGTTTCTGGGAGTAATTGAGGACACAGTACAAAGGTTCATCCCAAAGAAAAGAAAGGTTATCGGAGGGGGGATTAGGCAGCCATGGCTGACAAAGGAAGTTAGGGAATGCATCAAAGCAAACGAGAAAGCCTATAATGTGGCAAAGAGTAGTGGGAAGTCAGAAGATTGGGAAGGCTACAAAAACAAACAGAGGATAACAAAGAGAGAAATAAGGAAAGAGAGGATCAAATATGAAGGTAGGCTAGCCAGTAACATTAGGAATGATTGTAAAAGTTTATTTAAATACATTAAAAACAAACGGGAGGCAAAAGTTGACATTGGGCCGCTCCAAAATGACGCTGGTAATTTTGTGATGGGAGACAAGGAAATAGCTGAGGAACTAAATAAGTACTTTGCGTCAGTCTTCACAGTAGAAGACATGAGTAATATCCCACCAATTCCGGAGAGTCAGGGGGCAGAGTTGAATATGGTAGCCATCACAAAGGAGAAAGTGCTAGAGAAACTAAGAGGTCTAAAAATTGATAAATCTCCGGGCCCAGATGGACTACATCCTAGAGTTCTAAAGGAGATAGCTGAAGAAATAGTGGAGGCGTTAGTTATGATCTTTCAAAAGTCACTGGAGTCCGGGAAAGTCCCAGTGGATTGGAAAATCGCTGTTGTAACCCCCCTGTTCAAGAAGGGAACAAGGAAAAAGATGGAAAATTATAGGCCAATTAGCCTAACCTCGGTTGTTGGCAAGATTCTAGAATCCATTGTTAAGGATGAGATTTCTAAATTCTTGGAAGTGCAGGGTCAGATTAGGACAAGTCAGCATGGATTTAGTAAGGGGAGGTCGTGCCTGACAAACCTGTTAGAGTTCTTTGAAGAGATAACAAATAGGTTAGACCAAGGAGAGCCAATGGATGTTATCTATCTTGACTTCCAAAAGGCCTTTGATAAGGTGCCTCACGGGAGACTGCTGAGTAAAATAAGGGCCCATGGCATTCAAGGCAAGGTACTAACATGGATTGACGATTGGCTGTCAGGCAGAAGGCAGAGAGTTGGGATAAAAGGTTCTTTTTCGGAATGGCAACCGGTGACGAGTCGTGTCCCGCAGGGTTCAGTGTTGGGGCCACAGCTGTTCTCTTTATATATTAACGATCTAGATGACGGGACTGGGGGCATTCTGGCTAAGTTTGCCGATGATACAAAGATAGGTGGAGGGGCAGGTAGTATGGAGGAGGTGGGGAGGCTGCAGCAAGATTTAGACAGTTTAGGAGAGTGGTCCAAGAAATGGCTGATGAAATTCAACGTGGGCAAGTGCGAGGTCTTGCACTTTGGAAAAAAGAATAGAGGCATGGACTATTTTCTAAACGGTGACAAAATTCATAATGCTGAAGTGCAAAGGGACTTGGGAGTCCTAGTCCAGGATTCTCTAAAGGTAAACTTGCAGGTTGAGTCCGTAATTAAGAAAGCAAATGCAATGTTGTCATTCATCTCCAGAGGCTTGGAATATAAAAGCAGGGATGTACTTCTGAAGCTTTATAAAGCATTAGTTAGGCCCCATTTAGAATACTGTGAGCAATTTTGGGCCCCACACCTCAGGAAGGACATACTGGCACTGGAGCGGGTCCAGCGGAGATTCACACAGATGATCCCAGGACTGGTAGGCCTAACATACGATGAACGTCTGAGGATCCTGGGATTATATTCATTGGAGTTTAGGAGGTTGAGGGGAGATCTAATAGAAACTTACAAGATAATGAATGGCTTAGATAGGGTGGATGTAGGGAAGTTGTTTCCATTAGCAGGGGAGACTAGGACCCGGGGGCACAGCCTTAGAATAAAAGGGAGTCACTTTAGAACAGATGAGGAGAAATTTCTTCAGCCAGAGAGTGGTGGGTCTGTGGAATTCATTGCCACAGAGGGCGGTGGAGGCCGGGGCGTTGAGTGTCTTTAAGACAGAAGTTGATAAATTCTTGATTTCTCGAGGAATTAAGGGCTATGGAGAGAGAGCGGGTAAATGGAGTTGAAATCAGCCATGATTGAATGGCGGAGTGGACTCGATGGGCCGAATGGCCTTACTTCCGCTCCTATGTCTTATGGTCTTATGCTCACCAGAGGAGGGCTTACACCTATAAAACACACGAGGCATCAGCACTCTGCCTCTTTCCACTGGTGACAACTGTAGTGACAGTCAGGGTGTACAAATCACTCAACACCTTCTACACGTGGATCAGAGCTAGCCTGGTCTAGATAGTTAGCTTTAGTTTACTTAGGGTCGTCGAGAGTCAACCCACAGGCAGCTGTGTGTTTTGTTGCTAGAGTTCAATAAATCTTTTATTGAACCAACGCCTTCGTTTGGTGTATACTTGATCAGTTAATTGCATCGTGTGCAATCCGTGTTACCCAAGGTGAACAACACGACAATAACAAACAATTATTTTACAATCTGTAAGTCTGCGGATGATACGACTGTGGTGAGCCACATCTCAAACAACGACGAATCAGACTACAGGAGGGAGATAAATCACTTGGTTGCATGGTGTACCGAAAACAACCTCTCTCTGAATGTCTGAAAGACCAAGGAACTGATCATCGACTTCAGGAAGCACAGCACGACACACACTCTCATTTGCATCAATAGCTCCGAAGTGGATATGGTCGATAGCTTTAAGTTCCTGGGGGTCATCATCACCAACAGTCTGTCCTGGCCCACTCACGTTGATGCAACAGTCAAGAAAGCCCAACAACGTCTCTATTTTCTACGGGAGCTAAAGAAATTCGGCATGTCTGCATTGACTCTCACAAACGTCTACAGATGTGCGATAGAGAGCAACCTATCTGACTGCATCACAGCCTGGTATGGCAACTGCTCGGTTCAAGATCGCAAGAAACTGCAGAGTGTGGTGAACTCAGCCCAATGCATCACACAAGCTTGCCACCGCCACATTGATTCTGTCTACACCTCTCGCTGCCTCAGGAAGGCAGACAGCATTATTAGAGATCCCTCACACCCAGGCATTGCCTTCTTCCAGACCGTTCCATCAGGCAGAAGGTACAGAAGCCTGAAGATCTGAAGACCCGCAGATCCAGACATAGGAACAGCTTCTTTCCCACAGCTACAAGACTCCTCAACGACTCCCCCTCGGACTGATCTGTTCCCTGTAAGAACACCATTCACGACGCCCTATGCTGCTCTTGCTCATGTATTTGCTTTGTTTGTCCCTTGTTCTGCACTGTAACCAATCACTGTTTGTCGGTGTACCATTTGTCAATGTACTCTTATCGATTATTCTTTTTGTCTACTATGTACGTACTGTGCACGTTCCCTTGGCCGCAGAAAAGTACTTTTCACCGTACTTCGGTACATGTGACACTAAATCAAATCAATCAACCAATAAATTTTTCAGACTGGAGGGAAGTATACAGGGGTGTTCACTCATGGATAAAAACTGAAAATGATGAAAATACTCGGCAGACCAGGCAGCATATGTGAAGAAAGAAACAGGTAAACCACCTTTCGGGTTCATAATCTTTCTTCAGTTCCGATGAGCTCACGAGTCATGAGCTCCTTATAGGGGGGAGGAATTTAAGAAAATAGCTTGCCGTACAAGGATAAGGTGCTGCCAATGACATAAGGGTTGACACCCAGCTCACCATTTTTAAAGGAAACTGCGAAATGGAGAACAATACAGTCCAATGATATAAATGTTTACGAAGTTGCAGTGTATGTATTATTTTTAAATAATGATCTCAGCACACTGTCAACTGGAAGAGATTTTCAATACTCCCTGATGGCTACGCCCTATTTACTTTCTCGCACTCAGAAGCTGTGGGGGTATATATCACCAAATGATGAGACCTTCTGCATAACAGTAGAGAAATACTTCAAATAGCAAGAGAATGCTGGATTTTTGCTGTAGGCTTTAAATAGCTGGAAAACCAGAAGGATTTCTGTACATGAGCCGATAAAAGTAATTGGATTAGGATTACTGGATTTCTGGGCACATTCAGCCAGATTTCTGCCCTGCACAGAAATAAGAGAATGACTCTTCACTGTCTGAATTGTAAACAGCTACGTCCAGCTGAGCAGCCCAATTTGACATTTCAGTAGCTATATAAAACCTCCAGAAAAGTCGTTGCATCTTTCTTACTGCTTCAGCAATCTGAAATATTTGCTCCAAGCATTTTAAAGGAAATTTGTCATTGACACAGCTGAAGAATGAAACTTCTTAACAAGTTGCTTTCCGACAACAAAAACAGAACTTTGTTCTTCAGAGGCAGTCCTGTGTGTTCTGATCAACCAAGCATACGAAGAGCTAAACAACAACAACCTCACTGGGCAAATCCATCTCTTTGTCAAGAGGACAAGACTGCTGCTGACAAAAAAAGAACTGATGCTGTGGCGTAGCAGCGTGGGGGAGGGGAGATCACTTGATACATGGAGCTAAAGGTTTTTAAAGGGACCCAGTTACCAAGGCAACGTTACCTCATAAGCTAATAGCAATTTGGAATTGGATTTGTATTTTTGAACCAGATTCAGAAAATGTGATTATCTTTACAAGCAGCGTTGTTTTCAGCAGTCCAAATCTCGGCAAATCTGTTTACGCAGCTGTTTCACCAGAGTAAATGAGCAGAGAATAAGGGGCAAGGAGATTACCTTGAATTGTAGTGGATGAAATTGTCAGTAATTGGGGTTGGCTCTATTTATGGGTGGGATACTCCAGCCATGTCTGCCCGACGACCGGAGAATCCCGCCCGAGGTCAATGAACTTCTCCATTGTCCGCGTCCTGCACGTGGCGTTCTTGCGGCGGGCGGGGGGGGGGGGCAGAATCCAGCCCATTATCTCTTTTTGTTGAGTATTTGTACCTTTAAAATAATCCGTCGGAGTACCACTCTCAATGGATTTACCTTCACTGGGATTCCAAACTTGGGCTGGGAAAGACAGGAGCAGCGAAACGTGCCCCTGGCTGCATCGGCGTGGAGTAACTGGGGCGCAGAGAGGAAGGACATGCCCTCTTTTTATGGCACTAGCTGCTGCAAAGGAGGTGTTCAAATGGATAATTGAAAGGTACATGGTATGTGTCAAAGATAAATGGTTCAGACAACAGGGGGGAGGAGACCGTGGAGGAGAAAGGAAGGGAGACCTGGAAAAAGGGGTGGGGATGGGGAAGAGGTTGGACTGGCAGGGATTGGGGTGGCGGTACGGGCCAGCTGGGAAGGGTAAGCGGGTCAGAGAGGAGAACTGGAGGGGTGGGTCAGACCAGACGGGTGTGGGGAGCTTGGACCGGAATAGGCAAATTGACCCAGGAAGTTGGGGGGGTCCGGTCACATCAGAAGGTGGGGGGTTGGTCCAGGGAGAGCGGCTCGGGCCAGAGTGGGGGTCAGGTTGCTATGTACTGGGGAGGGGGGTTGTCAGAGTGGGGGGAGGGGGAGGGGAGGGGGGGGGTGAAGTCAGCCCAGGAGGAGGGGGGGTTAGTCTGGTGGGAGGGGGAGATCAGTCTGGGAGGGATGGTATGGCCGGGGGGGGGGTTGACTGACATAGTACGGGGTTGGGCCAGGAGGGTGGGTCACACTGGGAGGGAGGTTGGTCAGGCCTCAGGGAGGATTGGTCACACTGGCAAGTAGGAGTCAGACCGGGAGGGTGGGGTCAGATGGGAGGGGGGAATCCCACTTGAGGAAGGGGGGGTGGGGGTCTGGCCAGATCAGGAGGGGAGGGTCGGACTGGTGGGGGGGAAGAGGGCCAGATCAGTGTGGTGGGAGGGTGTGGGTGGCGGGAATATACCGAGAAGGGGGTGTGGGCGGTAGTGCGGGGGGAAGGAGAGGGAAGGAATGTGCTGGGGGTGGGTGAGAGGGTCAGATCAGTGCTGGCGGGAAGATATGGGTGGCGGGGCTGTTGTGCTGGGAAGGGAGTATGGGCAGTGGTGCAGGGTGAGGGAACGTGCTGGGGTGGTGTGGGGAACACTGGGGCGGGGGGGGGGGGGGGGGGCGGGGGTCATGTGTATATGGCCGGGGGGAGAGGGTCCTTGCAAGGCTGGAATTGGGTGTTTAAATAGTTGTTCTGGAGTTAGAAGTTAATTTTTCCTTCTTGCACTTTCAGAGAAACTATCAGGATAAAACTGGCACAACCATCCTTCTGTCGGATCGTTCCCAGCCCAGTACAATTTTCCTGGGGAAGTTAGCACTTCTGGGCAATTGCCATGGAAACTATCACATGGAAACTTCCTAGAGGGATTCCCAGCGCATCACCCTAAATGTGACACTGAGGAGCCAGGAAGTTATGAGCTGAACCTGAGCAAATACAACCCTGTAAATAACAGTGTCAACAAAAGAGGCTTCTTTTAAAAGAAAGCAAATTTCATCATGGCTCTGGTTAAGTGGCTCCTTTCAAATGTCCATACTCTTTCAGCATTGAATGTTCTAATTGCGACTTGAATGTTAAATTTAATGAAAATGGTAAAGTTCCACAAGAGAATCAGAAAGGACAAAAGATTTATGTGCAATGAAGATAAACTAGGTTTAGAGTTGTTTTAATCTTCATACCAAATGTAATTTTGGATTGTACACCTAGCGCTGGAACTCATCCTAACATAAAGTCACTCACTCTGAGTCATTAGGGCAATTATCATAGCAATAACAACAACGTGCATTTTGATAGAGAAATCCATATTAAATAGCATCCCACAACATTTCATAAATAAGCATAAGGAAAAATGAGTCTTCACCAGGAAAGGAGAAACAGAAAAGATGACCAAAAGAGTCAAATAGTTGGATCTTGTGTTGGAAAGAAGGGTGGAGAAGAAGGGAAGTTTAGAGAGTGAGTTTCAATGAGTGAGAACAAGGAACCCAATCACCACCAATAATGAGGCAAAGGAAATGGAGATTGTATGGATGACCAGAGTTACAGGAATGGAGCACGTGGGTGGGGATATAGGGCAGAGGGAAAGGTGAATAAAAGCCAAACAGTTTGTGAAGGCAAAAGTTTTGAGGAAAGATAGCATGTCTAGGGTCAGCAATGAAGGTGGATGATAATCAAATGAGATCTAGTGTGAGGCAAAATAGATGTGCCAGAATTTTGGAAAGGAGAAGTTACAGAGGGTAATGTTTGAGCATCTAGAAGTTAGAGCAGTCAAGTTCAGAGGTAATTAAGGTTTCTTTCGGGTAAACCTTCAGTGATGTATGGTCAGTGATAAGAGCAGAGGCAGGGAATGGTGAAAAAAAGCAAGTAATAGTCTTATTGATGGTGCATGGGAAGAGAGCTATTCAGCTCAGAGTCAAACAATCTGTAAAATTACAAGCGGGTGGGGTAGGGGTGCAGCAGGGGGAAAAGGGTTTAATAAGACCATTGTTGGTGAAGAAGAGAAGCCAGATGTTATGTTTGCTCTGCAAGATGATCTGAAATAGTGTGTGATTTTTGGCAGAGAGTGAAGTCTGGTAGCACTAAATGTGCTGCTCCAAGTGGGATTCCAAGAATTGTGCAGGCAACATAGTTTGTCTCCAATACTGCAGTAATTTGTTCAAAAATAATTGCTTGTTTGGCTGGAACTGTGATGGATATATTCTGGAGAAGGTATTCATTGCCGTTTCTATGCCTTATCTTTGAAATCCAGAGTGATTCATTTGTCTTTCATAGTAATTCAGCATGTCACTTTACGACCAAAACATTGAAGAAGGAGCTGTGCAGTGCTGAATATTAATAGGCAGGGTCTTGTCTTACCGTTAGTCACATGGGTTAAGTTGACATAGTAACCCAGTGTGACAATTAAGCTGGTGGGAGCTTTCTTGTCACAACTCTGTTTGAATGGAGACAGCCTTGATAAGATGGTCATATTTAGAGATGCTATGGTTTATATACAGGAAGGACATGCAAGCTGTCATGAATTCTGGGAAGCAATTAAGGCATTTGTTGAAGCAACAGTACTTTTTTTAACAAATGCCTTATAACAATGAACATAATTTTCTTCAATTAACTAGTGCCATCATTCCGAATCAATACAGCCTAATGGTAAAGATGCAGGGCGCAACATCATTTTTAAGAAAGAGTCCATTCTGGGCAGGATTAGCGGGGTTGTTCACGGCGTTGCAAGACCCTGCTATCTAACAGCAATGTTTTTTTTAGTGGCCCAGCAGGGAACGTCCTCCAAGGCCGCACTCAGCATAATTTCCTGCGCTCGCTGAGCTCCTCAGTGAAGCAAGGTATCAGTGAGCCCCGGACACCTCGCAACACCCCAACTCAGCAGTAGGGAGTCAAGGACCCCCTCATCCCACCTCACATGGGCAGGACATGTGAAGCCCAATCGCTGGTGCAGGGAAAATGCCAGATTGGGACCCTGGCACTGAAAGCCTTACACCCTGGCAGTACCTCTGCCAACTTGGCAGTTCCACCTGGGCACTCCCTAACTCACATCTCTTTCAGAGCTGCCTGTTTTCTCAACTGGTGTGCCAGCATGCAGCTGGGCTTGCCTCCGTGTTCGTAGACGCCCCCCCCACAATGCCTGGCAGAGCTGGTGGACCGCCCTCCTTGTGGAGAGCAGATCAAATTTCATCTGCAGCTTTTTCCTTTCCGCCAGCAGTTCCACTGTTGGGGCTTTGGAGTACTGCCGATCCACCTCCCGTATGGAGTTGTTCAGCCGCTTTCTTTCCTGTTCCTAAGGGCCCAACAAATTGGCGGGGGAGAGAGTTGATAGGAAAGGCGGGGAGGGGGAAATAGGAGGGGGGCGCAGGGAACACCGCCTGGATGAAAAGGAGCCCGCGTATAACAGAGCGGGAACGGGGAAGGAGGCCATTTACAGGAGGGGATATAGATTCTGGCCTGTCTAACCTTCCCCGAGAACTCGAGGGGGGAAACAGGATTTCCCTCCCCAGCAAAACAAATGTAACTATAATTATAGATTATGAACGATGTAAAGAGCCCTCGCAATAGTTGTAAATACAGATGTAAAGTTGTGTGTAACTTGTATCACTAAATGTTAAGAGTCCTGACAAGAACACTTCGAAAAAACTATAAGATACACACTGATGTGAATACAGTAGGGAAAAGATTGAACTGGGACCACTGTCACAGACACGGGAACAGACTGTGGTACCTGTGTTGATGGTGTTACTGTGTTGATTATTAATGTTGTCTCTGTATTGTTCTGCAAAGTTTTGACATTATGTGCAAAGTGCCAATGAAAATATGGAGCCTTGGTTCAATTGCGCTGGGGGTGCTGTACCCAGTGCTGATGTTATAAATAGCTATGGGGACACTGGGGAGGGTGCAAGAGGGTTGATACCGGGGCAGGGATTGTATCCATCGGGGGGGATTGAGTAGGCTGGTGCTCTTTTCCCAATTAGATTTTAAATAGTTTGTGAGTGCCACAAATGGGCTATCAAATCATTTTGTGCAACTCCGAATAAGTTCTGAAAGAGTTCAGTAATTCAAGGGGATGAGGAATACTAGATAAAGTAGCCGAGATTGCCCTGCAACTCCCAATAACCACTTGTTAAGCATCTCTGCTCCTGACTGCTGTCAATTCTGTCGCTTGCAATGATGTAACCTAATGATGTAACCTAGCTTCCCCCTAAATGCATCGATGGTATTTCCCTCAACTAATAACAGGTTACAACAGGACATTGACAGGATGCAGAGCTGGGCTGAGAAGTGGCAGATGGAGTTCAACCTTGATAAATGTGAAGTGATTCATTTTGGAAGGCCGAATTTGAATGCTGAATACAGAGTCAAAGGCAGGATTCTTGGAAGTGTGGAGGAACAGAGGGATCTTGGGGTCCACATACATAGATCCCTCAAAGTTGCCACCCAGGTTGATAGGGTTGTTAAGAAGACGTATGGTGTGTTGGCTTTCATTAACAGGGGGATTGAGTTTAAGAGCCGCAAGGTTTTGCTCCAGCTTTATAAAACCCTAGTTAGACCACACTTGGAATATTGTGTCCAGTTCTGGTCGCCTCTTTATAGGAAGGATGTGGATGCTTTGGAGGGGGTACAAAGGAGATTTACCAGGATGCTGCCTGGACTGGAGGGCATGTCTTATGAAGAAAGGTTGAGGGAGCTAGGGCTTTTCTCACTGGAGCGAAGAAGGAAGAGAGGTGACTTGATAGAGGTGTACAAGGTGATGAGAGGCATGGATAGAGTGGATAACCAGAGACTTTTCCCCAGGGTGGAAATGGCTGTCACAAAGTGACATAATTTTAAGGTGATTGAAGGAAGGTATAGGGGAGATGTCAGAGGTAGGTTCTTTACACAGAGAGTGGTAGGTGCGTGGAATACACTCCCAGCGGGGGTGGTAGAGTCAGAGTCATTAGGGACATTTGAGCAACTCTTAGACAGGCACATGGACAGCAGTAAATTGAAGGAGAATAAGGTTAGGTTGATCTTAGGTTAGGATAAATGGTCAGCACAACATTGTGGGCTGAAGGGCCTGTACTGGCTGTACTGTTCTATGTTCTATGTAATAACAATAATAATAATCTTTATTGTCACAAGTAGGCTTACATTGACACTTCAATGAAGTTACTGTGAAAAGCCCCTAGTTGCCACATTCCGGCGCCTGTTCGAGTACACTGAGGGAGAATTCAGAATGTCCAATTCAGCTCACAGCACGTCTTTCGGGACTTGTGGGACGAAATCGGAGCACCTGGGAGAAACCCACGCTGACACACTGAGAACATGCAGACTCCGCACAGACAGTGACCCAAGTCGGGAATCCAACCTGGGACCCTGGAGCTGTGAAGCAACACCGCTAACCGCTGTGCTATCATGCTGCAGCCCCGGGGGGTAGGTAGCTGGTGGTCTCAGTGGCCAGGGCACCTGGCCATGGCGGCCGGTATGGATGTCGGCATGTGGTGCAGAGTGGGGGTTTGGCTGCCCTCTAGGTGCGGGGGTGGGGGGGGGGGGGTTGGTTACTGGTGTGTGGGATGCAGATTAGTGCCAGGGACACAGTCTACTCACCCTGTCCACCCTGAGTTGGCTAAACAGTTTTTTACGGCTCTGCTTGCCGGTCTGGACGCTGTTGCTCACACCGCGTCCAGGAGGGTCTCCAGCTAGGCATCCGTGAAATAGGGTACCGCTTTCCCCGCTGCCATCTTGTTGGCTGGGATGGTGTGTGTGGGGAGTGCAGTGTGTATATGTGGCTGCAGCTTGTCAGCCTCCTGAGTGTCAATCTCGAACCTGGTGAATCCGGCATCATTTCTCATTGGAATCGATTGTGTTCCATGTGGTGCCGGTGCTAGCCCCTCAACAGTAGCTGAATCGGTCCAGGTGCGTCACAAGTTTTGCTACCGTGGAATTCCACAAATCCTGCGCCGGCGTCAATTAATCTCAAGAATGGAGAATCTCGCAACCTATTTTTCTTTTGTGCAATGGCGGTAGTTAATTTAAAACTGTGCTCCTGGAATGTACAGGGCATTCGTCATCCTATCTTTTCTTAACAAGGAGAAAGTGGAATTGCCTTGTCACAGGAAACTCATTTTGGTGACATGGAGCACTTAAAGTTAAAGTGGGAATGGGTGGGGCTGGTCTTCTTCAGCTCATTTTCGACCAGCAGCAGGAAGTAGCAATTGTGGGTCAACAAAAATGTTCTCTTCGAAGTGGAGAATATGTGAAGGGTAAAAGGAGTAGAGATGTGTGGGCTGGATTCTCCAAAAATGAGGCTATATCCCCACGCCGGCATAAAAACGCTGGTGTTTCACGCCAGACTTCCCTTAAAAAAATTAAGAGCTATTCACCTACCTTCAGGGGGCTGGTAGGGACCCGGAGTGCTTCTCGCAGCTTTTGCTACGGATACGGGTCCCTGCACTTCCGGTTCCGAGTCCGTGCATGTGCACGGCGGCAGCCTCCACGGTGCACCGGACGCGATGGCGGACTCAGCCGGTGGACCTGGAACAACAAAGAAGGTCCCAACGATCTGCCCCGCGCCACTCCATCTAACCTGCCCGATTGCCGCTCTGTCCGCCCATAAGGCCCCCGCCCCCCCCCCCCCCCCCCCCCCCCCCCGGTACTTGATCCCCCCGATCCCCACCAGGGCAGGCGCGAACTGATTCTGCAGCCGCCGTGCGCGAGTCCCGACCGGCCAGATGTGGTTAGAACCATGCCGTCTGGAATCGGCCGGTCGGGACCGGAGCATCACTGGGAGGGCCTCTGGCAATTGCCGCCCAGCCACGCCAAGTAAATCGCACATGAGCGATTCTCTGGGGACCGGAGAATCGTGGGAGCGGTGCCGTGCTCGATTCGGGTGCAAAAGTGGATTCTCCACCCCCCGCACGAAAATGCGATTTCGGCGTGGATTGCAGAGAATCCAGTCCGTGATTATGAACAGACTTGCATATGGAGAATCTCTCTCAATAAGCAAGGAGTATGGTCCTCCTAACCACACCCCGGAATTTGTTTCAAAGTCTTTATGGATTTTGCAAAGATTACTTTGAACAATTATTTTGTGGGTGGAGACTTTAATTGTCATTTGAATCCCTTGATGGATAAGCTCTCAGTAATCAGAAATCCCCCCCCCCCCCCCCCCCCACCCCACAAGCAAGGGCTTTGGCGTCACTATGTGAGGAGGTGGAATACCCAGACATGTGCAGGACGTTACATCCTAGACATAAAGAATTTACATTTTCCTCAACCCTCCAGCAATGTCATACTATAATTGATTATTTCTTTGTTCCTATGGCAATCCTGGTGTCCCCTTGTGTCTTCCTTGATCTTTTAACGCGAGCCTCCCCCCCCCCCCCCCCTCCCGCCCCACAAGGCTTATGCCAGGTTGTTGGTTATTTCTTATACAGTTTCCAAAAATAGTCAAATAGTGGAACGTCGGAGGCTAGATTGGCCAAAGTGAAGGACAAATATAGGAGGGATCCTAACTGGCAGTTGTTGAGGGAGGTTAACACAGCTTGGGTGGCTCTTGACACCTTACTGACCCAACAGGCCAAGAGGAGCTTAAAATATGCAAATCAAAAATTTGTATGAGTTTGAGAACAAGCTGAGTAAATACTTGGCTTTTTGACCAAGAAGAGGGCTGATTCTCGGCTATCCCCTCTGTGTGTGATTCGAGGGATAGGACACTAAATAAAACCAAAGACATTAATAGGTAATTGAGGGATTTTTGCACTGAACTGTATAAGTTGCGCTAGTCTGGTGATGTACTGACAGGTATGGTGCACTTCTTCTCTTCCCTTGAGCTCCTTACATCTTTGGAACGTCAATGACTGGCCCTCAACGCTCCATCTCAAATAGAGAGGTGGCTATGGGCATTGGGGAGCTCCTACAGGGCACGTTTCCTGGGCCGGGTGGTTTTGGGTTTCCTGGGCCGGGTGGTTTTGGATGTGACTTTTATGGTGAATTTAAGAACCTGTTAGTAGATCCATTAATTGGGATGTACTGTCATTCATTTGGGGCAGGTCTGTTACCACCAATGTTCCAGGAAGTGAATAGTTCCCTGATTTTGAAGGCAGGTAAGACTCTGGGGAATATGCTTCCTTTAGGTTAATCTCACTTCTGAATGTTGATTTGAAATTATTGTCTGAAGTTTTGCTGTTTAGAGGGAATTCTCTCATTGATCATTCGGGGGGACCAGACTGGATATTGTTTTTCGAACAACAATGTCAGGAGGTTACTGAATGTGATCCCAAGTTTTTCAAAAGCAGGTGAATGGGTTAGTGACTTCCATAGATGCAGAGAAAGCTTTTGACCAGCTGGAATGGAACGACTTGGTTTATACATTTTGCGGAGATTTAGGCGGGGTGAGGAACATGTTAGTGGATTCGGGTGATGGATCATAGGTCCTTGGCAGCAGTGCTTATGGATGGTTATAGGTCTGAGTTCTGGCCTTCAGAGAGGGGCTAGGCAGGGCTGGACCTTAATACCCTTGCTGTTTGCAATGGCTATAGAATCTTTGGTGGAGTGTTTGATATTGGGCTGCGCTCTGGGGGGAAGCAACATAAACATAGAACATAGAACATAGAACATAGAAAATACAGCACAGAACAGGCCCTTCGGCCCACGATGTTGTGCCGAACCTTTGTCCTAGATTAATCATAGATTATCATTGAATCTACAGTTCAGAAGGAGGCCATTCGGCCCCCTGAGTCTGCACGGCCACGAGGGATCCCTGCACTGTCTGCCTGTTTGTTTTTTTCCCCTGACTGTAACCCAGCTATTCTTGTCCTGTACCCTTGGGTGTGGTTACCACCCTGTAACTCTTCTCAATCACCCCCTCTGCCTCCCAGATGATTCGAAGTTCATCCAGCTAAAGCTCCAGTTCCCTAACACGGTCTTTGAGGAGCTGAAGTTGGGTGCACTTCCCGCAGGTATAGTCAGTGGGGACACCGGTGGTATCCCTCACCACCCACATCCTACAGGAGGAGCATGTAACTGGCCTAGCCTCCATCCCCTCTTACCTTACAGAATATATCTGCTGTGTGGACTAACTAGATCTCCGCCCTCCGACTCTGCTCCCAGTCAGCTACACTTCCTGTAAACTCCTGGCTCTCTTCGCACTCTTTGCGGAAATGTCGGAAACAAAATGAAAGGAGCACCTTACTCCCTCCTCACCTAACTCCCTCGGTCACCAAACTCTCACTATCGCACTCAAAAAGCACCAATTCAGCACTCCCTCGGACACCAAACTCTCACTATCGCACTCAAAAAGCACCAAATTCAGCACACCCTCGGTCACCAAACTCTCACTATCGCACTCAAAAA
This sequence comes from Scyliorhinus torazame, assembly GCF_047496885.1. Lineage (NCBI taxonomy): Eukaryota > Metazoa > Chordata > Chondrichthyes > Carcharhiniformes > Scyliorhinidae > Scyliorhinus > Scyliorhinus torazame. The sequence goes on along the minus strand of NC_092710.1, from coordinate 193,994,813 downwards.
GCACCAAATTCAGCACTCAGTGCAAACAAAGTCTGCACTGTAGGGGATCACTTTTATACTGTGAATCTAGCCTCTGAAAACTGGCCTAATCCAATTAACTAATTAACAAGCTCCAGCTGCAAGTGCCTAGAAGTAGAAGCCTGTTTAAAGCTGATTGAAAATTCACCTTCTTCTAAACCAAACAGCAACTTTTAAGTTTATTAACTAAATAAAGAAAGACTAAACTTTAGATAAAAATGAAGCCTTATACTCCCTCGGTCACCAAACTCTCACTATTGCACTCAAAAAGCACCAAATTCAGCACTCAGTGAGTGCTTTAGCTGACAATGTGCTGCTGTTTGTATCAAAGCCAGGCATCTTGGTTCCCGTCATTAATGATGTGGTAGATAAATTTAGTCCCTTCTCCGGTTATAAAATTACCTTTACAAAGTCTGAGGCTATGCCGGTGGGGGGATTGAGAGGTAACACACCTCCCATTGCTAATTCCCCTTTGGGATTTACTCATATGGGTGTTAATTACCCCCTTTTTCAAACAACCATATGGGGCTATATTTCCTTCAGTTGATTTTGTATATTAGTGGTATCATGATAAGCAGACACACACATAATGATATACAGACAAGCAGCTAATGGTCACAGAGAAGAGGAATTGACCATAAGCAGGCAGGACACTTTGGGGTGGGATCGGTCTATAAAAGACACGAGGCACTCACATTCCGCCTCTTTCCACGGATGAACATCTAGAGAGTCAGTCAAGGGTGTTGTTGCAATCTCACACCTCCACCACGTGGCTAAGAGCTAGTCTGGTTCAGTCAGACAGAGTAACCACACTTAAGTGAGCA